>NC_143582.1:58096869-58787159 GCF_048544385.1 Mastigoproctus giganteus
ATTATTTAAAAAAAATGTTAATATATTTTGGGAAGAACATTATATGATGATTTTCCATAGAATTATACTTTTAGTAATGACCACTCTTATACTACATGAATATTAAGATGGTTTAATTCAGTTAACTAAATTCCTATATATTAAGGTGACATATCAGGACTCTTGTTGGAACTCATCATCACACCGAATATTGGCTGTTGTCAGCCCCCTGCTTGCTGAGTCTCTCTCACTCACTCACACAGAATGCACAATAGAGGTCGACACTCAGCAAGCACTGGGCTGATAACAGTCAATATATGGTCTGATAATGGGTTCCGGCAAGGTTCCTGAAATATCACCTTAATGTATAGTTAATTTTGTTATTAACTGAATAACCTATCTTAATATTCACATGGTATTAAAATGGTCATTACTAAAAGTATAATTCTATAAAAAAATGTTAATATTAATACTGTTGAAAATGAAAAATACAGTTTGCTGAAACATGAGTCTTTCATTTTCTATTTCAGAGAGCTATTAAAAGTGTGATATTCAACTGACATTTACACCATATATTAATATGGTTTTCCAAATAAATAAAGGAATTGAATGGATAAATAATAATAATAACCGAGACAACAAATACATTTTGTACAGCAAATAAACATAAAAACAAGGTGGAACTATTTTCTATAGTAGATGCCTCCACCATGTCACCTAAGACATCAATTTCAAACTACATATATGAGCAATGTGTTGTTTATGAGATGCTGAAAGTCAAAGTAGTAAAAGTTAAAGTCAAAAACAGTAAATAATCAGAATTTTTCACTTAAAAAACATCTATACTAAAAGCTTGACTATATTTAGAAAAAAAAATCAGATCTTTAATCATTGATTAATGATTAATACACCACAGATATTTTTGGAGGGCACCTGTTAGGTTGAGTACAACTAGTGCTGAGTTAAAAACCTTTTGAAAATTTTATTAAGTTTCTTTTTCTCACTGGTTAGTAATACTATCTGTTTTACAAATTATAATTATTAATAGTTGCAGCAGTTATTTTTAAAAAAAATTACATTTGAGTTCATTTTTAATTTATGATAGTTTTTGTATAATGCAGCTTCCAATAGGAAATTTTCATTTTGTTATTAAATCCAGTATATATGTATATATTTATATACACACACTTCTAATCCTTAATATCTGAACACCCTCCATGGATGGGGAAACAGGTGCTATGCATGCAACACGTTACAGAACTTGCTATAAATATGCACATTGGGCTTTGAACAGACATTTGCAAAAGTGGGCATGCAAGATGACATGTTTAACAGAATTCACAGACTTCTAACATGGAATGATAGTAGAATGCTACATAAGCAAGTTTTCTGTACAAGATATTGCAGTCACTCTGGGGAACCCTAGGTCAACGGTTAGTTACCTCATATGTAAATGAAGAGGAATGGGACTGAATCTGCCAAAAAATAGCCTGGTAAACCCCGAAAACTAACAGAACGGGACAAGAGAATTCTGTGAAGAACTGTGTGCCAAATCGTAATTTGCCATTGTTTTAAGTCACACAAACCCTCTGTGAGAGTATTGGGACTAATGTCAGCACTTGTACAATATGAAGGACAGTCCATGATATGGGTTACAACGGTCGTGCAGCTGTTCACAAGCCATTGATCACCTCAACAAATATTAGACGCCAATTAACATGGTGTAAGGAGTGCGAATCCTGGACTGTAGAGCAGTGGAAAACAGTCCTATGGACAGACGAGTCACGGTTCGCACTCTACCAGTCTGATGGTTGTTCATGGGTGCGGTGAATGCCAGGGAAACAGTTCCTTCCTGAGTGTATCCTCCCAACAATGAAGTTTGGTGGAGGCAGTGTCATGATATGGGGTTGCTTTTCATGGTTTGGCTTGGACTCATTAGTCCTTATTGACAAAACCATGAATGCTGTGCAATACCAGGACAGCCTGGACAATTATGCACTTCCCAACATATGGCAATACATCGGGGAGGCCCATACCTGTATCAGGAAGATAATGCTTCATGCCACACTGCTCGGGTTGTAACAGTGTGGTTTGAGAACGTAGGTGTGGAAAAGTTGGATTGGCCAGTCCAGAGTCCTGATCTGAACCCTATCGAGCATCTTTGGGATGTATTGGATTGTCAGGTACGTGCATGTCGAAATCGCCCAAATAACAAGGCGGAACTGGTGGCTGCATTAAAGGCCAAGTGGAGGAACATATCACCTGACATTTATAAAAAGCTGGTTGAGAGTATGCTGCAAAGATTGGAAGCTGTCATAAAAGCAAAAGGTTTCAGCACAAAATATTAAATGACACTGTCATTTAATATTTTGTGCCTAATGTCTAAAGGCAGGTGTCTGGATTTTAATGGTAGTGCAGTATATATATATATATATATATATATATATATATATATGTATCAAAGAAAATATTTGTACCACAAATTTTGAAAAAATATATATTATATATAGTAAATTCAAAGTCAGAAGATAAACTTCACTATCTCTCTCTTCCCCTCCCCACTGATCTTTTCTTCCAGCAACATCATTTGGCATTGCACTACCATCGTGGATTGTTGAAAAAGAAAATTCTGTTTGGGTAAGCAAGATATATATATTTTTAAGAGTTTCATAATACAGGGCAATTGCAAAGGCACTGTATCTATTGTACATTTTTTTTTTTTTTTTGGTAGCTTTTGGCGCATCAGCTTCTGTGGCCATAATGCACCTCCCAAGGTTTTTGCAGCTAGCCCGGTCGGCCTTGTACATTGCCAACCCATTAAGTGTAATGGGCAAGTGGTTATTAATAAAAATTTCAGTATTAATTTAATACTATGCCACAATAAATGCTCAGTACTAATTCCATTAATGTATTAAGTGCAGAGTGCCTTTTCAGTCACTCTTCTATTTTAAATTATTTAATCAGAGATGTAGCTTGTTTAATTCTGACATAAAAGTAACGATTTTAAACAGTGAAACTGCATAATTATTAATAACAATAATGTTTTAATTTATGGAGATTTTGTTAAAGTTAGCATAATATAGTGGGAAACTAAATTCATATTGGTATTGCTAGCTAATTACAAGTATTTTGTAATTACTTTTGAAAATTTCTAGAAGCCACCGAATGAAAATCGTCTGATTTGACCTGAATTTGTGTGTGTGTTATCACTGGTTAATAGAATCAACCAACTTATAGAATCAGATTTCAGAGAATGGATTAAAATCATCAAAATGCACAATATTTTTATTGTTTATTCGAATAAGATTTTCAATTATAAGAATCAAAAGTGTTTATCTCTTTTGATTCTTTTGTTTATTCCCCACAGCATTTCTTCTGGCAACCGTATGTTAAAGCAAGAAAAGAAAGTTGCAAATTCTTTTTAATACAAGTTAGAAATCAAAATTTTATTAACTTAATGATGCATGTTAATATCTGGTAAAAATAACAACCATTTTTCTAAATTAACCAGACTTAAATTTTATTAATATAAATTAGTTTAGGAAAAGTAAGAAATGAGGGAAAATGGGCAGGTCAACATCATTGGTGGCGGCAGTACATCAAAAGGCATGAGTCATCTTAGTAAATTCAAGGTCTCAAGCCCTTGCTTTGATGTAGAGTTCTACTTTCTTAATTATCTTTTAGTTGATATTAAAAGATATCAGTAAAAGTATCAATTCTTGGCAAAGTTTATTGCTGTTGCTCCCATTGTAATTATTGATCCTTGAATCAGAGCAGTTATGAGCCTTTTTCTGCTGCTTTTATTGCTGTTGAAAAACTGCATTCTGAACCATTATTTCATACAGAGTTTGGTTTTTTTCAGTTGTTATTTTTATCTAATATTAAATTGCATCATTTTGGTAAGAGTTTCAAAAAATGTTCTAAAAGCCACATCCCCTTCCATGGCAAGAGTTTGATTCTCGGTATATCATGCTCTTTCTAATTGATAAATACCACCTAGTGAACTATTTTTTCCTACTTTACAAATCTTTGCAAAAGTATTGACTTTACTCTAGCTAAAAAGAGATAACTGGCTGTCAGTCATGATTAATGAAAGCCATTGACAGCTAATATCAGCTAAATTATATAGTCAGTGGTAAAAGAGTGGCATTTTTATGCTCTTTGCTGTCATTTCTTACTTTTGATAACCTAACTTATCTTAAAGAAATTGCTAGGTTAGAAAAATTGGAATAAGTTATTAAAATGGTTATTGCTAATTTGCAGTTAAAAGAAGAAAATGTGCTGCTGGTTGCAGTTTTGCTATCGACAGTGATGACCACAAGAAAATGCTGGCACATGACACAACACTTGCCATCATAATTGAGTACAGTCATTAAAAACCTCCTTTGCATTATAATTTTTCAGCCCTGTACTCTTCCTTGAATTTTTGGTTAACAGAATTACTACTTAACAGAATCAGAATGCAGTTTCCAAATATGATCACAGTAAACAGCTTACAGCATAGTTCTCTGTGTGCGCGTGTGCACGCACATACGTGTTTGTAAACTTATTGGCTTGTGTAATAAGGTTACTCTTTTGTTAGCGTAAAGTATTAATAGGATTAATGCCTATTAATACTTTGTAGTATCAACATCCATATTTATGTATACTAGCCAATATATGCCAATTTATGTATACAAACACACACCCCCACCCACCCACCCATACTAGTTGAGCTAGCATATTTCTGCTAGCCCAGCTGCAACCAATAAATTAAACCCAAATACAAGGTGTGGCTATTAAATAATGGTGCATGGATTTGCCAACAATCCAAGGTCTGTGACATCATTGGAATGGATACTGATTGACTCTAAATGCCCAAGAAAAAGATCAAGGATGAGGTGGATCAATGAAATTGTTAAATTTCTAGTGTTCAGTGGCAACAGAAAACACACGACAGCAGTTGCTGGAAACATTGAGGAGAACTTCATCCTGCAGTGGATTGACAATGGCTGAAGATGATGATTTATATATACAAAATACAGGTAGTTCCCGACTTTACGAGTTAATTTGTTCAGGGACAGTGATAGCACCTTGAGCACTCTAATAGTTAATAAGTTATAAAATAAGAATCAAAAGCCAGTGAAAGAAGGAACAGTTATGCTTATTGTTAGTCTGATATAATCAGGCTAACCAGGAGCATAACTGTTGGGCCGATAAAAATGGTGTCCTAATATTTTATGAGTAAGTTTTTTTTTTTTTTTTTAAATCGTATAATGTGAGCAATACATGAAGGAACCAGTTTTTTCCTGCTTCCTTCATGTACCATGGCCGTAAGATCCAACCGGATAGTGCGGCACCATCGTGATATCCAAGCCCGAGGTGAGATTTGAACCTGCAACCTTTGGGTTGCCAGGCAGGCACTTTACCCACCGGTCGGCTATGAGTAAGTGCAGATAATATATTAAGTTTTGAACACTAGAAAAAAAAAGGGAAAGCAGTTTCATATATATATAAGCTTATTGCTAGGTTTTTCATTCAGATATTTGTAGGATAGATATTTATAATATAAAAACATTTTATTTCATTAATAGTTGGATAGTATAGCACTATTCCACAGCCTTTTCAGGATTAGCCTTTAATCCTCTTTTTTTTATAAATAAATGTATACACTGGTGTTCAAAGAAAGTGCATCACCACTTAAAATTGTAATTGTCGTCTGAATAATGTGGTACATGACAATATTTCTTACAGATTGCATCAGATAAGATTTATACGCATAGGTGATGACGTAATATTGCATCAGCTGCTACTTTCAGCTATGTAAGTACGTTCTGCAAGAGTTCCAATCATTCCTTGCTTGTGTCAAAATGGCGAGTTACGTGCAGTTCATGCCACGAAGAAAGAGTGCTATTGTTGCTTTGCACGAGGAAGGATGTTTTTCCTGTCATATTGCTTATAGAGTGTCCTGTAATCAGTCGACAGTGATTAGATTTCTTTCCAAACTCAAGAATACTGGTTCTGCTGATAGGAAAAAAGGAACTGGATGCAAACGAGTCTGTACGCCATATCAGGACTGTGTTTTGAAGCGCTTATGCCTTAAAAACCATAAAGCTTCTTCGTCTGAGCTGAAAAGAGAATGGGAAGAACATACAGGAGTGGTAGGTGCAGTAACAATCTGAAGACGCCTCTTCAAAAATGGACTTGTAGCCTGTCATTCTAAGAAGCCCCTCCTCACACAAAAAAGGAAAAAGGCCCGATTAATTTGGTGTAAGGAGCATGTCAAATAGTCTGAGCAGTGGAAGTCGGTTATTTTCTCGGAGGAGAAGAAATTTAACCTGCATGGCTCTGATGGGAGACAAATGATTCGCCGTAGACGTGGTGAAGAATACCATTAAGACTGTATGGTGTCTACAGTGAAATTCCCTACCAGCCAAATGATATGGGGGTGCATTTCATATCATGGAGTAAGTCACCTGCAGTTTATAAAAGGTTTTGTAAATGTCAATTGGATACCTGGCTATATTGGAAGGCAAATTGCTGCCACCCATTAGAGTCCATTTCAACCTGCCAAGTAACTGCATCTTTCAGGACGACTCTGCTCCTTGTCATCGGGTGAAAAGTGTAAGTAGGCACTTCTGTAGTTACTTTAGCTTCATTTCTACCTTAGAGGTTTGACAGAGGTTTGACAGTAACGTGTTTACATTTGTTACAGGTGAAAAAATGGTTGGAAGAACGGTCCATTACAACTGTTAGCTGGCTAGAAAACAGCCTGGACCTGAATCCTATAGAGAACTGTTGGCATTGTGTGGAATCTGCAGTTGCCAGAAAGAAACCAAAGACCCTTCGTGAACTTCAGGAAGCCATAATTTGTGTTTGGAACCACAAACTATCAGTTGATTATCTTCAGAAATTGATCTTGTCAATGCTTCGACGGTGTGCTGCTGTTATCAGAGCTAGAGGCGGTTCAACTAAATATTAGTTTGCACCTGGTGAACTTTTCATTTTGTTTTCCATTTAAAATGATAAACTGAAGCAAATTGAGGGCTTCTTATAACAATTCAGCCATAATTGTCGTGTTTAGCAAGGCTGTTGTATAAAGGTTGCAAATGCTCATTTTGGAATATTTTGAGAGCACCTGTCAAATATTACTTAGCTTTGCCTTAACTATTAATAAATATCTGTTTATATTTCTATTTGTGATGCTAGTCATTAATGTAACATACCATCGAGAAAAAGGGTTAGAAATGCAAAATTCCTAGGTGATGCACTTTCTTTGAATACCAGTGTATATTACATACATAATATACCTATAAATATGTATTATACATATACATATAAATATATTCTTGCATCGTATGCCTCTACTAATGCTAATTTCGCTACAACAAATACCATTTTAATAAAATTTCACTACAACAAAAACTGTGTTGGGTCCTTGAAGAAATAATTTGTTATCATATCTCTACTACATTTTAGACACCTTTGAACAAGTACGTGTCTCTCTCAGGCATTGATATTGCGTGCAATCACTGTTTCATCTTAAAAAAGTAGTGGTCACCATTTTTTTGTTACTTTATTTATTATTTATTTTTTTTGGGTAAAGGAAATTAAACTTATGAAAAGATATGGAATCCATAATGAAAGAGGCCTTGTTTTAATTTTAAGCCTTTTGCTCTAGAAATACTCATGTAAGGGGTTCGATTCATTGGTAGAAAAGAGAGCGCCAGAATCAAAGTAAACTTAGTGCAGTTTGTATTCACATTTTTTCGTTGCACAAAGTTAATTTTTATATTAATGTGGGATAATAGTTAAGCATTTAAAATCAAAAATTGACATATGTGGAAAGTAATAGCAGTCCTATCTACTGTAACATATTTCAGAATGTGTGTTATTTCTTAAATAAAATACAGAATGATACTTGGCAAACAAAATATTTTTACTCTTGTAGTATACATATTTAGTAATTTTATTTATTTGTGTGCTTAGCTTTTTATCAGTTATCATACTTACCTGTTAATTAGATCTTCAGTCACTTCAATTTATTTTTGAATGTGTATTATTTCTTAAATAAAATACAGAACGTATCATTCTGTATTTTATTTAAGAATTATTTAAGATACTTGCCAAACAAAATATTTTTACTCTTGTAGTATACATATTTAGTCATTTTATTTATTTATTGACTATAAAGTCAATATTTAAGTAAAATAAATCAGAAATTACTGTTTTTATATACAGTTTTAGAAAAGTACAGCAGAATTTGAACAAATAACGATTTTTTTAAAATCTAATTTCCATCAATTATTCATTGATATGAAATTTCAGTATAATTAAATAACTTCTGCATTCCCAAGGAAGTTCACTGTAACATTTTGTGTTGCTTCCCCTTGATAGGCCATTCCTGAAAATGCTACTATATAAATTTCAAAGCATTTTGTCATCAAGAGCAGTGTCTCCTTGTTGTTCCATGTAGTTGAGTAGAGATTTCACAACACAAAGCAGGCCTAATCAGAGCTGTCAAAACAAGGTTAATCTCAGCTCCGTCTTAATTGGAGGTCTACTCTAAAATAAAATACATTGGAAGTTAATTTACCAAATAATTATCAGAATAGCATATCCCATTACAGGTTGTAGAAGGTTAACTTAAATTATCTAGTTGATGTATGTCAACAAAGATTTCTCTGGCTAATGAAAAAAGGGGGACTTAGGCTTAAAACTATTATTAGTAGTTGTTTTATAAATTTTGGTTGTGCTTAGCTTTTAATCAATTATCATACTTACCTGTTAATTAAATCTTCAATCACTCTGTGTAGCATTTCACTCTCAGCAGTAAGTTTGTGTTATACCAACCATTGCTCGTGACTAATGATTTGCAATTCATGTTGCAAAGATCTTCATCTGGTGAATGATATTAGAGAAAGATGGGACTTAAAAAAACGTTGGGTGTTGGAATAACAGCTATAGTTTGTTGGGCAAATAATTGATGAATATTAGCTATTGACAGGAAAGCAATTGTACTTTTCTCATGCAACCTAATTGGTCATGAAAGTCTAGATGTATGTATGTATGTTTTAAGTTAAGAATTTCAAAGGATAGAAGTTTGTATAATCATTTAAATATTGAATGACTGTTTCAATATATAACTGATGGAATGAATTCCAGTTTTTGAAATTGCTCATCAAGAAAAAGGTAAATGTTTTTCATTTCCACTGCGTGACAGAACAAAGTGTTGAACAGAATTAACAAAGAACAAAATTAACAGAACAAAATATTTTTCATGAATATTTTATTATGAACAGTGTTGCTGAAGACAAATATTTGATATAATAGGCATCCTAGCATACAAATTCTGAGTATCCAATTGAAATCAATCTACCACCTTACAGAGTGGCACATTATGCAAATTATTCATGCCTATAAAAATACAGGTCACAACTATATCACTTCATTCTTGATTTTTGGCTTGCTCAGTGGGATAGTCACATTTCCAGTACTCAGGATTGCAAGTCGTTATTGTGAAGGCAATTCCTTGAGATGGTGGGCTGTTGGACAACTTGATGCCAGGCAGTCGCAGGCAGAGGTGGTGGAGTGGCTTAATGTGTCATGCACCGTCATCTTGGCACTTGGAAGCAGTTTCAGGAGACAGGAACCATTACAAGAAGAGCTGGCAAAGATTGCCCGAAGGCTGGGTCAATTAGAACAGACCACTATCTAGCTCTAACAGCAAGACGGAACCCTACAATGTCCTCATCGACTGTCTCTTGAGGCTGCTGTGACCATAGGTTAAAACTTTTCCAACCAGACTTTGTTATGAATGAACAATTCAAGTGGAACCTACACAAGGAAACCAGTGGTTTGTATCCCATTTAACCTCAAACCACGTCAGATCTTGTCAAAACTGGTACCATGAACATATGACTTGGAGCCCCGACAAATGGAGCACAGTTCTGTTCTCTGATGAGCCCCGTTTTAACCTACAAACAGATTCTAAATGTTATTTTATCTGAAGACAATGAGGAATGTGGTGCCATCCCTCCAACATCCAGAGAAAGGTAATTCTTCAAATAGGCCTCTATGTTGGAAAAGTTCTGGCTCATAATAACTGCAACGAAACGCACCAGCTGTCTATCACTGCAACTTTATTAAAATAATAATAAAATAAGACGGGATAAAATTTGTTGAAAAATAAAAATAAAATACACTGACTATATATTTTTACAACAGATTTTGTCCCATCTTGTTTTGTTATTATTTTAATAAAGTTTCAGTCATAGACGGTTGGCATGTCTCATTGCAGTTATTATGGAGCTTCCAGAGAAAGGGACACATGGTGGGAGCAGTGTTCTTGTGTGGAGTGGAATAATGAACAACAGCTGCACCCCTCTTCATGTGTTTGATATGGGTACTGTAATTCTACAGAGGCACAGAAAACAGGTCCTTGAACCCTACGTGCAAATTTTTTTGGGTGCAGTTAGCCCAGGTTTTCTTCTCATGCACAACAATGCCACTGCACATGGAGCTGAAGTAGTGAAGGAACTGAAGATATCCAACAATGCCGTGGCCAGCAAGATCACCAGACTTATATCTGATCGAATTTGTGCATTACATGCTGACAGCCAACTTATCTGTCACTTGGTGAGCTAATGTCTGATCTGGTGGAAGAATGAGATTTGTTGCCACAGACTTATAGACACCCTTATATCGAGCATGGTTCACCACTGTCAGGCCTGTTTGACCATTGGAGAGGGATCATACGCTGTACCGATGTCGTGTGACCATATTTTCAAGCATTTATCAACTTCTGTAATGTGACCTTTTTTGTAATTCTTATACAACCCCTATAAATGTCCCTTATACCTGTCTGAAGTTTCTTGCTGTCTCCTCATTTCATCATTATTCTGTGGTACACCACCATGCCAAATTTTGTCCTGTTTCATCACAAGCTGCACGAGTTACACCAAGTTTTCTGTGTTCTGTTCATTTTGTCGAGCAGTGTAGTTGCCACTCTCTGGTTTGTAAAGGAGAATACATCCTTTTTATTCTATTTGAGGATCCTCCCTATCACTATCGTGACATAGTTGGTGACAGTTTCCGCTGTCTGTTTTATAAAAGCTCAGTTTTTGTTCGTCATTTCTTTTTTTAAAAAATGTAGTAAAATTGCTGTAAAATTTGAATTTTTTTTTAAAAAAATTGTGCATTTCTGCTTATATTTGTCAGTGAATTAGACCAGTATTTCTGCCTATATTTTAATTTTCAGTATAATTAACTGCTGAAAATACACACTCAATATTCTCAGCAGTTAATTATGATCTCTATTTTGTCTCAACTGCTTTGAATTGCTGAGCACTAATGAGCTACGATTGGATGTTTAAACTTGTGTTATTGGATTCTGCTATTGTTTGCTTATTGTGCATATTCTTGGAAGTCTTCAAGCTGTGTTGCAAATAGCTAGGTGCATTATAGATGGCAAAAAAAGAAATATTAAAGAATATTATTGTCAGCAAATTTTAGTGCTATTAAAAATAGTTGGCAATGCTGTTGAGGATAGTGAAACAAACATTGTTGAGTCTTATCATGGATAATCACAAAACATTATTAGAGAATTTCAGAGAATTTCAAGATTTATTCAGTAGGTAAAGTTTTTGATCCTCCTCTTTTTTTTTTTTATTTCAACTGCATCACCTAATTGTATCTTGTTTTTGGGAAATATTCTATTTTTTAAACATTTATGCCAGCAAGGCAGTGCTCTAAAATGCATTAAATGTTTCAACAAATGTCTTTATCCTGCAGCATTGGACCAGAATTTTTTTTGAATTTAGTTATATTTATTTAAATCAGATGATTATTAATTTCATCAAATTCTGTTGTTTTTTTCAGTCCCAAGTCAAATGATTTATTTTTAATGCTATTCCATTATTTAGCACTCCTTTCTTTAATTTCCTCATGCTGGTGTGGGGTGGGGTATAAAAATTCCTTTTAAAATCATTATGGTACAGGCAGTTTTGAATACAGTAGAACAACTGTTATTCAGGGCTTGGTTACCTGTGGGGTTGGTTTTTTTTTTTTCTAGCAATTATTAAAAAGGTGTAATTAATGAAGTATATATATATATATATATATGTATGTATGTATAATTTGTGTCACATCATTCCTAAACAATTTATGCATTTTGGAATGTGACTGTTAATTTGTTTACATGATAAAGTGTTATTTTCTTTTTACGTGAAATATGTACCTATGATAATCTTAGTAAATTAGATCAATTATGTTTTTAGTTATCTGCTTTCTAGCTTCTCCCCCCCCCCCTTTTTTCCTTTGGTTAGGTCAAAGTGTCATTTTTATTATTAGTATGCAATTTAAATTCTGATTTTTCAGTAATGTATGCTGGTAATATTTGTGATTCAGAGGTTTTAATGCTCTAATGTATGAATACTTCTTAATGAGTCTCCTGATGTTAATATTGACTTTTACTGGCATGTTAACAGTAGTCTGTGCTTATTCTGAAGTGCACTGCATGCTGTGATTTTCCAAGAACCTAAGTAAATCATATTATTTAAGCTTAAGATCTCTAACTTTTTCTAGTTGATAGTATACTAATTTGTGCTAAAAAAAAATAAATTTTCAGCTAAAATTACAAAAAGAAAAAATTAACAGTAATTAACTGTGCTTAAAAATTCCAAAACAATGTTGTTTCTACAAGTAACAATCACACTTCAGGACAACACATTGACTGATTAATAAAACAGAATTGCTTTCAGATTTAGGGAAATCTGTCATTATTTTAAATTCAATTTGTAGTTTACAGATTTGGTTTTAAGCTGGCATTATTTAGAATGGGAATTAAAGGAGGTGAGAAAATGAATGCTATTCATTTTCTCATACCCTTTTATTTCCATTCCCATCTGTAGGTTGGCCATGACACAGTGGTTAGCATTTACAACTGCAAGTAAGAAGGTAGCAGGTTTGAGTTCATATACTATCACAAAAAATGCACTGCCCATTATAACCTGTGGTACCAAATTTTGGTTGCCTTTAATTCAATGTATGTATTGTTATAATGAACTTTTCTGGCCTCTGATTCTCTGGGAATAAATGGGAATTTATTTTATTTCATTTTCATACTACTTTGTGTATGAAATAGAGATATAGTATGACCATAGTGAAGTTCTTTGATCACAAAAATTATTTATAAGCCATGATTATTATCTATTACAGACACCAGGAGAATGATCCATTACAGACACCCAGGAGAATCTGACATAAAATCTTGCAGGATATGAAGTAATGCAAAACACACAAAAGTGTCCTATTATAACATTTACGATATCCTGAACTCAAAGTGATTTACAATAATAAATCAAAGCTACAATCAAGAAACACGGGATTAAATCTAATGGCAAATAAAGCCACGGTTCAGGTATCTGAAAAGCAATTTATGTCATCTCTGTTGGGTAATGATTCCTTGGACCAGAATTCAAAGTTGATATCCGAGGAATTCAGTGCATCAGTTCTGTTATTAGGAAAGCATCTTCTGAAGGTTGAGAGCTTCTGCAAGTTTAAGTAGAGCATTATTAAGAGTTTGAATCTGGCTGCTTGCAGTCTCCCAGATTTTGTTGAAAAAGTTGGGTGTGGAGCAGAGGATATGCCGCTTGCTGGAACTTTCTACAGGTCTGTGATTTTGAGGTGGTGTAAGGTAAGGCCTCCGTAGCCGCATGGTCAGGAGCGGGAGTGCAGCAGCACACACTCTTTGAGTAGACTGGGGTTCAAGCCTCTGACTGCTAAATACGGTCGATTTGCTAACCCGTACTGGACCAGCATGGCAGATTATGGTCCATTTCTCTCAGCATGAATTGTTGAGGAGGCTTCCATTCTGCAGTGGTTTGATAATGGTTGCAGTTTAAGGTAGGCAAGCCCAGATGTTAGCTTTTTTTTTTTTTTTTCCCCCAGAATTCTAGTCCCCAGAGTTTCTTTTGACTGCGATAGGTTTCATCAATTACATCACCCATAAATTTGAGTGAATGAGCAGGAAGGGGCATTTCTTGAAGAGAGCAAGAATGTACTGAGAACTAGAGAAAACAGGATGCTGGATTGAGATAGGTTTTCTCTGTAAGGGGAGAAGGTTATATATATATATATATATATTTTTTTTTTTCTTTCTGCATTAAGCTTGAGCCCAAAGAAAGTAGTATATTTGCAGGGGGGAAAGAGATGCTCATTGAGACTCATTATCAGCCATTTTCAATCCACTGCAGGATGAAGGCCTCTCCAGCAACCTTCCAGTTCCTTCTGTTTTGAGCACTGGCCATCCAATTAATACCCACAAACTCCTGAATTTCATCTATCCATCTCCGCCTTTGTCTTTCAGGTTTTTTTCTAGCTCCTCTTGGATACCATTCTGTTATTTTCTTAGTCCATCTATCATCATGTCTTCGAGCTATGTGTCCTGCCGTAGACCATTTTAGTTCTTTAGTTTTGATAAGACTGTCCTTTACTTGAGTTTGCTGCCTAATCCATGTGTTTCTCTTCTTATCTAACAGTCTGATTCCCAATATAATTTGTTCCATTCTTCGCTGGGTAGTTCTCAACTTCTCTTCCATTCTTTTGGTGAGTGCCCAAGTTTCACTTCCATAAGTCATGGTGGGGAGTATACATTAGTTCATTATTTTACGTTTCAGACAAACCGGGATATTGCTCTTCAGTATGTGACTATATTTCCTGAATGCTATCCATCCAAAATTTATTCTTCTCTTGACTTCCAGCCATTTATCATTATTACAGCTAATAACTTGTCCCAGATAAGTATATGACTCCACCTTTTCAATTACTGCTACTTCAATCATTATTTCCCTTTCTGTGGCATACTTGTTCATCATTACTTTTGTTTTAGCCATATTCATCTTAAGTCCAAAATCCTTACTAACCATGCATAACTGATTAAGATTTTCCTCTAGTTCTTTGGGATCGTGGCTTATGACCGCAATGTCATCTGCAAATCGTAATTCATTTAGGTACTCTCCGTTCACATTGACTCCTTTCTGCGACCAGTCTAATCTTCTGAAAGCTTCCTCAAGGGCAGCTGCAAAAAGCCTCGGAGATATTGTGTCTCCTTGTCGAACTCCTTTCTCAATTTTAAATTTCCTACTGTCTTTGTCTAGTCTAATAAAGGAGGTAGCACTCTCATATATTTTCTTCAAAATAATAATATATGGGGTATCTATGCCTTGTCTTTCCAGTGCCCGAAACATTGCCTTATGCTATATGGAGTCAAATGCCTTTTCATAATCCACAAATCCCAGGCATAATTGTGTTTTATATTCATTTGCTTTCTCCATTAGCTGTGATATTACGTGAAGGTGATCCATAGTTGAGAATCCTGTCCTAAAGCCAGCTTGCTCTTTCGGTTGATTCTCATCAAGTATTCTTTCTAATCTGTTAGTAATGACCCTTGTGAACAACTTGTAGATGTGGGATAACAAGCTAATTGGTCTATAATTTCTGATTTATCTCCTTTCTTATGCAGCAAAACCATGATTGCATTATTCCACTGCTTAGGCGTCACACCTTTTCTAATGCACTTTGTGAAGAGCCTTGCCAGTTTTTGTGTTATGTCTCTTCCTCCCAATTTTAACAACTCTACAGTAACTTCATCTTCCCCCGGGGCTTTCTGATTCTTCATTTTCTTCAATGCATGTTCTACCTCACCAGGAAGAATATCGGGTATGTCGTATGTGTTCCTACTTTGCAATCCATCTTCCCCACTGCTTGAATCATTCCCCTGCTCTTTGTATAATTCTCTATAGTAGTCTTCTGCTATTTGAATTATGCCTTCTCTGCTGTTTATAAGTACACCATTGCTATTCTTCAGTTTCAGTATCATTTGTCTTTCTGTATTACTGCTCATGGCTGCTGATTTAAATCCTTTGTTTTCCCTTAATGCTTGTTCTACTTTTCTTGTGTTAAATCTTTTTATGTCCTCTCTGAGTCCTTTCTAATGGCTTTGCATAACTCAGTATACTCAATTTTCTCCCTGTCAGTGTTTTTCTTGCTTTTCATTTGTCGTCTTTGGTTCATCATGAGAAGTGTTTCTTGACTAATTTTTTCTTCTTTGGATTTCTTTTTCCCTATAGGTTTCTTGGGCTTTATCACTTTCAGAAAGTTGTAATATTCCTCGTCGATATCTTGGTCCTGAGCAGTCTGCAGAAGCTCAAACTTGTTCTTAAGTTCCAGTATATACTGCTTTTTCTCCTCTTCTGTTATCTCAAAGACCTTTTGTATTATTTACTCTAGTGAGTTTTTTCCTTTCTTACATCTATATCAAGTGTACATCTTACCATTCTGTGATCACTTCCAACATTTACCAGCCGACCGGGCTAGCCGAGTGGGTAAAGTACCTGCCCGGCAACCCAAAGGTCGCGGGTTCGATTCCCGCCTCGGGCTTGGATCAAAGTACTGCAAAAACCTTGGGAGGTGCAATATGGCCACAGAAGCCGATGCGCCAACAACTACCAAATCAAAAAAAAAAAAAAAAAAAAAACCAACATTTACCTTATTCAGGATGGTAACATTATTCACAATATATCTTTGTTAGTGAGGATGAAGTTGATTTCATTAGTAGTTAATCCATTTGGACTCTTCCATGTCCACTTTCTGTTCACCCTTTTCTTGAAAGAAGTGTTCATTACTGACAGTCTTTGAGATTCTGAAAATTCCACAAGTCTTTCACCTCTTTCATTTCTTTCACCAATTCCAAAATTTCCTATAGTTCCCCTTTCTGTGCTGTTTTGTCTTTTTCCAACCTTAGCATTGAAGTCCCCCATAATAAGTGTAGTGGGTTTTCTGCTCATCTAGAAGACTCAATTTCGGTGTACATTTCTTCAACCTCTTCATCATCATGGCTCGATGTTGGTGCATAAATCATTATAATCTTTAGCTTGTACCTCTTAGAAATCTTGAGCATTAGTCTTGACACCCTTGGTGATGTACTTTTGAATTCTAAAACGTTGTTTTTAAGATCTTTATGGACCAGAAACCCAACTCCACCTTCACTCCTTTCACTGTTTCCATTGGTGTACAGCAGATTTCTACTTGATAAACTTATAAGTGATTCATTTCTTCTTCTTGTTTCAGCCAAACCAATGATATTCCAATTCACATTTTATAATTCCTTTTCCAGCTCTAATATCCTGTCTTCACCGATGAGTGATCTTACGTTATAACAGGCCAAGTTCAGTTTCCGTGCATTGAGAATAGTAGAGTACAAGGTGTCCACCATGTCTGATGAGTTGGTAGCAGGGCTTGAAATGTAACATAGTATTGCTGGCATATGCCAAGAAAGCAAGGTAACTCATTTGTTAGTGGTTGGAATATCACAGAATATAGTAATGAAGAAAACAATTCCTCTTTGTGGGGGAGGATAACAGCTTCCTCTTGCTTAGTGAAGCAATGGTTACCTTTTTTGAAAGTTAGAGATCATACTATTGTCGAGAGGAAGGAAAAGGGGTGTGGTTCAATGCAAGAAGTGCAAACTATTCTCATCTGGTTTTGTGTTTGCATGTCTTTCTTTCTCCATGTTGGAGAACAAGAACGTATGTCTTGTTTTACATTGTGGTCATCAAATAATGGCATCACTAGGAGGCCTTCATGTCAGGTGGTTGCATTGAAATACTTTTCAGTGTTGGGACCCTGTGTTATTCCTTGAAGATGTAGGATGGTTGCATGGTATCGATCTTGATGAATGTACTGGGTATGTTAAACTATTTGAAGAAAGCAACAGTTGTTTCTGATATAGGCTACTGGTGAAAATGCTAGAGGGACTCAATCTCATGGTTTTATGCTTGTTTTTAACACCTAATGTATTCATATTAGGGTAAATTACATTGGAGCATTTCTGATTGATCCCCATGGTCAATTACCTTCTCAGATTGGCATTCCCTGTATGCAAAGCTTCCTCAGGATATTAACATTTTTTTCAGGATATTTTTCGATAATATGAAATGTTTACAATGGTATTGAATCTCTTGGTGTTTTATCAAATTTAAATGGACACTAAAAATTTAAAGATTTAAAATGAAAAAAAAAAAAAAAAAAAGTTTTGAATTAAAACTTTTAGGTTACATTTTAAAAAAGTAGAATATTATGATCATGTTTTGTTGAATTTTAATTCTTTTTCATATCACCGTTGGATTTATGTTTGCTTTATGGGGGGGGGACATATATTTTCCTTTAACATATCATCAGAAAAGTGGTTATGGATCACAATAGGTAGGTGGTCACTGTATGCAAAAAAAAAAATCCATTTGTATAAAGGATTACTGAGCTTGAATGAGTAGTGAGCATTACTCATTTTTATTCATGTGCTTACAAGTGCTTACATTAGACATTAAATGACTAATGTAAGTACTTGTACTTACAGAAGTTAATTTTTTTCACTGTCAGCAAGTTAGCATTAATTGATATTTAAAACTGAAGGTCTTCTGTTTAAATAGTGAATTTAAATTTTTGAATAGTGATATTTAATAAATAAATAGCAAAATATTTTTCGTAAGATCAATTACAAAAAATACAGCATTTCTTCGGTGGATCATGAAACGATTTTCTCTTGGCAGTCTGCAGAGATAGGTTTTTAACTACTTTATTAGTATTTTTGATAGTAGTAAAAATTATTTCATGCATAAACCTTTTTTTTTTTTTTTTCACAAGAATTCTTTTCATTTTTTTCATTCTAGGTTTTGGGACTCTATGCTTTAGTATTTATGGTTGCCCTTCCAGTTGCTGTGGTGAGTTTAAAATTTAAATTTCGTACTTTTTATATGAAATATTTTATACTCAATTTATTTACTTGTTTGTTTCACTTAAGGTCCTTATTTTTTATTTGCCTCATACGTTATGTTATTTTGGTTTTTAAGAGCATTAGCAACTAAGGCCATATTGCTCCGGTGCAGTGGTCATTCCCTGACCTTTCCGCATCCTCCATATTTTGGTGGTGACGGGCTCGAACCGCGGTCTAACCAAGAAGCGTGTGCTATGCACTGCTGCTCCTTCCCACCTGGCTACGGAGGCGCCTTTGCCTCATACAGTTCTTACTGAATTGCAAAAAAAAAAAAAAAAAAAAACACACCACCCTAAAAGGTATAATTTATAATATTTAAGAGGGGATTTTAATCTGATAAGAATAGCAGCAGCGTGCAAGCCTATATGAAAGTTTGTTTGTTATTTGGTTTTTAGGAGCATTAGCAACTAAGGCCATATTGCTCCAGGGATATGCGGTGGTCATTCACTAACCTTTCCGCATCCTCCGTATTTTGTGGTGACGGACTTGAACCCCGGTCTAATCAAGAAGCGTGTGCTACGCACTACTGCTCCTTCCCACCTGGCTAGGGAGATGCCTTTATTTCAAAGAGCACAGTTTCTTTCAGTTAGAAATGATGTAGAATTATAAATTTCAAATAACTGATTTTGGAGCTTATTGATAGGTGTACTGTATTTCGTTTAGCCTTCTAAATTTCTGTTGGTTTAATTAATGAAAGGAATCAAAGAAGAAATATATTTTTTATTAGTAGAGGTATTTTAAACTTTTTAAAATCTGACACTCCCAATGGGATTGAGGTCCCAGATTTTAAATTTGTGATTTTAGAGAGGTATACCTAGTGATTGAGCAGTTTTAGAGGTGCATGTTTCGGTGAATATTAAATACCAACAACTGAACTTATATCTATAAATAAACATGATGACTAAAAATAGTACTGGTAGTTAAACTGTAAATTACAGTTTCAATTTGTTAAATATAAATAATGATAATAAACGAAGTCGCAAAAAAATGTAATTGTAAATAAACTGTAATATAAATTTTAAATACATGCCAAATACAGTTTTCCCTGCTATAGCATGGTTTATTCAGCATTTTTTCGCTATAGCTCCCTGTATATTTTAATACCCACCCCAGGGTTGAGCTCCATTTCCCTGGAATAGTGCTGTTCATTCCACTCTAGATGCTTTGGGAGGAGTTACCCATTAGCAAGTGTTTGAGTGCCCGAGAGGCCTCATTGAAAAAATCTTCAGTGCCCTCATTCTGATTTTCCAGTCAAATGAAATTGATACATATCTTCAAAGGTATGTTCTTTGATTTAGTTTTTAAAATTCACTTAATGTACTTAATGAGAAAATGGCTAAATTGCTGGCTAAACTGGAAATGCTGCAAAGCTTTTTCAAGTTATGCCAGGGATAAACTTTTGAAAGCCTGTTCATTGTCCCAAAAGTTATTTTTTATGCCCATGAGTAATTTACATATCTGTGTTAATTTTCTGTAGCTGTTTATACTGGCACAAGTTTGCCATGTCCTCGGCTATAAAATGTCTTGGTTGCATTCATCATTTCAGTGGGTCACAGATGTCTAAACAGACAGTCGTGCCAAAATTTGATAATTAACTTATTTCCTATTGGCGGCAAGTGCTCAAAGACTTGTGTGGCACTTTTGTTGAATTATGGTAGCATGATTGGCTTGATATGAATATCACTCAGGGCTAAAGTTTTCACTACTCAAATGCAGTCAGATTTTATTACTAGTTCTCAAAGAACAAATTACTTGTTCTTTTGAGAACTAGTGATAAAATCTGACTGGAGTTGAATCCTGAAAATTTTATTCCTTACTAATATTCATTCATTTTTTTTTAAACCTGACAAAGTGTGATTAGTGTTCACCCTACCTGGATAATCACTTTCATAGCCCAGGTTACTAATTTAGACTTCAGGGGTTTATCCTGACAAGCTGAAGAAGTTGTGCTGAATTCTGCAGTGGTTTGAAAAGTAGGAAAAAAATTCATTTGTGCAGACGGGCTGCAAGAGTAGCTCGTGGTGTATTGTCAATGATATATAGGAATTTTTCTAGCAGGGATAAGGAGGTGATTATTCCCTTGTATAAGGCAATGGTCAGGCCACACCTAGAGTACTGTATACAGGCCTGGAGGCCTCATTTCAAGAAGGATGTAGAGCTGCTGGAACGAGTACAGAGAAGGGCAACAAGATTAGTGAATGGAACAAAGGGGTGCTCTTACGAAGAAAGGCTTAAGTTTTGTGAATTACAGTGTCTGGAGACTAGGCACCAGCGAGGTGATCTGATAGAGGTGTATAAAGCCTTGAATGGTTTGAGCATGCTCAATGCTGATGGGATTCTTCCTCTTGCTCAGAATAATCACCTGAGAGGGCATAAATTCAAATTGAGGAAAGACAAATGTAGGATAGATGTGCGGAAATTTGCCTTTAGCCAGCGGGTGGTTGGTAGGTGGAACAGACTTCCATCCCTTGTCGTGGAAGTTGATAGCCTAAATAAGTTTAAGGCTCAGCTGGACAGGTATTTCGAACGAACAGAGGGGTGAAGTGGAAGTGGTTATTTTTTATTTATTTATTTTACTTTATTTTTTTTTTTTTGGCTGATGCTGCATAAGCTTGCTTTCTTGCATCAAATGCCTCTACTAATGCTAATGCTATATCATCTTATACATTGATATATATGAATACTTGCTGCTGATGTGGTTTCCATTCATAAATGTGTATGGGGAGTATGACTGTTCTCTGATATTTGTTGGTTGGGTTAGCATTCTTGATCAACCAACAAATTTGCTTCTGTGTGTTAATTTATATCTTGACTCCTTTTTCCTGGCAGTGTTATGAAAAGGGAGTGCCTGCTCAGGGGTTCTAATTAATTGGAGTTTATTGAAGTGTTGTTTATAAACTCTCTCTTCTCTTTAGGAACTCTTGTTTTTTGACAGGGAGTGGTTTTAAGCTGCATACTGTTCAGTAGCACTACTCAGCAATGCTGTCAGAATAACGAAACAGCTTTGCTGTTTTGTCATTTTGGATATTGTTCTTGAATGCCCCAAATTTATATTGCTATGTCAGCTGTTGTACAGTGAGCTGCTGTTGAGCCCATACAATGTGCTGCACCCTTTGCCCAGCACAAACATCTGCCTTGCATAATCCTTTATAGTTCTATCGGCAGGAGGTAGTTTGATTCCCATTTGATTCCCCATGTACACCTTAACTACATTAGGTTGAGCAACTGACAAGACATGCCGTTTCCAATTTGCGTCCCATATCTGCTGCTTTATCACTTTGATTTGTATGACCAGGTATAAATTACCACTGCTCTAGTGTAAAAAGTTGTCTGGCTTTTAATACTGCGAGCTGTGTGCCATAGTCCGTTACGGGTGGGGTGGTCATAATTCAATGATTACTGAGCATATTTAATCAATCATACATTTTTCATCTTTGGGGTTTTAATAATAAAAAAAAAAAAAAACACAAGAGGTATGTGAACTTATAGTACTTAGTGCTGTGCATGAGTTGAAGGTTGAGAAGATGAAAGAAGATATTTTTTGACATTATACGTGAACTTCTGTAGATTGTAATTTTCAGGAAATACTTATGAAGGAAGGTTGTTCCAAAGAACATAAGTTGAATGAATAAATGAGGAAGAAGAAAAGTTGGACAGTAAAAGGATGTTGACTGGTTTTAGCACATGTTTGGACTGCTTTGGAAGAGAGAGCATGAAGTAAAATAGCCAATTCAGAACAATACCCATGTAAGTATCTATTGAAAAGGCATGCAGCAGAAACAGAACATCTATGAGACGAGGAGAGACTCTGTTAGAGATGAGTCATTAATTAACCTAACTGCCATCTTTTGAATGGAATCTAGAAGCTTGAGAGAGGTTTTCGGGGCACCGCCCCAGGCGTTCGAACAATTTTCCATGGTAGGGCAGATTTCAAATTTGTACAGAGTGAACAACTGGTTGGAAGAAATGTAATGCCCAGATTTTAAACTGGCAACAGTAATTTAATTTCTGATTTTTTGCGGAAGTCACTTTTAACATCATTCTGAAATTGAAGTTCATGCATGCTATAGATTCAGCATGGAAAAAAAGTGATCCTTTTATTCTGCCTGACTTCTAATATGTACAGAGCAAGGTATCTCAAACTGGAAGGTGGAATGCAATGTGCTGTCATCAGCAAAACTATGGATAGGATTTCCGGTCAATGGAAGGTCATATAAATATACAAGAGAAAAAAGAGTGGGTGAAAGAACTAAACTGTGGGGAACACAAGCATTAGAAGTTAGAAGACAAGAGAGCCATCTACAATCACCTGCAGTGAGTGGTCAGAGAGAGAGAACTGAATACCCAATTACAAAAAACAGTTGGAAAACCATAAGATGGAAGCTTATTTAGAAGACCTTTATGCCAAACGCGATCAAAAGCATTTGTAATGTCAGCAACTGCTTCAGTTTCACCAAACTTTTTTCCATTGAATTTGTCCATAGATGGGTAACATAAGTCAGAATATCATCAGTGGATGGACACTGACGGAATCCATACTGGCGGTCTTTGATGAGATGAAGGTGTCTAGATAGTTTAAGAGTTGGTGCTTAATTGATTTCTCCATTACTTTAAAAAGAATAGGAATAATTCCAAAGGGATGATAATTGGATGTGGGAGATTTGTCACCTTTTTTTAGGAACTGGCTGGATATGAGCAAATTTTCAAGCAGAAGGAAAAACACCTTTGCAATAAGAAAGCAAAAAAAGCCCGCACAGAACAGGAGTAAGTTCAGAAGCACAGATTTTAAGAACAATGGAGAAATACCATCATGACCTGAAGCATCAAGATTTGTCGAAATCCTTTTGACGGATGAGAACAGGAAGCATTGAACGGAGTGTACTGGGAATGGTAGGAGGTGGCTTACCAAGATCATCAATACATGAGTTGGAAGAAAAGTAGGATGCTAGCATGGTTTATCTTTGGCTGAAGTGGCAATAAAACCATCTGGTCTTAACAGAGGTGGGAATAGAGATGGGCAAAAGTTGCAGCCAGTAGCTTTGGCAAGAGACCTGTTCGAAATCTAGTTTGGACTGATTAATAACTGCTTTACAATTTTTGCGAGCTTTGGTGTAGGCAGAAAGTGAATCTGGAGATTTGGAAACAAACCAATTACAATATGCAACATTCTTCTCTTGAACAGCCTTAGCACATTTATTGGAAAACCATGGTTTAGATGAAGGACAAGATTTTAAGGTGGAGTGTGGGGAATAAAGGATTCCATCCCTACAAGAAAATAATTTCACTGACACGAACTGAGAAAACATTTGACATTAGAAGATTTGAAACAGTAATCTGATTAAGGAAAGGAAGAAAAGAAATCTCGCAGATCGTTCAATTTTGCATTCTTGTAATGCCAAAAAACATGAGGTTGAGAATGGCCAAGAGAGAAAGGCTCCATTGGAGAAGAGACCATAACCAAGTTGTGACCTGATGTGCCTAGAGGACCATTCACCTCGGCCATGTACTTAAAGGGTTGTTTGTGAGGAAAAGATCAAGCTTCGTGGTTAGGATTGTTTGGTATTCTTGTAAGTAAATGAACAATCTGTGCAAAGTCACTGGTAATTGCAAAAGCTTCAGCATCTCGACCAGCTGAGTCTGTATGACTAGAAAACGGAAGCCAGCTGGAGTTGTGAACATTAAAATCACTAAGGAAAATTACCTCACTGTTAGGAAAGTTGGACTGGAAACCTTTTGTCAAGTTTCAAACAGAGGAAGTCAAAGTGTTCCAAGTGATTAATGGAGTTGAGAGAACAATAGAAGCAACAAATGAATTTCGCAGAATGTGGTAGAGAGATTTTTAGCCAGAGAAGATCGAAAAGAGGAGATTCCAAATTACTAAGTCATTGACAGGGAATATCAGAATGGATATATGCACAAGTGTACCACCTTTGAAGTGAAAGGAATTGTAAAGTGAATAATTCGATCAACTGAGATGAGCTTTGGTTGAATCAATCGATAACTAGGATTCTGTCAGAAAAAGTATATGGGTTTTGGCAGACTAAGTGGAATTGGACATCATTGAGATTAGAACTGAGATCATTTATATTTGTGAAATGAACAAGGGAGTGTTTAGGAGGCTTATATATTTTTGCAGATAAGTTTGTTCTATTAGTTTGACAATTCATGTGTATTCTGTAGTAAGAAAAGGTGGGGGCAGAGATATGCTGTATGAAGTAATGAAATTTTTGGATATGGCATACACATGGTAAGAATATACCTATCTCCTTGACATAACGTGGTCTCAACAATGCTTCCCGTATACACACTACTCGGACTCCCCCCCAACCTCTATCTGGCAGAGTAGAGGCAGCGAGATTATGTACTACCTGATTCAGAGCCTCCTAGAGAGTTACCAATAGGTTTGGTCCTGTGGACTATCTACTGGCCAGCCTGCAAACTCCGTTTTAGAGGTGTACCCTCAATGTAAGGAAGATTGGATCTTGCCATGATGACCTTCATAATCTCAAAAGACATCAATCATACTGCTTTTTTTCCCTTTTTTTTTTTTTTTTTTTTTGTTAGTTGTTGGCACATCGGCTTCTGTGGCCATAATGCACCTCCCAAGGTTTTGGCACTACTCTGATCCAAGCTTGAGGCGGGATTAGAACCTGCGACCTTTGGGTTGCCAGTCAGGTACTTTACCCACAATCATACTGCACGATGGAAAAGATGGGGGAGGATTTGCCTGAGGTTTTCTCTGGAGACTAAACTTGGTTTCCACTACTTATGGTATTGCACTAGTTGATGAGTGTCATCTACCACCTAGTTTTGCCTGGTAACACAGGGGCAGCATTCCTTCATGTGCTGTGGGTGCCACACTCCACAGAGCCACAAAAGATTAAACATTAATTTTTCAGGATGTTTTTCTGCAATTGGCAAAGTTAAATTTGAAATCTTAAATTGTTACAATCCATAAATACAATACAAGTTTGGCCTAACCTGTCTATATAATGCGTAGGATTTAAAGGTACTGTCTTGTGATTATTTAATTTGGTAATAAATATTTTTGAAAAGTCAAATATATTCACAGATATGTTTGATAATGCATATTAAAAATGTTAAGAATTGGTATCATCATTATACACACACACTTAGTATACTTCTACAACACTAAGTAATTTTACTTTACCCAGAAGTATGCCAGATTCTGTCATCAACTTGTCTGTGGTATTTAATTCAAGTGGATCGCAGGTTGCCATGGAAGTTGGTTATTAATGTCAATAATAAGATTCCAGTTTAATATTGTGGTTAGTTTATTTTATCATTAAATATCTTTTCCAGAAACCTGTTTTTTTTTTTTTTTTATTTACATTTCTCATTTTTATCACTTCATTCAATTTTTCTGTCAGGAGAGTCAAGCAATACTTGGGGGGGGGGGGGGGGACTCTCTCTGGATGATTTGATCATGTTTTCCCAAAGTAATAAAAACACACAAATCAAAACTTTTATCTGTTACCCTACTAGTTCAACTGTTTTTGTTGTGTTTATAATATCCTGATTTATAATGTCTTTATAAATCAGGATATTAAAAGTTTATTCATTAGTTTTTTTTTTTTTTTTTTTTTTTGATTTGGTAGTTGTTGGCGCATCGGCTTCTGTGGCCATATTGCACCTCCCAAGGTTTTTGCAGTACTTTGATCCAAGCCCGAGGCGGGAATCGAACCCGCGACCTTTGGGTTGCCGGGCAGGTACTTTACCCACTCGGCTAGCCCGGTCGGCTTATTCATTAGTGCAAATGTGTCAGTTAGTTAATTTTGAAAACCGAGCGTGGAATTTTTTTTGTAAACATCCTACCACTGTCAATCTCGTAAACTACAAGAGACTTACAGCCAAGGTTCGTCAAATTAGGAAAAAGGCTAAAAGAGATTCTTGGATTCAATTTGCAAGCTCAATTAATAAAAATACTGATACAAGAATAATATGGAAAAAAATAAAACAGTTAAATGGCAAATTTCCTCCATTATCCTCCCCACTTCTGAACTTGAATGTGCAGGAGCTTTCTACTCCTGCAGAGATTGTGAATGCCCTAGGGGCTGTATTCTCACAGTTGTCTGCCTCGACAGCATATATGTGATCATTCCAGAAGATCAAAGTAACAGCTGAAAAATCCCATCTGAACTTCAGACCTACATCTCCTTTACTCTACAATCAACCACTTATATTGCTTGAACTTCAAGAAGCCGTATCTACCTCAAAAAACAGTGCTGCAGACCCCGACAGAATATATTACATAATGCTCCAACACTTAGATAATAAATCAGTCTATTCATTGCTGAGCTTTTTCAATCACATTTCTTGAACATTCTTTCCCCAGTTTCTGGCATCACTCTTACATACTGGCAATTCCCAAACCAGGGAAAGATCATTCTATTCCTGAAAACTATAGACCCATTTCTCTCACCAGCTGCTTAAGTAAAACTCTAGAAAAAATAATTCCCCATTGAATCACTTGGTTTCTTGACTCAAAATCTAATTTCTGATAATCAGTTTGGTTTCAATAAGAATAGATCAGCCCTGGATCTCATAATCAAAGTGCAAACAAACATAAGGAATTCTTTCATCAGAAATTAGCATCTTGCCATGGTATACCTTGACATATAGAAAGCTTTTGACACCACATGGCGTTTTGGTATCCTGAGAGATCTTCATTCCCTTGACCTGAGAGGCCATTTACCATATTTCATACAGAACTTCCTTCAGCATAGAATTCTTAAAGTTCAATACCGACAAGGCCTCTCCCAAACATATAAACAAAAGGAAGGAGTTCCACAGGCTCTGTTCTCAATGCCACCTTATTCTCAATAAGAATAAATCTCGCGACTAAAAATATTCCCAACTTTGTGAATTCATACCTATATGCCAGTGATCCGACTGTTTCTTGCAGTTCACAGAACATGACCTTCATTGAGCGGCAACTCCAAATTTCAATTAATAATACTCAGCTATGGATGGCACAGAATGAGTATAGACTATCTTGTCATAAATCTAAAGCAGTTCACTTTGGTCACAAACAGAAGATGCATCCAGATCCAGAGCTACACTTAACAAAACATTCTATTCCAGTTGCGAACAGCATTCGTCTGATTGCTTGGTCTGATTTTCGATGGAAAATTGAACTTCATGGAATACGTTAAATATCTTCTGACATCTTGCCAGAAAAAATGATGAAATAACTGACACCTTGTCAGTTATTTCATCAACATCATGGGATGCAGATCGGTACATGTTACTTGATTTGTATAGAGCTCTAATCAGATCTCGCCTTGATTTCAGTGCCCCAGTGTATGATTCTGCTAGGGAGAGTGTACTAGCACGGCTTGCCCCTGTTCAACATTCTGCCCTGAGGATTGCTATAGGCATTTATAGAACTTTGCCCATTCAAAGTCTACATTGATGTCCAGATGACTTTCATCAACTGGTGAAATACCACCACTTTGCTTATTGGAGGCTTGAAGTGGTGAAACCCATGTTTAGTCTCTAGAGCAAAGTTTCCTGCATCCCCCTCCCCCCATACTTCTCCTTCAACCCATGCACGGTACCAAGTACTATAGGTTTTGATACCTTTTGTGTTTGTGGTTTCCACAAAAAAAAAAAAAAAGCCTCAGGAGAAAGATGTTACTTCTCAACTATACAACTAAAATTCAGTCTACCTAATCACCCCATTAGGCCAGTACTTAATGATCGTCAGTTCCCAATGTACTAGCAAAGGCACCAGCGAGGTGATCTGATAGAGGTGTATAAAGCCTTCAATGGTTTGAGCATGCTCAATGCTGATGAGATTCTTCCTCTTGCTCAGAATAATCACCTGAGAGGGCATAAATTCAAATTGAGGAAAGACAGTTTTAGGATAGATGTGCTGAAGTTTGCCTTTAGCCAGTGGGTAGTTGATTGGTGGAACAGACTTCCATCTTTTGTTGTGGAAGTTGATAGTCTAAATAAATTTAAGGCTGAGCTGAACAGGTATTTGGAACGAACAGAGGGGTGAAATTGGAGAGTTTTTTTTTTTTTTTTTTGGCTGATGCTGCATAAGCTTGCTTTCTTGCATCAAATGCCTCTACTAATGCTAATACTATAGAAATAAACTCAGGGTAACTCAGCCTACTGCTATCAGATTGCAGGCATTGTCAGAAACTTTGAATATACGTATTGACAAAGTTCTCCAAGTTCTAAACAGCCCAGATCCCCCATGGTCCTCTATCAAACCATCCTGTGACAGTTATTTCCTAAACTGGGGAAAGCACTCTCTTGCAGATGTCAACATACAACAACGTCATATTGCCCACACCCAAAATTTTGCGTTTTACAAAAATATATTCTGATGGGTCAAAGTCTGATAATGGAGTGGGTGCCACAGCCATCTTCCTTCATAAAACCTTTTCCATATCACTTCTCCCTGAATGCAGCAGCTATACAACTGAATTATGCACTATCAGGTTTGCACTAGAACATATTCTCCATCTGTACCCCCTCGACGTGGGCACCTGTATGTGGTGAGGGGACCTCCCCGTGATGCTGCTGGGTTTCCAGATTAGCATCACTGGGATCTAATGCCCATACCTTGGTTCCAGGGTTACATCGTTGGAATCCGGCGTGTGCAGCCGTGCGCCGCGACCCGTGGAATGCGGAAAGGGGGATCCTGGTGGTTGAGGGGCCCAGCCTTAATACACCACTTTGGCCCCTGCTTCGACAAGACGGGTGGTCCCGGACCGGCCCGACTGGGATCAATCGGTGGGTGTTTCTTACTGCTAGGGTCAACTGCGTTCCAATAAGTCTCCCTCCCTTTGGTCCTGGGACGGGTTAAAGACTTATTGGTAACGTGGGTATGGTGTTCTAAGCGAACTCGGCGTCCCATTCGTGTACGCAGTACCTGCTAGTTCACGAGTGGGCGTCCCCTCGTAGGGCTCCGTGGTGGGTGAGGTACTTAGGCATCAGATATTTTTTCTTTACTCTCATGAGTAATTTAAATCATTCTTCTGGGGCCCCAACAAGGCCCCTACCTAATTGATCAGATGAGAGTGAGAGCAATTCTGCAAAAAGAGCCAGAACTGAGGATAAAACACCATCTATAACACCGCTTTTCCTCATTCTCCATTCTACCGGAGAGCAGTCAATTGGGAAGATGTCACCCTTCTTTATCCAGAAAGGATTAGAAGGGCTGGCAGGATCACCAAATGTAAAACGGCTGCGTTCTGGCGATCTTTTAATCGAAGCTTCAAGTGCAAAGCAAGCAGAAAGAATCCTGAATGCGACATCCATAGGGGGAATACCGATCAGTGTAACACCCCACAAAACTTTGAACTCTTCACGAGGAGTCATTTCAGAGTGGGATCTTCTTCATGTCTCTGAAGAAGAGATCTGCTCTGAACTAAAAGACCAAGGAGTGACGGCTGTTAAGAGAATATCAATGCGGAAGGATGGGAATCTCGTTCCTACCCGAGTTCTCATCATAACATTTAACACCCCACGGCCTCCAAGTTCCATCAAGGCAGGCTATTTAAACTGCCCAGTGAGGCCTTACATCCCAAACCCACTGAGGTGTTTTAAATGCCAAAAATACGGTCATTCACAAACGGCTTGTCGTGGTAACCCTGCCTGTGCTCGATGTGGTTCGAAAGATCACGAGAGCAAGGAATGTTCAGCTTCCAAACCGATCTGTATAAATTGCCAAGGAGAGCACCCTGCCTACTCCAGAGCATGCCAGCGGTGGAAGGATGAAAAAGAGATCCAAAAACTAAAAACAGAGCTGAATATCTCCTACCCAGAGGCTAGAAAATGCATGCAACCAATAAATAGCGGGAAGCCTTCATATGCCCAGAAGGTTTCTGCGAAGTGCACTATCGGTACACAAACAGAGATGACTGTACCACCAAGAGAGTCATTCACTCCGATTGCATGCTATTTATTGAGTTCACAAAAGCCCACCAAAAAAACTCAGTCAGCTGCCACTCCTATATCCGTACCTCCTAATGCTCCACCACTACCAAAACCAAGTGGTAAAGGGCCAACAATAATAACAGAAACAATGGATGTCGAACACAAGGAGGTACCAGATGAATCAGTCTTGGAACTCTTTGCGGAGGAAGAAATGGACACCAGACAGCTTCCATTCTTCCCCAAAAAAGATAAATCCAAGACTGACAAAATAAAGCCCTCAGCACCTCGGAAGCCGCCTGACGGACCCACCAAGCCAAAATAATGGCTAAATTCCTACAATGGAATTGTCATGGATTCCAGCGAAATACTGATGACATCAAGGCCCTCCTGCAAAAGCACGAGCCAGTTTGCTTTTGCTTGCAGGAGACTTATCTAAAAGCAAATGATGATCCCACCATGCATAACATCACAATTTTTCGAAAGGATAGAATTGCGGATGGTCCTGCTCATGGAGGAGTGGCTATCCTTGTGGGCAACCAGACCCCAGTTCAGCCCTTGCTAGTTACAACCAGCATAGAGGCTGTTGCAATTCGCCTTTCAGTGGGATTTTTACTAACTGTGTGCTCTATTTATTTGCCACCTGGGACTGACATCTCCCAGGAAGACCTTGATGATCTTGTAACGCAGTTGCCTCCCCCTTTCTTACTTTTCAGGGATTTTAATAGACATAACACTCTGTGGGGTAGTGCTAACATCAATGGAAGGGGACGAGTCATAGAGCGTATGCTAAATGACAATGACCTTTCCCTTCTAAATATTGGAACAAATACCTTCTTCCACATGCCTACCCGTACTTTTTCTGCCATTGATCTTTCTATCTGCTCCCCTTGTCTACTCCCTTCACTCACTTGGGAAGTGGAGGAGAATCCATACGGAAGTGATCACTTCCCTGTGATAACCTCGTTACACAGTGGGAGACCATGTCTTCCCTCCAGGTTACCACGGTGGAAGATTGATCAGGCTGACTGGACTGCCTTCCAACATCAGGCAAATTTTGACCTTAGTACGGTCAGTCAGGAGCCGATCAATGATGCAGTAAGTACATCACAGAAATTATCGTCCAAGCAGCTGTGAATGCTGTTCCAAAAACATCTGCCCGGTTTCCTCCATTTCCCAAACCTTGGTGGAATTCACAATGCACAGCAGCAAAAAAGGCTCAAAACAAAGCATGGGGGATATTCCGCCGATATCCTACCACGACCAACCTTATAGCCTTTAAACGCGCACGAGCCAAAGCACGCTATATCCGCCGTCAGAGTCAAAAGGAATCGTGGATCCGTTTTACATCATCTATTAACCAGTCTACCAACTCTAAGGTAGTCTGGGATAAAATCCGGAAAATGAAGGGTTGTTGTTTGGTTTTTAGGAGCATTAGCAACTAAGGCCATATTGCTCCGGAATATGCGGTGGTCATTCCCTGACCTTTCCGCATCCTCCATATTTGGTGGTGACGGGCTCGAACCCCGGTCTAATCAAGAAGCGTGTGGTACGCACTGCTGCTCCTTCCCACCTGGCTACGGAGACGCCAAAATGAAGGGAAAATACACATCCCACACTTCTTCAATCCTAGATTATAATGGATGCACTATTGCAGATCCAACTGCAATAGCTAATTCTCTTGGGGAAACATTCTCTAACATCTCTGCAACATCTTCGTATTCCCCAGAGTTCCTGGTCCTGAAACATAAACTCAAAAAGCAGGCACTTAATTTTAAGTCTAAGAGCGTCTATCCCTACACCGGAGCATTCACTATGCAGGAACTGAAAAGAGCCCTCACTCTTTCCAAAGCAAGTGCTGTTGGACCAGATGGCATCCATTATGAAATGATTAAACATCTTTCACCAAAATCTATGGATTATCTACTCCTTCTGTATAACAGAATCTTTATTGAAGGGCAATTTCCGGATTCCTGGCGAAAGGCAATCGTTCTTGCCTTTGCTAAAGTCACCACCAATTATCGTCCAATTGCTCTGACTAGCTGTCTGTGCAAAATCCTGGAGAGAATGGTCAATTCTCGTTTAATATGGTACTTAGAATCAAATGACCTTCTCTCCAATATTCAGTGCGGCTTCCGAAGGAACCGGTCCACTTTGGACCATCTTATTAGACTGGAAACATCCATCCGGGATGCTTTCCTAAAACGCGAACACTTGGTGTCGGTGTTCTTTGACATGGAGAAAGCGTATGACACAACTTGGAGATTTGGCATCTTAAAAGATCTGCATAGCCTAGGTCTTAGGGGGAAACTCCCCATATTTATTAAAAACTTTTTAGCCAATCGATCTTTCCAAGTTCGTGTGGGATCCTCACTCTCTCGTTCCTTTAGCCAAGAGGAGGGAGTACCACAAGGATCAGTATTAAGTGTCACGCTTTTTGCCATCAAAGTAAATTCCATCACAGAACAACTTCCTCCAACTGTAAACAGTGCCCTCTATGTTGATGACTTTAGCATATTTTGTCAGTCATGCAACATGAGGATTATTGAAAGACAACTGCAGAAAGCCATTGATCGCCTCAACTCCTGGGCACTTGCAAATGGCTTCAGGTTCTCGCCGGAGAAGACAGTTTGCGTACACTTTTGTCGTAAGCGTAATCTTCATCCTGAACCTGAATTAAGGCTCGGACAAAATGCTATTCCAGTAGCAGCGGACACAATTCTTGGGACTCGTATTTGATAAAAAGTTGACCTTTCTGGATCACATCCGTCAACTCCGCACAAAGTGCACACGCGGGCTTAATATTCTCCGCTCGCTCTCCTCTACATCTTGGGGAGCAGACAGATGCACCCTTCTTCGGCTTTACCGTGCACTTGTGCGAGCCAAACTTGATTATGGGTCCCAGGTATATTCCTCAGCCAGAGACAGTGTCCTTCGATGGCTGGACCCCGTCCATCATCAGGCCCTATGTATTGCTACTGGAGCATATCGCACATCTCCTGTCCAGAGCTTATACGTTGAAGAAAACGAACCATCGTTATTGCTTCGACGTAAGCAGTTGTCTTTAAAGTACGCTTTAAAACTGAAATCCCTTCCAGACCATCCTTCGTGGCCATTCGTTTTTGAGCCACGATGGGAAAATTTATACAATACCCGTAAGACTGGCAATCGTCCTTTTGGTATTCGTCTCCAAGAGCTACTCAAAGAACTTAATATCAAGGTAGGCAAGGTTGCCCAAACATCAAAGCAACCCTTTCCACCCTGGCATGCTCGTGTCCCGGCATGTGACTTGTCTCTTAGAAATTGGGGAAAGTCGGACACTCCATCATGTGTCTACCTGCAGCTTCATTCAGCACACCGAACTGAATATTCCGACTTTGCGCCAGTCTACACAGACGGTTCAAAGACGGAATCATATGTGGGATCTGCTGCTGTCTTTACAGACAGCACTATATCAGAGCAGATTCCCTCTGAATGCAGCATATTTACTGCAGAGCTGCACGCTGTAGAGTTAGCCTTGGATAACATTAGTAAATGCCAATACCAATGGTTCATTTTATATTCCGACTCTCTTAGCATGTTACAGGCTTTAATATCTGTGAGATATAATCCTCATCCAGTTCTGTCTAGTATTCAGCAGAAGATTCACTTCCTCCGTGGACGTGAATATGATATCCGCTTCTGCTGGATTCCCAGCCACATTGGGATTACGGGAAATGATTTGGCTGATGCCGCAGCCAAATCAGCAATTCCCAATAATAACCACTGCCTGTCAGTCCCCTATACAGACTACAGGCAAATAATACACGAGAAGATACACTCCCAATGGCAGGATTCGTGGAATAGACAGACTGCGAATAAATTATATCATATAAAGCCTGTAATTGAACCGTGGCAGTCTAGTCTGCGCAGGAATCGTAAGGAGGAAGTTGTTCTTGCCCGGACCCGCATAGGACACAGTCATTTAACTCATTCGTTTCTGCTGAGGGCCGATGACCCTCCTATGTGTGTGTCCTGTGGCACAATTTTAACGATCAGACACCTTTTAATTGACTGTCCAGATTTTAGCAGCACCCGTTTTACCGCTTTTAATCATCTGACTGAGCCTTATACACTCAGTCAGATTTTATCCGACAATGACAACGTGTCTGCTGTTTTTAGCTATTTTAAATCAATAAAAGTTTTTAATTGTATTTAAAATTTATGTTATTGATATCTGTTTATTGACTTATTTTTTATATATCTGGACATGGTGGCTTAACTACTTAGGTCACTATTTTAAATCAATAAAAGTTTTTAATTGTATTTAAAATTTATGTTATTGATATCTGTTTATTGACTTATTTTTTATATATCTGGACATGGTGGCTTAACTACTTAGGTCACTGAATGTTTTAACTTTTTACGTATGACCGATATTTGGCGCATTATAGCCTCAGTTGCTGATGCGCCAATAAAACCCAAACCAATCCATCTGTACATCCAAAAAAGCATGATATATACAGACTCCCAGAGTGTGCTTTTAGCTTTACAGAATATTTCCTCTCATACACATCCTTTAATAAAGTTCATAAAATTGAAATTTATACATATCCGGGAACTCCAGCAAGTGGTCATCTTCTGCTGGATTCCAGGCACATGCTGGGATGCCAGGAAATGAATGTGCAGACTCAGACTATGCTGCCAAGCATCCAACCAACATAGAATTATTACACTTTTATGTTCCACATCCTGACTACAAATGTAATATACAAAAAATATGTAGGGAACAATGGCAAGTTCAAATGCAAAATAAACTCCATCAGATTAAACCTCTACCGCAGTTATGGACCCAGCTTCTGTGTAAACAGAAAGGAGTAAGGAATCTTAGCCAGAGTGCGAATTGGTCACAGTCAATCCACCTTTATCTCCTCACAGGTAATGATTCTCTGCAATGCACAGAATGCAACTCTTTGCTTACAATGAAGTCCCTGATCATGGAAAAGAGGTCAACCTTCACGACCAAACTCCTCACTGGCCACATATCATCTCCATTTGAAACGCCTGCTCTTGGAGGATCCTACAGCCAAGCCTGAAATTGTCAACTGCACTTGTGGCCCACAACAATAGGCTTGCACTCACTACCAGGTTTCTTCCCAAGCAGATTCTTGCCACCCTGAACTGTGTAGATGCTGACTTTAATTGCCTGATAAAAAATAAGAAAGACAGATTAAACTTCATCAAGTCCTTCCTCATTCGTGATCCCTTACCTTCTAGAAGAGGATTAGGATGCTCCCGTATCCTATCCCTGGGATCCGTGAATAAAATCAAACTGATATTTAGCACTCTTCTATACTCATTAATCCTTATTATATTCATTATTTAGATTTGTATTTGTAGGCTGCACTTGTATGTGGAACTTTGTTTTGTATTTGCAGTCTGTTTATTCAAGCTCCTATATGTGAATCCCTGGTACTGGTCGCCATGATGGGATATTTTGTTGAATGTGCTTTGTACACCACTGCCTGACAAGTCTCATTCAGCTTTCTGCCAAACCTTAAAGAACCCCTGACACTCAACCATATCATAGGTAACAATGCTAATCTGCTCGAGTTTTTCCACTTTATAAAGCAGATAAAATCACATGATCATTTTTGACTGATATCATAGTAATCATGATGTATGTGTATCATTCATACCATTAATAGGTGTAATATGGCCCTGCAGCCCTTGCACCAAAAAAGAAAAAAAAGTGCAATAAGACTCAATTTTGTATTTAAAAATTAATTCATTAAATTCTGGTTAATATTATAATAAAATTGATTCCTGGTTGTTTGCAAATAATTACAGTACTCAAGGCAAAGCTCTTCCTGATAAAGCAGCTCATAAACCTAAAATTAAATACAAAGTCCCAATATCTTTATGGTTCTTAATATCTACTACTCTGAAAGCCAAGGTGTGGCCTGACCATTGCCTTATACAGAGGGACAATCACCTCCTTTTCCCTGCTAGCAAAATTCCTATATATCATTGACAAAACCCCATGACCTGCCCTGCCAGCCTGTCTGCATTGCTCAGAAAACTTCATATCTTCTTCTTCTTCAAGAGGAGTGTTTCCATTTACAATGGGTTAATTCAGCCTACAAGTTATTTCTTGTTAGGAATTTTTTCCCGCCATAAAGTGCGGTTCAAGGTGTCTTGGTTGGTTAAGCCTCGGGCTGTCAAACACTCCTGTACTCCATCCGAGGAAGACTTAGGATGTCCTCCTAGGTCTTCCTCTTCTCCTTCTTCCAGGAGGTATCCATTCCAGGATAGCCTTTGGATATCTGTTTTGTTGCATCTGTTTTACATGTCCATACCATGTTAGACGCTTTTCTTTGATGGTGTTAGTAATAGTCTTTTTCACTTCCATTTTTCCCCTTATGTCTTCATTCCGTTTTCTATCTCTTCTAGAAGTTCCTGCTGACCGTCTCCAAAAATCCATTTCTGTGGAGAGCAATTTGTTTTCTGCTCTCCTATTCAATGTCCAGGTTTCCGCTCCATACAACAAAAGACTGTACAATCGTTTGAAATATAAGTTTCTTTGTTTTATTTAGGATATTTTTGCTCCACAGAACAGAGTTTAACATACCAATAGCCTTTCTGCCGTCTGTAATTCTCTTATTGATCTCTGCTTGGGATGATCCATCACTTTGTAAGATTGATCCCAAACTTCATATCTGACTGCACAATTACTCCCAGGTCTTTTTCATTTTCTACCACCTTAAGTGTAGTACCACACAGTTGGTATGTTTCTCTGGGATTACTTCTACCCATATGCAGTACTTTGCATTTGTCAAAGCGTCTCCGTAGCCAGGTGGGAAGGAGCAGCAGTGCGTAGCACACGCTTCTTGATTAGACCGGGGTTCGAGCCCGTCGCCACCAAATACGGAGGATGCGGAAAGGTCAGGGAATGACCACCGCATATCCCGGAGCAATATGGCCTTAGTTGCTAATGCGCCTAAAAAAAAACAAATAACAAATAGCATTTGTCAAGGTTAAACTTCATTTGCCACTTCTTAGCCCATCTGACCAAATGATCTAGATCCTGTTGCAGTAGCACACTGCCATTACTGTCATTAACAACCCTGCCAACCTTTGTATCATCTGCAAACTTCGACACTACGCCTGATATACCTTCATCAATATCATTGATAAATATACAAAACAACAGAGGACCCAACACCGAACCCTGTGGGACTCCACTAATAACATTAGTCCACGAAGAGCAGCACCCATTAATTACCACCCTCTGTCTTCTCCCACTCAACCATCCTTTTATCCTCTGTAGCAACTTATTCTTAATACCATTCAGCTCCAATTTGTACAATAGTCTTCCATGCACAACAGTGTCAAAAGCTTTCCTGAAATCCAAATATATGATATCAAAATTATTTTTTTCATCCAGTTCCTTTGTAACCACATCATAATATCCTATCAAATTTGTCAGACAAGACTTTCCCTTAACAAACCCATGCAGTGTCTGAATTATTGCTGCAGCCTTGCCTAGATGATCCTGCAATGCATCTTTAACCAGTGACTCCATTATTTTACCCGGAACAGAAGTTAAACTAACTGGTCTGTAATTACTCGTGTCACCCTTCGATCCCCCTTTGTGAATTAGGGATACATTTGCACATCTCCAGTCCGTGGTGACTTTCTCTGAGTCCAAGGTGTTCTCATAATTATAGCTAAGGGTTTGCTTAGTTGCTTTGCCGCCTCCTTTAATATAACTGGATAGATCCCATCCACCCCAGGCGCTTTTCTTATGTTTAACTTCAACAATTTCTCCTCCACTTTGCCTCAGTTATTACAAAATCATTAAGCACCCTGCTAAAATTTGATAACTTTCTGCCATTTTCAAACCTTAATAACTCCTCATGTGTGAATGTAGATGCAAAATACTCAGTTTGTTTGCTATCTGAGCAGGATCATCAACAGTGGAACCATCGATATCAAGTGGACCAATCAGATTCATCCCCTTCCTTTTAGAGTTTATATAAGTAAAGAAATCCTTACTGTTTTTCTTAGCATCTTTTGCCAAAGATTTCTCGTAATCTGCCTTCACCTGCCTAACCTCCTTTGTGACCTGATTACAGACTAGCTTATATCTGCCATGGGCTTCTGAGTCACTTGATAATTTATATGCATCCCATGCATTTTTCTTCTCTGTTAAGAGTCTCATTGAGCCCGTGCCCACAAAATACGGAGGATGCAGAAAGGTCAGGGAATTACCACCGCATATCCCCGCAATATGGCCTTAGTTGCTAATGCTCCTAAAAACCAAATAACAAACAACAAACGAGTCTCATTAGTTCATTTGATAACCATTTAGGCCTAAACCTTGAACAATATTTCTTAATAGGTATGAAACATTTAGTAGCATCCACGATTAATTCCTTGAATGCTTCCCACTTAGAATTTACTGTTGGTAACATCGTCAATTGATCCCACTGTACAGAATTTAAAAACTTTCTGAGACCACTGTACTCGCCTTTACGGAAGCAAAAACCCTTTCCTTTACCCCTGATGGTAATTATATCTTTAAAGTAAATCCCACATCAGTACACTGTGATCACTGCCACCTAGTGGTTCCTTTATCTGCAAATTCTTAATACATGAATGATCACTGCTGCAGAAAACAATCATCCAATAAATCCACAAAAGTCTTACTACTGTGTGAGTGACCAAGCCACAAGTTCCAGTCAATATTTGGGAAGTTAAAATCCCACATTATAAGACATTCTGATTTACTAGCCCACTCTATTTTTCTGTACAATTGCTCATTGTACTCATTTGAATCATTAGGCCTATAACACACTCCTACTCTTATTTTTGCTTGCACAGTGCTTATGTCACACCAAACTGACTCAACAGTGCACTGTTCATCTATATCAACTGGATGCACTTATTTTGATTTTATGTTTTTCTTAATTAACAATGTAACATCTCCTCCCTTCCTATCCTTTCTGTGCACATTGTACTCCCAAAATTCCAGTTCTGCATTCCTTATATCTGTGTGACACCACGTCTCGCTATCCCAACAATATCCGCCTTTGATGTCTTGACCAACACTTCAAATTCATCAAATTTATTTACTATACTTCTAGCATTGGTATACATGCAAGTATACATGTACCTATCCTTATTATTAGTTACCCTAACACATCCCATATACCCACCTGTTTCACGATGACTGTCATCAGTCCCTGAAACCCCCAGCACCCCTCGCTCCAGGTCGCTGCTTATTCTAATAGAAGTTGTGCAAGAATTACCTTTGCCTCTGCCTGCGGCTACTTTTAACCTTTTAGTCTCTGAATCCCCCCAAGCTAGCAGTTTTCCGGCCCACCTAACACTGCCTCGATAGCATCAGGAAATATTCTTGCACCCTTTCTATTTAAGTGTATCCCATCCCTGTAGAAGCAGTCTCTCCTGTTAACAAGCACAGACCACGCTGAAAAAAATTCTTCCCCCTGAGCCTTGCACATTCCCTCCAGGGGCCGAATTGATTGACAAGGCTCTCATGCATTCCCTCCTATCGTGTCTTGGCAGAATTGCAGACACTTTCAAATTTAACCCTGACTCACGACTTTTTTTGCAACATTGATCTGTACTTGTTAAGTAAATCTGCAAATCTCCTACTCTTAATGTCATTGGTGCCAACGTGTACAACAATATCACCTTTTGTGCCCTTAAAAGATGATACGAGAGTTATCAACAAATGATGCAAGATTCAATAGATTGACAATAATGGAGATAGCAAACAAACTGAATGAGTATTTGCATCTACATTCACACATGAGGAATTATTATGGTTTGAAAATGGCAGAAGGTTATCAAATTGTAGCAGGATACTTAATGATTTTGTAATAACTGAGAGCAAAGTGGAGGAGAAATTGTTGAAGTTAAACATAAGAAAAGCACCTGGGGTGGATGGGATCTATCCAGTTATATTAAAGGAGGCGGCAAAGCAACTAAGCAAACCCTTAGCCATAATTATGAGAGCATCCTTGGACTCAGGGGAGGTTCCCACGGACTGGATCGAAGGGTGACACGAGTAATTACAGACCAGTTAGTTTAACTTCTGTTCGAGGTAAAATAATGGAGTCACTGGTTAAAGATGCATTGCAGGATCATCTAGACAAGACTGCAGCAATAATTCAGACACAGCATGGGTTTGTTAAGGGAAAGTCTTGTCTGACAAATTTGATTGGTTATTATGATGTGGTTACAAAGGAACTGGATGAAAAAAATAATTTTGATATCATATATTTGGATTTCGGGAAAGCTTTTGACACTGTTGCGCATGGAAGACTATTGTACAAATTGGAGCAGAATGGTATTAAGGGTAAGTTGCTACAATGGATAAAAGGATGGTTAAGTGGGGGAAGACAGGGTGGTAATCAATGGATGCTGCTCTTCGTGGACTAATGTTATTAGTGGAGTCCCACAGGGTTCGGTGTTGGGTCCACTGTTGTTTTGTATATTTATCAGTGATATTGATGAAGGTATATCAGGCTTAATGTCGAAGTTTGCAGATGATACGAAGGTTGGCAGGGTTGTTAATGACAGTAATGGCAGTTTGCTACTGCAACAGGATCTAGATAATTTGGGCAGATGGGCTAAGAAGTGGCAACTGAAGTTTAACCTTGAATGCAAAGTACTGCATATGGGTAGAAGTAACCCCAGAGAAACGTACCAACTGTGTGGTACTACACTTAAGGTGGTAGAAAATGAAAAAGACCTGGGAGTTATTGTGCAGGCAGATATGAAGTTTTCTGAGCAATGCAGACAGGCTGCCAGGGCAGGTCATGGGGTTTTGTCAATGATATATAGGAATTTTGCTAGCAGGGAAAAGGAGGTGATTATCCCTCTGTATAAGGCAATGGTCAGGCCACGCCTTGAGTACTGCGTACAGGTCTGGAGGCCTCATTTTAGGAAGGATGTAGATTTACTTGAGCGTGAACAGAGAAGGGCAACAAGATTGGTGAGGAGATTGAAGGGATCCTCTTACCAAGAGAGGCTTAAGTTCTGCAAATTGCAGTGGCTGGAGACTAGGCACCTGCGCGGTGATCTCATTGAGGTGTATAAGGCCTTGAATGGGTTGAGCACGTTGAATTCTGATGGGATCCTTCCACTTGTTCAGATTACGAATCTAAGGGGGCATAAATTCAAATTAAGAAAAGACAGATGCAGAATAGATGTGCGGAAATTTGCCTTTAGCCAGCGGGTGGTTAATTGCTGGAACAAACTTCCATCTGTCATTGTGGAAGTTGATAGGTTGAATAAATTTAAGGAGGAACTGGACAGGCATTTGGAGGGAATGGTTTGATTATTTTTATTTATTTGTTTTTTTGGCTGATGCTGCATAAGCTCATACACATGCTTTCTTGCATCACATGCCACTACTACTAATATCTAAATAGGGACTCAACCCATTCGAAACGGAAGAGTAGAATGATGATCCATCTCTCATTAAATGGATAATTATGCACTAAAAATTATTGGTGTAAAAGTAGACTTGAACATTTCTATGTAGAAAGAAGCACATCATTGTGTGGTAACAAGAATTATTAAAATTTTGGTAACTAATACATTAAAAATTTAGAAGATAAATTTGGTAGAGACTAGGCTATATATTATGACCTCTTCTTGTTACCTTTATTTGCGTGGGAAAAAAAAAAAAACCAACTTGCATTCTGCTACAATGTTATAATAATCTTCTCTTTCAGTTCTATGCTAATATTCAGAAACAGAATATTATCAGAAGAATGATATTTTGCTGTATTTTGATATTACAGTATATTGGATTGATTACAATCATTTGTTAGTCTATTTATTTATATTTTTTTTAATATCAGAAGAAATTTTTTGAAATTGAAATATGTTATTTCATTGTTTTTTTATGTTCAAGAACAGGTTAATGTAAAGCCTAATCTCTTCCAAATGTTCTAAGCTATTAAATATATTAATAATCAAAATTTTAATAAATCCTTTTTACCTATGCAATGTCTTGCTACTTCTAGTATATCTGTGTGAATGAAGAAAAGTCCTCCATTTCTCATATTAGAAGAACATATATTTCATGTTAACCAGTATGTTTAAAATGACTAATATAATGTTTGGATGACCTCACTGTAAAAAATTTTTATGATCTATTCATTGCTGATAGGGTTTATAAATTATGTTTTGTGGATGTTTTCTCCTCTCCTTCTCTGATTGCAATCTTATTGTTATACTTTCACAAAAGTACTATTAGCTTTGGGTTTTTTTTTGGTGTTTTTGTAAGTATGGAACAGATGATTATAATCACTGAAGAGTGATTGTAATCTTGAGCATATCAGAAAACACCCATGAAATGTATGATTTGCAGATTCTTAACAATAAGTAGATTCTAAAAGCAAAGAATTTTCAGAACTATTTAGAACATATAAAAGTTACTTCATTAAGATGAGGTGCAATTAACCTGAGGGATATTTTGCTTTACATTTGTTATTAATATACATTACTTAAATTAGCTATAAGATTTAATATTTTGTATGACAGTTGTCTTGAAATTGTTTCATTTAATTTCAGGGTGTTTGGTGGTATAGATCTGTAAAATTTGGTGGTGATCAAGTGCTACTAGACACAACCCAGTTGTATTATTATTTTATTCACAAAACACCACATATGATTTTAAAACGTAAGTTGTGGTATTCTTTCTTATTTACAAATATAATTTTATTTTTAAATAGTGCAGTAGACACTGCTTATTGTGATCACTTTGGGACATGGCTTAAATGATGAAACTAACCAAAAAAAAAAAAAAAAAAAAAATGCATCTACTTGAGTGCTGTTTGTTAATGCAGAACAGAAATGTGTATATAAAAAGGTGGAAGTGGACAGAAAGATAAACATTCAAATCAGTGAATATAAAATCCTTTAATTTGTCTGTCTACTATTTCTTTCAGAAAGTCATCAATAGAAAACAAAACTGTCATAATGTTGTTAGAAATCCATATAAACTATTAAAAACAAATAAGGAAAATATTAAAATCAAGAATTATAAAAGGGTTAATGCTCTGCTGTAAAACAGTCAAATTGTACTCCTACAGCATAATATTCTCTAAGTCGTTGTGCCTACAGATACAAAACTTTCTCTCACAAATTAACAACACCAACAACCAATGTGAACTGTATGAAGCAGCTGCGCTAACTAAATTTTCAACATGTCAGGAACATATTCAAGAAAAAATCAGGATATTACATATAAAAATGTGGATGAGTTAGTTGGTTTTAAGCAAGGATTGTATGGTTTTCTTCCCCCTTCCTGGAAGCTTGGGTTTTTCATCCAACAAAACAGAAAAATTGACCACAAAACACATGCAATTTAAATTTATAATATATACAGCATAATATTCTCTAAGTCGTTGTGCCTAAAACACCTACAATAATGATACATAATCACTTCACAAACTGCGATAAGGCAAAAAAAAAAAAAAAAACAGTAACAAAAACCGAAGTGCTGATTACAATAAGTGTCTTTTTTATATATTAGTATATGTCTAATCCCGACTTCATAAAAGTGATAATATTACGTGAATAATAACGTTATATGTGATCACAATAAACAATGTATATTGTATATTGTTATTTTGGTTGTACTGTCCTCATTTTGTTAAAAAAAAAAAAATCAGGTAATCCCATACTGCAACAATTAGTATTAAATATAAAGTGCAAGAAAGCCTCAGGCTTCCTTGTATGGTTGCCCTTTTGCTGATGGCACCATGCAAGTTGCTCATCTTTGGACTCTTTCAAGAAGCTGCCTTTTTAAGATGAGGTCTATATACTTGGATACATTATTCCAAATGTGGTCTTTCAATTGCTTTATACAGTGAGATTATGACCTCACTGTCTTTACAGGATATTTTTTGATAAATCATGGATAGGACACCATGGGCTTTGCTGTTTTCCTGTTTACCCTGCCCAGAAAACTTCATATCTACCTATATCATAACTCCCAGATCTCTTTCTTCCTCTACTGTTTTTATTTCAACCCCACCAAATATATAACTTATTGTGGGGTTGCCATTCCTCAATATGACCTTGCTTTTTGCTGCCAGTTTTCTAACTATCCTTGAAGCCTGTTCAAGTCATCCTGAAGCAGCACTGCTTGACAATGATCATTAATGGCTCTCCCAATCTTAACATCATTTGCAGATTTTGACATCACATCATCTATCTATTCATTGATAGTCATTTATGAAAATCAGATAAAACAGTGGTCCAAGATCTGATCTTTGAGGGATCCCACTTCTGACATTATACCAAGCTGAAGAATATGGGTATGAAATTGAATATGATGAAGGGGGGGGGATCAAAGGGTGACATGAGCAATAACAGACCTGTTAGCTTAACTTTTGTTCCAGGAAAAATAATGGAATTACTAGCTAAAGAAGTAATGTGACCCTATAGACAGGAGTGTGGTTATACACTGGTGTTCAAAGAAAGTGCATCATCTAGGAATTTCACATTTCTAACCCTTTTTTGCGATGGTACATTAATAACTAGCATCAAATATAGAAATATAAACAAAAGATATTTATTAATAGTTAAGGCAAAGCTAAGTAATATTTGACAGATCCTCTCAAAATATTTCAAAATGAGCATTTGCAACCTTTATACAACAGTTTTGGTAAACACAACAATTATGGCTGAAATGTTATCAAAAGCCCTCAATTTGCTTCAGTTTATCATTTTAAATAGAAAACAAAATGAAAAGTTCACCAGGTACAAACTAATATTTAGTTGCCCTGCCTCTGTCCCTGATGACAGCAGCACACCGTCGAGGCATTGACAAGATCAATTTCTGAAGATAATCAACTGATAGTTTGATTCCAAACTAATTATGGCTTCCTTGAAGTTCAGGAAGGGCCTTTGGTTTCTTTCTGGCAACTGCAGAAGATTCCCCACAATGCCAACAGTTCTCTACAGGATTCAAGTCTGGGCTGTTTCCTGGCCAGCTAAGAGTTGTAATGGACTGTTCTTCCAACCATTTTTTCACCTGTAACAAATGTGAACATATTACTGTCGAACCTCTAATGCAGAAATGAAGCTAACTACAAAAGTGCCTACTTACACTTTTTGCCCTATGACAAGGAGCAGATTCGTTCTGAAGGATGCAGTTACTTTAGAAATGGTCTCTAATGGATGGCAGCAATTTGCCTTCCAGCCAGGTATCCATTGGTATTCACGGTAACTTTTATAAACTGCAGGGGACCTACTCCGTGATATGAAATGCACCCCCATATCATTTGGCTGATAGGAATTTCACTGTAGACACCATACAATCTTAATGGTATACTTCACCACGTCTACGGCGAATCGTTTGTCTCCCATCAGAGCCATACAGGTTGAATTTCTTCTCATCCGAGAAAATAACTGACTTCCACTGCTCAGGGGTCCATTTGACATGCTCCTTACACCAAATTAATCAGGCCTTTTTCATTTTTTGTGTGAGGAGGGGCTTCTTCTTAGGATGATGGACTACAAGTCCATTTTTGAAGAGGCAGGCTTCTGACTGTTACTGCACTTGCTACCACCTCTGTATGTTCTTCCCATTCTCTTTTCAGCTCAGACAAAGAAGCGTTACGGTTTTTAAGGCATAAGTGCTTCAAAACACAGCCCTGTTTTGGTGTAGAGACTTGTTTGCATAGTGTTCCTTTTTTTTTCTATCAGCAGAACCAGTATTCTTGAGTTTGGAAAGAAATCTACTCACTGTCGACTGATTACAAGACACTATAAGCAATATGATGGGAAAAACATCCTTCCTCTTGTAAAGCAACAGTAGCCCTCTTTCTTTGTGGTGTCAACTGCATATAACTCGTTATCCTGGCACAAGCAAGGAATGACTGCAACTCTTAAAGAGCGTGCTTATATATCTGAAAGTAACAGCTGATGCAATCTGTAAGAAATATTGCCATGCACTTATGTTATTCGGACAACAATTACAATTTTAAGGGGTGATGCACTTTTTTTGAACCTCAGTGTTCTTCAGTCACATCGTGGGTTTTTTTGTTAAGGGGCAATTTTGCTGACCAATTTAATTGGATACTATGATGTAGTAACAAAGGAACTGGATGCAAAAAGTAATTATGATATCATATACTTGGATTTCAGAAAAGCTTTTGATACTGTTGCACATAAAAGACCGCTGTATTTTTGGAACAGTGTAATATTAAGGGTAAGTTACTGCTATACATAAAGGGATGTTTGAGTTGGAGAAGACGGTGGTTATCATTGGACACAGATCTTTGTGGATTAATGTTATTAATGTTTGTTTGTTTGTTATTTGGTTTTTAGGAGCATTAGCAACTAAGGCCATATTGCGACGGGATATGCGGTGGTCATTCCCTGACCTTTCCGCATCCTCGGTATTTGGTGGTGACTGGTTCGAACCCCGGTCTAATCAAGAAGCGTGTGCTACGCACTGCTGCTCCTTCCCACCTGGCTACGGAGGCGCCATGTTATTAATGAAGTCCCCTCCCCAGAATTTGGTGCTGGACCCATTGTTATTTTCCTTATTTATTAATGATATTGTTGAAAGTATATAAGGCTCAATGTCTAAGTTTTCAGATGATACGAAAGTTGGCAGGGTGGTTAATGACTGTAATCAGGGTGTGCTACTGCAACAAGATCTAGAAAAGTTAGGCAGTGGGCTGAGAAATGATAATTGAAGTTTTACATTGACAAGTGCAAGGTATATGGGTAGCAATAATCCTAGATAAATGTACCAACTGTGTGGTACGACACTCAGGGTAGCAGAAAATGAAAAAGACTTGGAGATAATTGTGTAGTCAGATATGAAGTTCTCCGTGCAGTGCAGACAGGTTGCGTGGACAGCTCATGGAGTTTTGTCAGTGATATACAGAAATTTTGCTAGCAGAGATAAGGATGTCTTTATCTCATTGTATAAGGCAGTGGTGAGGCCACATATTAAGTATTACATACAGGTCATTTTAGGAAGGATGTAGAGCTGCTGGAATGGCTGCAGAGGAGGGGAACAAAGGGGTGCTCTTACCAAGAAAGGCTTTGCTAATTGCAATCTGGAAACTAGGCACCTGAAAGGTGATCTAATTCTGATATTTAAAGCTTTGAATGGCTGGAACAAGCTCACTGCTGATGGGATTCTTCCTCTTGCTCAGACTATGTACAGGAGAGGGCATAAATTCAAATTGAGGAAGTGTGATTGTAGAACAGATATGCAGAAGTTTGACTTCAGCCAGTGGGTGTTGATTGTTGAAACAAACTTACATCCACTCTTGCAGAAGTGGATAGTTTGTCTAGTTCTTCCTTGAATTAATCCAATCCATTGAAGGGATGGGCAGGTGATTTAGAAGTTTGTTTTTTTTTGTGCTGAAGCTGTATAAACTTGCTTTATTGCATTATTTGCCTCTACTAATAGTAATATCTATTAATCACAATCCTGTGCCTTCTGCCCTGTGATTCTTCTTAGAATCTTGCTAGTAATCCCAAAATGTTCCATCTTACACAGTAAACGCTCATGATGGATGAAGTCAAATGCCTTGCTGAAGTCTAAATGAACTACATGTGTGTGTGTCAGAATTGTTCCCTACATCCAGCTCATGCATAACTGTATCAATAGATTACTAGGTTAGTTTAATATGATTTTCCCTTAACAATACAATGTTGTGTCCTTCAGAATGTCATTTCTATTTAAATGTCCCTGATTGCACTCTTAATCATTGGCTCCAAGATTTACCTAACAATGGAGTCAAACAAACCAGTCTGTAGCTACTAACTAACCTCATTCTTAGAACTACCTTTGTGTATTTGTAATATATTTGTTCTTCTCCAATCCAGAGGAATCTCTCCAGAGTCCAATAACTCCGCACCCCCCATAATTAATCTTGATAGTTCAATGCACTTTCTTGCTACCTCCCTCAAAATTGCTGGGTGTATGCCATCAACTCAGGTAGCTTTACTTGCCTTTAGGCTCGAAAGTTTTTGTAATAAACAATCATCTCTAATTTTGAAATCGCTAATTTTGTATATGTCTGACGTATTTTCACCACCTCTCCTCACCATTTACTAAATGCATTTACTTTTGCATCTACATCTTTACTAACAAAAGAGGGTCTTTTGTTAGTAAAGATCGATGTAAAGTACCTATTCAGTTCATCAGCAATGTCACTTGGTTGTCTTAGACGTTCCTACACCCAGTACATAAGGATCTGACCTGATTTGTTTTTTTTTTCTAATTTTGTATTCACATACTTGAAAAAAAAAAAAACTCCTTCTGCCATTCACTGATCTCTTAGCCAGATCTTTATTGTACTGAGCCTTGGCTGCCTTAATCTTTTATGTGGTACTATTAGATTAACTTGTCACTGTTGTAGGCTTCAGTACCTTTAATAGCTCTAACTTTCCCATGTCATCTTTTTCTGCTCTGGCCAGCTCTAATAGAGCAGAAAAATGGTGTGTGTTCACTGCTTCTGTGATTATTGCTTTAAAGGTATTCCATAATTCTAATGTATTAACCCTCCCTTTGCAATCTGCCCAATTGCAAAGGGAGGGTGAATACATTAGAATTAGATGCCATGAACTGTCATAGTTCCCATTTCTGAAATTAAAACTTGTGCATTTACCTTTAACTACTGCATCATATTCTTCATCTTCCAACTAATGGCTGCATAATCACTACCTGTCAATGGTTCCGGTGCTCTCAGCCCTGTGTTCCTGTAAGCTGTTGTTGTCACCTGATTCATGAGCAATGAGGAGGTCTAGAGTATTCCTACAATTAGTATTTTCTCTAATGTGCTGGTATCAATAATAATCATCTGGTTTATTTAAAAATTTGTTCCCCATTGTGAGTTTTCCTTCCATTTATTTCAATTAGGGGCAAATTGAAATCATCCATAATAAGACATTCTCACTTGCTTGCCCATTCCATTTTCTTGTAGAGACTGTAGTCATACCTTTTTTGCAGTCTTCTGGTCTGTAGATTACTCCCACTCTCATTATACCATTGCTTCCAACTATCACATACCACACAGATTCTATGCTGACAGTCATAACTTATGACTATCAGCATAGAAGAATCTGACATAAGCTCTTTATACTCAGGTTACTTTTGATAAGAAGCACAACCCCTTCTGTCTTCCCTATCCTTCATAAATACATTATATGTACCACAGTGAAACTCATCATCCCAAATTTCCTGAGACAGGAAATTGGGGATGATGAGTTTTAGCAGTAGTTATCTTAATTGAGGATGATGCATTTCAGCTTTAGTTTAGCAATAGTTGTCTTAATTCAAATTCACTCATTTATTGGCAACACTCCTGGTATTACTGTAGATACAGTGAAGACTAAGTATTCTTCTGTAGTTTACTGCCCTGACACATCCCTTGAAGTTATTTAGGCTTGTTTCCCTAGCTTTTGCTACCCTCTCATTTAATATATTGCCATTCTCAGAACATCTTGCCAGGATTACCTATTGTGGCAACAAAAAAGAATTTCATTTATGCAAACATGTTTATCTGATGATATAGGTCAAAGACCCATATCATCAGATAAACATGTGTCTATATTACCCTTGTCCTCCTCTAACAATTTCCCTGAGCCCTTAAGGTATCCTCAGTGATACTGTTAAAAACCCTTGCATCACCTTTTTAGAATAAATATCTTGTTTGTCTCTACAAAATAGATTCCTTTTACCACCCTAACTTAAAAAAAAAAATCCACAAGGCTTTCAGTATACAGGTAACCCTCGCTATTCGCGGGGGTTACGTTCCTGAGAAATGCCGCGAATACCGAAAACGCGAATACTGAGTTATGGCTCCCATAGTAATAAAGGGGTTCCGTTCCAAAGTATGAAATATATAAGAAAAACTAGTCTAAAATTTTGTCTTTGTATGTATTATATGTACCTTCATAATATGACTATATACATAGACAGTACATAGTGAAATGCAAGCATATGGCATCGAAATGAAAATAAGAAACAATTTAATATTAAATGTAATATTTATTAGAAATTTCAAACAAATCTTTCAAACCAGCGTCTTTGCTAGCTAAAAAACCTATCCCGCCAGTGCTATCACCAGTTTCGCTAAAGCGTTAATAAGGAGTTTTGCGTTTTCACGAATGATGAGTGAATTTAACCGAATTTTATTTTGAGTTTGGTCTTCTATCCACAGATTTAAAGCCTTTTCCATTTTTTCTAATTTAACATCACGAGTTACAGAGCAAATTTTTGAAGCAATTAGCGCGTTTTCACGGACACTACGGCGGATTTTTTCTTCCGATTTCTTGATTGATCGTACCGTTGACTCATTGATTTTATAATGTTTTGCCACTGAGGAATTAGAAATTTTATCTAATAACTCAATTTTATTCGCTAATGTCATCACCTTCTTTGATATTTTCACATTTCTCTTGTTATTCGTAGTGATATTTTTGTAGGGGTTAGAAAGAACTTGTCCACAACAAAGTCACTTTCTTCCGTTAACACACTCGAAAAAGTCTGTTTTTCACCGCAAAACGGTAGATTTATCACTTTTGTAAGCATATCAATTTATAAATTGATAAATTTATTCAATTTATAAGCATATAAATTAAAAGCAAACGACGAAACCTTCCATAACAAGCGCATAACACATATTGAACAAGGATTAGCGAGAAACATTCACGCTCGCGATTTTGTCACCCCTCTCCCCCCACCCACTGAGCGCTGTTTTGACCGGGAAAGATAATTTTAGCCACTCCCATGTTTTTTTATGGCGGAAAATATTCACGGCGCTTTAAAATTCACATTTTTTAGGTTTCATTTTATATTAAATCGGCGATCGCGAATACGCGAAACCGCGAATACAGATACCGCGAATAGCGGGGGTTTACTGTATAATCCTTCCTATTGTGTCTGGGCAGAATTGCAGATACACATTCTGACCTAACTTTTAAAGCATTTTCTTTAGGTCGTATATTTTTCCAACAAATTATCAGGTTGTGTTCATTTAATATCATTAGTCCCCACATGAATAATAATGCTCTCTTTACTCCCACTTAAAATCTTGACTATGTTGGTAACATCATCAATTGTTACTCCTGGCTAACACACCCAACTTCTAGTCTACCTATCTTTATTGCAGAATCTGTTACCCATTTCCCTGACAATATATTCTCTTAATGAAACTAAATCTTCTTTAACCAGAACAGTATGCACTTGACTATTCTGTTCCAGGGCCTAAATAAGAGGTCCATCACCTTGCAGGCCACTTGATATTGAGTCCCAGTTACATTTGTTTCTAGGCAAGCACCTATTTCTTCAGTGGCTCAGATTCTTCTAGTAATGCACTACGTCTTTATCTGAGATTGGTACACTTCTTACATCGGGTGCAAAGAAAACAATCATCGTTTGAGCATGGTGTGTCTACCAGACCAATTGTAGAGTACATGTCACAGGCTGTGCAAGTAACAAACTCATGACTCACATCAGAAGTAAATAAAATAAAAATAAATATTATATTTATACTCCAGGATGACCACACAGTCAGAGGAGTTCATAAGATAGAGAATACAACACAGTGTGACAACTACTCAAGTTGGATAGACAACTTGAGTAGTCGAGACCTGCTAATTTTTGTAAAGTCGGACAAATGCTAATAATTTATTGTAAATTTTTCCTTGTAGTGGATCTGTGATCTCATTATGGATTTAAAATAAACTTTGTGGATTTTTTCAAAAAAGATAGTTTTTGGAATGCTAAATAGTATTCCAGAGTATTCCAAAAATAGCCTATACTATCCTTTTTGAAAAAATCCACAAAGTTTATTTTAAATCCATAATGAGATTGCAGATCCCACTACAAGGAAAAATTACAATAAATTATTAGCATTTGTCCGACTTTATGAAAATTAGCGGGTCTCGACTACTCAAGTTGTCTGTCCAATACATGAAACTGCACTGCATTTAGTAGTCACACAGGCTTGAACCAAGGTTACTCAAAGCACATGTACTTGTGTATCCTCACACCTGACCACTCGGCTATGGCAGCCCACAGCTATTTCTGTCTGAGTCAATATCCTTGGATGAAGTAGTGAAAGTGGATCCTGTAACAACCATTATTTAGGTAAATTTTGAACTTAAGAAAAATTACAAAATTTAAATTTACAGTATATTACAGAATTTAAATTAAAGTATTACAGAAATTAAACTGTTACCAAAACTTTTATCCACTAGTGAAATTGAAATTAGCTACTGGAGTTAGTGGAAAGGATGTAACTTAGCAGAAAGAGCTTTAGAAAAGTTAAGAATTAAATGTACAAAATATTTTAGAAATTAATTTCACAAAATTATTGAAATAAAAATTATACAAATTAAATTTAAATAAATTTTAAACAAAATTTATGCACTAGAGACACCTAATCTTAATCCCTTGCAATTAATCCATTGGAGCCAACTTAAAATTTGTTTACTCTGCAACTGATTTTCTAAATTAGAAGAAACTAATTTAGAAAATACAGTTACTCCGGTAAAAAGGTTTTCTTAAAAGCATATCTTTTGCAATTCTAATTTATGCTGAATAAATTTGAAATGAAATTGATGTGTGTGATGAATATGAAAGTGATTACTCATTAGTCTATGAACTGTGAAAGTAATTATGCAGTAATTACCCTGGGGTTAAGTGGTGTGGTAGTGGTGGAGAGAACACCACTGACCACACTCAGTCATTTCATTCATGCTGGTCATGGCTCTACTAAAGTGTCCACATGTCTTTGAGCAGCTGCCACTGATATTGCTGCCTATACGACAGCCTGCGATTGACTTAATTACCAGTTTTGGCAATGCTTCCAAAATGGGTTTGCCCCCCCTGTTTGATTTCCCATATTTCTGCTATCTCGTGATTATAGGATGAGGTAATGGTCGGTATTATGAATCACTTGTGGTTTTATTCTATAATGTAGTCTACATTTACTTTTGTTGATAAAGGACGTTATTGAAAGCTGTAATAGTGTGAGACTTTAATCAGTTTATCTTTAATGCTTTAAATTTAGTACTGTTTGGTTTACTTTTATTAAAATTTTATTAGCATCCTTGTATAAGTTATGTATTTTTGTTAATGTTAAAATTATGTCTACTCAAATTAAAGGCTAAATTTCTCTTTTTGTTTTTCATGTACTTAATCATTCTTTTTTTAATGCTTGTGCTTTTCAGGTACGATAATGATACTAGCTGCTTCATTAGAATTTGAAAGGAGTCATAATAGTGAAATAATAGAAAGGCCAAGTGATAATTTTGAAGTTCCTCAGGTAAGGAAGGAGGGAGTGTAATATATAGTGGAACCTTAATCTTCCGATATTGAGGTTTTGTTTTTATGAAGGTACTTTCAGACACTTAACAGATAGTTATATGGGTAATTTAATTACTTTGATCAAGGCTTGTGTTAATTAAAATCCTACAGTAATGAATATAAGATCAGGAATATGCATTTGTAGAATTACTACTTATGATTGTAAGAGCGATAAAGCCCAATATGTCCTACTAAAGTTATTATTAAAAACTATAAGAGGAAAACTTATACCTTTATGTAGGACTTGAATTCTCTCAACCCTCACAGTCAAAGAATTATGTGATTGTATGATTATACGAATAAATATCCCATGTTTAATTAAAAAGTACATTAAAATTATATAAATAGATATGTATTAAAAGGTCATGTATTCAATTCTCATCCCCAGGGGAAGCCGACAGCCATCAACACCCCCAAAAACCCAACCAATGTCGCATGCTAATGTGAGAACTGAAAACAATTGTCAAATTAAATCTTTAGAAACATAAGATAAATGTATATCGAATTAAAATATCTAAAAGCATAAAATTGTCTAAACTTTTTATAAGGGAACAAACTTATTTGGGTAGATTCCGTGCTCACAACGAGTAAAGTGTTTTTTCGCAAATGATGTCCACCCTTTTGTATACGTAAACCTGATATGAGATTATTTGAATCCCTGATATGAGATTATTTTTACTAACCAATGTGTGTGAATTACCATTCACATATGTGCATAAGAGTCCACGAGTCCAAAATAGTGTAAGGCCTATAAACATTAATGGAATTTGCATTTAATCTCATTTCCAGCATGTCAGCAATTAATTACTTAATATATTCTTGTTGTTGTGTATTTAAAACTTTTGCTTCATTAAAAAGGAACACATAGCTATCATTGATAGCACGGAAAGCAAGTTCTGAGGCACCTGTCCTTCTAGCCTTAACCGATGCCACATGTTGTTGTATCCTCATCGAAAGATAATTTTGTGTCGAAACAATATACGAGGAATTGCATTCGCTGCAAGTAATATTATAAACAATATTGTGTGCATCCAGTGTTGAAACGGAACTGACCACTCTATGCTTCAAAACATTGTGGAGTTTACTAGTCAGTTGGGAAATAATCCTAAATTCAATGTTCTTAAAAATATTAATGAATTGTTTATACCAGTACTGTATATATGGAACTTTAATGAAATGTTTCTGCTCATATCTGTTATTCATTGTACCAGTCTCAAGTTTATGTTTTGCTTGTTGTCTTATCTTCATAATAGTACCAAATGTGTAACCCCTATTTAGAAATCTTTTTGCAAGTTATATTTGTATGCGTTCTAAAACTGATTAAAAAGAATGCTCCATTTATATGCAAATGGATGATAGCTATAACAATGTAAGAATTTGCCAGTATTTGTCGGTTTCCTATAAATTTTAAAATGTATATTATCATCAACTCTAGTTAAAGTAAAATTTAGGAAATTTATAGCTTTTTTTTTTTTTCTGTGGATTGTCTATTTCTAAAGTAAAATTTAAGTCTGGTATGTATCTTATTTAATAAATTCAAAACATTATTTACTATATCATCCTTTATAATTATTAAGATATCATCCAAGTATCTACCATAAAATGTTAGATTTGGAAGAAATGGTGTTAAACGTAACCATTCGATTTTATCAAGGTAAATTTCAGCAGCTAGTCTGCTCAGGCTAAGCCCCATCGGTAATCCAAATATTTGTTTATAAATTTTAGATTGGAAATGAATATAATTGGCTTGAACAAGAAATTTAATTAGGTAAAGTATTTCATTTTTTGGTAAATTAGACTTATTTAAAATTACTGACTCATCGCTAATTAGCTTCCACATTGTGTCTAATGCATACTCGACATGTACATTCGTATACAAAGAAACTACATCTAGAGAGAATAATTTATCATCTTTATTTAACTTTTTCTCTTTTAACTGATTAAACAACATATCCGAATTCTTTAAACTAAATATTAGTGTCAAATGTAAATGTTTGATAATCCCATATAAATATGTCGCGAGTGAGTGATGAAAAAGTTGAAATTCTATAAGAGACAATGGGTCTAATAGGATGTCCCGTTTTGTGAAACTTCACCTGTCCAAAAAGAGTGGATACATTATTAGTTCTAGCCTTTAGATTTTTTAACAGTGCCATCGAAATATAATCTTTTTTCCTGTATTCAGTTAAAATTCTATTAAACTGTTTAAGTCAACGAACATTGTTTTTTCTACCAATTGGTAAGTGAAACTATCTGATACAATATTTATGAGTTTGTCTATGTAATCGACTTTATTTAAAACGACTACCGTATCTCCTTTGTCTGCTTTCTGTGTGATAATATTGTTATTCTGTTTTAATTTCCGTAGCTCAGTCCCCTCTTCTTTAGATAATAAAGGTATATAAGGGTCCCTAGATTGATTAATAACCTCATTGATAACCCATACTGTATTAGTCCCTTCCTATTTTTTTGCATTTCTTAACCCATATTCAAATTCAATAGGCATTTGTTTTATGAGGAGTCGTCTAGGAAGCAAATTGTAATTAAGATCCCTACTTAAAAAGATTTATTTGCAGTGCAGACAAATCATATGAAGATAAATTAACACCGTGGTCAGTAATGTTATCCTGTGTGTGTGCGCGTGCGCGTGCGCATTTGTGCGTTTCTTTAATTTTAGTTGTATTATCTTGCGTTACTATATCCAAAATAATCCATTGCGTATTCCTATATCCTTTGTCTAGTCCAATTTTTATAGTTATGTAAGCTACTTATTGTGCACTTCAGTATTTGTAGAATAAAAGACAATCTTTCTACCGTTATGTGTTGAAGAGATGTTTTTGTTGCACTTGCTAGTGATTGTTCTTAGCTTTGCTTTTTTTTTATGCAAGAATTTTTTTGAAATATATAGATGGTACTGTTACACTGGAGTAGAGAAAATAATATCCTTCTGTCCTCCTCTCCCACACTCTCCATTGAACTGTGTAATTTTAGCTCCCTGCATTGGTTTTATGCCTTTTAGGACTTAAGTCAGGATTTTTTTTCATCATTTAATGTGTTGAATGAGTATTCTAACGAAAGCAGTAGGTAAAATTTATTGATGAAACAAAAATAAAATGAGAATTTTATTTTTGTCAATGTTTTTATCATGAAAATGATAAATGATATTGTAATCAATGATGATATGATCTGGAAAGTGTCTAAAGACATCAGCTGTTGTTAAAAATGTAGTGTAATTAGGTCTTAAGCACTTAATTAACTAAGTTTTATTGTTGTAGTAAAAGAGTGATTCATTACAAAATTATTCTATAGTAATAACTATGTAGCAGTTTTTCCTAAATGAAGTAATTTTTTCAATCCCATACCAAATGTTATTTCAGCATTCAAGAAAGCTTATTGGCCACCAAAGCATATGAAGGTTGTATTAATGAATTAAATGTTTTTTTAAACAACCAGTCCATTCTTATTAGTTTCATTGGTTATGTTAAGGAACTAATGTAAGCTACTTATTGTGTACTTCAGTATTAAGGCGTTTTAAATATTAATTTTAATTTAATTGTAATAATGCATTTATTTTAATGCATGTTTAAATGTACAGTTAGTATTATCCTCATTAAATCCAAGTTCTGTGTTACACACACATGCATATGCAGCTTACATGTCTATCACATATTCAAATTGTGTACTTGTATTTGGCTAGAGTAAAAGAAATAGCTGACAACTTTCAAATTAGCCCATAAATACTTGACAGTTATAGACAACTAAAAAATAAATAAGTGTTCAGACCTAAATGCACAATAAATAAACACTTATGCAGATGTTATACTCAATTTGTAAAGGAAAACAATTTAGGTGAGGTACTTGCATTACATTTCAGTCTCAGTAAATTATCAAATAACATACTTTAGGGATTGAAAACTTCTGTACCGTACAGTACTATACTTAAGAAGTGTTTACCAAAATTTCATGTGATGTTAACTTTAATGCCTTGATTGGGATTTGTGTAACAGTTTTTTTCTAGAGGAGTTGGGAGAAATGAGTTAATCTCTCAGTATGAAATTTGGTACCAAAATTCCTAAGAAAGACCTAAATTCCTAAAAACATTGAAACAGCACTTATTTAAACTAAGGGTGGGAAGAGGAAGTCCAAATTAGTGAAATTCCCAAATTTAAAGAATGTGGTTAGTACAATCTCATTAATATAAAGTTCAGAGGATCTGAATTTTCACATTTTTTAATAACATGGTCTATCAGAACTTACCATTTTCTTTGGTCCATATCCCTTAATGTTAAGTTAGGATATGGACCAAAGAAAATGTAAACAAAACATTCTTATTATTGTTTGTATAACAATAATAAGAATAATGTTTTTGTTTAGATTTTCTTTTATTTATAAGAAAAAACCATGAGAAGAGAACTAATGTTAGTATTAGATGTATGGAGCAAGGAACCCCTGGGCATTTTCTCAAAAAAATAAAATAAAATAAAAAAACGCCTATGTGACTCTGTGACGAGAGACACCTATGTCTCTCCTCACATAAGTATTTATCCAACTGAGCCTTGGATTTCTCTAAGCTGTCAGCCTCAACCACTCATGTGTTGTTACTATTAGTAGTAGCAAATGATGCAAGAAAGCAAGTTTATAAAGCATTAGCCAGAAAAAAAAAATACACACTTCACCCATCCATGCTCTCCAAGAATTTATCTAGGTTTTCCTTGAATTTATTCAGACCACCCACTTCCACAACAGCAACAACAAAAACAGATGCAAGCTTGTTCCAACATCAACTACCTGCTGGCTGAAGGCAAACGCCTGCACATCTATCCTGCAACCATCCTTCTTCAACTTGAATTAACGTCCCCTCTATGTAGGCTCAGCATGAAAAGGAATTCCATCAACATTTATTTTACTCAATACATCCATGGCATTAAACACCTCAATCAGATCTCCCTGCAGGTGCCTAGTCTCAAGATGCTGCAATTTGCATAACTGAAGCCATTCCTGGTAAAAGCACCCTTTTGTTCCCTTCACTAATCTGGTTGCCCTTCTCTTCACTTCCAGAAAGTCTACACCCTTTGTAAAGTGAAGCCTCTAGAACTGTATACAATTCTCAAGATGGAGCCTAACTGTCTTTGTGCAAGGGGATAATCACCTTATCCCTACTAGCAAAGTTTCTGTATATCATTGACTAAACCCCATGAGCAGTCTTGATAGCCTGTTTGCACTGCTTAGAGAATTTCATATCAGACTGCATTATTACCCTCAGGTCTTTTTCATTTTCCACTGCCCTCAGTGTAGTACCACACAATTTGTACTTTAATCTGGGATTACTGCTACTCATTTGCAGTAACTTGCATTTATCAATGTTGAAACATCGACTGCCATCTTTTAACCCATCAGCCTAATTTGTTAAGATCTTGTTGCAGCAACTGATCTGGATTACTGTCATTTACTACTCTGCCAACCTTTGTATCATCTGCAAACTTAGACATTATGCCTGACACACCTTCACTACCCTGAGTGTAGTACCACACAGTTGATAAGTTACTCAGAGATTACTGCTACTCATATGTAGTGCCTTACATTTGTCAATGTTAAACTTCAACTGCCATTTCTCAGCCCATTGACCGGATTTTCCTAGATCTTATTGCAGTAACTCATCCTGATAACTGTTGTTAACCATCCTGCCAACCTTTGTATCATCTGCAAATTTCATTAGTCCATGAAGAGTGGTCCATTAATAACCATTCTCTGCCTTCTCCCATTCATCCATCTTTTTATCCAACTTGACCTTAATGCCACATTGCTCTAATTTGTATAGCATTCTTTTATGTGTAACTTTATCAGAAGCTTTCCTGAAGTCCAAGTATATGATATCAAAATTATTTTTTGCATCCACTTCCTCTGTTAGTGCATTATAATATCCAATTAGATTGGTTAGACAAGATCACCTCTTAAGAAATCTGTGTTGTGACTGAAGTATAATTGCATTCCTAGTTAGAAGGTCCTGCATTAATTCTTTTACCAGTGATTCCATTATTTTTCTTGGAACAGAAATTAACAGGTATGTAATTACTTATGGCACCTTTTGATCCTCTTTTTGAATTGAGGATACATTCCCACATCTCCAGTCCATAGGATCTACTCTGAATCCAAGGATGTCTCACCTCCTTTGCTGTCTCCCTTAATATAATTGGATAGATCCCATCCACACAGTGCCTTTAGAGTTTGATTACCTATTGACATCAAGTATTCCGATATGATTCAACACCTTCCTTATATTGTTAATATAATCATGGAAGTCTTTTGCTGCTATTCTTTGGATATTTTGCCAGAGACTTTTCTTAATCTGCCTTAGCTTGCCTTAATCTCCTTTTGACTTGATTATAGACTAATTTATATTTCCATAAGCATCAGAACCACCTTATAATTTATATGCATTCATTTAGTTCTAAGTTTTAAATAGTATTTCTTTGTTGGTGTGAAAAGCCAGTAGCTTCTATGATTACTTCCCTGAATGTTTCCCATTTAGAATTTGCTGTTGTTAACATCATAAATTTGTCCCATTGCATTTAATTTAAAAACTGCCTGAGACCACTGTACTCACCCTTACAAAAGTAAAAGCTTTACCCTTGACAGTAGTTATGTCTTTAATAATTAAATTCCAAATTAGTGTACTCTTGATTCCTGCCCCACATGCATGTAGAATCACTGCTGATAACCAGATCAAGAGCATTGCTGACTCTTGTTGCCTCTGTAACATGCTGCTGTAGAAAACAGTCACCCAAGAAATCTGCAAAAGTCTTGCTAGTGTGTGAGTGACCAAGCCACAAGAATTAGAGATAGCAGAGACATGGTGTCACTCAAATGTAAATGATGCTGAATTTGATTATGGGGAGTATAAGAAAGAGTATAGGAAGTCCAGACAGGACAGAAGTGGGGAGTAGGGATTATGCTCTTAGTTAAGAAGTATATTAAATCTGTTACAGTGTATCCAGTTGACCTGGGTGGCTAGTGCAACGTTAAGTCAGTTTGGTGCAACATAAGCACTGGGAAAATGAGAGTAGGAGTGTGCTATAGGCCCAATGACTGAGTATACCAAACAACTGTATGGAGAAATAGTGGGCCAGGTAGATTATGACAAGTTGCTGGCAAAGAATGCAAAGAAAAGCAGCAAAGACTTCTTTGATTATGTTAACAATAGAAGGAAGAGGTTGAATCACATTAGGCCACTTGATGTCAGTGGTTTAACTGTTGATGACCCTGCTCAGGTTGCTGAAAAACTGAATAGGTATTTTGCATTAACATTCACACTAAAGGAATTCTTTAGGGAAGGGATACCAGAATTTTATCAAACTCCAGTGGGGAGCTAAATGACTTTGAGATACCTGAAAGGAAAGTGGAAGAGAAATTGTTGAATCTAACCATTAAAAAAAAGGTGTGGGGTCTATCCAGTTATATTAAGGGAGGCAGCAAAGCAGGTAAGCAAACTCTTAGCCATGATTATGAGAGCATCCTTGAATTCTGGAGATGTGTGAATGTATTTCCCCATTTCGCAAAGTGCATCCAAAGTTTAAATGAGTAATTACAGACCTGTTAGCTTAATGCCTGTCCCAAGGAAAATAATGGAGTCACTGGATAAAGAAGTAATGCAGGACCATCTAGACAGGAATGCAATTGTACTACAGTCAGAGCATGGATTTGTTAGGGAGGCAGACATGTCTAACCAATCTGATAGGTTACCTACCATGAAGCAGTGACCAATGAACTGGATGAAAAGAATAATTTTGATATCATATACTTGGATTTCAGGAAAGCTTTTGATACTATTCCACATAAGACTGCTTGTAAAAGAATAAGAGAAGTTTACCTCAATATGATACGTAGAACACTTCTGTATGATACTCTCCAGAAATTAAAACGAAAACAATTTAAAATCTTACATTACAGTAAAAAATAATTAACAATAATTAAAAATCAAATGAACACAATTAAAAATCAATTTAAAGCAATTTAAACTCTGTTTCCAAAATTTAAACGTATCCATATTAATTCCAATTTTTAAACTCATCTACCATTTTATCCTGTCTCAACACGTCAATTGCAGATTATATAAAAAGGTGAGTACCGCAAATTAAGCTATACTATTAATTTGAGAAATTGAAAATTAAGTCAAAAATTAATTTAACGAAAAAAATTACAAAACGATTTTCCTTCCCGAAGCTGACAATGCTTTTCGACCGTATGTCATAAAGCATTTCAGCTTCAGGAAGGAAAATCGTTTTGCAATTTTTTTCATTAAATTAATTTTTGAGTTGATTTTTAATTATTGTTATTTTTTCTTATTGTAATATAAGATTTTCGATTTTTAAATTGTTTTCGTGTTTATTTCTCGGGAGGATCATATGGAAGTGTTCTACATATCATATTGAGATAAACTTCTTTTATTCTTTTACAAATACAGTAAACCCCCGCTATTCGCGGGGGTTACGTTATCAAGTAGTTATATCCTGAGAAATGCCTCGAATACCGAAAACGCGAATACTGAGTTATGGCTCCCATAGTAATAAAGGGGTTCCGTTCCAAAGTATGAAATATATAAGAAAAACTAGTCTAAAATTTTGTCTATGTATGTATTATAGGTACCTTCATAAATATGACTATGTGCATAGACAGTACATAGTGAAATGCAAGCATATGGCATCGAAATGAAAATAAGAAACAGTTTAATATTAAATGTAATATTTATTAGAAATTTCAAACAAATCTTTCAAACCAGCGCCTTTGCTAGCTGGTTTTCCCGCCAGTGCTATCACCAGTTTCGCTAAAGTGTTGATAAAGGAGTTTTGCCTTTTCACGAATAATGAGTGAACTTAACGGAATTTTATTTTGAGTTCGATCTTCTATCCACAGATTTAAAGCCTTTCCATTTTTTCTAATTTAACATCACGAGTTACAGAGCAAATTTTTGAAGCAATTAGTGCGTTTTCATGGACACTATGGCGGATTTTTTCTTCCGATTTCTTGATTGATCGTACCGTTGACTCATTGATTTTATAATGTTTTGCCACTGAGGAGACACTTTCACCATTAGAAATTTTGTCTAATAACTCAATTTTATTCGCCAATGTCATCATCAGGCACCTCCGTAGCCAGGTGGGAATGGGAAGGAGCAGCAGTGCGTAGCACACGCTTCTTGATTAGACCGGGGTTCGAGCCCGTCACCACCAAATACGGAGCATGCTAAAAGGTCAGGGAATGACCACCGCACCGGAGCAATATGGCCTTAGTTGCTAATGCTCCTAAAAACCAAATAACATAACAATAACAACAGCCAATGTCATCACCTTCTTTGATAATTTCACATTCACATTTCCCTTGTTATTCGTAGCCATATTTTTGTACGGGTTAGAAAGAACTTGTCCAAATAAAGTCACTTTCTTCCGTTAACACACTCGAAAAAGTCTGTTTTACACTGCAAAATGGTAGATTTATCAATTTTGTAAGCATATCAATTTATAAATTGATAAGCTTACAAATAAATTTATCAATTTATAAATTGATAAATTTATTCAATTTTAAAAGCATATAAATTAAAAACAAACGACGAAACCTTTCATGGCAAGCACATAACACATACCGAACAAGGATTAGCGAGAAACATCCACGCTCGCAATTTTGTCACCCCCCCCCCCCCCCACCCACTGAGCGCTCTTTTGACCGGGAAAGAATTTTAGCAACGCCCATGTTTTTTTATGGCGGAAAATGTTCACGGCGCTTTAAAATTCACATTTTTTAAGGTTTCATTTTATGTTAAATCAGCGACCGCGAATACAGATACCGCGAATAGCGGGGGTTTACTGTATTGATATCAGCGTAGAATGTATTGAGCATTATAGCTCTGGTTCGTACTATAAAAGACTGCTGCACAAATACTTGCTCTAAGGCTGTTTACCCTGACAGTTTTTAATTATTCCATATTTTTCTCTCTGCTACTAGTCTCCTTAGTTTATTTGAGATCTGTTTAGGTCTAAACCTTGAACAGTATCTCTTAATTGGTATAAAAAGCCTAATAGCATCTATGATTACTTCCCTGAATGCTTTTAGAATTTGCAATTGTTAACATCACCAGTTAGTCCTACTGAAATGAATTTTAAAAACTAAGACCATTGTAGTTACATTGATGAGAGAAAAACCACTTCCCTTTACCCTTGCCAGTAGTTATATCTCTGAGTAAATCCTACAACAACAGATTGTGATCACTTTCTTCTAGTGGTTTCTTATTAAAATTCTTAATGCATTAAGAGTCACTGCTGATAATTGGATCAGTCAGTTATTCAAAGACACCGCTCAGTTTCGCCTGAAGATATGGTACTGGCAAAATGCAATCTCTTCTTAATGGGAAAGTAGCCAAGAGTTTGGCTTAATGAAAATACCTCTTAGTCAATGAATTTTTTTTATTGGAGACCACCTACTTGTGCTTTCCACCTTAATTTATTAGAATTTTACTTATGGGGACTTGTAAAACATAACATAGAACATAAGCTTTTCTTCTTCTTTTTAATAGTTTTAACTCTGTGAGTGGCCTTTGATAAATATTATTAAAAAAACAAAAAAAAAAAAAAAAACAAACACACTAGTGTGTAAAAAACCGTTTATCAAATAAAAATTTTAAAATTTGTGAAATTATTTTTGAATACGTATTATTGAATTTTTTTTTTTTTTCTGTGAGATTTTCTGAATGCAGACAAGTATTAATATTCTTCATTGTTTTATAAACAGTAAGGTCAGTATATCACTTCTAATAATGCAGTTTAAGATGCAAATGGTTGTGTATCCTATTTAAGAGATATGTTAATTTAATATTCAGAAAACCCCCAAATTGTATCAAAGTTTGTATTTCCTTTGTTTTCAAATAGAGTTGTTTTCAGATTATCCTAATTACAGACTGCAATTAGTATCATCAAATGAGCTTCCAAGGACAGGAAGTCAACATAAAGGAGCTCATCTTTTGCATTAAAGGTTGGTCTTACATATTGACAAGGTGTGCAGGGTTTTCAAATCAGGAGACAAGATTTTCAATGAAATCTGAAAGGTTTCATTTATAATCAATTTTTAACAGTATGTAGCACAATTCTTACACTAATATATGCTTATCTCCTGAAGTACAGAACTAAACTGAACACACAAACACATTCAATCATACAAAAAATAAAAAATATCATTTATATATGGTGGTTTGACCGGTTACTGTGATTAATTGTTCAGGGATTATTGGTAACAAATGCTATTTTGGAACACTCATTTTAAGTGCAAATACAGCAAAAGAAAAAAAATTAGCTTCCTGTAAAATTTGCTTACTGTATTACATATGCTGTATGGAAACTAATGCAAATATGTTAAAATATATACCCATTACTGGACGTGAAATTTTTCATATTTTTTTTCTTTTTAAATGAATGCTCTATCTATCCATTTCCAACTTCTTGGGAGTTGAGGGAACTGAAAATGGAATTTCTCAGATCTGCAAAGCATATAAACATTATCTCATATTAATAAGGTCAGAAATAATGCCTAGTGATATTACCCCTCCACCACCATATTGTGATATATTTTTATATGTATAAGAAGATTATGCAATTAATTAAAGGTTTATAATTAATGCTTTTTTTTTTTTTGCAAAAATTTTAGCTCATTAAAGAATTACCAAATCTGGGAGAAAAAAACCGAGAACGTCCTTTATGTTATGGCTACAGTATTAAAGCAAGAGCCTTATTGCATGCACATTTAAGCAGAATGAAGTTACCACAAAATACTTTAGAAGAAGGTATATTTAATTGTACTTTTTTTTTTTTTTTTTTTAACTGATTCTTAAAAATACAGTTATGAATCTTGTGTATTGTAGTTTGAAAGTACAACTAGCCTTCTCTTAACCTTGCAGTGCTTGTAAGGGACTGTACCACACTAAGAAACTCTCAGAGAGTTCCTTAGTGTGGTACAGTTTTATCTGCTGTGTTATAAATCCCTCTTAAGTCCAAAAATCCAGGCCCAAAGATGGATTCTGATATTGAAATTTGAAATGTAGCCATTTTTTAGTTACTGAGACTGTTGGGGTCTGACTGTGCCAGTTGTCCTTTCCATACCAATAAACTAATCAAAATACTTCATGCCACAAATTGTCTTTATTGGGCTTCTTACTTAGCAGTACTCCATGTAATATCCTTCTTGAGTTTAATTAATAAAAGGTTTGTTGAAAATAATGTTGCAAAATAGTTTTTAAATTAAAATTTTAAAGTAATAAAAAATTGTTTAATATTTACTGCAGTCCATTAGTAAACAATAAAGCATTGGTATGCTTCAAGTAGAATTTAAAAATAAAAAAAATAAAAAAAATTTGGGCACCTGTTAGATGCCATGCAGTTGCTTTGGTTTGGATTTTATTGGCACATTAGCAACTAAGGCTATAATGAGCCAAGACTAGGTAATATATAAAAATTTAAACTTTAAGCTTTGTAAGGTGTATTAGCATATATGCATAATATGCGTATTGCCTTCACCATGTCTATCCATCCATCTGCATGTAATAACTCAGCTCCCATTGGATGGATTTTTATAAAATTTTATATTTGGCTCCCTTAGAAAAATTTGTTGAGCCATCCACTGAAATCAGATAGATAGAAATCTGACAGTTATTATTTCTTTGTTCGTCTGTCTGTTCTAATGCAGTACATCATGCCCTTTTTAACTGTCATTCAGTATCTGGCTCATGCTCCTCCAACTACAGCAAGGTCCTCCTTTGAATAGTTAGACTGCAAAATTTTGAAGTGCATAAAACTCTTCTTTTGTACTAACTAACGGTTGTTTATTTCCAGGAGTAAGGGAGTGGACAATAAGAGCTTCTTCAATTAATTGTCCCCTGAAGTCACAATACTTAACACATTCATAGAAAAAGATGGTTCCAATCTTTTGGAAGTCCACAGGTGGATTTTCACTCAGCATACTCTATATGAGTATGCTGAGTGATTCCAAATTCCTTTAACTTCGCAAAATGTGAACCATGTTCAGTCACAAGAAAATCTGTATGGAGATTGGGATTAAACCAAATTGCCCACTGTTTACATTTGGCCTTTACCATCAGATTTCCCCCACCCCCACATTACTGCTCCTTCCACACATTTGCTCCAACATTCTTGCCACTGTTTTACCACTTCTGTCTACAGACGTTTTATTTCCTCTTTGTAATTCACATCATAATCTATTTCAAGTGAAAAACAATTATACAGCAGCCCCTTTCTTAGCTGATAACTTATTGATAGAAAATTAAGTGTGAATCCAGTGGTAGATTGGTGGTAGTAGTAGTAGTGTCAAATGATGCAAGAAAGCAAGCTTTATATAGCATCAGCAAAAAAAAAAAAAAAACACTTCACCCATCCACACCTTCCAAGAATTTGTCTAGGTCTTCCTTGAATTTATTCAAACCATCCACTTCCACAACATCAAATGGAAGCCTGTTCCAACAATCAACCACCTGCTGGCTGAAGGCAAATTTCCTGCAACCATCCTTCCTCAACTTGAATTTTTGCCCCTTCATGTGCGTATAGTCTCAGCAATAAAATATAGCTTTGGTGAGCATGATTTCTCATGTTTCCATTAATTATGAATTTTACCCTTTGGGAGTATATTTATGGCAATTAGGTATATCAGGTGAAGTTTTTATTGGATTTCATTCACAGATATATATATATATATATATATATATATATATCCCATCTAACAAATGTGTTCGCCATTTATTGGGAAAAAAATTAGTTACAAAATTTGTCACTGTATGACACATCACATAACTATCTTAGTTACGATTATGCAAATAACTTATGTTATTTGCATAATCATAAGTTATTGCCACAGTGCCACTACTCAGCTCTACTGTACTGTACTGTATAAAAGCAAAGCAGTCTCTTCAAAATCATACAGTAGATATTTGCCTGCACTGCAGCAGCAATGCCAACAACATTGCAGGAAAAGGCACTATTAGTGAAGCTGTACTATCAGAACAGCAACAATGCAGCTGTGGCTATCTGAAAATTCTGACGTGAGAAGTGCATAAGGCATGGACCTATGACTTTGTGTTGTCCTCAAAATGATTGAAATTTGAAGCGACAGGGCATCTTGGTGTTCAACCAGGCGGAGGTCGAAAACGAGTGGACTCCTCTTGTGTTGAAGATGTGGCTATGGCTGTCATGGATTTATCAAGTCAATCTCCATGTGGTAGGGCAAGTGTGCCAGCTGTTTCTCATGAAGTGGGCATGCCATATTCCACTGTAAGGCTGTTAATGCATCAGGTGTTGCGATACTATCCTTACAAGATGCACATGCTACAGCAGCTAAAGCATGGTGATACAGATATTCGTTTCACATACGCACTTCAGTTTCTGGCGCAAATGACAGTGGATATCACTTGGCCATGGAACATCCTTTGGGTAACAGAAAACCCTTGAGTTATCCAAGAGGTCCCGCTGCATTCTCCAAAAGTGACAGTGTGGTGTAGATTTATGGCCACATTCATGATTGGGCCATATTTTTTTGAACAGGTAACACCAACTGGACCCTGCACCTGTTCTGTCACTGGACAGCAATATTATGAAATGTTGACAAATTTCGCAATACAAGAGCTGCAACATCCATCTTGCATGAATATGATATCAGGATACTATATTCATGCAAGTTGGTTTGCCCCCCCCCACATCCACCATTGTGTCCAAAGATTGCTAAGGCAACACTTTACAGATGAATGGGTCATCAGCCATTGTTTCCAGACATATTGGCCACCCCAATATGTACCTCACCCCATGCGACTTCTGATTGTGTGATTTTTTTTTTTTTTTTTTTTTTGAAGAACCAGGTGTATCGGGAAGGATGTCAAACTCTGGCAGATCTCAAGGACAGCATTAGATGTCATGTGCTGGCTATTCCATTTGACATGTTATATTCTGCTGTAGAAAATGCTGTTCTTCGAATGGAAACTGTTATTGACCAAAATGGAGGACACATTGAACAATTGTAGCACTGTTCAAGTGATTTGTATTGCCACAGCGCCATATAGTGACATTTTGTAACTAATTTTTTTTTTCCAATAAATGGCGAGTGCATTCTTTATTGTACCTGTTGGCCAAATTTCTTTTTTTAGAACTTGCTCCAGAGCCTTCTACATAGGGATACTTTAATTTTAACAACCTTGTGTATGCGCACGTGTGTGTGTGTGTATATATATTATTGTTATTATTTTCTCCATATGTCCTTTCTTGAATGTATATATGCTCTCATTTCTTTACTAAGGACTGTAATAAGTCAACAAATAACATGAATTTTAGTGTTTACGGCGTGACATTGGCTAAGTTTTAAAAGTAAACTTTTTAAAACTTTTCTTATATAATAAATTTTACATAAAGAAAGAGTTATATGCCTAGCTAATTTATTTCATTACCAAGAAACCAAATTCAGTATATTTTACCATGTTTATTTCCCCCTCCCCCCCCAAAAAAAACAGATAAACTCTATATAGTCAAGAAATGTCCATATTTACTCCAAGAGTTTGTACAGTGTGCCTCTCAACTTACTATGCTAGCCCTGGCAGGGAGAAGTAAGTATATAGTTCATTTAAATGTCTCTGTATAATAAGTTCTTTTATTTATTTTTTTTCTTATATTTTTTTGAATCTGCCCAGATATTTGTTTTTTCAGCTTTTTTTAGCATAGGGTAAGTAAATTGCTGAATTTATTCATAATTTATAAGTTGTGTATTGGTGAAACAGATAGGTTATTATGGTATTGTGTTAGGTGAAGCTCTTTCTAAGTGCCTTGGGAGTAACATCAATGAATAAAATTCCATCAGAGTGACTAATTCACTGGTGGATCATAACAAAGTGCCTAGTGATTCTGCTTTTTAGGAAATTTGTTTTCCAAAGGAGCCAGGAAACAATTATTAAGGTACATATCAGGCTGACTTTTCTAGTTTATTATTGTAATTAGCAGAATTTTATAATATACATTATACAGTTGTGCTCCCATATCCGCTGATTCAGTTACCCGCAGTTAACCATGGAAAAAAAATGAAAAAATTTTGAAAATTCCAGAAAATAAAAAAAATAAACGGTTCGTAAGTTTAAAACCGCCTGCCAAGCGAGTACAGCCTGTAACACGGTGAATTCCACCAGCCCGGTACGTGACTCATCTCCCTTTGTCCTGCATGCCCGTGCTCCCATGCGAAACTTTCCCCCAATCTGCTTCTAGTGTCCTTGCTGATTGCATTTGTTGTAGCATTATTGCAGTGCCTTTGTTTAAGAATGCCCTTATTTACTGTAATAATGGCCCCCAAAGCACAAGAGTAGTGGTGCTGGTAGTGCTTTTAAGCCTGAGAGAAGCAATGAAATGCTTCCCATTTGTGAAAAAGTAAAAAATCTCGATATGATCGAAAAAGAAAGAAAATTATATGCGGAGATTGCCAGGTTGTATGGTAAGAACAAATCTTCGATTTGTGAAGTGATGAAGCATAAAGACAAAATTCATGCTAGTTTTTCTGTTGAACCTCAAACTGCAAAAGTAATTGCTACAGTGCATGATAGGGTGTCAGTTGAGGGTGGAAAAAGCATTAAATTTTTGGGTGGAAGATATGAACAGAAAAAGGATGCCCATTGATGGCAATGTGTTATGGCAAAAGGCCTTAAACCTATACGAGGACTTTTGGAAAAAAGACGAGATGGAAGAGGAAACCAAGCCATTTACAGCAAGCAGGGGATGGTTACATTGATTCAGAAATATATTTAATCTGAAAAATATAAAAATTACTGTAGAAGCTGCATCTGCCGATAAGGAAGCTGCTGCCATGTTTCCGGGAGAGTTAAAGAAAATTATAGAGGAGGGAGGCTACCATCCTAAGCAAGTTTTTAATTGTGATGAAACAGGACTGTTTTGGAAAAAGATGCTGAACAGAACCTATATCGACAAAACTGCAAAACAGGCACCAGGCTTTAAAGCATGGAAGGACCAATTGACGTTGGTACTGTGTGGCAATGTGGCTGGGCATATGATAAAGCCTGGCATTGTTTACCAAGTGAAGAATCCTCATGCTCTCAAACACAAAACAAAAATTATTTGCCTGTCTTCTGGCAATACAACTTCAAGGCATAGGTCACGGCAGTGTTATTCACTGAATGGTTCCACGAATGCTTCGTCCCCGAAGTGAGGAAATGTTTGGAGAAGGAAGGGTTGTCTTTCAGGGTTTTATTAATAATAGACAATGTGCCTGGCCATCCTCAGTCGATCACCATTGAAAATCCTAATGTCCAGGTTAGGTTATATTTTTGCCACCTAACACGACCCCACTGCTTCAGCTGCTCGACCAGAGTATCATTAGGTGCGTCAAGGCTGCATACACTCGGCAAGTGTTTGAGAGATTGATGCCGACCCTGACATTGAAATCATGGACTGCTGGAAATCATTCACCATTGCTGATGCAGTAACATTCATCAAAGGTGCAATGGATGAATTAAAACCAGAAATGGTGAATGCATACTAGACGAATTTGTTGCATCAACTCGTCCATGATTTCAAAGGCTTCCCAGGAATTGACAGAGAGGTAAACAAGATCATCCGAACAACAAGAGAAGTCGGTGGCGATGGATTGGTCGATATGATAGCTGAAGAAATGGTAGACCATATCTAAGAACATTGTGAGGTTTTGACAAACAAGGAGTTGGAAGACCTTGTTAGGTCATCTACGGAGGAAGAGAGAAACTGAAGCTGAACTAGCAAAGTGGACACTGAAAAATTTGGTGAAGTGTTTCGGATGGTACAAAACTTAAAGGAGATAATGGATTACGATCCTATGATGGAACGCAGCATTAAAGTTACACATTTGATAACAGAAGTAATGGAACCCCTCCAGCAAAAGAAACAACTCCCTATCACAATGTTCTTCAAAAATGTAGAAAAAAAAGTGTTTACTATTGACGATCCACAGCCATCAACATTGTCTACTCCTGATGTCATTCAACGACTGTCATCTTCGTCTCCTCCAGCTTCAGAAGATGATCCTTCTGGCGTCTCATCAGAAGGTCAATAGCCTAGAAGAACGTCACAATGCCTACACCATCGCCCTACTTCATCTCATAATTGTCATCATGGATCATCTCAGCAACAACGAAGAATGGGAAGCCAGTGAGTATCCACAATAGGCTAAGATAATTTCTAACAAATAAAACTCTTTTCATTACATGATATATACAGGTACAGTACATGATACAATAGTACTGTACAGGTATTTTTCATTGTAAAATGTGTAACAGTACAGGTATGTTTTTCTATTGTGCCTTCATCCTTTGAGGTGTATAGAAAGTATAATTTTCATTGTTCCACCATCCTTTGATACGTGATATTTTTTCATTGCTCTATCATCTCTTGAAGGTTAGGCTAAAATGTCAGAATCCCTTTCGAGAGAGAGAGAGAGAGTACAGTATGTATTTCGTTGCCTTGTTTATTATAGTTGACTTCATTGGTGCTGATCGCTTCACCGCTTCTCGAATTCTGTCTTTGTCCTTTATTGTGTTAACCGTTGCCACTGACAAATCTGAATTCCGCACGACACTTGTTAATGTTTGGCCATTTTCATACATCCTTATTATTTTAATTTTCTGATCCAACTCGATCGCTTTCCTTTTCTTGATTGATTTACTAGTACCGCTGTCACTTATTCTCTTATTCGGCACCATGATAACAGTCAAAATTAAATTTTCTGAAAAGAACTTCACAAGGTTAAGGCGAAAACTCACTATTATCACCCCATGCAAGCTCGCATTTTACTAAAGCACATTTCTGGAGATCACAGCCATAAAACAGTAAAAACAATTTGCACTTTCCGGTTTATTGGGTTTTTCTATTTGTGCAATTCCTTATAAACGGTAGTTAAACTCGATCTTATTGCATTTGCGATAATACTGATAACTGGAATTCTGTGGGTTTTTAAGTTATTATAGTGAAATGTGTGACCCCTTCACTGAAATCTTCAGCCATATAAACTTCCCACGCACTACTTGCATGTGCAATACAATGGTTCCCTTTATTTTTTATGATGTAGATTTTAAATCGAATAGCTTCCCTTTATTTTTTACATTGTTGCATATGGTTTGGTCACCAACATTATAATGGTTCTTTACAGATTTAACAGATGCACTGTTTTCAGACTTTTGAATAATTTCAAGTTTTTGTTTAATTTGAAAGCACAACTCTTGCATTTGCCTATCATTTTTGCAATTTCTAAACAAAAAAAATAGTTACTATAAAAAAAAAAAATTCTGACATCCCTGACATAAATAACAAAACAAAATTTGTCCTTTTTCAGTGCGATGGAACACAAAAATCAATGCAATGCACTAAATCAAACTAAATATTTGGTCTCTCTCTTTTTTTTTTTTTTTTTTTTTTTTGAGCAGTAGGTGTGAAGACAGCAGGGGTTTCAAGATAATAGGTACACTAATCTCCCAAGAACCGGCATTATAAAATGTTCTTGTCGCTTATTTACAACTTGCAAAATATCTGTTTATACCTATTCTAGTTATTACTTGAATTTTTTGATTTCTGGTTGATATATATATTTTTTTAATTTGGAGTCTTGAAGTGTCCCAGTCAATCCAGTCCTGGTAAATCAAGAGTCTGCTGTACTTTATTATTACCGTATTTAATGTTGGTAATGTCTTACTGTGTGTTTAATTTATCAATTAAACTTTATTATACATATGTATGTACAAGAAAATACATTATATATGGGGTCAGTAGGTGTGTTCACTTATATCTGAGGTTTCAGCCATCCACAGTAGGTCTTGGAACGTATTCCCCATGGATACAGGGGGTCTTACTGTATATATGTATATTTAATGTATTAATAATAAATGGTTGTAGTTAACAGCTTGAAAAGAATGTTAATTAAAAAATTAGTATAGATTATGGACAAGGAGCACTGCAAGTAATAGCAGAAATATCCAATGACCATAATCAAATATAGATAAGTAGATTAGAGTACAAATGGTGGAATGCTGACCACATCAGATGTATTAACCATGGAAAAAATTAAATAGATACCCATAAAATAAAATAAAAATACATATCGTACTTAATGCTCTAGATCCAATGATTTTAACTTTGTCATCAAGGGTCAGCAGCCAAAACCAATAGAAATATATCAAGAAGCAAGGCCTCTGTTTCTGATATGAAATATACATAGCAAGAGGTAAAAAAGTAGGTTGCTGTATATTTCCTAGGCGACCCGACAGAGACCAAAAAGGAAAGGAATAAAACCAGATAAAATAAAATTAAAAATTAAGATAAGATTAAATAAAAAGAAATAGCAAGTCACCCAAGAGGAATTTAAAAACAAAAATAATGTAAAATGCAGACGAAAGGATGTAGACAAAGGCAGACAACTTACTGCAGTGCCAAGCAGGAGCTAGTGAAATGGGCTGAGGGGAGCAAACGTCAATCAAGCTGTGTCGGTGAACCAAAGAAATTAGCAAATTAATTCTCAGGTTATTAATAACGTGTTAAAGTAACTAAAAGTGTGGGAGGGGAGAAGGTTTAAATAGGTCAAAATTAAGGTTACCAGTGTAGTAGAGAGAAATATCAAACTGACAAAGTAGGGTAAAAAGACTAAACTTTGTTGGAGACAAAAAAACCAAGAGATAGTGGAAAAATAGCATCTTGAATATTGCTTTTGGTTGACCTAATCGCTTACTAGAAATAAAAAAATGAAGAGTGTAAGAACAGTAAAGAGTAATTGGAAGAAAGAGAATACAGTGGTGCTTGGGTGGTCCGGGGTTGCGAAACCTGTACCTGTAGTAGGGCCATAGACATAGGTCTGGGAGTGTGCTTCTTGTGTTTGTGAGTAGCTTTATAATATTATTATAAATATATGCTAAATCAACTAAAAAAATGAAAAAAACCATCAAAATATAATACCCCCGTAATTAACCAACCGGTGGGCACAAGGTTTCTAGACCGTAAGACACCAAGGGGGCTAGAGGGTATTGTCTGTACATAATATACAACCCTGAATGTAAAAAGAATATCAACCTACTATTATACTGTTAATATCTGTATGGTTGTCAATCAACTTTTTATATTTAATGCAGATAATTTTATTTTGGAGATTTTATTAATGTAGAGATTTTATTTTAGCAACAGGTATGGGTTTCACAATTCTGGACTGCTCAAGCACCACTGTATTCTCCTTTTTCCAATTACTTTTTACTGTTCTTACACCCTTTATTTTTTATTTCTCGTGAGCAATTAGGTTAACCGAAAGCAATATTCCAGATGCTATTTTTCTGCTATCTCTCGCTTTTTTCGTCTCCAACAAAGTTTAGTCTTTTTACACTACTTTGTCGGTTTGATATTTCTCTCCTATACTGGGCTGTTTATGCTTCATTTATTTAATTGCCGACCTCCCTACTACACTGGTAACCGTAACTTTGACTTATTTACACCTTCTCCCCTCCCACACGAAAAAACAAAAATAACCACCAAAATATAATACCCTGTAATTAGCCAACCAGTGGGCACAATTTTTCTAGACTGTAAGACACCAAGGAGGCTAGAGTATAATAATAGGTTGATATGTAAAGAGAATATCAGCCTATTATTATACTGTTAATATCCGTATTGTTGTCAATTAGCTTTTTATATTTAATGCAGACGATTTTATTTTGGACACCCACCTAACACTGCCTCGATAGCATCAGCAAATATTCTTGCACCCTTTCTATTGAAGTGTATCCCATCCCTGTAGAAACAATCTCTCCTGTTAACAAGCACAGGCCACACAGAAAAATTCTACCCCATGAGCCTTGCACAATCTCTCCAGGGCCGAATTGATTGATGAGGCTCTCATCATATACTCCTTCCTATCGTGTCTGGGCAGAATTGCAGACACTTTCAGATTTAACTCTAACTCATGACTCTTTTTCAACATTGACCTGTACTTGTTAAGTAAGTCCACAGATCTCCTACTGTTAATATCATTAGTGCCAACATGTACAACAGTATCACCCTTTGAGCCCTTACAAAGGATGATATCTGCCCTACAACGTCATCAACTTTTCCCCCTAGCAGACATAGCCTGGTCCTATAGCACCTATTCTTTTGGCACAATATATTTCCTGTCTCCCTGACAATAGAGTCACGGGCAATAACTAGCTCCTGTGGGACCAATGCATTCTGCTCTGAAGGTTGCCTGATGATAACAAAAATAACTTTGGTTAATTTACTGCATATTGACATGCATTACATATATATATCTGTATTATGACCACTTTAAAAATGAATTATCACATTCATACTTATAGTAATTTTTTTTTTTTTTAAATTAAACAAATTTTTTGGTAACGATATGGGTCATTTTCCAATTCTTTCACTTACTTTTATAAAAAAAAAACAACCGTGTTCAAATAAAATAAATAGCATGCAGTCTTCTCTAAAAAATAATCGAAAAAGAGACTAAACTTTGCTAGTAGCAAAGCATCGCTACAAAGAATTAGAAAGATTTGTGGTTTTATTACTACTTCATTACAAGCAAACCTGCTTTGCTGTGAGAGGTTAGTTGTCAGTTTTCTGCACAACATTTTGCTTGGTGTGTGTGGGGGGGATGGGGAATAACAGGCATGTATCAATTTCCCTTAAAAATGTTGGTCATGCTTGGGTGTAGAGTGTGCCAGAAGTGAGAATACACTTATAACACTGGTCAGCATGTAAACTGTTAAGAAAACGAAAATACCCAATCTTGACTAATTTTATGCTGCTGAACACGAAAATCACATTAAATTTGTTGTTTGGCTCTTTTCGAATTACAGTTGAGGTCTTATATTAGTGAGTTACTCTACATTATCAACTATGGCTGTTGGCAAAGTGCATGGCAACACTGCACTTTCAGTACCACCACACTCTTATCATGTGATAAACAACTATCGCCTCTTTCTGCATCATGTGATGTTGTTGTCTTAAATGAAGAATCACTTCAACTCTGTTGCAGTAATCCACGAATACAGCTAGGTACTGGGTGATTTGTTCTCAGTTAACGGTTATTCTCTGTAAGATTCCTACTTTTTGTGCAGTATTTGTGTTGTGTAAGATTAATATGCCCTGTAATTGTGTGAATCACTCCAGATGACTTTTGTTACATATGTGGAGAAGTCATGTTAGCTTCAAAAAAGCATCCCTTAATTCGAGCCATAAAAAAGGCCTACTTCTTGTACTTTGGGTATAAAGTAGGTGACCAGAACGAGAACCAGGCTCCATACATATGCTGCACTACCTGTTTATCAAAACTCAATGTGTGGGCGCATCAAAAGGGAAGTTTTATGCCTTTCACAGTGCCTGTGATATGTGGAGGTAGACGACAAAACACGTCACAGACTTTTACTCTGTGTGGTATCTCCTATTAGAAAAGGGATGACAATGAAGAAAAAGTGACAGTGATGTACCCAAATATACCATCTGCAATTTGTCTTGTGCCTCACGGTACTACCTATTACTTAACAAGTACAGGTCACTGTTGAAAAAAAGCCACGAATTAGGGTTGAATTTGAAAGTGTCTGCAATTCTGCCCAGACACGATAGGAGGGAGTATATAATGAGAGCCTTGTTGATCAATTCGGCCCTGGAAAGATTGTGCAAGGCTCAAGGGGTAGAATTTTTTTCAGCCTGGACTATACTTGTTAACAGGAGAGACTGCTTCTACAGGGATAGGATACACTTAAATAGAAAGGGTGCAAGAATATTTGCTGATGCTATCGAGGCAGTATTAGGTGGGTCGGAAAACTGCTAGCTTGGGGGGGGGGATACAAAGACTAATAGATTAACAGTAGCCACTGTCAGAGGTGAAAGTGATTCTTGCACTGCTTCTATTGGAATGAGCAGAAGCCTGAAAAACAAGATGCAGGATATTTCAGAGACTGCTGGGAGTCATTGCGGTACAAGTAAACACATGGGTTGTGTTAGGGTAGCTAAGAATAGAAATAGGTGCATGTACACCAATGCTAGGAGTTTAGTAAATAAATTTGATGAATTTGAAGTATTGCTCAAAACATCAAAGGCAGATATTGGGATATCAGAGACGTGGTGTCACACAGATATAAGGAATGCAGAACTGGAATTTGGGGAGTACAACGTCTACAGAAAGGATAGACAGGATAGGAAGGGAGGAGGGGTTATGCTATTAGTTAAGAAACACATAAAATCCAAGGAAGTGAAGCCAGTCGACATCGCTGGACAGTGCAGTGTCGAGTCAGTTTGGTGTGACATAAACATTGGGAGATCAAAATTGAGAGTAGGAGTGTGCTACTACTATAGGCCTAATGGCTCTGATGAGTATAATAAGAAACTGTACAGGGAAATAGAGTGGGCCAGTACATCAGAGAGTCTTATAACGAGGGATTTTAATTTCCTAGATATTGACTGGAATTTGTGGGTTGGTCACTCACACACTAGCAAGGCTTTTATGGATTTATTGGATGATTGTTTTCTACATCAGCATGTTCGGGAGGGAACTAGAGGGAGTAATACTCTTGATTTGATTATCAGTAGTGATTCTTCATGCATTAAGAATCTGCAGATAAAGGAACCACTACGTGGCAGTGATCACAGTATGCTCAAGTGGGATTTACTGAAAGAGGTAGCAGTGGCATTTGATGCAAGAAAGCAAGTATACGAGCTTATGCAGCATCAGCCAAAAAAAAAAAAAAAAAATTACACCATTCCCTCCAAATGCCTGTCCAGTTCCTCCTTAAATTTATTCAACCTATCAACTTCCACAACGACAGATGGAAGTTTGTTCCAGCAATTAACCACACTCTGGCTAAAGTCAAATTTCCGCACATCTATTCTGCATCTGTCTTTTCTTAATTTGAATTTATGCCCCCTTAAGTTCGTAATCTGAACAAGTGGAAGGATCCCATCAGAATTCAGCATGCTCAACCCATTCAAGGCCTTATACACCTCAATGAGATCACCGCGCAGGTGCCTAGTCTCCAGCCACTGCAATTTGCAGAACTTAAGCCTCTCTTGGTAAGAGGATCCCTTCATTCCCCTCACCAATCTTGTTGCCCTTCTCTGTTCACGCTCAAGTAAATCTACATCCTTCCTAAAATGAGGCCTCCAGACCTGTACGCAGTACTCAAGGCGTGGCCTGACCATTGCCTTATACAGAGGGATAATCACCCCCTTTTCCCTGCTAGCAAAATTCCTATATATCATTGACAAAACCCCATGACCTGCCCTGGCAGCCTGTCTTAAAGGTAACTACCTTTAGGGGTAAAGGGAAGGGTTACTGCGTTTGTAAAGGCGACTACGATGGCCAGAGACAGTATTTAAATTCTATACAGTGGGACCAACTGATGATGTTACCAACAGCAAATTCAAAATGGGAAGCATTCAAAGAACTTATCTTGGAAGCTAGACTTTACATACCAACTAAGAAATATTGTTCAAGGTTTAGGCCTAAACGGATGTCAGATGAACTAATGAGACATATGGCAGAGAAGACAACTGCATGGGATACATACAAATTAACATGTGACACAGAAGCCTATGATAGATACAAGTTGATCTGTAATCAAGTTACAAAGGAGGTTAGGCAGGCGAAGGCAGATTACGAGAAATCTTTGGCAAGGGATGCAAAGAAAAACAGCAAAGAGTTCTTTACTTATGTAAACTCTAGAAGGAAGGGTATGAATCAGATTGGTCCACTAGATATCGATGGGTCAATGTTGATGATCCTGCTCAGGTAGCTAACAAACTAAATGAATATTTTGCATCGACATTCACACATGAGGAGTTATTCAACGAGGGGAATGCCAGAGGTATATTCAACTCTGGCAGTATGCTAGAGAATCTTGTAATAACTGAGAGTAAAGTGGAGGAGAAATTGTTGAAGATAAACACAAGAAAGGCACCTGGGGTGGATGGGAGCTATCCAGTTATATTAAGGGAGGCAGCAAAGGAAGTAAGCAAACCCTTAGCCATAATTATGAGAGCTGCCTTGGACTCAGGGGAGGTACCCACAGACTGGAGATGTGCAAATGTGACCCCAATTCCCAATGGAGGATCAAAGGCTGACACAAGTAATTATAGACCTGTGAGTTTAACCTCTGTTCCAGGAAAATTAATGGGGGCACTGGTTAAAGAAGCACTGCAGGATCATCTAGACAAGGCTTCAGTTATAGCTCGGACACAGCATGGTTTTTTTAAGGGGAAGTCTCGCCTGACCAATTTGATTGAATACTATGATGCAGTTACAAAAGAACTGGATGCAGGGAATAACTTTGATATTATATACTTGGATCTTAGAAAGGCTTTTGATACCGTTGCACATGGAAGACTGCTACACAAATTGGAGCAGTGTGGCCTTGGAGGCAAATTGCTGCTATGGATAAAGGGGTGGTTGAGGGGAGAAGACAGAGAGTGGTAATCAATGGACACTGCTCATCGTGGACTAATGTTATTAGTGGAGTCCCTCAGGGTTCAGTGTTGGGTCCATTATTGTTTTCTGTATTTATAAATGATATTGATGATGGTATATCAAGCTTAATCTCCAAGTTTGCAGACTATACGAAGGTTGGCAGAGTTATCAAGGACACTACTGACACTATGCTGCTGCAACAGGATCTGGAAAGGTTGAGCAGATGGGCTGAGAGGTGGCAAATGAAGTTTAACATTGACAAATGTAAAGTACTACATATGGGAAACTGCAACCCCAGAGCAACGTATCAACTCTGTGGTACTACACTGACAAGGTATAAGGTATGTTCGTGTCAGACGGCACCTGGGATTTCTCCCATCTCCGCGTGTGTTTCGCTGTATCGAGGACAGTACACTGTCAAGCCAGAGACTTGAAAGTGTGTGGGTCGTGTCTGTGCAGTGTGATATGTTGTACCCATTGTTTATACGGCTTATTGGCCGCCAGGCCCCTAGTGGGGCCCGACGTTGCCCATACCCTGCCACGTGGAGGCTAGCCGGGTGTATCCAGTATCACAACAATTTGCTCTGGCAGGTCCTGCCACCTAGTTTCCTGGGATTTCAGTGGCTAGGGCCTATTTAAAAAAAATAAATAAAAAATAAATAAAATAAAATAAAATAAAAGTGTATGCATTTGACATTAATGCTTAATGGGATTGCTGTTAGGAAATCGCTGGTTAGGGTTGAACACTAAAGAGATGTGTTAAAGGCCAAATAGGTCGGGCAAAATTTTGATGTTATTAAATTTAGACATGTAACGCTAGATAAAAGCTGATAGTGTTAGATATCTTAGAGATTTGCACAAAACCGGTAGAATTTAGACGTTGGTTATAATTTGGCGGCATTGTTAAGGGGTGTACTCGGACGATTTAGTGAGAGAGAGGGGGGGGGAGATTGAAGACTGGGGAGGAAACAGATAGAAGAATAGGGACGGATAGAGTAGGCATCCCCAAAGAGGTCAGTGGAGACGAGCCCCACCAGGCGAAATATGGGGGGGGGGGGGGTAGGCAGGGAGGAGAGGAGACAGAGGTCCGTCTCCTCCATTCCCTGCCTGGGGATGGGGTTTTAAAGGGAACCAGGTTAGAGTACCCAGTTCGGATCGCCAATGGCGTGTTGGCAGCAAAGCCGCAGAATGTCTTCGTCGGTGTCTTGTTCAAGGAGTGTCGAATCCGGTATGAAGGTCCAGCTGCCCATCCCGCTCTGGGGGTGGGATATGTTAGCTGGCAGTGGGGAACCTACCAGGTGAAGGGGGGAGACGCACACATTTACTTCATTCGGAATGTGCATTCTCACTCTACTTGCATTCTTTTTTTTTTTTAATTTTTTTTTTATACTTTTTTCTTATTTTATAATTTTTTTTTTTATTTATTTATTTATTTTTTTTTATACTTTTTTCTTATTTTATAATTTTTTTTTATACTTTTTTCTTATTTTATAATTTTTTTTTTTATACTTTTTTCTTATTTTATAATTAATTTTTTTTTTTTTCTTTTTCACTCAACTCATTCATCTTTTTCTCACACACCAGGAGGGGATGCAATGATGGGTAGCGTAAATTTAAATACTAATTAAAACCAGGGTTAGTGTGTACTTAACTTAGCATTTGTGTTCTTTTCTCTCACGCTTGCACTTTTATTCATTCTTCTAGTTCTCATCTCATTTATTCGACTCTTTCTTTCTGCACTGCACTCTCTGGGCACCGCAACTTACTGTTATTCTTCAGTTGTGGTGCAGGCCTAGCTGCAAGGTTTTTTTTTTTTTTTTTTGCAGGCCAGGGGAGAATGCAGTGATAGTGTTTATGTGGTTTGTAAATGTTTGTTGGTACAGTATATATAAAGTAATGTAAGTTATTTTTAACTTTGTATTCTTTCGGCCAATTACATTTGCTCTTCTGCTCACTCCCATTCACTTTCTCTGCATGCATTCCCATCCCCCTCCCCTACATTGGTTTGGGGCCCCAGGTTCCTACACATGGCATGGTAGTCATGGGGAGTTTTGTTATGTCAGGTTTCTGTCAGGGTGCAGAACACTGCTATCCTAACAGTTTTTAAGTCATCATCTGGGCGTGGTGGGAAACTTGGGCAATTTTACTATTGATTATTGTTTAATTGCTGGGGGGCTGAAATTGCTCTGCGCATTTCGAAAACTTTCTGTGTGAAAGATGTAAAAGCTTTATAATTTTGCTCTTCTATGATGAAGAGATGTTCTTCTCCCCTGGGAAGGGGACCAATCTGTGCTATTAGCTCTGTTCTGGGGATGTCATATATTATACATTCATAGAGAATGTGTGCCCAGTCTTCACTTTCGCCACAGGTGCAGTTTGGGTTATCAGTCAGGCCTAAGGAGGTTAGTTTCGCCTTTAGGGAGCCGTGCCCTGTCAATATAAATGTTGTAAAAAGTCCAGGGGCATACCACTTAGGTGGCTTTGGGCTAACCATTGACACCAGTGGCAGAAACCGTTTGGTGACCAGACCTCTGGTTTCCTGCTCCCACTTTGTTTGCCATAGCTCGTGGAGCTTTGTGGCTATTCTTTTTCTTTCATCATTGAAGGTATTGGTTGTATCAAGGGCTATCCCCAGAAATTCTGTGGGTATGCCCTTTTTAAATCTATAATATAAGCCTCTTTTGGCTACTTCCAGGTAAAGTGGGAGAGTTCCGGCCAGCAACTGTAGTGCAGGTGTGCTTACTGTGCGACATGCTCTGGTAATAGTGAGTAGTATTGTCCTTTGTATCGATTCTAATTTATTCCTATTTCTTACTATGGCCGAGCGGATGAACCACGCACCGGCTCCATAGGTGATAACAGGCAGGAACATTGCACAGTATATGATTGCCAAGGTCTTTCTTTTGAGTCCCCAGTCTGCTCGACTGATCCTGGCAATCTATGGTACTACACTGACAGTGGTAGAGAATGAAAGGGACCTGGGGGTGGTTGTGCAGGCAGATATGAAGTTTTCTGAGCAGTGCAGATGGGCTGCAAGAGTAGCTCATGATGTATTGTCAATGATATATAGGAATTTTTCTAGCAGGGATAAGGAGGTGATTATTCCCTTGTATAAGGCAATGGTCAAGCCACACCTTGAGTACTGCGTACAGGTCTGGAGGCCTCATTTTAGGAAGGATGTAGAGCTGCTGGAACAAGTACAGAGAAGGGCAACAAGATTAGTGAATGGAACAAAGGGGTGCTCTTACGAAGAAAGACTTATGTTTTGCAAATTACAGTCTGGAGACTAGGCACCGGCGAGGTGATCTGGTAGAGGTGTATAAAGCCTTGAATGGTTTGAGCATGCTCAATGGTGATGGGATTCTTCCTCTTGCTCAGAATAATCACCTGAGAGGGCATAAATTCAAATTGAGGAAAGACAGATGTAGGATAGATGTGCGGAAATTTGCCTTTAGCTAGCGGGTGGGTGGTTGGTTGGTTAGTGGAACAGACTTCCATCCCTTGTTGTGGAAGTTGATAGCCTAAATAAGTTTAAGGCTCAACTGGACAGGTATTTCGAAAGAACGAGGGGTGAAGTGGAAGTGGTTTTTTTTTTTTTGGCTGATGCTGCATAAGCTTGCTTAATTGCATCAAATGCCTCTACTAATGCTAATGCTATTCCTGATCCACCCGACCGTTTTTCTGTACACTGTGATGAAGATGAAGACATCATCATCATCATCATCCATTTTCAATCCACTGCAGGATGAAGGCCTCTCCAGCAACTTTCCAGTTCCTTCTGTTTTGAGCACTGGCCATCCATTTCCTACCCACAAACTCATGAATTTCATCTATCCCTATCCGCCTTTGTCTACCAGGATTTCTTCCTAGCTCCTCTTGGGTACCATTCTGTTATTTTCTTAGTCCATTTTCCATCATATCTTCGAGCTATGTGTCCTGCCCAAGACCATTCTTTAGTTTTGATAAGAATGTTCTTTACTTGAATTTGCTGCCTAATCCATGTGTTTCTCTTCTTATCTAACAGTCTGATTCCCAATATAATTCGTTCCATTCTTCACTGTGTAGTTCTCAGCTTCTCTTCCATTCTTTTGGTGAGTGCCCAAGTTTCACTTCCATCAGTCATGGTGGGGGGTATACATTGGTTCATTATTTTATGTTTCAGACAAACTGGGATATTGCTCTTCAGTATGTGACTATATTTCCTGAATGCCATCCATCCAAAATTTATTCTTCTCTTGACTTCCAGCCATTTATCATTATTACAGCTAATAACTTGTCCCAGATAAGTATATGGCTCCAACTTTTCAATTACTGTTCCTCCAATCATTATTTCCCTTTCTGTGGCATACTTTTTAGCATTAGCATTAGCATTAGTAGAGGCATTTGATGCAAGAAAGCAAGCTTATGCAGCATCAGCTAAAAAAATAAAATAAAAATAAATTAATAAAAAAAAAATAATAAATAAATAAAAAATAACCACTTCCACTTCACCCCTCTGTTCGTTCGAAATACATGTCCAGCTGAGCCTTAAACTTATTAAGGTTATCAACTTCCATGACAAGGGATGGAAGTCTATTCCACCAACCAACCACCCGCTGGCTAAAGGCAAATTTCCTCACGTCTATCCTACATCTGTCTTTTCTCAATTTGAATTTATGCCCTCTCAGGTGATTATTCTGAGCAAGAGGAAGAATCCCATCAGCATTGAGCATGCTCAAACCATTCAAGGCTTTATACACCTCTATCAGATCACCTCGCCTGTGCCTAGTCTCCAGACACTGTAATTTGCAAAACTTAAGCCTTTCTTCGTAAGAGCACCCCTTTGTTCCATTCACTAATCTTGTTGCCCTTCTCTGTACTCGTTCCAGCATCTCTACATCCTTCTTGAAATGAGGCCTCCAGACCTGTATACAGTACTCCAAGTGTGGTCTGACCATTGCCTTATACAAGGGAATAATCACCACCTTATCCCTGCTAGAAAAATTCCTATATATCATCGACAATACACCATGAGCTACTCTTTGCAGCCCGTCTGCACTGCTCAGAAAACTTCATATCTGCCTGCACAACCACCCCCAGGTCCCTTTCATTCTCTACCACAGTCAGTGTAGTACCACAGAGTTGATACATTGCTCTGGGGTTGCTGTTTCCCATATGTAGTACTTTACATTTGTCAATGTTAAACTTCATTTGCCACCTCTCAGCCCATCTTGCTCAACCTTTCCAGATCCTGTTGCAGTAGCATAGTGTCCTTGACAACCCTGCCAACCTTCGTATCGTCTGCAAACTTGGACATTAAGCTTGATATACCATCATCAATATCATTTATAAATACAGAAAACAATAATGGACCCAATACTGAACCCTGAGGGACTCCACTAATAACATTAGTCCACGATGAGCAGTGTCCATTGATTACCACTCTCTGTCTTCTCATTACTTATTCATCATTACTTTTGTTTTAGCCATGTTCATCTTTAGTACAAAATCCTTACTAACTGTGCATAACTGATTAAGGTTTTCCTTTAATTCTTTGGGATTTTGGCTTATGACCACATTCCCAACACGATGGAAGCAAGCGAATGTAAAACTCGTCTTGAAAAATCCGGCCAAGCCACCTGACTCGCCGAAATCGTATCGACCGATCGCACTGCTACTAGTTATAAGTAAACTATTTGAGAGACTACTATATACAAGAATTAGCCAACACTACCAAACAGCTGGACTTGACATGGCAACCCAATTTGGCTTTAAACCACAATCATCTAGTGTGGAAGCCCTAAGAAATCTACTAAGCTCCACGACTTCATGCGGCAGCAAATACTTTCTTGTCATATCAATTGATTTTGCTGGGTCATTCGACACCATTTGGTGGCCGAGCGTCCTGGCGAGACTACGGCAGGCCCACGTGCCAGAAAACCTCTACAAGACTATCAAATCATATCTTTCACAGAGGATAATAAGCGTCATCGCACCTTATGGAAAACTAGATAGACCTGTTCACATGGGCTGCCCCCAGGGCTCTGTTCTTGGTCCGCTTCTATGAAACATGATCCTTGATGAGTTCCTGGCCATGGACCTGGGCGAAGTCCTCTCCCAGGCCTTCGCGGATGACAATCTTGACGGTTGCTGCAGACAGCAGGGCCCAACTGGAGTACAAGGCGAACCAGGCCCTGAGGATACTTCAGGAGTGGACAAAGACTCATCTACTGAAGATATCACTGACCAAAACTTCCTAAATTTTGCTCAAAGGAACACTAGACCTATGCAGGCCACCACAAATCAAAGTGGAAAATAAGACTATCAAACTAGTGGACCAACTAAAACACATCGGCCTTATACTTGACTCTAAACTATCATTCCAGCACCATCTGACATACATCAGAGCAAAGATTAAGAAATACTCTGCACTTGTGGCCAGAATCACAAGACGAGATTGGGGGCTCAACAAACGCACCCTGTCACTGTATTATAAAACAACCTTCCTACCAGCAATAACTTACGCCTCTCCAGCCTGGTTTCAAAAAGCCGTAACCGCCGTAAATCGACGGACACTGGATGCCACTCAACGGACAGTACTGCTAACTATCACCCATGCCTGCTGTACCACCAGCACTCCCGCCCTACAGGTATTAATGGGGGCCCTTCCTCTGGACTTAGAGGCTATTTGCTGCGGCATCACTCACAGCATTGCAAAAGGACAACCTTGCACCTTCCTTGGTTTTACAGTAAATACAGCTGTGAATCAGAAAGAAGAAAAAATCAGACTACAAAGGCACTTACAGCAGGTGTGGCAGGATCGATGGATTGCCACAACCAAAGGCAAAATTACAAAGAAATTTCTGCCCATCATAGACAGGGTGTACCCCAAGCCCCCACCCTGGTTTCAACCCGGTCTCTTCACAACCTATTTGCTGACAGGCCATGGAGCGTTCAACGCGAAATTAGCATCTTTCAGAATCCTAGAGGACCCACATTGCTCCTGTGGGGAGCCAGAAACCTGGACACACAATGTATGAATGTACCAACTATGAAGACCTACGCTGCAGACTTATGACAGCAACCACATACTTCCCAAGACATCTCGAGTCGCACCTACTAGATTCATGCGAAGAGTACAAGGCACTAGCCAAATTCGCGCAGGAGTTGTTCACCCGGCGCAAAACACGAATTGCTGTTCACAGGGAACCACAATAATAAGGAGAAACTCATGCACGAGCTGCTTACCCTTCCAGCGCAAAACACAACTTCTTCTAAATATAAGAAACTTCAATAAGGAGGGACCTTGCAGACTCTTAGCACAGCGACCTATCTGATAGAGACGCGGAAATATGAATGACGAGTGTGAGGATACCCGCTCATGCATCGCCTGCACAAAAATGGATATACAGTACTAACTACTAGACAGGTCAGGACTGTCCCAGGAATCCCGAACTTTCACGGTTTGGACACTTCAACTACTGGGACTACACGCAGCTTTGCTGCCGACACCATAAGGCGATCTTACACCTGTGCTCACTTGCACAGGGCTTTTACTCCAATTCCTGGGCGGGAGAGAGAGGGGACGGCTCTGCTGTTTTTCTCTCCCCCTCGCCCACCCCTCTTTTCCTCCTGGTGGGCCAAGGGCATGCCCCACTGACCTTCTCTGGGGTCGTCTTCCCTATTGACACCATATTTCTGACTTTTCCCCCCAGCCTTCAGTCTCCTCCCTACTCTGACTAAATATCATAGCGTATGCCCCACACTACAAAAATTTTAATGGTTCAAATCAAGTCACGCATGTCCTTTTGGCCTCTAATAATCTCTTAGTGTCTTACCCTGAAAATCGCTGCGTGTTGCATTACAAATTTTTTTTTTTTTTACATAGGCCCTAGCCACTGAAATCTCAGGAAACTAGGTGGCAGGGCCTGCCAGAGTAAAGCTTCATACTACTGTGTACCTGGTCCGCCTCTACGGGGCCAAGTGCGGGCAACGTTGGGCCTCAGTAGGGATCCAGTGGCTAAATGGCCAGATGAATACGTAACATTACACTTATACAAAATCCATACACTTTTAAATCTCTGGCCTTCCCAGTGAACTGGCACACCTACAATGAAAGCAATGCGGAGATGGGGGAAAAACCCTGGTGCCGTTAGACATCAATACACCTAAACCATTTACGATTTGTAGATGACCACAATGTCATCTGCAAATCGTAAATGGTTTAGATACTCTCCATTCACATTGACTCCTTTCTGCGACCAGTCTAATCTTCTGAAAGCTTCCTCAAGGGCAGCAGTAAACAGCTTCAGAGATATTGTGTCTCCTTGTCGAACACCTTTCTCGATTTTAAATTTCCTACCGTCTTTGTCTAGTCTAATAAAGGAGGTAGCACTCTCATATATTTTCTTCAAAATCATAATATGTGGGGTATCTATGCCTTGTCTTTCCAGTGCTCGAAACATTGCCTTATGCCGTATGGAGTCAAATGCCTTTTCATAATCCACAAATGCCAGGCATAATAGTGTTTTATATTCATTTGCTTTCTCCATTAGCTGTGATATTACACGAAGGTGATCCATAGTTGAGAATCCTGTCTTAAAGCCAGCTTGCTCTTTCAGTTGATTCTCATCAAGTGTTCTTTCTAATCTGTTAGTAATGACCCTTGTGAATAACTAGTAGATGTGGGATAACAAGCTAATTGGTCTATAATTTCCAATTTCTGATTTATCTCCTTTCTTATGCAGCAAAGCTATGATTGCATTATTCCACTGCTTAGGCATCACACCTTTCCTAATGCACTTTGTGAAGAGCCTTGCCAGTTTTTGTGTTATGTCTCTTCCTCCCAATTTTAACAACTCTACAGAACTTCATCTTTCCCCGGGGCTTTCTGATTCTTAATTTTCTTTAATGCATGTTCTGCCTCATCAGGAAGGATATCTGGTATGTGGTATGTGTTGCTAATTTGCAATCCATCTTCCCCACTGCTGGCATCATTCCCTCGCTCCTTGTATAATTCTCTATAGTAGTCTTCTGCCATTTGAATTATGCTTTCTCTGCTGTTTATAAGTACACCATCGCTATTCTTCAGTTTCAGTATCATTTATCTTTCTGTATTACTGCTCGTGGCTGCTGATTTAAATCCTTTGTTTTCCCTTAATGCTTGTTCAACCTTTCTTGTGTTAAATCTTCTTATGTCCTCTCTCAGTATTTTTCTAATGGCTTTGCATAGCTCAGTATACTCAATTTTTTCCTTGTCAGTGTTTATCTTGCTCTTCATTTTTTGCCTTCGGTTCATCATGAGAAGTGTTTCTTGACTAATTTTTTCTTCTTTGGATTTCTTTTTCCCTATAGGTTTCTTGGGCTTTATCACTTTCAGAAAGTTGTAATATTCCTCGTCGATATCTTGGTCCTTAGCAGTCTGCAGAAGCTCAAACTTGTTCTTAAGTTCCAGTACATACTGCTTTTTCTCCTCTTCTGTTATCTCAAAGACCTTTGTATTATTTACTCGAGTCAGTTTTTTCCTTTCCTACATCTATATCAAGTGTAAATCTTACGATTCTGTGATCACTTCCAACATTTACATTATTCAGGACGGTAACATCATTCACAATATATCTTCTGTTAGTGAGGATGTAGTCGATTTCATTAGTTGTTAATCCATTTGGACTCTTCCATGTCCACTTTCTGTTCACCCTTTTCTTGAAAAAAGTTCATTACTGACAATCCTTGAGATTCTGAAAATTCCACATGTCTTTCGCCTCTTTCATTTCTTTCACCAATTCCAAAATTTCCTAATGTTCCCTTTTCTGCATTGTTTTGTCTTTTTCCAACCTTAGCATTGAAGTCCCCCATAATAATAGTGTAGTGGGTTTTCTGCTCATCTAGAAGACTCTCAATTTCGGTGTACCTTTCTTCAACCTCTTCATCATCATGGTTCGATGTTGGTGCGTAAATCATTATAACCTTTAGCTTGTACCTCTTAGAAATCTTGAGTATTAGTCTTGACACCCTTGGTGATGTACTTTTGAATTCCAAAATGTTGTTTTTAAAATCTTTATGGACCAGAAACCCAACTCCACCTTCACTCCTTTCACTGTTTCCATTGGTGTACAGCAGATTTCCACTTGATAAACTTATAAGTGATTCATTTCTTCTTCTTGTTTCAGCCAAACGAATGATATTCCAATTCACATTTTCTAATTCCTTTTCCAGCTCTAATATCCTGTCTTCACTGATGAGTGATCTTACGTTATAACAGGCCAAGTTCAGTTTCCGTGCAAGACAGCCTGATTGTACCCAGAGATTCTTAGCACTCTCTGCTTCCACTCTGATCCTCTCGCTGCCATAAGAGGGGGAGTGAAAGCTGCTGGGGACGGAGGGCCATTTGTTTCGTCATGCTGTCATATGCTGGATGGTTTGGTCTTTTCCTCTTCACGCTGACTAGGCGTCTTGAAGAGAACCACTCTATACGTTCGTTGCCACCTAAGTGACGTAACATGGCTTACCATCGAGAAGGTGTGCATGAGTGGATTTTAGGGAAGCAGGCCAACCGCACTTCTCCTAAATTTTCTATAATAGAGAGATATTGGATCCATCAGTGTTTTAGGCTGAGTGTCAGATAACGCACAGGATACTTGTTCCCCTCTAAGCCACTAATGGCAGGGTCTAATGGAACATCAACTTGATATACACAAAGAAGTACAGCAGCCATCTATGTCAAGGGATTCACCATTTTGTACAAACCTTTATCCTTCTGAACCACATAAGATCACAGAAAATGAGCTTAATGACCTCATCAGGGATCTCGAACTGCCACAGAATAAGGCAGAGCTTTTGGCCTCGAGGCTACAACAGTGGAATCTTCTAGATCATTCTGTGAAACATTTCGTACTCAAAATAAAGACTGTGATAAATTCTATCAAACAGAACGTGAACCTGTTTGTAAGGATGCTGAGGGTCTAATGGCAACAACAAACGTGAGGCATGTTCCTGAAGAATTGCGACTATTTATAGACACTTCTAAGGGTAGCCTTAAGGCTGTGTTATTACACAATGGAAATATGCTGCCTTCAATACCTCTTGCATATGCCGTCCACAAAAAAGAAAGATATGGAAACACGGAGAACATCCTCTTAGGTGTACACTATCAGAAGTATAAGTGACAAATATGTGGTGATTTAAAGGTAATCGCCATTTTATTAGGACTACAAAATGGTTACACTAAGTATTGTTGCTTTCTCTGCCAGTGGGATAGTCATGCCACTACGAGAAGAGGAGTTGGCCTCAACGAAAATCATTAACACCTGGAATGAAGGGCGTAGTATTTGAACCTCTGGTAGAGTCAAATAAAGTTTTGCTTCCACCACTCCACATCAAACTGGGACTCATGAAAAATTTCATGAAAGCTTTGGAAGTGAATTGTCCTGCATTCACATTCTTGCAAGAGAAATTCCCAAGACTTAGTACAGAGAATATTAATGCAGGCATTTTCATTGGTCCAGAAATAAAACTACTTTTCAAAGGCAAACAGTTCGAAAGTGTCATTAGTGATAGCGAGAAATCAGTATGCAAAGCATTTTGAAATGTTGCAACTGGTTTTATAGGAAATGTTGAAGCTGGCAACTACAGGCAGCTTGTGGAAGATCTCATTACTTCTTGTGAAAAACTGGGGCACAACATGTCATTTAAGATCACTCACACTTGAATTTCTTCCAAACTGTGGTACCGTCAGCACCGAACATGGTGTGAGTCCTTCCATCAAGACATTGCAACAATGGAACAAAGATGCATAAAGCAAATGGAGTGCCACCATGTTAGCCGATTATTGTTGGGTGGTGAAAAGGGATGCTCCCGAAGCTGAAAAGAAGTGAAAGGCAAAAAGGTTGTGTTTGATACAAGTATGTTTGTAGTTACATTTTACTGCCATGTAAATAAAAAATATCTTGTATAAATATAAAAAAAAACTACTTTTGGGGGGGGGGGCAATCTGCCATTTTAAGTACCATTTCCATGTTTAGCACCTCAAAGTCTACAAAGTGAACTTACTTTCATGCCTCTAACAAGATATGACCCAAAATTTGTTGTTTAGTGTAATTTGATTTAGCATTAGCATTAGTAGAGGCATTTGATGCAAGAAAGCAAGCTTATGCAGCATCAGCCAAAAAAAAAATAAAAATAAATAAAAAAAAAAATAAAAAAATAGTAAATAAATAAAAAATAACCACTTCCACTTCACCCCTCTGTTCGTTTGAAATACCTGTCCAGCTGAGCCTTAAACTTATTTAGGCTATCAACTTCCACGACAAGGGATGGAAGTCTATTCCACCAACCAACCACCCGCTGGCTAAAGGCAAATTTCCTCACGTCTATCCTACATCTGTCTTTTCTCAATTTGAATTTATGCCTTCTCAGGTGATTATTCTGAGCAAGAGGAAGAATCGAATCAGCATTGAGCATGCTCAAACCATTCAAGGCTTTATACACCTCTATCAGATCACCTTGCCGGTGCCTAGTCTCCAGACACTGTAATTTGCAAAACTTAAGCCTTTCTTCATAAGAGCACCCCTTTGTTCCATTCACTAATCTTGTTGCCCTTCTCTGTACTCGTTCCAGCATCTCTACATCCTTCTTGAAATGAGGCCTCCAGACCTGTATACAGTACTCCAGGTGTGGTCTGACCATTGCCTTATACAAGGGAATAATCACCTCCTTATCCCTGCTAGAAAAATTCCTATATATATCATCGACAATACACCATGAGCTACTCTTGCAGCCCGTCTGCACTGTTCAGAAAACTTCATATCTGCCTGCACAACCACCCCCAGGTCCCTTTCATTCTCTACCACTGTCAGTGTAGTACCACAGAGTTGATATGTTGCTCTGGTGTTGCTGTTTCCCATATGTAGTACTTTACATTTGTCAATGTTAAACTTCATTTGCCACCTCTCAGCCCATCTGCTCAACCTTTCCAGATCCTGTTGCAGTAGCATAGTGTCAGTAGTGTCCTTGACAACCCTGCCAACCTTCGTATCGTCTGCAAACTTGGACATTAAGCTTGATATACCATCATCAATATCATTTATAAATACAGAAAACAATAATGGACCCAATACTGAACCCTGAGGGACTCCACTAATAACATTAGTCCATGATGAGCAGTGTCCATTGATTACCACTCTCTGTCTTCTCCCCCTCAACCATCCCTTTATCCATAGCAGCAATTTGCCTCCAATGTCACACTGCTCCAATTTGTGCAGCAGTCTTCCATGTGCAACAGTATCAAAAGCCTTTCTAAGATCCAAGTATATAATATCAAAGTTATTCCCTGCATCCAGTTCTTTTGTGACTGCATCATAGTATCCAATCAAATTGGTCAGGCAAGACTTCCCCTTAACAAAACCATGCTGTGTCTGAGCTATGACTGAAGTCTTGTCTAGATGATCCTGTAGTGCTTCTTTAACCAGTGCTTCCATTAATTTTCCAGGAACAGATGTTAAACTAACAGGTCTATAATTGCTTGTGTCGCCCTTTGATCCTCCTTTGTGAATTGGGGTCACATTTGCACATCTCCAGTCCATGGGTACTTCCTCTGAGTCCAAGGAAGCTCTCATAATTATGGCTAAGGGTTTGCTTACTTCCTTTGCTGCCTCCTTTAATATAACTGGATAGATCCCATCCACCCCAGGTGCCTTTCTTGTATTTATCTTCAACAATTTCTCCTCCACTTTACTCTCAGTTATTACAAGATTCTCTAGCTTACTGCCAGAGTTGAATACACCTCTGGCATTCCCCTCGCTGAATAACTACTCATGTGTGAATGTCGATGCAAAATATTCATTCAGTTTGTTAGCTACCTGAGCAGGATCATCAACAGTTGACCCATCGATATCAAGTGGACCAATCTGATTCATCCCCTTCCTTCTAGAGTTTACATAAGTAAAGAACTCTTTGCTGTTTTTCTTTGCATCCCTTGCCAAAGATTTCTCGTAATCTGCCTTCGCCTTCCTAACCTCCTTTGTAACTTGGTTACAGATCAATTTGTATCTATCATAGGCTTCTGTGTCGTGTGTTAATTTGTATGTATCCCATGCATTTTTCTTCTCTGCCATATGTCTCATTAGTTCATCTGACATCCACTTAGGCCTAAACCTTGAACAATATTTCTTAGTTGGTATGTAAAGCCTAGTAGCTTCCAAGATAAGTTCTTTGAATGCTTCCCATTTTGAATTTGCTGTTGGTAACACCAACAGTTGGTCACACTGTATAGAATTTAAATACTGTCTCAGTCCATCGTAGTTGCCTTTACGAAAGCAATACCCCTTTCCTTTACCCCTAATGGTAGTTACTTCTTTGAGTAAATCCCACTTCAGAACACTGCGATCACTGCCACCTAGTGGTTCATTTATCTGCAGATTCTTAATGCATGAAGAATCACTACTGATAATCAAATCAAGAGTATTACTCCCTCTAGTTGCCTCCCGAACATGCTGATGTAGAAAACAATCATCCAATAAATCCACAAAAGCCTTGCTAGTATGTGAGTGACCAGCCCCCAAATTCCAGTCAATATCTGGGAAATTAAAATCCCCCATTATAAGACTCTCTGATTTACTGGCCCACTCTATTTCCCCGTACAGTTTCTTATTATACTCATCAGAGTCATTAGGCCTATAGCACACTCCTACTCTTAATTTTGATCTCCCAATGCTTATGTCACACCAAACTGACTCGACACTGCACTGTGCAGCAATGTCGACTGGCTTCACTTCCTTGGATTTTATGTATTTCTTAACTAATAGCATAACCCCTCCTCCCTTCCTACCCTGTCTCTCCTTTCTGTAGACATTGTACTCCCCAAATTCCAGTTCTGCATTCCTTATATCTGTGTGACACGACATCTCTGAAATCCCCACAATATCTGCCTTTGATGTTTTGAGCAATACCTCAAATTCATCAAATTTATTTACTAAACTCCTAGCATTGGTGTACACGCAAGTATACATGCACTTGTTCTTTTTCTTAGCTACCCTAACACAACCTATGTGGTTATTTGTACCCCAATGATTCCCAGCAGTCTCTGAAATATCCTGCATCTTATTTTCCAGTCTGCGGCTCATTCCAATAGAAGCAGTGCAAGAATCACTTTCACCTCTGCCAGTGGCTTCTATTAGTCCTTGTATCCCCCCAATCTAGTAGTTTTCCGACCCACCTAACACTGCCTCGATAGCATCAGCAAACATTCTTGCAACCTTTCTATTTAAGTGTATCCCATCCCTGTAGAAGCAGTCTCTCCTGTTAACAAGTACAGACCAGGCTGAAAAAAATTCTTCCCCTTGAGCCTTGCACAATCCTTCCAGGGCCGAATTGATCGACAGGGCTCTCATCATATACTGCCTCCTATCGTGTCTGGGCAGAATTGCGGACACTTTCAAATTCAACCCTAATTCACGGCTTTTTTTCAACAGTGACCTGTACTTGTTAAGTAATTCCGCCGGTCTCCTCTTAATGTCCAATGATTTCTAATACAATTAGTGATGCAGATCATATGTAGAGATATTTGACGAATACTGAAATTGATATTGATGTTATTATAATAGATATTTTTAATTTTAATTTTGTTTCTTAGATATATTGTTTGGAATGAGTGCACCTGATTATGGGTAAAGAAATGTTTTCCTCTTGGGAAGAAAGTGCTCTAAGACAACTGTTATATTTAGACAGCATTGTAGATTTTTTTTAATATTATTATTGTTAGCTGTAATTTGGCAGGAGTTTTTTTTTTTTTTTTTTTATGAAATGGTTAATTTGTGTGTGTGTGTGTTTTTTTTTCTCCTTTCATAGTTGCTCGGATGCCAAACTTAGATACTATGGAAAATGCCATGAAACTTTGTCCAATGATAGTTCAGGCTCTCTGGGATAATAAAAATTCTCTGTTACAGTTGCCACATATAACAGAAGATATGCTACGGCATTTTACTACACGCAAGGTAATAGCTTACAAATTTTTTTTTTTTTTTTTTTTTCCTCCCTAGGATCTGTATGCTAGTATTAATTTATATGGAAGACAGAATTAGATGAATCAAACCACACAGCTTATAGTTTGTAATTTCACTTTACTGTTAATATAGTGAAAGGAAGAGAATAAAGACAGTACATTGATAGTGATATTTAATGCAACATTTCCTTAAAATAGTTTTCATGGATTCAGATATTGTTGACATCTCAAAAGTTCCAGAGTTCTGGTCAATTGTTGAAGCTTTATAGAAAGAATTGTGAAAAGTGGATGAATGCTGGGTACATTACTATGGTCCAGAAACAAAACAGAGGAGCAAACAATGGAAATGTTCTTCTGTGCCAATTCCAAAAAAAAAGCCAGAGTTCAGTTATCTACCAACAAGATCATGTTTATAGTCTTCTGAGACTATAAAGGTATCATCCTTACAGATTAACTCCCAAAAGAAAACAGCATTACTGGCAGAGTACTACAGAAACCTCCTTGGGAAAGTTGAGAGTTTTCAAGTTGAGGTGACATGGGAAGCTATCCAAAGTTGACAATGCTCCTGCTCACAAGGCTGCTCTATCTACAAATGTGTAACTCTGGAATGTCACTATAGAGAAAAGTATTAAATTTCCAGCAAAGTTTCAAATCCCTAACTCAGATATTTCTAGGTGAGAGTAAATACTTATTGACTGTCTTTCATAAGGCACTCAATTATAAGCAACATCCTACAATTATATGGCTTGAAATGGGGGGGGGGGGAACCTTTATATTATCAATGACAACTAACCCTTCCTACCATGTCTGAATTTTGCTAACTACAACAGGATTATGCTTGTAGGGTGTTATGCTACTTGCAATCATGCTGTGATTGAACAGCCTGAACGAACAAAGGAAAATGCTAAAAAGCAATACTTAAAAAATAGAATGAAATTAAAAGCTGATACTCATTCCAAGAAGCACAACAGCATAGAACCTCACACAAAGTGCAGCTAGGTGAGGAGCGAGACATGGACCCCACACATGTGCAGAGCTAAAATAAAATGTCGATCCTTACTTTAAGAACAAAAATGCAAAAGATAGCATAAAGAAAGACTGAAATCGCACCATCTTATGTGAGGTTCTACACTGTTGTATATGGGGTGAGCACTGGGTTTTAATTTCGTTTTAATTTTATATTTTATTATTGCTCTTTAGCATTTTCTTTTGTTTGTTTAGGCATGTGTAATTACAGCATGATTCACAAGCATAATCATGTTGCAGTTTGTGACAAAATCCCCATATGGTAGAAAGTGTTGTTATTGATATTCATAGTGTAATTAACTAAAGATTGTCTTCATTTTTTTCAAAAATGTATAATTTTGTTACAGATAGTGCAGCACAATCTTGTTTTGCTTTTTAGCAATTTTTGTTTTGTTTGTTTGTTGTTATTTGGTTTTTAGGAGCATTAGCAACTAAGGCCATATTGCTTTGGATATGCGGTGGTCATTCCCTGACCTTTCCACATCCTCCATATTTGGTGGTCACGGGCTCACCCGGTCTAATCAAGAAGCATGTGCTACGCACTGCTGCTTCTGCCCACCTGGCTACGGAGGTGCCATCCCCCCCATTTTATTTGGCCTCTGCCTTATGTTTCACTGTGATGCCCTTGTCTTTGTTAAATTACAATTTCACCTGCTTTTATTTCATTTCATTTCCAAATTTGAGTTTAATTTTTTATAGTTTTAAGTAAAAAATTAAAATCTCTGTCTTGCTTTTCAGTTTTCTTAAGAAGTAGTTCAGGTGTAAAATTTTATTTCCTCCCTACCCTTTTACTCTAAGTTGTGTCCAATTTTATAAGGTGCCTTCTATATTTATATATTTGTACGTAGTTTTTTTTTTTTTTTTATCTGTTGGTCTTTCTTGGTTATATAGGAGCATCCACAGCTGATCCATTTGCTCCCAAGCAGGCTATGTTTGAATTCAATTATACAACTGTTTGGAATCCACAGTAGCCAAATGCTAGCTCAAATCTTTTCTGTGTTATCCTTCTTATTTTACTTCTTGAAATGAGAGTTGTCATTTGCTTTATGGTTTGCACCTGTGTTAAATCTACTTTATTCCAGTTGCACTACATGCACTGTTATTGATTCCTGGAGTGAGTATTAGCTTTAAGTCTTATTCTATTTTTTATTTTTATTATTTCCTCTTTATCATTTTCTTTTGCTTGTTCAGGCTGTTTAATTAAAGCATAATTGTAGATAGCAGTATACTTTACAGATATAATCCTGTTGCATTTACACTGGAATTCTCTACATGGTAGAGAGCATTATTTGTTAAAAGTATATATTTTATGTGTACAGCAACAGGATTATACCTGTATAATGATAAGGATAAAGTATCTAAATAATGATACCTGTATCATTATTTGGAGTGTCCAGTGTACTAATATCTTTCATTTACAAACTTCTTAAAAACAGGTTAACCAAAAAAAAAAAAGTGTGTGCATGCATGCAACATTAATCCTACTTGCACTTCAGGATAAAGCTAATTGTGAAACCCATAAATGTGAATTCACACTTCAATATTCCCAGGGTTGGTGATCATCAGCACATGGTATTCCCAGTTCCTTACTTCCACAGTAATTTATTTTTCTATATATCAGCATTCACATTTTGTTCAATATTGTTATATTACAACACTACACTATCTGAAATTTTATGGGTAACAATAAAACCAGTTCAGGGTAAACATGTTTTGCATTTCTCCCTGTATTTAAATATGCTGACCCAAAAAATTAATGAGAAGCTCTAATAATGTCAAAAAATTAGGTATGCTGCATTTCCTTCAGAATTCCACTAGTTGGTAATATCAGTTTGAGTTGAGCTTGCGTCAAAGTATTTTTGTTTAATCAAAGCTAAAGCATCATCTCTTGATCATAATAACGAACTATGTAGCTGCATTGTAGATCTGGATAATCCACTGACAGTTTTTTTCCCCCTTTAAAAACTCCTTATAAGTAGCATCCTAATTTTAAAAGTGCAGCACCCTAAGCACCGTTTAAGTGACACCCTAATTTTGGGTTCAGGTTAATTCGGGCAAATGTAACTTTTTACCAAAGAAGGAAGGGTCATAATTGATGTTTCCTCTAAGTTGTGTAGGTGCTCAGCTATATGTGGCTGTTTTTCTTCTGCATGTATATACTATTTTGTCATGCACAAGTCAGAAATTGATGTATTACTCATATGTTAGATGTTATAACTCCACAATTATTTCTGGGAACTTTTTAGTTATAACAACTACCACTGTATATAGTAGGATATTTGCTTTGAAACAGTATCATATGAGTTCACTGCATTTCAAATTCCTGTATTTTATTTCATGCTTTTATTTCTTTTCCACAGAAATTGACAGTGTTTTAACATTAGTTTGCAGGAATTTGAAACTTCATATGTTATAGCTGACTGCTGCTGCTTACAGAGCTTGACAAACTGCACTCATTATTAAAAAATTAAGAATTTAAAAAAATCAGTGGGAATATTAGTAATATTTATAATATTCTAACCTTAAGAAGTATTGATTTTTGTTAAATATGAAGTATGCTTTAATTGTAATTGTCTGCATGTATATAACATCGTACTCATCACATTTTTTATATATATATATATATATATATATTTTTTTTTTTTTTTTTTCCCAAATAGTAATTATTTTTGATCCTGATATATGCTACCACCTTGTACTGAGAGAACTTGTTCTTGTTATCTTAAAATGTGCATTTTCTTGAACATTGTACCAGGATATTATTCATATTGTATTAGTCTTACGAGGCACAATCACCAAGGAATAGCACTTTATGGGTAATACTATAGTTAACCAAGTTGTATTGGAATAGTACTGTTTGTTTTTCATTTGACTAATATAAAAAAGCTAGGCTTTTTTGCATTAGTCATAAAAAAAAAAAAAAACAACCCCACCCTTTTATTATACTCTTCCCACTACAAGAAGATACATATCCAGAAAGGCAGTTTATTCAGTCATCAGCAATGCACGGACCACATGTAAACTTCCTGAGCTCACAATCCACACCGTTGTAATTCTATCCTCATATGGATACTTCTCTGCTATTTACATTTGATGAGTTGCCCATTTTTGGACTCTTTCAAATAACTCAGTGTTTTTTCTCAAATAATACCTCCAGACATGAACATAACATTTCAAATGTGATCTCACCATACTATTGACTTGTATAATGGAACTGCAATTTCCTTTTCCCTAGATGCATATGTGTAGTAAATCATTTATAAAATACCATATGCTTTCCTGGCCACTTGCTTACACTGCATGTCTCACTCTGTACCAAAACATTCTTCATGTCTCACTCTGTATCAAAACATCCCAGTCTCTTTTCCCCTTTATACCCTTCAGCTTTGTATACCACCTAGCATACATGTTACTCTCAAGTTTATGAAATATATCTCCCTTGTTTAGAAATAAGATACTGATTTTTTTTTATTTTCTTAAGATTTACAGACATTTGTGTTTAAGTAATGAACTGAAAACAATGCAAAATATATACAGAATCAATTTTTGTTTTCTTGCAGTGATTTTTCAGTTTTATTTCATTTACATCATGGGGGAGAGAGAGAGAGAGATTCTTTACTCTAGTCTTGTCAGAATATTATGTATAAAACTGACCTTTTATATTTTGTAGCGAAATATCCGTAGTATAAGGCAGTTGGCATCTATGAAGTCAGAGGAAAGAAGAGCAATGCTTCGAAGCTTGAGTGATGAACGATGTGATAATATTTTGAATGTCTTAGCAAAAATGCCTCTAATTGAAGTGGAAGTTAGATCTGAAGGTAAGATTACTTTCTGAATATATTTATTGTTTTGTTTTATCTGACATTTGACCCAATAAAAAAAATGGCATACTTGTCATAACTGGGGTGCATTTATGCATCTTGTGTCATTATTACAAAGCTAGGCTTGTGGGAGGATTACTTTATATACATAATGTATGCTATTTTTACATTATCATTTAAGTTACATTATTTCAATAATCATGCAGTGTGATTTAACATACACTAGTAAAACAAAATCACAGCTATCATTAATCCAGTTACATACAACATCGTGTTTACCAGTGTTTGTGTGCATATGCATCTTGAAAAGCTAGAATTGATACTTTACGATATATTTCTATAAGTGAATCAGTTGCTGGTTGCTATACAAGGGTGTATGAGGGAAATACCACTCCCTCTCCATATCTTGCTGTTAAAAAAATCGAAAGGAATATAAAAGTAAACAATATATTATGTGAATGCAAAAATGAAAATCTAAGTGAATCATAGTTTCCAATTTTTATACAAGTGCATATGGAGAAAAGGCTACTCCCCTTTCCCATATCTCACTCGTCGTGAATCAGAAAGTCATGTAAAAAGAAATGACGACACGTTGTTCAAAAATATATATGTTATTAAGGTTACCAGGTGTCCAGTTTTGAACCTGGACAGTCTGGTATTTGAGCTTACTGCCTGGTAAAAAAATATTGAGCAAACTGATATTTTCTGATTAAGTAAGTATTATCATTTTATATGTTTGTTAGTTTAATTTTAGTTATATAAAGTTTTCATTATGGTTGTTTTATTGAGTTTTAATAAATTTTGCAACCATTGTTTCTGTTTTGGTGGAATTGAATTCTTTAATCTTTGTTATTCTTTCAACCAAAAGAGTGAAGTTTCAACTGTTTCTTTCATTGAAATTTCAATTTCTATGGAGAGATGAACACAGCAGTTTCTGTTATGTTCATACACCTTTAATTATATAATATCGGTGTAAATACACCATAGTTAACCCATAGATTTGAGCTACGATTGTAGCGTAGAAGGCATCGTTTTAATTGTATCTCATAATGTGGTTGCCTTCACAACAAGATAGCTACTATTGAATTACTTCAAATAAATAACGCTTCTCTAGTAGAGAAGGCTACTGTTATTTATTTTCAGCGGTACCACCACCCAGACGATCGTTTCGAAGCTTTTTTTGGCTTCGTCATCAGTGGGCGGGCAGGTACCCAGGTAATACAACAAGCCATCTCAGTTGCGAAGTTATATCCACATTATGAGAGATGCCAGAAGGGTGTGGTGGTAATGTATTTTTTATTATCAAAACCCATAAGGATTATGCCTAGTGCATTTAATTTTCCAAATACATTACCACCACACCCTTCTGGCATCTCTCATAATGTGGATATAACTTCGCAACTGAGATGGCTTGTTGTATTACCTGGGTACCTGCCCGCCCACTGATGACGAAGCCAAAAAGCTTCGAAACGATCGTCTGGGTGGTGGTACCGCTGAAAATAAATAACAGTAGCCTTCTCTACTAGAGAAGCGTTATTTATTTGAAGTAATTCAATAGTAGCTATCTTGTTGTGAAAGCAACCACATTATGAGATACAATTAAAACGATGCCTTCTACGCTACAATCGTAGCCCAAATCTATGGGTTAACTATGGTGTATTTACACCGATATTATATAGTTAATTATCAAAACCCATAAGGATTATGCCTAGTGCATTTAATTTTCCAAATACACCTTTAATATACAATGATGAGTGATCAAATTTTCAGTTTAGTTCCATTATATTTTAATTTATATTGCTTTTCTCCATTGGAAATTTTTTTTTTAAATGATAAAATTTTTTTGTGTGTGTTTTTTTTTTTTTTTTTTTAACTGAAACTATTTAGCAAGCCCTTTCTGTTTGAAGTAATTGAACAAAACAAAGCTGCAGAATTTCAAAACCAATTGCAGTCTGGTTTTTCTGTGGTCACCTTGCAGTCCTGTCTCTGACACACAGTTATTTTCCCTATTATGTTTTTGTTAAAACATCAGAATAAAATTCACTTTCGTTGCTCTTTTATCATTTGAATGATATATCTTTGTATATTCCTTTCCTGTTTGATAACAACAAGATATGCGTGGGTCATATTTCCTCCCTATGCCCTTGAATAAAAATTGTAAAGGTGAAATATTCATCTGCTGTATTATTGAGTCAAATCCCTGCATTTGTGCTGGCTGAATTAAACATTTACAGCAGACTCTCAATTAACTGGGATCGGATTAACCGGGACACTTCAAGACTCCAAATGAAAAAAAAACAAAAACAGAAATCATAAAATTCAAGTAATAACTAGAATAGGTATAAACAGATATTTTGCAAGTCGTAAATAAGTGACAAGCGGCATTATAAGTCGTCATTGGCAGATTAGTGTACCTATTATCTTGCAACCCCCGCCGTCTTCACATCCGCCGCTCAAAAAGTGGGGGGGAGAGACCAAATGTTTAGTTTGTTTTAGTGCATCGAATCGATTATTGTGTTCCGTTGCAGCGCAAAAGGATAAATTTTGTTTCGTTATTTGTGTCAGGGATGTCAGAATTTTTTTTTATAGTATTTTTTTTTGTTTAGAAATCGCGAACCATTATAATGTTTGTGATCAAACCATACGCAACATCGTAAAAAATAAAGAGAAGCTATTAGATTTAAAATTGACACCGCATAAAATAAAGGGAAGCATCGTATTGGACACGTGATAAGTAAGTTTTTTTCGTTTAATATCTATCGCCATATTTTTTTACATAGGTTGCCCAACATTTTTCGATACAGTAAGTCCCGGACTTAAGCAACTACTGTTTTACGTAAATTTTTTTTCACTCAAATGGTTTTTTTTTTTTTTTTTTTTTTAGGATTGTAAAATTTAAAACAAACAAAAATAATAAATAAATAAAATAAGCAATCAATAATGACGATCACGGCACGCACAAATTGGACAAATGAGATATGGAGTAACAAGCAGAAAAATAGGAAAGAAGAGAAGATTCTTACAATTTATTTATGGTTTTTTTTTTTATATATATATGACTGAAGATTTCAGTAAAGGGGACACATTTCACCATAATAACGTAAAAACCCACAGAATTCCATCTATCGGTATTATCGCAAATGCAATAAGATCGAGTTTACTACCAGTTTATAATTAGATGCACGAACAGAAAAGCTCAATAACCTGGAAGGTGCAAATTGTTTAATGGCAATGACCTCCAGAAATGTGCTTTAGTAAAATGTGAGTTCGCGTGAGGTGATAGTGTGTTTCCTCCCCCTTAACCCTGTGAAGTTCTTTTCAGAAAATTTCATTTTGACCGTTATCATGGTGCCAACTAAGAGAATAATAAGCGACAGCACTTCTAGTAAATCTATCAACAAAAGGAAAGCCATCGATTTGGATCAGAAAATTAAACTAATAAGGATGTATGAAAATGACCAAACATTAACAAGTATCACGTGGAATTCAGTTTGTCAATAATAATATAGTAGCAATATGTTGTTAGCCATTCCCGAGTTATGTAACACTCGACGAAGTAAGAAGTCCTGGAACATATCTCTTACGTATGTTGGGGACTTCTGTATTTTTGAATTAACCGGGAAATCGATTATCCATCATTTGTTTTTTGCCATCTATCCCGGAAAATCAAGAGTCTACTGTATAATGTCTATAAGTTGATTTGAATAACATCATGTTATTTTGTTACCATGTTAGTGTGAATCACAGCATAAAACTGTTGATGTTTTAACCCCTGGAAGGGATGCTTTCAGTCAGCTTGATGCTGCAACACTGATGTAAGATACATTGATACACCTTTAAGTATGCCAAAAAAAATTGATAGTTCTTTAAGTGGATAATTTTAAAAATAAAATCTAAGTTCCAGTTTAATTCTAACAATAGAAACTGCTAGCTGAAAATGTCATTATACTCATTAGAAAACTACTTTATATTAATTTCTAATAAGTTCTCTAAACATATGTTAATAGTATAAGTATCCACTAGTTATAGAGACAGGGCAATTCATTTTTTGAAACTTTTTTTCAATGTAGAAGAATTTAGAGTTATAATTTTAAATAATAGCCATAGAACTTGATCCTGCTATTCCTTCCCACAAGGAATCTGATTTGATTTGCTGGTTTGACTATTGCAGAAAATAGTAGTAGTAGTAGTGGCATGTGATGCAAGAAAGCAAGTGTATGAGCTTATGCAGCATCAGCCAAAAAAAAAAAAAAAAAAAATCACACCATTGCCTCCAAATGTCTGTCCAGTTCCTCCTTAAATTTATTCAACCTATCAACTTCCACAACGAGAGATGGAAGTTTGTTCCAGCAATTAACCACCCGCTGGCTAAAGGCAAATTTCCGCACATCTATTCTACATCTGTCTTTTCTTAATTTGAATTTATGCCCCCTTAGGTTGGTAATCTGAACAAGTGGAGGGATCCCATCAGAATTCAGTGTGCTCAACCCATTCAAGGCCTTATATACCTCAATCAGATCACCCTGCAGGTGCCTAGTCTCCAGCCACTGCAATTTGCAGAACTTAAGCCTCTCTTGGTAAGAGGATCCCTTCAATCTCCTCACCAATCTTGTTGCCCTTCTCTGTACACGCTCAAGTAAATCTACATCCTTCCTAAAATGAGGCCTCCAGACCTGTATGCAGTACTCAAGGCGTGGCCTGACCATTGCCTTATACAGAGGGATGATTACCTCCTTTTCCCTGCTAGCAAAATTCCTATATATCATTGACAAAACCCCATGACCTGCCCTGGCAGCCTGTCTGCATTGCTCAGTAAACTTCATATCTGACTGCACAATTACTCCCAGGTCTTTTTCATTTTCTACCACCTTAAGTGTAGTACCACACAGTTGGTACATTTCTCTGGGGTTACTTCTACCCATATGCAGTACTTTGCATTTGTCAAGGTTAAACTTCAGTTGCCACTTCTTAGCCCATCTGCCCAAATTATCTAGATCCTGTTGCAGTAGCACACTGCCATCACTGTCATTAACAACCCTGCCAACCTTTGTATCATCTGCAAACTTCGACATTAAGCCTGATATACCTTCATCAATATCATTTATAAATATCAAAACAACAGTGGACCTAACACCAAACCCTGTGGGACTCCACTAATAACATTAGTCCACGAAGAGCAGCACCCATTGATTACCACCCTGTCTTCTCCCACTTAACCATCCTTTTATCCATTGTAGCAACTTACCCTTAATACCATTCTGCTCCAATTTGTACAATAGTCTTCCATGCGCAACAGTGTCAAAAGCTTTCCTGAAATCCAAATATATGATATCAAAATAATTTTTTTCATCCAGTTCCTTTGTAACCACATCATAATATCCTATCAAATTTGTCAGACAAGACTTTCCCTTAACAAACCCATGCTGTGTCTGAATTATTGCTGCAGTCTTGTCTAGATGATCCTGCAATGCATCTTTAACCAGTGACTCCATTATATTATTTTACCCGGAACAGAAGTTAAACTAACTGGTCTGTAATTACTCGTGTCACCCTTCGATCCCCCTTTGTGAATTGGGTATACATTTGCACATCTCCAGTCCGTGGGAACCTCCCCTGAGTCCAAGGACGCTCTCATAATTATGGCTAAGGGTTTGCTTAGTTGCTTTGCCGCCTCCTTTAATATAACTGGATAGATCCCATCCACCCCAGGTGCTTTTCTTATGTTTAACTTCAACAATTTCTCCTCCACTTTGCTTTCAGTTATTCCAAAATCATTAAGTATCCTGCTACAATTTGATAACCTTCCGCCATTTTCAAACCTTAATAATTCCTCATGTGTGAATGTAGATGCAAAATACTCATTCAGTTTGTTTGCTATCTGAGCAGGATCATCAACAGTCGAACCATCGATGTCAAGTGGACCAATCAGATTCATCCCCTTCCTTTTAGAGTTTATATAAGTAAAGAAATCCTTGCTGTTTTTCTTAGCATCTTTTGCCAAGGATTTCTCGTAATCTGCTTTTGCCTGCCTAACCTCCTTTGTCACCTGATTACAGACTAGCTTATATCTGCCATAGGCTTCTGAGTCGCTTGATAATTTATATGCATCCCATGCATTTTTCTTCTCTATTACGAGTCTCATTAGTTCATTAGATAACCATTTAGGCCTAAACCTTGAACAATATTTCTTAATAGGTATGAAACTTTTAGTAGCTTCCACGATTAATTCCTTGAACGCTTCCCACTTAGAATTTACTGTTGGTAACATCATCAGTTGAGACCACTGTACTCACCTTTACGGAAGCGAAAACCCTTTCCTTTACCCCTGATGGTAATTAAATCTTTAAGTAAATCCCACATCAGTACACCGTGATCACTGCCACCTAGTGGTTCCTTTATCTGCAAATTCTTAATACATGAATGATCACTGCTGATAACCAGATCAAGAGTATTACTTTCTCTGGTTGCCTCTTGAGCATGCTGCTGCAGAAAACAATCATCCAATAAATCCACAAGTCTGACTAGTGTGTGAGTGACCAACCGACAAGTTCTAGTCAATATCTGGGAAGTTAAAATCCCCCATTATAAGACATTCCGATTTACTAGCTCACTCTATTTCTCTGTACAATTGTTCATTGTACTCATTCGAGTCATTAGGCCTATAACACACTCCTACTCTTATTTTTGCTTTCGCAGTGTTTATGTCACACCAAACTGACTCAACAGTGCACTGTTCATCTATATCAACTGGATGCACTTCTTTTGATTTTATGTTTTTCTTAATTAACAGCATAACACCACCTCCCTTTCTATCCTACTTGATGCAGTAATACCAGAAGATAAAGCTACACCTGTCTGTAATGTAGTGAGTGAATGAATGAATTGAGGTGCAGAATAGAGGTCTCTTCAGCATTGCAGAATAGCATTCTCAGTACCCTCTTTGTCATTCACAACCAGTCGGGCTGGTCCTTTGACCTGTGTTTTAGGTGTGTTTTGGGTCTGTGTTCTATGGTTTTTAGTGCTGGTTTTTTTTTTTTTTTTTTAATTCTCCCTTATATGGATGGTTATATCATATTATGAAGTATTGGTGAGTTGTTTGGTACAACTTTTGTGCTTTTCTGTGGAGGGATTGCACTGTTATTACTGTTTTTGTGTTCTTCATTTTAAAAGCATTGTTGTTCTTCCATTGTATTCTGTGGGACTTATTCACAGTACTTATATCATAGGCTTCCTTTTCCCCCCAGATAATTTGGTTTTTTTTTTTACTGTATTTATTTGCTTGGCCCTGCCTCTGTGGAGGTAAAGTTTAAATACTGTACTTCTGAGTACTCTTTGGTCCACTTTCAGAAGTCCTGTTTTTGGGATTGACATTTTGACTTCCAGGATTTTTTTTTTTTTTCCATAAAACTTTGGCCATTATGCTTAACCATATCTGCAGCCATTGCTTCTTCCTAGTTCTTATTGGCAGGAAATCATTACCTCCATTAATATTTTTGGAGAGAAAATCATTTATTGGCTGCCATTTTGTGAATAGTGATTCCTGGTGTTTTTTCCCCTATAATAGTAAAAATGCAAAATTTCTATAAACTCAGTACATTAGACTAATATCCTCTACTATAATTTGAACATAATGGACATACAACATATGTTGGGCTAGTTTTGGGCCCAGCTTTGAAGAGTTCTTGTGGCCTTCTCATTAGTTGAACATATAAGGTGACAGTTGTCATGGCATTTCCAGGAAATTACTTAATTTTGACATATTTTTGTGACACCCTACGTCTTATAGTTATTTTGTTAAAAAAGAAGAAGAAAAAAAAAAAAAGAAATTTGGCAAAATTTTATTTTGCCTTCAACATTGTCCATATTTGATAACATGGCCACTACTGTATCTTCTAATAATATACAAACTGTATATACCAATTAAGTGTTACCTCTAACCCAATCCAGATACTTACTCTCAGTCTCTGCCCCTTTGGACAGCATTTCCAGAAGTACTCTCAATAGTCTTATTTTCTTTCAGGGCAGAGCCCATCACCACCAAATACGTAGGATGCGGAAAGGTCAGGGAATGACCACCACATATCCCGGAGCAATATGGCCTTAGTTGCTAATGCTCCTAAAAACCAAATAACAAACATCTTTCAGAGCAAGTTGTGAACATCCTGCTTATGTTGCGTTTATTTATATGTAAATCATGTGGCCATGTTATCAAATCTGGACAATGTTGAAAGCAAAATAAAATTTTGCCAAATTTGTTTCCCTATTTTTTTTTTTTTTTTAACAAGATAACTATAAGACAAAGGATCGTCACAAAAATATGTAATATCCTAATATTATCTTTGTAATTTGTAAACCTTTGTTTTCACACCTATTAAGTTTGCTATATACAGTAGCCCTCGATTTAACGGACTAATTGGGGGAAGGGGTGTCCCCCATTACTAAAATCCATTAAATCGAATGTGTTTTAAAAACATATATTAATAACGAACTTACAATATACAGGATGTATTAAAATGTTATTATAATGTATAAGTATGAATAAAATATTATTATAATGTACATTGAATAATTTATGCACGTTAAAAATGTGTTAAAAATATTAGTAGAGGCATACGATGCAAGAAAGCAAGCTTATGCAGCATCAGCCAAAAAAAAAAAAAAAGAAACACTCCCATTTCACCCCTCCGTTCATTCCAAATACCTGTCCAGCTCAGCCTTAAATTTTTTAGGCTATCAACTTCCACAACAAAAGATGGAAGTCTGTTCCACCTATCAACTATCTGCTGGCTAAAGGCAAACTTCGGCACTTCTATCCTACAACTGTCTTTCCTCAATTTGAATTTATGCCCTCTCAGGTGATTATTCTGAGCAAGAGGAAGAATCCCATCAGCATTGAGCATGCTCAAACCATTCAAGGCTTTATACACCTTGCAGGTGCCTAGTCCCCAGACACTGTAATCTGCAAAACTTAACCCTTTCTTCGTAAGAGCAACCCTTAAAATATACACTGTTATATAAAGCAACCCTGTTATATAAAATATAACAAAATATAAAAATAAATTTACTATAGGAACCAAACTTTATTTTAATTAAACACTTCAAAAACTATACAGTGTAACCAATGGAGTGTTTAACCACTTTTTTTTTTTTTTTTAATTTTTTTCCTTAAAGCTCACACAAACTTGTTTTCAATGTGAACATTGGTTTTTTTTCATTTAAATTTTTGCCTTCAACAGGGACGGGTTTTTGCATTCATAAAGGCGACTGCGGTGGTCTGAGACGGTATTTAAATTCTATACGGTGAGACCAACTGATGATGTTACCAACATAAAATTCAAAGTGGGAAGCATTCAAAGAATTAATCTTGGAAGCTACTACGCTTTTCATACCAACTAAGAAATATTGTTCAAGATTTAGGCCTAAATGGATGTCAGATGAAATAATTAGACATGCGGCAGAGAAGAAAAATGCATGGGATACATATAAATTAATAGGTGAAACAGAAGCCTATGATAGATATAAGCTGGTCTGTAACCAAGTCACAAAGGAGGTTAGGCAGGCAAAGGCAGATTACAAGAAATCTTTGGCAAAGGATGCAAAGAGTTCCTTACTTATGTAAACTCTAGAAGGAAGGAGATGAATCAGATTGGTCCACTTGATAATGATGGTTCAACCGTTCATGCTCCTGCTCAGGTAGCTAACAAACTAAATGAATATTTTTCATCTACATTGACAGATGAGGAGTTATTCAAGGAGGGGAATTCCAGAGGTGTATTAAAGTCTGGCAGTAAGCTAGATAATCTTGTTATAACTGAGAGTAAAGTGGAGGAGAAATTGTTGAAGATAAACATAAGAAAGGCACCTTGGGAGCAGGAAAATTAAGAGAGCTTCCCTGAATTCAGGGGAAGGTACCCATGGACTGGAGATGTGCAAATGTGACTCCAATCCACAAAGGAGGATCAAAGGGAGCACAGGTAATTACAGACCTGTTAGTCTAACTTCTGTTCCAGGGAAATTAATGGAGGCACTGGTTAAAGATGCATTGCAGGATCATCTAGACAAGACTTCAGTTATAGCTTGGACACAGCATGGGTTTGTTAAGGGGAAGTCTTGTCTGACCAATTTGATTGGATACTATGATGTAATCACAAAGGAACTGGATGCAAAGAATAATTTTGATATCGTATATTTGGATCTTAGAAAGGCTTTTGATACTGTTGCACATGGAAGACTGCTGCACAAATTGGAGCAGTGTGGCATTGGAGGCAAATTGCTGCTATGGATAAAGGGATGGTTGAGTGGGAAAAGACAGAGAGTGGTAATCAATGGACACTGCTCTTTGTGGACTAATGTTATTAGTGGAGTCCCCCAGGGTTCAGTGTTGGGTCCATTGTTGTTTTCTGTATTCATTAATGATATTGATGATGGTATATCAGGCTTAATGTCCAGAGACAATACAAAGGTCGGCAGGGTTGTTAATGACAGTACGCTGCTGCAACAGGATGTTGAAAAGTTGAGCAGATGGGCTAAGAGGTGGCAACTGAAGTTTAACATTGACAAATGTAAAGTTTTGCATATGGGAAGCAGTAACCCCAGTGTAACGCATCAACTGTGTGGTATTACACTGACAGTGGTAGAGAGTGAAAAGGACCTCGGAGTAATTGTGCAGGCATATATGAAGTTCTCTGAGCAGTGCAGATGGTCTGCAAGAGTAGCTCGTGGTATCTTGTCTTGTCAATGATATACAGGAATTTTTCTAGCAGAGATAAGGAGGTGATTGTACCCTTGTATGAGGCAATGGTCAGGCCACACCTTGAGTACTGTATACAGGTCTGGAGGCCTCAAGCCGACCGGGCTAGCCGGGTGGGTAAAGTGCTTGCCTAGCAACCCAAAGGTCACGAGTTCGAATCCTGCCTCAGGCTTGGATCAGAGTACTGCAAAAACCTTGGGAGGTGCATTATGGCCACAGAAGCCGATGCGCCAACAACTACAAAAAAAAAAAAAAAAAAAAAAATGGAGGCCTCATTTTAAGAAGAATGTAGAGCTGTTGGAATGAGTACAGAGAAGGGCAACAAGATTATGAATGGAAGAAAGGCTTAAGTTTTCCAAATGACAGTGTCTGGAGACTAGGCACCTACGAGCTGATCTGGTTGAGGTGTATAAAGCCTTGAATGGTTTGAGCACGTTCAATGCTGATGGGATTCTTGCTCAGAATAATCACCTGAGAGGACATAAATTCAAATTGAGGAAAGACAGATGTAGGATAGATGTGTGGTAGTTTTCCTTTAGCCAGCGGGTGGTTGATTGCTGAAACAAACTTCCATCTGTCGTAGAAGTTGATAGCTTAAGTAGATTCAAGGCAGAACTAGACGAACGGTTTGGAGTGAGTGGATTGGTGAAATTAGAAGTGTTTTTTTTTTTTTTTTGGCTGATGCTATATAAGCTTGCTTTCTTATATCATATACTAATGCTATATCCATTTTTTAGAGGAAAAAAATATTTTAAAAACCCCATTGATTAAAAAAAATACAAAAAAATGTTAAAAAAAGACATAATATTCAATATTAATATTAACTTAATTGACAGAATCACAATTTTCAGAGATAGAAACAACTGTTATTTGGAGCAAGAGGTGTTGATTCCTTGCTGGTAGAGGGTTCTGGTGAAACAGATCCAGTTGATGAAGTAATCTTGAGGAAATCGTCAAGCTTCAGTTGCCTTACACCTTGGTGCTGCTTCCTTATTATTGTAGATCGAAATTCTCTAAAATGTTAATAAAAAGGAAGCACATCAGGGTCTGATGATGATATCATCCATATGTTGTCTTATAACAGACAATTTAGGATGAGGTCCAACTAATTCTTTGTCATCATCATCATCATCTTGTTCTCCATGAAGATTTTCCGCATTCTCTACCTTACAAAAAATTTGATGGCCTGAATCACCATCATTTTTGAGCCGCTGTTCCACATCGTTCTCAGTTGCATTTTTGTTACCGGCCCTCAGAAGAGTGTCCTGAAAATTAGACGCTTCAAGGTCCATTTTAGGTTCTACATCATACAAATTTTTCCAAGCATTGGCCAATGTAGTAATCTTCATATCTTTCCATGCAGCTGCTAAGTTGAAGATAACAGATCAGACGCTGTATGCATGTAAATTTTTGCAGTGTCCTGGTGCCTCTTGTAGCTTCTTCTGGGTCTTCTGTTTCTTCCAAAACAACCATCACCTCTTCCAAAACCTTCTTATACAACCTCTTACATGCAGTGATTACACCTGATCCATCGGCTGTATCAGTGAAGTAGTTTTAGGAGGCAGAAAAACTCATTTAATTCTCCCATCCCTGCTAACTAACCTCTCAGCATTAGGTTGAGCAGTAAAACAGCCTTTATTTCATGAGAAGAAATTTTCAGCACATCTGTCTGATAGTGTTGCACATCAGACAGATGTGCGACACTATCAGATATAAATAAATTCTAAATTTTGACTTTAGGACAGAAATTATTTGTCTGTTAAATTCAAAGTCCACTAAATCATTCATTCTAATTTCTATACCATGGCTGATAATACAGAAAAAACAGGCGCCTCCGTAGCCAGGTAGGCAGGAGCAGCAGTGCATACCACACGCTTCTTGATTAGACCGGGATTCGAGCCCGTGACCACCAAATATAGAGGATGCGGGAAGGTCAGGGAATGGCCACCGCATATCCCCGGAGCAATATGGCCTTAGTTGCTAATGCTCCTAAAAACCAAATAACAAACAAACAGAAAAAACACTTTCTATTCAGTTCAGTGAGGACTTTCCTGTTTTAACAGACTCAAAAACTGTGTTCTAATTAGGATGGTGGTTTCTTGGACAACCAAACCTCAAATTTTTTTGACAAATAAGTTATAAAAGTTAAATTTTCTTCAGTGTTTTTTATTTTGCATTAATGAAAGTGCTTCATATTCTGATACTGTACACAAGAATATAAGATACATAAGGAAATAAATGATTACATAACAGGTGAAATGAACAGGGTTAAGAAAGCTGTAAAATTTCTGATTGAAAACTGCTTCAATCTGCAAATTATTGGAAACAATCTCAACAGTCAAAAATATGAAGTTAAATTCAAGGAACTTCTGAAAACCGTTGATATCACTACTCATGTCTCAGTTTCTTATGCTGATGTGTTGGAACATTTTTCCTTAATCTAGTCCTAAGGTTCAGGAAGTTTGTGTAAAATAGGTCTTGCTGGGGTTGGTCACTCATACTTTTGTAGATTTATTGCATGACTGCTTTCTACAATAGCATGTTAGAGAGGCAACAAGAAAGAGCAATAATCTTGATCTGATTATCAGCAGTGATTCTTTGTGCATTAAGAATCTGCAGATAGAGGAACCACTTAGTGGTTCCGCTTTCATAAAAGACACTAAGTAGTCTCAGACTGTTTTTAAATTCTATACAACGGGACCAACTAATGATATTACAAACAACAAATTCTAAATGGGAAGTGTTTGGGGAAACAATCATAGAAGCTACTAACAGATTGATCTTTATATTCTCTAGTAAATCATTTCACATTTCAGTCAGAGACAGGTTTTTTGAAAAATTGATAGGTCAGATTAAAATAAACGGATATTTCACGCACAGTTTTATGTTTGTCTAGAATGGTTTATGTATATGTAGTATATTATAATTCTAGTAGGAGTAAATGATGCAAGAAAGCAAGCTTATATAGCATCAGCCAAAAAAAAAAAAAAAAAAAAGTCACCCATCCAATGAAATCCAAGTATATGTTGTCAAATTATTTTTTGCATCCAGTTCCTTGGTCACTACAACTTACAAGCCTATCAGATTGGTTAGACAAGACTGCCCCTTAACAAATCCATGCTTTGACTGCAGTATAATTGAACACCTGTCCAAATGGTCCTACATTACTTGTTTAACTAGTAATTCCATTATTTTCCATGGAACAGGCATTAAGCTAACAGGCCTGTAATTAGTCATGTTGCCTTTTTATCCCCATTTGTGATAACTGGAGATATATTTACACATCTCCAGTCCGTAGGGAACTTCCCTGAATCCAAGTATGCTCTCATAATGATGGCTGAGGGTTTGCTTTCCTTTGTTGCCTTCCTTAATATAATTGGAATAGATTCCATCCATCCCTGGTTCCTTTTTTTATGTCCATCCTCAACAATTTCTCCTCCGCTTTCATTTCAGTTATCACAAAGTCATTTAGCTCTTCCTTACAGTTTGATAAACTTCTGGCATTTCCTTCCCTAAAGAATTCCTCATGTGTGAGTGTAGATGCAAAATACCTGTTCAATTTGTCCACAACCTGAGCAGGGTCACCAATAGTTAACCGATAAACTGTTACTTCTACTATTAATATAATTGTAGAAGTCTGCATTTTTCTTTGCATTCTTTGCCAGAGACTTCTCATAATCCTGCCTAACCTCCTTTGTAATTTGATTACAGACTAATTTATATCTACTATAGGTTTCTGTATCACCTGATAATTTATATGCAGCCCATGCACTTTTCTTCTCTGCCAACTGTCTCAATAGTTCATCTAACATCTGTTTAAGTCTAAACCTTGAACAGTGTTTCTTCTTTGATTACTTCCCTGAATACTTCCCATTTAGAATTTGCTATTTGTAACATCATCAGTTGGTCCCACTGCACAATTTAAAAACTGTCAGAAACCTCTGTAAAAATCCTTATGAAAGCAAAAGCCTTTCTCCTTTACAGTAGTTATGTCTTAAATTAAATTCCACATTAGTGCGCTGAATCGCTGACACTCAGTGGGTCTTTTAACTTCAGATTCTTAATGCATCAAAAATCACTGCTGATGACCAGATGAAAAGTACTGCTTCCTCTTGTTGCCTCTCTGACATACTGCTGTAGAAAACATTCATCCAAGAAATCCACAAAATCTTGCTACTGTGTTAAGTGACAAACCCACAAATTTCAATCGACATCTGGAAAGTTAAATCCCCATTATGAGACATTCTGATTTTCTGGCTTACTCTATTTCCCTATACAGCTGTTTTGTATGCTCATCACAATGATTAGTCTTATAACACTCTCAATTTTGTTTTCCCCATGCTTATATCACACCAAATTTACTCAACACTACACTTGTCACCTAAGTCAACTGGATGCACTGCCTTAGATTTAATATTCCTCTTAACTAAGAGCATAATTGCTTCACCTCCTCTTGTCCTTCTTGTATACATTGTACTCCCCATATTGAAATTCAGTATCACTTATGTCTAAGTGACACCGTCTCCACTGTTCCTACAATCTCTGTAATTGATGATTTAATTTGATTTAACCCTTTGAACACTTTGAACTTCAAATTCATCAAATTTCTTTACAGTGCTCCTAGCATTATTGTACATGCAAGTATACATGCACGTGTTCTTACCCTTAGTTATTCTAACACAGCACATGCATTCATTTGTTCCATGATAACCCACAGCAGTGCCAGCAATCCCAGACACCTTGCTTTCCAGGTGGCTGGATGTACCAATAGTAGCAACGCAAGAATCTTTTTCACCACTGCCTGCGGCTCTAGTTTACGTATCCCTCCCCAAGCTAGCACTTTTCCGACCCACCTCTCACTGCCTCGATAGCATTACTTGATATTTTTGAACCCATTCCTGTAAAAATAGTCTCTCTTGTTAACAAGCACATACCACACTGAGCAAAATACTACCCAAGGGTCCTTGCACATTCTCTCCAGGGCTGAATTGATTGACAAAGCTCTTAACATATACTCTCTTCTATCATGTCTGGGAAGAATTGTAGACACTTTCAAATTCAATCCTAACTTGCAACTTTTTGCCAACATTGCCCTGTACTTGGTAAATAAGTCCTGAGCTGTCCTACTCTTAATATCATGATTATTTGTTATTTTTACTGTACTTATTGAAAAGATCAATAAATATTTTCAATATTAGTTCAGCAGGATTGACATAATTCTCCCCTTCCCCCAACAATAACTTGAAATAATGTTTCTGTGCTTTTTAGTTTAAAGATATAAGCTGTATTATCGATAAGATGTATACTTTTGCAAAAACATACCTTTAAAATGAAGTTATGCTCCTTATATATTTTAGAAATGTAGAAAACAGTCAAAACACAACACTGTTCACTAGAGAAATAAAGTGAAAATGACCAAGCCTTGGATTAGAATGTTAAAAAGTACCAAGGAAAATATATTTATGGCTGTTCACATTAACAACCAAAAGTAAATGAAACAATATTTAAATACACAATAAACTGACTTTTCATACTTTCACATCCTGTGGAAGGGTGTAGTACTGTACTGCAGATAGCACAGAGGCAGGTGGAAAGAGAAATGTGGCATTTTAGAATTATTTGCAGATTGGTGTCAGAACAAAAATGTTGGAATGGAATACAGTTTTCGTCACAACATACAAATTGACATATTTATGAATGGTACCCAATAGATACGTTAAACTTTTTAAAACAAATTTATTGATGTTCAAAATTTACACATACAACTATTTAAAAAAAAATTAAATATGTTCTGTTATGCTTTGAAGCAAATAAGTGAAAAGTCCATAAGAATTTAAAAAAAAAATGCTTTACAATTAGAAATTATCCTTGCAGCAATTTTTGCACTCAGAAATACAGGTAGTTCTCGACTTTACCAGTTAATTTGTTCCTAGTGCGCGCTCGTAAAGTGGAAATTAAATCTCATAGACATAATGTTAAAAATATGGGTTACATTTTCAACAATGAAATTAGTCAGCTAATTAGTTTGTTTAAACAATGATTGATTTATCCAAAGAAATTAAAATGTAGCCTGTAAAATCAAGCAAATTATAATAATAAAGAAATTGTTTATGACTTACAAATTTTAAAGAATGGTTATTCTTCATCATCGACTAAATGCACACTCGTTGATCACACATTATTGGCTCGGCACTCGTTGGTTTGTTGCACAAGGAGTCGTCTTCTTCAGAAATGCTTCAAGAGGCGTTTGTTTCCAGGATAATCTTCTATTTTCTTTATAAATTTCAATAGTGCATAAGCATTTTTTAACAGAACGCACAAATTGCAACTATTTGTGCGTTCTGTTAAACTTGTTGCTCCGCACGATTTGTGCGGAGCAACAAGTTTAAGAAGCTTAAAAAAAAGGAATGAAGAGAAGATTCTGAAATTTTATTTATGTTTTTTATACGTTTTTTTTGTTTGTATGGAATTTTTTTTTTTTTTTGCGCATTGGCATCTATGGCCAGCTTTTTATATGATTGAAGATTTCAGTAAAGGAGAAACACATTTCACCATAATAACGTGAAAAACCACACAATTCCAGCTATCGGTATTTTTGCAAATGCAATAACATTGAGTTTACTACCCTTTTATAATTGCTTGCAGTAACAGAAAAGCCCAAAAAACTGGAAAGTGGAAATTGTTTTTATTTATTTTTTTCGTCGTGACCTCCAGAAATGTGCTTTAGAAAAATGTCACGAAGGCATTCAAAATTGGTTCTTATAACAGAACATATGATAACGATGAAAGTGTAGTGCATTTTAGTGATTTGAATTGGTAACTAATACAATTTTCACTATAAAAATGACATTTTAGAGAGTTATATAGCAAAAATTTCAACTTCTGAGGTCGTGGAATGAATTACCAAAAAACAGTGTATTATTGGGTTCACATTACGATATTTTCACGATATGATGGTGTCTCTGGAACGGATTAATATCGTAAAGTTGGGTACACTGTATTCTATAGTTATGCGAGTGGTTTGAAATGTGGTGTTTATGAATGTTTAACATTCATTTTTTTGCAATTAATGTTCATATTTTCGATTTTGTTGATACTTGATACTTTAAAGAAAAAAAAACGAAAAAAAAAAACTCATAGACCTGGGAACTTGTAAAGTGAGAACTGCCTGTAAACACTGCCAGAATGATTTCTAAGTAAGTAGTCACTGCAAAAATTATTTCAAAAACTATATTGAGGTAAACTCCTCTTATTAATTTACTAAAAATTATTTCATAACAAGTTATGAGTTGTCATTTGTCTATGAAATGCATAAACCAATAATGTCTACTAACAGAGCGAATTCGGGCCGCTAGCTTATTGAAACATACTTGTACATGGTTTAGACAGGGATAAGAAATGCTCCTTACTGCGAACTTGCTCCTTGCATCTCTTCCTGCTCCAATCTACATAAAAAGTTTTATGCACAATTACACATGGCTTCTGGGATCCAAAAAAATATTGCAGTCAGTCTTCTGCCTGTAATTTTTTATATTTATTAATTAATAATAATTCAATATATTTTATTAATATTTAATAATCTGTATTAATGTTTATTAATACAGATTACTTTTATTAGTTATTCAATTACATTTAAATTACAATATATATTTTTTCAATATTTAATTCTTATTTTGTGAAGGATGATGTTTCTTTGAAGAACAGTAATGCTGTTACTATGTATTGTTTTTATGACAGTTGTGTCAAGTAAAACAGAACTTTTAATGTTTACATGAATTTTTGCACATAAATGCAAGACATGCTTAAATGTAAATTCACATGAAATCAATTTTTTTTTAAAATAAAGTACATTACAGGTAGGACCCATTTTACGACAAGGTTAGGTTCCAGCAAAACAGGATCGTAAAATGAAAAGTTGTTGTTATTTGGTTTTTAGGTGCATTAGCAACTAAGGCCATATTGCTCTGGGGATATGCGGTGGTCATTCCCTGACCTTTCCGCATCCTCTGTATTTGGTGGTGACGGGCTCAAACCCCGGTCTAATCAAGAAGCGTCTGCTATGCACTGCTGCTCCTGCCCACCTGGCTACGGAGGCACCATGAAAAGTCGTAAAACAAGACCAAATTATAATGTAATTAAATGAGATAGGTTCCAAAATTCCCAAAATTTTTCCAAGTATGTACTAATATTTCTATTCTTTATAAATAATTAAATATTTTAAACATTTAATGCACATGTTTTATTTATACTTATACATAAAACAATTAATAAAATAAAATTTTAACTTAATTTGGTCCTGTGGAGTCATCGCTTGAGTACGTATTTACTTCACTGATATTTTATGTGACAATGATGTAATGGAGCAACATTATTGTGAGGTTCCTGGTTGAGTTCCATCTTGTTCTGAGCCTTCCTTTCCCTTCTTTGTCAAGAACTGTAGTATTGACATCTGGCATGACTTTCTACTTCTTTCTTCCAAGGTGTTATAGTAGGGTTTCAACTATAAAATCAAAATTTATTAATGAGGCTTCAAAAAAAGAGTAAGAAAAACTGCCTGAAATGTATGGCTATCAGTTAAAATTGTAATGGGCAATTCTTCTGGATTAAAAAAAGTTTCAATGTAGTGAAATGTCTTGTCTCTATACTTACATTAGTTTCATTAGAAACTAATTTTTCACATATGAATTTATAAAACTCTGAAACTGTCTGTAAATACCACAGTATAATTGCAATAGTATGATTTGCATATGTTTAACAACACAGGTAAAGTAAAATGCGGTCTTACTAAATTCATTGTTCTTTCAAACTGTAGTAGACTTCCAGTTTGAGAGAGCATTACCTTTCTTAACAGTCTTTCTCTACCTGTGATGTAAAACATTGATGCAAATCATATTATAGATATACTTTACAAACTAGTGTAGCAGTGGCCAGTGTTCAGAGACAAATGTTTTAAAAGATAATTATGTGAATTATTTTAGATGAAAAAGTGAATGTTTAATATGATTCCATTATTTATTCAGATAATTAAATTTTTGTATAGTGTTAGATGATGAAGATTCCTGTACAATCACTGCTGGAGCTATAGTAACAGTAACCGCCACTCTCTGTAGACAAAATATGGGTATTCTCTTTGATCAGGAACATTCACATGAGCCAGAAATCGTTGATGAAATAATAGAAGAAAATGAGGCAAGTTTTAAGTTAAGGAAGTATTGTTTCCATAATGGAATTTTGGAAACAATACTAAACCTTGGGCCCTACATTTGTGTAATTTATAATGGTCTTTTGATTTTCTTATCCAATTTCTTATCACTTGTAAAATTCAGTTGTACGTGAATTGTTGTACATGCTAACTGTTGGAAGTATATTATTTCTAGTAATTATCATTTAAATATAATTTGTGTATATACAGTAAAATCTCGTTAATACAAACTTGGTTTATACAAAATACTCGTTTATATGAGGCACATACCATTCCCTTGCAAAAGGATAGGCTTTTCTAAGTACATATATTCACTTATTACAAAATTTGGTTAATATGTATTACAAAGTTTGTTTTCACCCCGTGAGAAATAAATATTGTCATTTTGTATGTTTAATACAAAACATGGCACAGTTGTCTGATTATTGCCTGTGGCCATCTGGTTCCCTGCCATCCTAAAGGATGGCACTGGCTTGTTATAATTTACTTTTGTGTAAACAAAACCAGTTTATGGTAGCTACAACTTAAATGCACTCTGAAAAGATGATGTTAAATTAACTAAAGAATAAACAATTTTTGTAATGGAGTGTTTACATACACTCCCTCTCTCTCTCTTTCCACGGGAAAAGGTCAATTGCAATTGTTATGCCAGTTCAAGAGTCTTTTGCTACAGTATAATCTATTTTTTGTGTCATTTTATCTGAGCTTATGTCTTTTTTGGAACTTGTGTCTTTAAATTAATTTGAAGTTTGTTTATATTAAATCTCATCTAGTAGTGTTATGGCGACAAAATGTAAACTGTGTAAGCCTGGAAATTAAACTGAAAATTGTACTGAAAATAGGAATGGAACGAAGCAAAACGGACATTGCAAAGGAATACAACATCCCTTTACCTACTTTATCTACAATACTGAAAACGAGAAAAAAAAAAACTTGAAGTGCGTGACACTGGAGCAACAGGAAACACATTCATGTTAAAAAACACAAGGAGCTTGAAACAAAACTTTTCGAGTGGTACTAACAAATGCGTGCACCTTAATTTGCCAATGTCAGGTCTGATTTTTCAAGAAAAGGCAAATTATTTAGCTCAGCAACATGGAATAAGCGAATTCAAATGCAGCAGTAGCTGGCTCTAAATATTTAAAGACAGGAATAACTTGATAACTTGATTTCGTGAAATGTTTGCGGCAAGTCTGGATTAGTCGACAAAGAAAAGGCTACAGACTGGTTGTGTTCTGTACGGTCCATCCTTGAAAAATATGAGGCAAAGGATATTTTTAATCTTGACAAGACAGATTTGTTTTATAATTTGCTGACAAACAAAACATTTGCTGTTTGAGAAGAGTCTTGTCATGGGGGAAAATTAAGTAAACAAAGACTCATTGTTCTGTTATGCTGCAATTCAGATGGCAATACACAACTATGCCCACTTTTGATTGGTAAATTTTCCAAGCCAAGACGTTTTAAAGAAGTCAACCAACTTCCCTGTGATTATGTGGCCAATAGAAGTGCTTGGCTTATGGTCAAAATTTTTCCCTCTTTGTTATCAAAAGTGTACAGAAGAATGACTTCAGAAAAAAGCAACATTTTGATGATTCTAGATTGTTGTACAGCACATTCTGCTGAGATACTTAAGTTGACAAATATACAGCTGTTGTTTTTACCTCCCGTTATCACCAGTTTTATGCAGCCACTGGATCAAGGCATTATTTATAACCACAAGAGAGTATATAGAGCCTGCCTGATAAGGTACTTGATCCTCCACATAGAAGGAGAGTGAACAATTTGCAGCCAAATTGGAATGTCTTGGATGCTATCTGTAATCTTGTTATTGCTTGAGACAGTATTGCATCAAATGTAATAATCAGTACTTGAGAAAGTGGCTTTGGAGAGAATATCATTGAAAAGCATGGTCCAGCAGACAAATGTGATAGCAATATTGAGGAATGGGGAAATTTGAAGGAGCATATGGATTTTGTCGGCAAATGTGAAGAGTTTGTGAAGGTACATGATGTAGTTTCTACCACAGCAACGCAACACCAAAAGAGCTGCTGAGCACCAAACAAAATGATGACGTTTTGTTACCAGCAACAGCAAAAGTGAAGAAGCATGTACACACTGTCATCTAAAAAAAAATACCCAAAATGCATTGAGCATGATAGAGAATGTGTTGGACTGCAGTAACATTGATAAAGAAACAACTGACCGGGCTAGCCGGGTGGGTAAAGTGCCTGCCTGGCAACCCAAAGGTCGCGGGTTTGAATCCCGCCTCGGGCTTGGATCAAAGTACTGCAAAAACCTTGGGAGGTGCATTATGGCCACAGAAGCTGATGCTCCAACAACTACCAAAAAAAAAAAAAAAATAAATAAATAAATAAAGAAACAACTATTGCATTTGATATCTGTGCTTTAGTTAAAAATGCATATAGGACAAGACAAAAATTGTGCAAAGAACATTGGATTCTTTCTTTAAATTCGATTAATTTATTAAAAAGTTAATGGTTTGTATGTTGATATTGATATATCAATATATCGATTTGTATGTTGATATTCCTTTTATATTGAGATTAATTCTTTTTACTGTGATACTGAAATATTGTATATATCAAATTATATACTGTACAATATTTTCATTTTTGTTACTTGCTTGTTACTTGCTTTTTTCTTAGTTTATCTTACAAATAAAATGTTAAACAAGGCTTTTGTTTTTATTATTTTATTTTATTAATTATTTTAAATTTATTTTTGATATTATTTATTATTGTTCTCAGATATGTGCCCAAAAAAAAAAAAAAAAAAAAAAAGTAAAATTTGGACACTTTTATGGACCTCGTTATTACAAATCGTGAAAATTTAGGTCCTTTGAACATTGTATTACGAGATTCGACTGTAGTTATATTTTAACTTAAAGCATCCTCAATTTCTATAAAGAATAACAAGAGATTGCCATATTCTTTTATTACTAGATTTTGTAACTAATCATTCTTTTTTTTTTTTTTTAACTATATTTTCTGTTTTGGGCAATAAGAATTTTTTTTTTTTTTTACTTAATGTATCTTTTAGGAAAATATACCTGCACCAAGCTTCATCCATTTATAACTGTATAAAAAATTTGAACCTACGAAAACTTTTGCTGTTCTTGATGAATAAGCCTCTCCTGGACTTACGTAAGGGTTGTGTTCCATGGAACTCTACGTAAGTCTGAATTTCCCTAAATGCTTATGCAGCACTCACAAATTTGATTGAAGCAAAAAAGAAATATTCGACGAACATGTAAATAGCATTATTTTTTCAATTTTTTTATCTCATGCACAGGAAAAATTACAAAAGTGTACAAAATTTTCAAAATTATAAGATTACAAAAAGAGAGAGGAGACAAGCATAACATCAGCAAGTTTTACATTTTGAGCATCGTTGCCAGAATTAACTCTCCAGCTGATAAGTATGCTGCTGTGGAAGTTGAGGGCTGTGGAGATTTAGAAGGGGTTTTTTCCAACACATCACAAAATTTCTCTGCTGCTACAGAATCAACACTGGCAACTTCACTGCATACTTTAATGTTTTGGAAACCAGCATGACGCTTGAGCCTATAAAACCTTTGCTTGCCACGAACTTGACTTGCAGTTCAGCGTACTTATCCTTGATTTCTTCATAAATACTTGTTACTTTTTCTTGAATGGCCGTTAGACTCACGAGCACTCAGTTCTGAATCTGATTTTCCATCCATATTATTAATAAGCTTTTCCATCTTCGATATAGCACCTGAACACTGTTTTGTGATCACTGTTAGTCTTAAATGTGTTGATCCTTTAACATGTTCTTTTATATGCGCCCTGTCCTTTAACATAGTATTCACTATTGAAGCAGGTAAACCTAATTCCCGTGTAACAGATGGCAAACTTTTTACTGGTTCGTACTTCTTAATTATCTTCATTTCTAAATCAATTTTGTTTTATTCCTAGCCCTGCCACCATTTGTGCTTTCCATTGGTCGCTTTCACTTCACCGTTGTAATAAGTAAATAGGAATGAAGAAAAGTTTCTGAAAATTTATTTATTTATTTTTATATGATTGAAGATTTCAGCGAAGGGGAACTCGTTTCACCATAATACCATAATGTAAAAATTCAATATTCCAGTTATCGTTATTATCACAAATGCAATAAGATCGAGTTTACTACCTGTTTATAATAGATTATGCTAACAGAAAAGCCCAATAAGCCCGAAAGTGCAGTTTGTTTTTATTGTTTTATGGTTATGACCTCCAGTAATGTGTTTTAGAAAAATATCGCAAAGGCATTCCAAATTGATTCTTATAATGGAACATATGATAACGATGAAAATGTAATGCAATTTCCAATATAAAAATGACCTTTTAGAGAGATAAATATCTTAGTTATATAGTGAAACTTTCCAAGGTCTTGGAACGAATTACCAAAAAAAAAAAAAAAAAAAGTGTTATTGGGTTCACAATAAGCACTATATTTTAACTATACCTCCATTTATTCCTATGGGATGCAAAATACGTTTTCACGATTTTTTTTTTAAGTTTACACCAGCTGGCAAAAACTTACATAAAGTCGAATTTCCTAAGTCGAGTATTATGTAAGCCGTGGAGTCCCTGTACTGTATGAAATGGTTATTAATTGCCGTACGTGTGGCCAAAAAATGAGAAAAATAAAAATTTTCTCATTTTAAATATCAGAATTATATTCTGATATTAAAGTTTTTCTGATATAAAACTTATTGAAATTTACAATGAGAAAATTTATGTATTTTCTTTATGAATTCTAATATATCTATGATAAAATGTGTAATAAATATTTATATATTTTATCATAAAATTTGTATGATAAAATATAAAATGTATCTCCCCATTAGAGTTAATGACTGTACTGCTCAAGTAATTTTTAATACTAAACCAAAATAAAATGTTATTTTTTTTTAAGTTTGGTATGTTCTATTTTCAGTTAGACAAACTAAAAATAGAACATAGTGTATGATTTGATTTACTTTTCAGTTTTAAATTAAGCCTAAACCTGAACACAGGGTTAGGGTCAGAGCACAGCTCTGATCCTTTATAATTAATATTTTAACTGTATTTTATGACTTAGTGCAAATGCATCATATTAGTACACAGCCAATTCTAGATTAGCAAATTATTTGCAAAAGCAGCATCATTTAAGTCATATCTCATATTGTGAATACCTTCATGACGAGTTGCCATGACATTGCACTACTTCGAATAAGTAGCGCTTCACCCAAAGGAGAAGACTATTGTTACTTATTCTCAGTGGATACCACCACCCAGATGGCACCGTTTCATGGCTATTTGGCCCTTCTTTGGTGGGTGGGTAGGTACCCAAGTGATGTAATGATGGCAAAACAGTTATGAAGTATAACTCCACAATGTGAGAGATGCCTGATGGTGTTTCTCATATATAATTCATCATATACACCATCAGGCATCTCTCATATTGTGGAGTTATACTTCATTAACTCCACTTCGTGCAGCTGTAAAGTGATGTCAAAATGCAAATCATCCCATACAAGAACTGTGTGTGTCCAGCTTACTTAGCTCAATTGGCAAGAGTAGCAACAGAATCAAATTTGTAACTCATGTTGAGTTACAAATGCTGGTGAATAAGTGATAGCACTAAAAGAAAAATTTTCAGTTTTTTTTTTTTTTTTCATGGATTACAAATATTAAACAGTAAATAACATCCTAAGATATGGATACAGGCACACCTCTACTTATATACAACTCGTAGATATGCACAAAGTTCTCAAAATTAATAAAAATACTGTATATCGAAAATACATCAACAGTTTTGAACCACAAATGCGAATTGCCAAAATCAACTGCTGTACAGTGGACCCCTGCTTTACGATATTAATCCGTTCCAGAGACACCATTGTATCATGAAAATATCGTAATGTGAACCCAGTAACACATTGTTTTTTTGGTAATTCATTCGAAGACCTTGAAAGTTGAAATTTTCGCTATATGACTAAGCTATTTATCTCTCTAAAAGTTCGTCGTTTTTATAATGAAATGGTATTAGTTTTATATAAATTTATGTCAAATAAGCACAGCAGAAAAATCACTTAACTAAAGGATGCAAAAAAAAAAAAAAAAACCACATGGGCCAAATGTTTACAAATGCTGCAGCTGGATGAGAGGAAGGACTGTGTGGTCTAGTCAGAGACAATGATAACCCCTGAAATAAGTAGGCTCCAGCTGTATTCACACTGGAGACAACATGATCACTAGAATCAGCTGTTTTATAGAATCAAATTTCAAAAAAAGCAATCTAAACCATTAAAATGCACTACACTTTCACCATTTATTGTCCTGGAAACTCGGGTTTTTCATCAAGCAAACAGAAAATCGAACACAGAACACACAATTGGAAGACAGTATAAATGGAGCAATATGGCCTTAGTTGCTGATGCTCCTAAAAAACCCTACTATAACACTGTTTATTGTTGTTTGGTTATAAGAATCAATTTTGAGTCATATCTCAAAATATATATTTTCTAAAGCACATTTCTGGAGGTCACTACCACAAAACAATAAAAACAATTTGCAGTTTCCTTGCCGACCAGGCTAGCTAGACGGGTAAAGTGTCTGCCTGGCAACCCAAAGGTCGCGGGTTCGAATCCATCCTCAGATTTGGATTAGAATAAAATGCAAAAACTTTGGGAGGTGCATTATGGCCACAGAAGCCGATGCGCCAACAACTAACAAAAAAAAAAAAAAAAAAATTGCAGTTTACAGTTTATTGAGATTTTCTATTAGTGCAATCTATTATAAACAGGTAGTAAACTTGATCTTATTGCATTTGCAATAATACCGATAGCTGGAATTCTGTGGATTTTTACATTATTATGGTGAAACAAGTTTCCCTTTCACTGAGACCTTTAATCATGTGAAATAAATAATAAAATAAACATAAATTTTCAGAATCTTCTCTTCATTCCTATTTTTTAAGCTTCTTAAACTTACTTCGTATTTCACTTGCACTTATCGTGTTAGTTGCAGTTTGTGCATGTAATTGATTGCTTATCTTTTGTACTTGTATATTGTACCTTGTTTATATGCTATACAGTACTGTTTACAGGTATTAGATTAAATTACTTTTGAATAAATACTGTACTCTACATTATTATTCATTGTGTTTTTTCAGCCTCATTTAACTTGAGGCTGAAAAACAAACTTCACCAGGCTGTATGTACTGTAATGTTTACAGCATTTTTTTATTTGTAACGGGGGGGGGGGTTATAATCTTGGTGAGTTGTACTGTACATGTATTTAGTATCTACAAGACCGAAGTTGGACTACGTACAAAATGCACTTATGTACATGAAAAAAAAAAACCCAATTAACTACGTAAGTTGAGGAGTGTCTGTACTCTGTTGTTCTTTAGCAGTAGGTATACTTATATGTAATAAACAACATAGCACTTATTTTAACCTATAGCTTGTTGGCTTATATACATTGAGCTGCATAACTAGTTATAACAGAAGCAAAAGTGAAACTTGGCAACTTTTGTTATTATGTGTGAGGAATTGATAAAGATTGACATACAGTAATACCCCGACTTATGCTACCCCGACTTACGCGAACTCGGAGTTACGCGGTTCTTGATTTTTTCGTTTGGCAACGCTGCCGCCCACTATCTTCAAGGTCGTTTTTCATATGTTATCGATATACGGTGCGACGGCGGAGAATGAGAGCGAAAGATGAACAAAATTCAACTTTGCTGCTTTTATGTTTTTTATATCAGTGAAGGGGAAACACATTTCACCATAATAACGTAAAAACCAACACAATTCCAGCTATCGGTATAATCGCAAATGCAATTAGATCGAGTTTACTACCAGTTTATAACAGATTTCACTAGCAGAAACGCAACTGGATTTTTATTGTTTTATGGTAATAACCCCTAGAAATGTGAGGTGTTAATAGTGTATCTCTGCCTTTATGGTGTTGTTTATTCAGTTGCTACATGCGCGCAGCTTTGTTTATGCATATCAAGCGTGCCTCCTCGTTTTGTAATTGTGCTTTATTCCCTAAAAATGAGTAAAATACTTAATTAAAAGGTGTGAAAAGGAAGCGTCCTGGTGAAGACACTGCAGATTCAGAGAGAAAAAGAAAAGCAATTATCGATAAACAGAGGCGGACTGGATCAAAAATTCTTACCCGGGAAAATTTATAGTGGCCTCATACTATGGTTTATGGCCTAAATCACACTGGCCCACCGAGGTTTCCCCGGTAAGGTTTATGGCCAGTCCGCCTCTGTCGATAGAGAAAAAATATGAAATTGTGAAAAGCTTTGAGCGAAATGAAAGACCATGTGATATTGCACGTGCTACAGGCCTAAATGAAGCAACGGCGAAAAGCACATGACAATTGCAAACTTGAGAGGTTGAAAATTGAAAAGGGCTCAATTGTAAAGGGCTTAAAAATTTTAGAAAACATAGACTCCAACGAAGAACGCGTTATAGCTACAAAGCAAGGAATAAAAAAATTATTAGCTTGCTACGAAGAAATTCTGCGTGAAAAAAAGAACGTGCTGTGTCGTCAGACGAATTTGTTAGATTTTATGAAGCCATCGACATCGAAATAACTTTTTAACGTAAGTCATTTGTTTTTTTAATACATATTTTGTATTAATATGTATAAAGAACTGCAATTTTATTAATATTTTTCTTCTAAACTAGTGTTTTTGTTAGTCCTTGGTCCCAATTAAGCAAAATTTATATGTATTTATATGCAAAGTTGTACCCCGACTTACGCGAATTCGACTTACGCGATTTTCGTCGGACCCACCTATCGCGTAACTTCGGGGTATTACTGTACTTCAATTTAAATTTTTTTTAAGAAGAATGACTAGATGTGCAAAAGACATATGGGAACGTGAAATTCAAGTTAAGAGAAATATTACTTCTCTTAAAAAACTCCCCAATTAACTACGAATTCATGAGTATGAATTCAGTTACTGAAGTGTAACTGAATTCATTCTCATGCCCAATAAATTTTCATTTTAAGCTCAAAATTTACGTGGAATCAGTGTCCATTGCTTAAGATCATTCTCGATAAGAAATCACAAAATAAGAAGAATATTAACTTTTTTTTTTTTTTTTTTTTTTTTAATTTCTTCCGTACAAAAGTATTTTATCTCTGAAGTACATTCATTGATATTTTCTCTGATATTAAGTGTGTACATAAGTGATGTACGAGGTGTGACAATAAAGTTTCGAGAATAATTAATTTAAATATTTTATTTTGAAAATTATGCATGTGAGGCCATCACCTTCAAAGTAGTCCCCTTCAGACTGTACACACATTTCAGCGTAGGATCAATTGATCATAACATTAGCATTAGTAGAGGCATACGATGCAAGAAAGCAAGCTCAGCCGGAAAAAAAACAAAAAAAACCATCCCATTTCATCCCTCCATTCGTTCCAACTGCCTGTCCAACTCAGCCTTAAATTTATTTAGGCTATTAGCTTCCACAACAAAACATGGAAGCCTGTTCCACCAATCACTTACTCACTGGCTAAAGGCAAATTTCTGCACATCTGTTCTACAACTATCTTTCCTCAATTTGAAACTGCCCCCTCAGGTTCTTAGTCTGAGCAAGACGAAGAATCCCATCAGCATTCAGCTTGCTCAACCCATTCAAGGCCTTATACACCTCAATCAGATCACCTCGCAGGTGCCTACTCTCCAGGTGCTGCAATTTGCAGAACTTAAGCCTTTCTTGGTAAGAGCACTCCTTAGTTCCTTCACCAATCTTGTTGCCCTTCTTTGTACTCGTTCTACCAACTCTACATCCTTCCTAAAATGAGGCCTCCAGACCTGTACACAGTTATTTTAAAGGAGGCGGCAAAGCAACTAAGGCAAACCCTTAGCCATAATTATGAGAGCATCCTTGGACTCAGGGGAGGTTCCCACGGACTGGAGATGTGCAAATGTGTCCCCAATTCACAAAGGTGGATTGAAGGGTGACACGAGTAATTACAGACCAGTTAGTTTAACTTCTGTTCCGGGTAAAATAATGGAGTCACTGGTTAAAGATGCATTGCAGGATCATCTAGACAAGACTGCAGCAATAATTCAAACACAGCATGGGTTTGTTAAGGGAAAGTCTTGTCTGACAAATTTGATTGGTTATTATGATGTGGTCACAAAGGAACTGGATGCAAAAAATAATTTTGATATCATATACTTGGATTTCAGGAAAGCTTTTGACACTGTTGCGCATGGAAGACTACTGTACAAATTGGAGCAGAATGGTATTAAGGGTAAGTTGCTACAATGGATAAAAGGATGGTTAAGTGGGAGAAGACAGAGGGTGGTAATCAATGGGTGCTGCTCTTCGTGGACTAATGTTATTAGTGGAGTCCCACAGGGTTCGGTGTTGGGTCCACTGTTGTTTTGTGTATTTATCAATGATATTGATGAAGGTATATCAGGCTTAATGTCGAAGTTTGCAGATGACACAAAGGTTGGCAGGGTTGTTAATGACAGTAATGGCAGTGTGCTACTGCAACAGGATCTAGATAATTTGGGCAGATGGGCTAAGAAGTGGCAACTGAAGTTCAACCTTGACAAATGCAAAGTACTGCATATGGGTAGAAGTAACCCCAGAGAAACGTACCAACTGTGTGGTACTACACTTAAGGTGGTAAAAAATGAAAAAGACCTGGGAGTAATTGTGCAGTCAGATATGAAGTTTTCTGAGCAATGCAGACAGGCTGCTAGGGCAGGTCATGGGGTTTTGTCAATGATATATAGGACTTTTGCTAGCAGGGAAAAGGAGGTGATTGTCCCTCTGTATAAGGCAATGGTCAGGCCACGCCTTGAGTACTGCGTACAGGTCTGGAGGCCTCATTTTAGGAAGGATGTAGATTTGCTTGAGCGTGTACAGAGAAGAGCAACACGATTGGTGAGGGGAATGAAGGGATCCTCTTACCAAGAGAGGCTTAAGTTCTGCAAATTGCAGTGGCTGGAGACTAGGCACCTGCGCGGTGATCTGATTGAGGTCTATAAGGCCTTGAATGGGTTGAGTACGCTGAATTCTGATGGAATCCTTCCACTTGTTCAGATTACGAACCTACGGGGACATAAGTTCAAATTAAGAAAGGACAGATGTAGAATAGATGTGCGGAAATTTGCCTTTAGCCAGCAGGTGGTTAATTGCTGGAACAAACTTCCATCTGTCGTTGTGGAAGTTGATAGGTTAAATAAATTTAAGGAGGAACTGGACAGGCATTTGGAGGGAATGGTGTGTTTTTTTGTTTTTTTTTGGCTGATGCTGCATAAGCTCCTACACTTGCTTTCTTGCATCATGTGCCACTACTACTACTACTATTCTAGGTGTGACCTGACCATTGCCTTGTATAACAGGATTATCACCTCCCTGTCCCTGCTAGCAAAATTCCTATATATCATTGACAAGACTCCATGACCTGCCCTGGCAGCCTGTCTGCACTGCTCAGCGAACTTCATATTTTGCTGCACAGTTACCCCCAGGTCTTTTTCACTTTCCACTTCCCTGAGTGTAGTACAACCCATCTGGTATGTTTCTCTTCGGTTATTGCTACCCATATGCAGTACTTTGCATTTGTCAATGTTAAACTCCAGTTGCCATGGTATCTGTTTTAATACCTTTGTTACATTTCTCTGAATTTCAGAAACTGACTGAAAATGCATTCCTTTCATGACTTGACTCCTTTTAGTCGAGCAAATAAAAAGAAGTCACAAGGAGACAAATCAGAAGAATACAGAGGGTGCTGCAACATTGTGATCGATTTTGAAGTTAAAAACTACTTCACTACAATGGTGGAATGTGTGAGAGCATTGTCATGATGCAAAATCCATGACAAAGCAAATTCAGGTCGAACCTGGTTGACTCACTTGCAAAGCCTTTCCAAAACTTGAAGGTAAAATTGTTGATTGACAGTTTCATTAGGTGGAAAAACTCTGTGGACAGTTCCTTTTTTGATCAAAAAAAACAAATTAACATGGTTTTCACTTTTAACTTTGATATTCTTGCTTTTTTTGGGTATTGACGAGGAAGCTCCCTTCCATTGTTGACTTTGCCTTTTTGTTTCGGGGTCGTAAGCAAATACTCAGCTTTCATCCCATGTAATTACGCGAGAAAGCAAATCTGGAACATCTTCAATGCTTTCCAACATCTCCTGAGAATGTCGCAACTGAATTTCTTTCTGCTCATGAGAGCAGTTTTTCAGTACCAGCTTTGCACAGACTTTCCTCATCAACAAATTTTCAGTCAAAATTAATCTAATCAGCATGTTTTGTTTTTCGGCAATCATTCTTGTGGTTAACTGCCTATCGCTTCGAACAAGATCACTCACACGAACAATGTTTTCGTCATGTCGAGTCGTGGAAGGACGCCCTGAATGCTCAGCATCTTCGACGGATTCAAGTCCTTCTCAAAACTGTTTTGTCCAATCGAAAATGCGTGGTTTTGACATGGTATCATTTCCATAAACTCTGGTCAACCTTTCATAAATATCCATTGACGATTCACCACTTTTCACCAAAAATTTTATCACAACTCTTTGCTTAAAATTGCGTTCCATTTTTCACATATCACTGAACTGAAACACATCTTTACATGAACCAACTTGTACAATGACTGAAACGACTGATGACATTTACCCTTTGCATGCAGGTAGGGGGGGGGGTTCAGGTTACACAGCGGGAGGATGTAACGATTTACAGTGTGGCCACTTTGACAGAAACACAGCTCGTAAACCACCTTTTTTTTTTTTTTTTTTTTTTAATCTATTATTTGTGTGCCTATAGCAGTAGTTAAAAGCAAAATTTCCATGATTCTGTCTCTGTACATTGTGCAGTGTATAAAGTAGTTGATGTAATGTTATGATTTAATATTGCTTCCTCTATAAATTTTCAGATTTCTCATAATCAGCAACAACATGAAAATTCTCCTCATTCACGGAAGCCTAAAATATGGGAGAAACAAAGGAATAAAAGAGGTAAAAGAATGAAAGGTAGAAGGAAAGGTGGAAGCAAAGGAGTATCAACACAAAACAAGAAATTAACTCAGCAGCAGCAACAACAGCAACAGTGTCTGCAGAATTCAGTAGATCATAGGAATAATATAACTCATAATAATAAGGTAAGTATTCCTTTGTTAATTATCATTTTTATAATTTCACTTTACAGGATAACATACTTGGACACTGGTATACATATTTCAAGATCCAGCTTGTGGACTGTTGCAAAAAAATGTATAACCCATTGTTCACTATTGTATATGTAGGGCCTTACCTATACAGTGGTATTGTCTTGGTATATCAGCTTTAATGAAACGTTTACGGCAAATTTAAGCTTGTGACCATACAGAATTTAAATGTTAATTTATTAGGAATTTTTTTTGTTTCTTTATTAAATCTCAACAAGTAAATGTTTTTCTTTAAAAATGGACAATTAAAACCCTTGATTCTGCAAGCTTAAAATGCTTTTGAAGAATGAGAAAAGGAGCAGCTATATTAAAATAAATTTTAAATTTCAAATGAGTGTGCATGTTTGATTTGTCATTAAAACTTAAAACAGAATAGAGGCACCACAGTGCCTCTTCTTTTATTTTCTCGGTTTCTTTTTCCTTCTCCTCCATTGCTTACTTTTTCTCTTTCTCTGTAGGCATTTAAAAAGTTCCTTTTTAATACCATGTTTACTTATAGAAAGTTGAGAATTCTAGAAAATAAACACAATTAAACTCAACATGTAGCTTCTTCGTCTATCAAAAGAATATATCTTTGTCTATCAAAAGGATATTTCAGAGACTGCTGGGAATCATGAGGGTACAAGTGAACACATGGGTTGTGTTAGGGTGGCAAAGAGGAAGAGCAGGTGCATGTATACTTGCGTGTACACCATTGCTAGGAGTTTAGTAAATAAATTTGATGAATTTGAGGTATTGCTCAAAACATCAAAGGCAGATATTGTTGGGATTTCAGAGACGTGGTGTCTCACAGATATAAGGAATGCAGAACTGGAATTTGGGGAGTACAATGTCTACAGAAAGGATAGACAGGATAGGAAGGGAGGAGGGGTTATGCTATTAGTTAAGAAACACATAAAATCCAAGGAAGTGAAGCCAGTCGACATCGCTGCACAGTGCAGTGTCGAGTCAGTTTGGTGTGACATAAGCATTGGGAGATCAAAATTGAGAGTAGGAGTGTGCTATAGGCCTAATGACTCTGATGAGTATAATAAGAACTGTACAGAGAAATAGAGTGGGCCAGTAAATCAGAGAGTCTTATAATGGGGATTTTAATTTCCCAGATATTGACTGGAATTTGGGGGCTGGTCACTCACACACTAGCAAGGCTTTTGTGGATTTATTGGATGATTGTTTTCTACATCAGCATGTTCGGGAGGCAACTAGAGGGAGTAATACTCTTGATTTGATATCAGTAGTGATTCTTCATGCATTAAGAATCTGCAGATAAATGAACCACTAGGTGGCAGTGATCACAGTGTTCTGAAGTGGGATTTACTCAAAGAAGTAACTACCATTAGGGGTAAAGGAAAGGGGTATTGCTTTCGTAAAGGCGACTACGATGGACTGAGACAGTGTTTAAATTCTATACAGTGGGATCAACTGATGATGTTACCAACAGCAAATTCAAAATGGGAAGCATTCAAAGAACTTATCTTGGAAGCTACTAGGCTTTACATACCAACTAAGAAATATTGTTCAAGGTTTAGGCCTAAATGGATGTCAGATGAACTAATGAGGCATATGGCAGAGAAGAAAAATGCATGGGATACATACAAATTAACACGTGACACAGAAGCCTATGATAGATACAAGTTGATCTGTAACCAAGTTACAAAGGAGGTTAGGCAGGCGAAGGCAGATTACGAGAGATCCTTGGCAAGGGATACGAAGAAAAACAGCAAAGAGTTCTTTACGTATGTAAACTCTAGAAGGAAGGGGATGAATCAGATTGGTCCACTTGATATTGATGGGTCAACTGTTGATGACCCTGCTCAGGTAGCTAACAAACTAAATGAATATTTTGCATTGACATTCACTCATGAGGAGTTATTCAGCGAGGGGAATGCCAGAGGTGTATTCAACTCTAGCAGTAAGCTAGAGAATCTTGTAATAACTGAGAGTAAAGTGGAGGAGAAATTGTTGAAGATAAACACAAGAAAGGCACCTGGGGTGGATGGGATCTATCCAGTTATATTAAAGGAGGCAGCAAAGGAAGTAAGCAAACCCTTAGCCATAATTATGAGAGCTTCCTTGGACTCAGGGGAGGTACTCATGGACTGGAGATGTGCAAATGTGACCCCAATTCACAAGGGAGGATCAAAGGCTGACACAAGTAATTATAGACCTGTGAGTTTAACTTCTGTTCCCAGAAAATTAATGGAGGCACTGGTTAAAGAAGCACTGCAGGATCATCTAGACAAGACTTCAGTTATAGCTCGGACACAGCATGGTTTTGTTAATGGGAAGTCTTGCCTGACCAATTTGATTGGATACTGTGATGCAGTCACAAAAGAACTGGATGCAGGGAATAACTTTGATATTATATACTTGAATCTTAGAAAGGCTTTTGATACTGTTGCACATGGAAGACTGCTGCACAAATTGGAGCAGTGTGGCATTGGAGGCAAATTGCTGCTATGGATAAAGGGGTGGTTGAGGGGGAGAAGACAGAGAGTGGTAATCAATGGACACTGCTCATCGTGGACTAATGTTATTAGTGGAGTCCCTCAGGGTTCAGTATTGGGTCCTTTATTATTTTCTGTATTTATAAATGATATTGATGATGGTATATCAAGCTTAATGTCCAAGTTTGCAGACGATACAAAGGTTGGCAGGGTTGTCAAGGACACTACTGACACTATGCTGCTGCAACAGCATCTGGAAAGGTTGAGCAGATGGGCTGAGAGGTGGCAAATGAAGTTTAACATTGACAAATGTAAAGTACTACATATGAGAAACAGCAACCCCAGAGCAACGTATCAACTCTGTGGTACTACACTGACAGTGGTAGAGAATGAAAGGGACCTGGGGGTGGTTGTGCAGGCAGATATGAAGTTCTCTGAGCAGTGCAGACGGGCTGCAAGAGTAGCTCATGGTGTATTGTCAATGATATATAGGAATTTTTCTAGCAGGGATAAGGAGGTGATTATTCCCTTGTATAAGGCAATGGTCACTCCACACCTAGAGTACTGTATACAGGTCTGGAGGCCTCATATCAAGAAGGATGTAGAGCTGCTGGAACGAGTACAGAGAAGGGCAACAAGATTAGTGAATGGAACAAAGGGGTGCTCTTACGAAGAAAGGCTTAAGTTTTGCAAATTACAGTGTCTGGAGACTAGGCACCAGCGAGGTGATCTGATAGAGGTGTATAAAGCCTTGAATGGTTTAAGCATGCTCAATGCTGATGGGATTCTTCCTCAAGCTCAGAAAAATCACCTGAGAGGGCATAAATTCAAATTGAGGAAAGACAGATGTAGGATAGACGTGCGGAAATTTGCCTTTAGCCAGCGGGTGGTTGGTTGGTGGAACAGACTTCCATCCCTTGTGGTGGAGGTTGATAGCCTAAATAAGTGTAAGTCTCAGCTGGACAGGTATTTTGAACGAACAGAGGGGTGAAGTGGAAGTGGGTTTTTTTTTTTTTTCTTTTTTTTTGGCTGATGCTGCATAAGCTTGCTTTCTTGCATCAAATGCCTCTACTAATGCTAATGCTAACTCACTTGTATAATTGCACATCGTTTTGGATATAAGAGATGTTGAGACTTTCACAGGCCAAAAAGGAATAAGCCCTGAATCTGATGATCTCATTAACCTTACTAATGGTTGGATTGCACTCACTTGTGACCTTTTTCACTCTAACTGGATGTACACCATAAGCCACTGGAGTTAACACTCTTTCAGCATCAGCAGCTTTTCATATAGGCACTTTTCTGATATCATTATGAACTTCACTGTTTCCCCGTGTTACTACTGTGGTTGTTTTTCAGTGTTCAGAATCCTTGCACATTACCTATTCAGCCTGGCTGCCATTTCAGCTGAATTGTAAATTTTTTCACCTCTTTCATCAAATATACTCTCCGCTTTTTTTTTTTTTTGTACTCATAAGTAGAACTTTTTTTTACCCATTTTTAGCTCTCTTTGCCATCAACTTTTCATACTCAGACTTTTTAAAGTCTCATCCCATTAGTGGTAAGAATTAAAGTATTTATTATATATTTGCTTATAGTTATCATAAAGAAATGGTAATAATCATATAATGCAGAAGTGTTAATATAGAAAAATGTATAATTGCTTATTTTTTTATCTTTGTTACAAATTTGAACAACAAAATTAATTCTTAATTTCTTTATTCATGGTTGTATTCCATATAATATACATATTAAATTCATGGTTGATATTAAGGCTAAACTAAATTTTACTTTATAATGATTTATGAAACTTTAAATGTTTGATTCTCACTTCTTTCTTTTTTTAATTTTTTTGTCTTTGCAGGACGAAAAACTAAAAACAACCAAAGAGTCAGATGAAAGTGCAGAATCTGATTCTGAATCAGAAGCTGGAAGCAGCCATTCTGGTTCTGGGGATCATGATGATTTGAGTGAGGACAGGAGTCAACAACAGAAGAATGGAAATGAGGAGGAAGATGAAGAATGGGAGAAATTTCAACAAAAAATGGCCAAAAAGGAGAAAGTTTTGGAGACAAAATCTAAAAAATCTCATAGTGTCCATTGTCCATTTTTTCCTGATGTAAGTTTTTTTTTGTTTCTAAGGGTAATATAATGGGATATTATTTACCTTACATTGTGTAACTTCATGATGCACATTTTAGAACTGCACAGTTGTCTTCAGACTTGAAAGTTATAAAAATATGGGACATTAATTGCTAGGTGGTCGTTTCATTATAGACAGGTATCAACTGGTATAGTGGATGCCATTGTCCACATTTGTGTGGTCATTAGGTGCTATCATAGACACACTCAGTGAAACTGGATATGCTAATTGGCATACTATTCTTCATGTTGGTTCAACATGCATTCCATGTGTGTGTACCTGTTTCAGTGAAATAGCCAGTAGGCTGAACACGGCCACATAAGCAGCAAAATGATAAGTAGAGTTGGTACAGATCCATGCTTATTAGATATCAAGGGATAAGATGTTACCTTTATTATCTACATCAGGTGCCCTTATCCTTGAGGAAAAAAGAATTGTACATAAAATGTGTCATTAACTGTGACTTAGTACCAGATGGTGAGGAGAGAGAAATGTTTGCAGTTGTGGCAATTGAGTATTGCACATGATAACCAGTTTAGCTACTGAGACATTTGCATTTCTCTTTATTGTTGATTCTTGCTTTGTGATCTCTCTCTCTCTGTCCCTCTCCCTCCCTCTGTGTGTGTGTGGGGGGGGGGGGGGGGACTTTTGAATGGGTACCCTTCAGCATAAATATTTTTCATCCTTTAGCCTTCTTATTACATTATATCCTAATTATTGTGATATCAGATTATTAAGAATGTGACATATTTCAAAGTTGCTACCATTCCCTGACCAACAATAAGCGTTTTATATGCGTTTTAGTATGGATTAGTTGAAATACATGTACCATGACAGTTGAAGTCTAAATTGTTCTGAGACTTGTAAATAGCTTGACTAATTTGAAGGTGCCTCCGTAGCCAGGTGGGAAGGAGCAGCAGTGCGTAGCACACGCTTCTTGATTAGACCGGGGTTCGAGCCCGTCACCACCAAATACGGAAGATGCGGAAAGGTCAAGGAATGACCAACGCATATCCCGGAGCAATATGGCCTTAGTTGCTAATGCTCCTAAAAACCAAATAACAACAACAACTAATTTGAAAAGAGTGCCAAAACTAAATACTGGAAATAATTTTTATAGTGAAATTGAACAGAGCTGCAACAAAAATTTGCTAGTATGCTGTACAGTCAGTCCTCGTATAGCACGATAGTTGTGTTCCTAGAAACCCTTGTGCAATATAAACAACAGGCCCTATGGGAAAAATAGGGTTAGGTGCCGGCCACCCAAGATTGAACGCACAAAACATTACCAAACACAATAGATAATCGTAATAAAATGCATATTTTATTATGACTATTACGTAATAAAATATTGCTAATGCTTTTGCTTCTATCGTAAGCAAACTTGTTTTTTTGTTTGATTTTCTATCCAAACAGATGACAGACATTCCATCTCTTCCAATTCTTTGTGTCTTAATCTAATGGATTTTAATTACACTTTGAGTTGTTCCTGCTATCAAAGTTTTTTATTTTCTCTGCATTCTTTGTAATTCTCGGCGTTGCCTCATTAGCACGTGCTAATGAGGCAACGCCGTTACTACCATAAATTAGTCTGTAGCACGTGCAATATCACGTGGTCTTTCATTTCGCTCAAAGCATTTCACAATTTTGTATTTTTTCTCTATCAACAGAGGCGGACTGGCCATAAGCCTTACCGGGGAAACCCCGGTGGGCCGGAGGCCGATGTGATTTTGGCCATAAATGCTAGTATGAGGCCACTACAAATTTTCCCGGGTAAGAATTTTTGATCCAGTCTGCCTCTGTTTATCGATATCGCTTTTCTTTTTCTCTCTGAATCTGCAGTGTCTTCACCAGGACGCTTCCTTTTCACACCTTTTAAGTATTTTACTCATTTTTAGGGAATAAAGCACAATTACAAAATGAGGAGGCCGCTTGATACACATAAACAAAGCTGCGCGCGTGTAGCAACTGAATAAACAACACTGTAAAGGTAGAGATTAATACCTCACATTTTACTAAAGCATATTTCTAGGGGTTACTACCATAAAACAATAAAAACAATTTCCAGTTGCGTTTCTGCAGTGGAATCTGTTATAAACTGGTAGTAAACTCGATCTAATTGCATTTGCGATTATACTGATAGCTGGAATTGTGTTGGTTTTTAGGTTATTATGGTAAAATGTGTTTCCCCTTCACTGATATAAAACACATAAATACATTTTCAGAATCTTCTCTTCATTCCTATCGTGTTGCGTTCGGTTGGGGTGATTCCGCGTTCGACTGCCATTTCTTGTAAATACAAAGGCGAATCAGGCATAACCGAATTCGGTTCGTGTTATATAAGATATCATTCCCCTATTTATAAATAGTATGATCGAATTCGTGTAGTGTAAACACGTGTTATACGAGGACTGACTGTATATAGTATTGTTATACAGTATGTGGCACCTTTAAATTTTACATTAATATTCTTCACCAAGAATTATGTGTTGAATTATAAAGAATTCACATAACTGTAACTTGCGTTACAAGTGTGCATGTATTTCATTTTGTTTACACCACTGAAAAAATAAATATGCTGATTGCTAATGGTACAAAATGCACAATTTCCCAATGCAGATGTAGTGCATCTTGAAGTCTTCGCTCAATTTGAGAGAAAAAGGAATGCACTTCAGAGAAAAAAATATTTTTGCATTGGAGGATTAAAAAAAAAAAAAAAAAAAAAAGTGCCCCCCCCCCCCCCCCAAAATAATAAAATAATAATAAGAAGAAGAAAAAGTGTGCCCTTCAGGGCAGGCACTTCACACTTTATGAACCTGTCGTAAGGAATTCACAGTAAGGAATGTGAAATCTTTCAATTTCTTTTTTCATAATAGTTATGCAGCTGGAGGTATGTAAGCTGTACATTAAAACAAATACTATGCCATTTATTATGTATAATTATAAATACCTTTCTAAAGAAAGGTATTTATAATTATACTCTTTCCAGAATATAGATACGCTTTCCAAAGAAAGAGTATCTATATTTTGGAATATTATTTGCTGTTTAATACTTGCAATACATGCAAAAGCACAGTAATGTTTCTCTCCTCTAGCATTGCTTGTCATAATACAGTGCTAACTGATCTTGCTAACACAAGCTGTGTAAGCAATTTGGGAGTTCTTGCACAAACCACTGATCAATTCATAGCTAATAACTCTTTGGATTTATGATAGAGAATCTGTTTTTTTGATTTGATTTGGCTCCTCTGTCTCACTGTTCATACTAGTTGTTGCCATAGAGTTTGCAAGAAAAAATTTTTTTTCCCTTAATTTCATTAAAGAATGCAGCAGTGAAAAACACCTGAGAATAGTTTGCTGTAACTTGTTAGTTAGCTATTGGGGGGTACACCACTTTATATTGCAGATTTTCATTTTCAGTACAATGCTTTTTTTTTTTTTTTTAGGAGCATTAGCAACTAAGGCCATATTGCTCCGGGATATGCGGTGGTCATTTCCTGACCTTTCCGCATCCTCCGTATTTGGTGGTGACGGGCTCGAACCCCGGTCTAATCAAGAAGCGTGTGCTACGCACTGCTGCTCCTTCCCACCTGGCTACGGAGGCACCTTCAGTGCAATGCATATGATATACTGAGGGATTGATACCCTCTCTTGTTTTATAAACATTAACAATAAAGAACATTAACAATAAAGATTAATAATAGAACTTACAGTTTATTAAAAACTAATGTAATTAAAGATTTATTTTCCAAGGAAAATGAATTACTTATTTTCAACTCCTAACTTGCATTGGACTGGTCTGCATTTTAAGAAAAGTTTTCTGGTGATAAAAAATCCGAACTACATTTTTAATAGAAATTCTGAAAGTTACTTGAAATTTGTTCTGCCACATCAGAGGTTTTTGTGAATAGGTTATATTTATATAAAAACAGAAATATCAAAGGCTGCATTTTCCTGTCAAGCATAGATGGCTGCAAACTGAATTTATTTTACCCTAGACTGAGTTAAACTTGTGTCCTTTTGACTTCCTTAGGCATCTAGTTTTGGTGGCTGTTCCTCTTTTAAGCATCCAGCAGTACCCAACCATCATATTGACATTCCATCCCTCTTGGTATTTTTTCCCATTTCTTTTATATCCTAATGGAATTCTCCCTCCCCTTCCCCCAGAAGAATTGTTTATTCTTCTGGCTGTTTGCATGATAGGGTTCCTATTTAAAATGAGTAAAGTACTTATGAAATAGCAATAAATGATTAAATAGTGTGAATTCTCTGTTGCTGATTTTATTGGACTCAGGGGAGGTACCCATGGACTGGAGGTGTGCAAATGTGATCCCAATTCACAAAGGAGGATCAAAGGACGACACAAGTAATTATAGACCTGTTAGTTTAACTTCTGTTCCAGGGAAAGTAATGGAGGCACTGGTTAAAGAAGCACTGCAGGAACATCTAGACGAGACTTCAGTTATAGCTCGGACACAGCATGGGTTTGTTAAGGGGAAGTCTTCTCTGACCAATTTGAATGGATACTATGAGGTGGTCACAAAGCAACTGGATGAAGGGAATAACTTTGATATTATATATTTGGATCTTGGAAAGGCTTTTGATACTGTTGCACATGGAAGACTGCTGCACAAATTAGAGCAGTGTAGCATTGGAGGCAAATTGCTGTTATGGATAAAGGGATGGTTGAGTGGGAGAAGACAGAGTGGTAATCAATGGACACTGCTCTTTGTGGAGTAATATTATTAGTGGAGTCCCTCAGGGTTCAGTGTTGGGTCCATTGTTGTTTTCTGTATTTATAAATGATATTGATGATGGTATATCAGGCTTAATGTCCAAGTTTGCAGACGATACAAAAGTTGGCAGTGTTGTTAATGACAGTAATGGCAGTATGCTACTGCAACAGGATCTAGAAAAGTTGAGCAGATGGGCTGAGAGGTGGCAAATGAAGTTTAACATTGACAAGTGTAAAGTACTACATATGGGAAGCAGTAACGTATCAACTCTGTGGTACTACACTGACAGTGGTAGAGAATGAAAAGGATCTGGGGGTAATTGTGCAGGCAGATATGAAGTTTTCTGAACAGTGCAGACGGGCTGCAAGAGTAGCTCATGGTGTCTTGTCCATGATATACAGGAATTTTTCTAGCAGGGATAAGGAGATGATTATCCCCTTGTATAAGGTGATGATCAGGCCACACCTTGAGTACTGTATATAGGTCTGGAGGCCTTATTTTAAGAAGGATGTAGAGCTGTTGGAACGAGTACAGAGAAGGGCAACAAGATTAGTGAATAGAACAAAGGGTTGCTCTTACGAAGAAAGGCTTAAGTTTTGCAGATTACAGTGTTTGGAGGCTAGGCACCTGTGAGGTGATCTGACTGAGGTGTATAAAGCCTTCAATGGTTTGAGCATGCTCAATGCTGATGAGATTCTTCCTCTTGCTTAGAATAATCACCTGAGAGGGCATAAATTCAAATTGAGGAAAGACAGTTGTAGGATAGATGTGCTGAAGTTTGCCTTTAGCCAGTGGGTAGTTGATTGGTGGAACAGACTTCCATCTTTTGTTGTGGAAGTTGATAGTCTAAATAAATTTAAGGCTGAGCTGAACAGGTATTTGGAACGAACAGAGGGGTGAAATCGGAGCGTTTTTTTTTTTTTTTTGGCTGATGCTGCATAAGCTTGCTTTCTTGCATCGTATGCCTCTACTAATGCTAATGCCACTGCTATTTGGACAGTACAGTATTAATTTATAAAAATAAAAAAAAGTTTATAGGCACTTTAATTGTCTTTTATTTTTATATAAACAAGAAATTTTCAGCTGTAAAAAAGTAATTGTGTAAAAATAATGCTTTGATAGTAAAAGGAATTATGTGAAATTTACATTTAATTTTTTACTGATGATAATTATCACAAAGTTCATAATGCTTTGTCTTTGCAAAATACTGTAAAGTAATATTAAAAATTGTTAAATGAAATGAGTTTTGAAGCTAAAATTTTTCATTGTATTTACTGAAATTTTATAATACTTGTAGGATAAACAAGAATACTGGTGGGTTTATTTAGCAGACAAAAAACGGCATGCACTCATTACCGTTCCATACCTTGTCACAAATTTGGTGGAAAGAGAAGAGGTAATTTTACGGTTATTTTAGTTTATATTACTTAATATTAACTAAGTTTTTTGTGATATAAACGTGTATTATATAAGGTAACAGTTCTTACAAAATAAATTTCATTTTGTTGCAGTTTTTTTTTGCAATATTTTGCAAATAAACTGCAACAAATTTTGCAAATTTATTATTATCCTATAAATATCTATATTTATATATTTGCTAATGTGATTGAAAGTGCTTTTTGGTCAGTTTCACAATATAAATTTTGCTGTTAGGCTTCTTTAAGATGTAAGGTGCTTATTACTTATAGTTTACCTTGTACTGCATTGAGTTTGAAAGAATATTTTGGAAAGTGCTGATGAAAAGACAAACTTGTTGAGACTATGCAGTGAGTGCATTCGAAGAATGCAAAAATTTATAAAAATAAAATGAAAATCCAAACAAATTCTCTAAAAAATATATAAAGATGGATTTCAGCTGCAACACCCCCCATTTCATCAGGAACACCAAGTCTATAAACTGTACAGACTTGATTCTCTAAATCAAGTTTTTGTGATATGCAGTACATATAGCATGTTTGTAAATATCCATCTGTTATATTACAACTAGAGGAGGAGAGGATGATTTCTTTGTTTGTTTTTGATGTAGAATGTGAAGAGAGATTAGCACAAATTCAGCATTCTGATAGGCAAATGAATGCTTGAAAAACTGGGTTAATGTCCTTAAGGGAATTAAATGAGGAACCCATTCATTGAACAATAAATTCACTCAGTTGCACAGTGCAATGCTTGAGCCTACACTTGTCCATCAAACAAAACAGCACAACACAACAGAATCTCCATGGTGGGAAATTGTTTCAATAGGAAGCAGCTGCTGTTAATGGCTATTGTAAAAGAAATGGGAAATATATTGTGCACAAAGTATAAGTGACAGAAAAGGGATATTGTTGACTAATAATATTTTAAGAATAGGAAATCTGAGGATTTAATAGTATAGGGCAGAGTTTCCCAAACTTTTTATACCTTGAGTCTCCTTAAAATTTTTCATAAATTTCATGCCCCCAACCTAAGTTCCGGAACAAGTGCAAATAAACAGATTTGACCTAAAATTTAGCTATGAATATATATACTTTTATAAATTAATATATACTGTACTTCAGTATAATCTCAGCAATAAAATAAAATTAATGGAAATAAATTAAAACAATGCTTTGTACCTGGATTAATGAGATGATTAGTCCATATTTAATCAAAAAAAAGTGCTTCATGAAAACAATTTTCCCCAAAAAAACAAGTGTATCTGGGGAGGATGAAAGGTATAGTGATTGGTGATCTTACAAGGCATATTCCCCACTTTTGAATCTTTCAAGAAGCTGTAGCTTTTTTTAGCAGTTTCCATTTTGAACTTAGTAAACCTAACTAAGAGCAAAAACAGGTACAATGTATACTGAAGATAGACATATATTAAATGAATTTGAAGTTTTTTTTGTTTTTTTTTTAAGTTTTTGTTGTCATCAAATGCAGACATTATGAGGATATCAGAAACATGGTTTCTGCGTTCAGTCATATTGGGTGCTGAATTTGAATATGGTGAGTGCAATGTGTACAGAAAGGACAGACAGAATTAGAAATTTAAGGCAGTGCACCTAATTGATGTGGAAACAACTAGTGTAATGTTGAGTTCAGTTTGGTGACATAAGCTCAGGGAAAGCAAAAAATGAGAGTAGGAGTTATATTGAACAGCTATACAGACAAATTGAGTCAGTAAATCAGAATGTCTTATAATACAGAATTTTAGTTTTGAGGTATTGAATGTAAATGGATTGGTCACTTACATGGTAGCAGAATATTTCTGGTATTAGATGACCATTTTCTAGACCACTGTTTTAGAGAGGCAATAAAAGAAAGCAAAGCTCTTGATCTCATTATTTCAGGTTAACAAGTTAGTTTTAATCAGAAAGACTATGTATACTTGATTTTGAATCTATTTTCCACTTTGTCTAGCATATCTAGTTTTTGCAATGAGAATTAAATTAACATGATTATACCACTTACCTTTTTCAATCAACATACATGAATACAATTATTATTTATTTATTATTATTGTTTATACATTCATATTTATATAACTCTTTGAATATACCTATATCTTTATATCTTTGTTATTTCATGATTAAAAATTTGAGTAAGATCCAATGAATTGCCGACACACATTTGTCGACATTTATCATGATGGATATTCAGAAAATCTACCGGTTACACTTTGGCTATCCTCTAGGACCAGAATAAGGTGTGGACACCACATTATTTGTAGTTACTGCTTGCACAAAAGGATTATGTGACTGGTTGAATAAAAGGAAAAAAATCAATGACACTTGCTATAACCATGATATAAAGGGAGCCAAAAGACCATGGTGGTGATTGTTACTTTTGTAATGTGAATGTAACTGGATTCTCGGCAAAGAATAAGCATAAGATTTCTGACATAGAAGTTAGTGCTATTGCATCATTTTAATACACAGCAACCTACTAAAGTAGTACATAATTGGCATCATTTAAGTATATCTCATATTGTGAATACCTTCACAATGAGTTGCCATGATATTGCACTACCTCAAATAAGTAACGCTTCACCACTGGAGAAGACTATTGTTATGGTAAGTTATTACATAGCACAGAGCAAAACGGAAGACAGAATAAATAAATGACAAGTTTAATATTAAATTGTAAAACACATATATTAAATACATACAGTACAAATAGCTTTCGGTTGTTATGGTAACCTTCGTCAGTGAAACTGACAGTTTAGGAACATAGAACATAAGGGTGTGTAGTGCTAGCCACGTATAGTGAACTGCGTGATGTAATAGTTAACTGTTTGATGTTGAAGCCTGTGGTTGTGACGTATGCGAACGTTGCCAACGTTTGTCACTCGTGAGAATGGTTGCTTCGATAATAGGGTGGACACGACATCCACTGCTTCTGTTGAATGAAGTATTAGAGCACATGATGTACGACTCCATCCAGACGCGGCGCTGGTAATGGTGGGACCAATCGATAACCATGACATCGCAGTGCGGGTTAACCAGAAGTGCTCGGCAATAGCAGAGTGTTCTATGTCCGCTAAGCAGATGGCTCCTCGTGTTCTGAAACACATTTGCACTAGCAGCTAGTGCAATCATGGCAAGAAATGTGGTAGACTAGTCCACTTTGTAGTAAGGTGGGAACCAGTGTTTTCACTCTAGAGATAAGGGGTTGCAATTTCTTGCACAGGAGCTGTACGCACTTTATCCCATGAGATTTCAGGACTCTAGAAACCTGCTGTGATAGATTTGGGTAGTATGGAATAAAGGCGCTCGTAGTTCCGGTTCCTGAATGTTCCTGTTGGTTGCTATGTGGTCGTGTGTCTTCAGGTCACACCTGTCGAGGGTACTGGTGGGATAGATGCACCTCGCAAGATCTGCCTTGATCTTAGCGATCTTGGTGCAACTCTCATCCACAGAACTAGAGTGGGTCCAGGCACGGGTTAACAAGGTCCATGCAATGTCAAGAAGATGGCTGCGCCTGTGTGCTGATCGATAGTTGGTAAATTGGCCAGCACACACTGGTTTGCGGTAGACAGTTGTCTTCAAGTGCATGTCCTCAATGTCAGACAAGGGTGTATAAGCATGGTAGGATATTGTCCGACTCTGGTTCTATGGTTCAGGCAATGGGATCTGGTACATTCGTAAATGCATGACCCTCCAATTCTTCCATCGCAATGTTTGCCATGACTGAACTAACTGGGGAACCCATGGCTGTGCCATGCACCTGTTGGTAAATGGAGTCATTGAACATAATTGTGCCACCAGTTAAGCACAGTCTGAGGGCAGTGGAGATATCATCTAGTGTTAGTTTGGTCCTGCTGCCAAGGGTCTGGTTGCTATCCAAGAGTTTCTTGGCACATGTGATGATTACGTTGTCAGCCAAAGGAATACTCTTAATTTCAGTTTTATATTTATGGCCAAACAGTTTTCACTATGGCACTGCATGCTGGAATTGTGATTTTCTCGCCAGTGGAGTGGGGTGGCTTGTTTTTTGTGATCATCTCAGCTACTACATAACTTGCTTCTTGAGCTTTAACTGAAATCTTAAACTTCTTAATAAATAACTCTGTTGTTCTGTGTTTCAGCATACCTTTGAAATAATTCAGTTTTTCTTGTTAAATGGTTGTGTTTATTAGAAAAATGTCAATTTATTGGGTACCATTTTTGCATTAGCCAGTTTTTCTCCACAAACTAAACACAAAGCCATAGGACTGCCCTCATAACCACACCACGTAAAGCCCATTTTCAAATACTCCTCACTGTATAAACATATTTTACCTTTTGTAGATTTGGTACTGGTATTGTCCAATGAGAACAAATTTAAAGTGTAAAAATAATGAAAATATAATTGTAACCATTCTTGTGTGTTTTGTAATGAAATTGTCTTAATTAACTTATACCGATATTAGCAGTAGCCGTATTATGAAAACAACATATGCTAGAAAAAACTGAGAACATGTTTGTAATCAGCATGCAAAACTGTTTTAGAAAAGTGTTTTCATTTATGATAAAAAAAATCCATTTTTTTGACCAGTGTTATCATAAATAACTCTTCATTCATTAGGAATCTCTAGATAAAGAAACCACTAGGCAGGAATGATCAAAATTTGTTGATATGAGATATACTGAAAGGTGTAACTGGTGTCAAGGAAAAAAGGGTGGGGATTTTGCTTGCATGAAGATGTCTTTAATTGACTTAATGTTCACTGCATCATGATGCAAATATGCAGCATTTCTCGTATTCTCTGTATCTCGTGAATTCCTCTGACCGTGTGGTCGTCCCAGAATACAAACAGAAAATTTATTTATTATCAGGTTTTTAATTCACTTGGAGGAGAAACCACCTGTCTTTTAGAATGTTTTATTCCTATTTGACAGAAGACAAACTGGATATTTTTGTCAAGCAACTTTCACCAGAGATTGAATAATTGTTATAGTAAGAAGAAAGCCCAAAAATGTCTCCATTGACTCCATCCCATGATTTTCAGACATGGCTCAAAAGGGTAGTCAGAAAAGCCAGCAGCAAAACTGTTAAACAGCTTTTAAAATATTAAGTGAGGTCAACTGATGATGTTAGCAACTACAAATTCTGAGTGGGTAGTATTGAAGGAAGTAATCAAAGAAGCAACTATGCTTTTTATACTAAGAGATCTTGCTCAAGGTTTAGATGGATGTCAAATGAAATGAAGACACTAGTAGCACAGAAGAAAAAAGTATGAGAGAAATAAATCGTCAGGAAACACCCTAGCCTTCTTTGGCTAAGAATGTGAAGAAAATTAGCAAAGAATAGAATTGTTTACTTATTTTAATATTAAAAAGAAAGGGATGAACCTGTTTAGGTTGTTGAAAAACTGAAAAGTATTTTGAGTCTGTATTCATGCATAAAGAAAAGTTTTTAGGAGTGGGGGGGGGAGATTTTTATATAAAACAATTAGCACCAGCACACATGGGCTGCAATAATGCACAACTTTTTAAAAAAATGCCACTTTTTGGTAACATCAAAAATCAGTTCAAGCTAAAATTATCAGATTATTTTATGGTTAAATGGAATAAATGCCAGCTTCAAAATTAGGTAAACCAGCATCTTAATAATCTAATTAAGTATTACAGACCTGAAAGAAGCTGCTTTCAAGTTTCTACCAAGTTGTTGGTAGTATTAACTCAAAAATTATATTTCTTTGCAATGTGTTAGTATTGCAGCCCATGTGCAAAATAACCTTTATTTACAGGAAACTAATAACATTTGCTGCTGAAACATTTAGCCTTTATAACAGCCCCTAGTCTCCATGAAACACGCTTCCCCCCATGTTCATTTACTAACTAGCTCTTTGGTTTAGCTGCTCTCTTATTGGGACATGCTTCTTTATAGTTTGAACACGTTAAAAAGCAAATGTTATTCTAGTTAAAAATCAGTCATAAAATTGTATTTTATGTCCTAAACTATATTGTGGAAGCCTGCAAAATTGGGAGAATCAGTTTTTCCATTCAGTTATATTTCATTTCTCTGACCTACTGTCAAGTACTATCTGTTTAGTGGTTTGATTTTAAGTAGGATGGCATTTTCTGACTTCTTAGTATAAGTGGTTTTCTCCTTTTGGGATTAATTTATACATTAAGTGACTAAAATTTGCATATGGGATTTTGTGTACAGTGTTTTTCACCTTTATTCAATATTGTAGACTAATTTTTTTTAATAAGCAAAAAAATATAATAAATAAATAAAATAAATGTTAGAAAGACTTCATATAGGTTAACCAGCGAAATACGTTACAAGTTGCTTTTTATGTACAGGTTAGTGTAATTACGTCATTTCTGTATGCAGCTGACAATTAAGTGGTTAAAATTGGCATTATTTAAATACATCTCATATTGTGAATACCTTCTCAACGAGTTACCTTGATATTGTACTACCTTGAATAAATAATGCTTCCCCATAGGAGAATATTGTTATTTATTCTCGGCGGATACCACCACCCATGCGGCACCATTTCTGAGCTTATTGGCTCCTTGGGTGGGTAGGTGCCCTGGTGTTGCAATGATAACAACCCAGTTGCAAAGTATAACTCCACAATATGAGAGATGCCTAATTAATGTAAAGTAATTTAAATTACAATGCAAATTTAGGACTCTAGCCTCAGGTTGTGAGAAGTTAACTTACATACAAGTTACTGTAATTACATCATGTCTGCATGCAGTTAACTACTAAGTAGTTAAAATTGGCATCATTTAAGTATATCTCATTTTGTGAATGCCTTCACAACAAGTTACCTTGATATTGCACTACCTTGAATAAATAAATGGCATCCGCCGAGAATAAATAACAATAGTCTTCTCCTATGGTGAAGCGTTATATGAATAAATAAATTATCTGCCTAGAATAAATAACGGTATTCTTCTTCTGTGGTGAAGCATTATTTATTCGAGGTAGTGCAACATCATGGTAACTTATGAAGGTATTCACAATATGAGATATATATACACTATAAAATATCTGTGTAAATATACCATAGTGAACTCATAATGAAAAATTACATAAGTAGTGTAAAGACATAGATTTGATTATCTCATATTGTGACTGCCTTCACAGTGAGTTACCATGTGTAGCATACCTCTAATTGATCTATTATTGTTCTTTATACTACAATTTTTTTCTGTGATATTTCATTCTGTACACTTATCTCTTTTTTTAATCTTTAATTAACTGCCTTGTTGAATTGTTCTATTTATACCAGTTAGTTCACTAAATTTCATTTTTATATTATCATTGTATTCAATTAAGTTTTCATTTAAAGGTGGAACTAAAATTCACTGCCCCACCAAAGCCCGGAATATATACTTATTCTGTAATCGTACGCAGTGATTCCTATATAGATTTTGATATTACAAAGCCAATCAAGGTAAGTAATAAGTAAGGATATGTTAGAAGTATAAATTATGAAATAAAGACTGTTTAAAATTAATAACTTATTCTTAAAATACTTCCAGTAAATATACTGAAAGTTGACACATGCATATAGAATCAATGCTTTTGATTTGTGTGTGTATATATATAGTAGAGCATCAATAATCTGAACAAGCCAGCATTTATTTATTTTTTTTATGCTGGTGCCATAAAATAATTATAGTAAGCGCCAGGTATTGTGATCACCTTGGCGAATTAAATTTTGATTTTATTAAACGGCAATTCTAATAAGCGAAAATCGGAGGAATATTTTCCACAGGCTATAAAAATGAAGATATAAAGCACAAATTTACCTTTTTTTTTTTTTTTTTTTTTTTTTTTTCTTACCAATTAACAAAATTAAATGATACTTGAAAATCAGGAAAATATTAGCACAGGTTAGTAAAATAAAAATAAATTTACGCTTAAGTGCATAGCTTAATTAATATACATACAGTACTAACTAAACAACACTTTGTAATCTGATATTTCTGTTCACTAATCTTTTTCGGGGGATTTTGAAAGCTAAAACAGTAAAAAATGATAAGCGTCAATCAATAACAAAGAACATGGGCATGCATAAATTGCATCTAACACGATACTCACAAGTGAGATATAGAGTAAAAAGATTCTGAACACAGTTTTTACGCAGTTTTATTTTACCGCACTGTAGTTTCCTTCGTCTTTTAAAAGGAAGGAGAAATTTTCGACACAATAAATAGCTCATCACCTACGGCCACATCCGGTGATGATGGGATTCCTCAGTTTCTGCTGAAATGCCCCAGTACATTTGTTGTTGATCCTATCCTGTCATTATTTAACAAGATCCTTTATCAAAAAATTTTCCCTCCTATGTGGCATGCTACTTAGTAAGACCACTGCAGCCGATACGCTCTGCTTCTCAGCCCAGTCACTTCCATCCAATTTCTTCTGCATCAAGCCTATTAAAGCCCTTTGAGAAATCTCTTCTGAGAGTGTTAATCACCCAAATTATGCCACAACAGCTATTGCAGATCGACTATGCTACCTGGTCAAGATCCACCACCACAAATTTAGTCACCACCACTAGCAAAGATCCTTGAGGCATTTGAGCACTGTTTGGAAATCACCATTACGTATATCAACCTCCAAGCAGCATTTGATTCTATATTGGTTCACACGTTGGCAAGGCTACCATGTGAATATTACCTCATTGGTGGAGACTTGCTCTGGTGTATTTAGACAACGCTTGAGAACAGGACTGTAATTGTTTGGAATGGCAATTTGCACTACACCAGGACTATTACAGCTGGCGTCCCATAAGGCAAGGTCCTGTCTGGAATCGTGTTCTCTTGCCATTCTTGACTGGCCAAACTGATGTCATCACCTTTGTTGATGACATAAAATTGTTCACTCCCATCTACCCTGGAGACCCTGCTGACTACATCAATGCATTAATCCTTCAGGAACCTTGAGGCCTTCCTCCCTGGTTTCGGTCTTCATATCAATTCTGAGAAGTCGAGCTGACTTTCTTGCTCAAATGGAACCCAACAATAGTGCAACCCATTTCAAGAAGATCCGCGATTTCTGCTGTCCAACAATATACTGATCTGGGCATTATTTTTGACCAAAAGCTCTCCTTTCTACCACACATAGACCACCTGCAAATAAAGTTCTGTTGACCTTGGTGGTTGCTTAAACAACAACTTATGCACTTCCATGACCAGGCTGTTGGTTGTAGATACATTAAGACATGCACATCTGGTCATACTCTATGGCGCTGAAGTCTGGACTTCAACTGCTACGATGCATCTTAGATGGATTTTCGTGGAGGAATTCTGCTATTGAAGTGGGCCATATGGAAATTTCAGCTTCCCCCTGCACCAAGGACCACCCAGATGGCGGCAGCTATCAGCATCAGATGTCTTCCTGCGATCATTCACGAGAGAAGACTCATCTTTGCCGTCAAAATGATGGTTGACATTATTTCTGAACCAGACTTCTGGGATAACTGTGGATGAAGGATCCTGGTCCCAAGCCTTAGGGCCAATCCAAACCTTCAGGCGACGCCAAACCAGTTAAAATTATCCGATCGGTTCTTGCCTGTGCAAATGCTGCAGTACATACATTCCTTGGATGACAACCTTTACAAGTTCACAGTCGATAAGAAATATAGGCAGAATGTACTCCCATCGACTTCCTTCTCGGGACCACGTCAGAGGACATTAGAACCTGCTGCCGAGGACCTGTCCATCACTCCGGTGTTCAAACCTTTCTTTTGTCGTAATGTTGGTTTTTTTTTTTTTTTTTTTTATCTTTTTCATCTTTGTTTATTATGTTGTGTTATTCCTTTTATATGAAACCCCAGCTTATAGCTGTGAAGGGAGTTGTGTACAGCAATGTGCCTTCTGTATACAATAAAGAATTCTTCTTTCAAAGGGAGAAAGTGGGTCTTCGTTAGCAAAATTTTATGAGGTTGGAAAGTTGACTGTAACACACCTTAAAAACAACAAGGAAAAATTTTTAAAGTTTGCACTGAAACTTGATTCAGATGATGATACCAAAAAAAAAAAACCATGAGAACAACTAATGACCTGTACCACAAATAAACAGCATCGAAGATGCTGTTTATTTGTGGTACGGGTCATTAGTTGTTCTCATGTGGTATGGGTACATGTGGTACGGGTCATTAGTTGTTCAACAAATAAACAGCATCGAAGATGCTGTTTATTTGTGGTTCACACAGAGGTGAAGTTTAGAAGAACCCATTTCCAGACGTTTGTTGTGTGAAAAAGCAGTGGATTTTAACAAAAATATTAGGCGGTCCCTCAGATTTTAAAGCCAGTGTTTTTATTTATATATATAAATAAAAACACTGGCTATATATATATATAATGATAAAATTAGAAGTAATTAATAAAAAATACAAAAATATGGAGAAGTAAATAACACAAGGTGCCGAGCCTAATAGGGGAGTAGAGAATGAGAAATTAAAAGAATGTTAAGAACCTAAAAAAAAAAAAAAAAAAATTATATAGAATTACAGGCTGAATTAACAAGCCAGTCATATGTACATGAGCTGAAAGAGAAAGAAAAAATTAATCTCATGTACCAAAACAGTGTTTCTATGCAAACTTATGTTTGGAGGAAAGATTAAAATATGACAACAAAAAAAAAGGGGGGGGGAGTAAAAAATAAAACCTCCATAAACATAAGGTGGCTACCTCTCTTGCCAAACTGCATTTGAAATAACCATTTTTAATTCTGGAACTGTAATTGTTTATTCAATCACAGAGCTAACCATATACATCAGAAATCACAAAATTCCCCATTATAGAAAAGCTTGCTTATTAAAAAAACAGACTTTTTTAAACAATTGATGTGTAATTCATATTATTTTAAATTCACATAGTACCAAATAATTTGAGACAGAGAGGCTGAATGTCAGTTATGGTTCCAACGATTTCACAAATATTAATAGGCAACACATTATCACTTTGCAGTAACAGTGAGTTTTGTTCTTTTCATTAAATTTTTATTGAGGCTGCCTTTAATGGCATTTTATTGTATTTTTGATTAGTTAAAGTATTAATTTTTGTTTTACAAAGATTAAATAGGCTTAGTGGTGTTCGTTAACATATTTTTAAATTTAGCTAGTGAATTTGTAAGTTATAACTCGCTACTTGTACCAGGGTTTTGGCTGGAACATCGTGGCATAACCAGTAGAGCAGAAGAGTAGTAGGGTTTTAATTGTAATAAGCATTTTGAATGTTTTAATCATTTTTTGGGCACATATCTTTTTTATTTAGCTAAGGATATAGTGAATTTGTAAGTTACAACTCGCTACTTGTACCAGATTTTGGCTTAAATTAGAGTATAGCGTATATCTTGAACTTGATAGCTAAAGTATAAGGTAAAACTACTTATAAGGTAAAAGCGGAATACTTATTACTGCATTAGCTTAGCTTAGTATAGTATTGTATAGTCGAGTATAGTAAATTAATCGATTAAATTAAGTAACCTTATTAATTTCATTATTAATTGATTTCATCATATTTAACGGAAATCATGCTTCAGACTAGAGCAGCAAAGCAACGTGCACAAAGTAGCGGTAGTGCTGTGGCTTGGGGGGAGAACCAAAGGGACAATTCTCTAATGCATCACAGCCTAAAAAAATGTGCAACTTGTGAAATGTTTGCAGACCTATCTGGAACAGGACATGATCTAGCTGAGGAGGATGTCTTTGTGTGTGTGCTATGTGCACAGAGTATCAAGAAATTAGATGTCAACTCGGCATTCTGATGGGCTTCTATGAGAGTTTGAAGACTAGGGCAGATGCCCTTGAAGGAACTGAAATGGGGGGGGGGAATCAAACTCTCAGCTGCCCAACTCAATGCCAGAGCTCACTCTTATGCATCAGGCAACACAGCGGCAACCTTCAGGGCAGAATGCACTGGTCCCACATGAGCTAGTTACTGTTGGTGACTCAATTGTCAGGTAGATGGGAAATATATTGTGCAAAAAAGATAGGTGGAATAGGACCAGGGGCAAAAGTTGATGACATTGTTGAGCAGATATCATCTTTTAAGGGCACAAAGGGTGATATTGTTGTGCACCTTGACACTAATGACATTAAGAGTAGGAGATCTGTGGCCTTACTTAACAAGTACAGGTCACTGTTGAAAAAAAAGTCGCAAGTTAGGATTAAATTTGAAAGGGTCCACAATTCTGGAACTGTAATTGCGGACCCTTTAACAGGACAGATTGTTTCTACCGGGATGTGATACACTTAAATAAAAAGGGTGCAAGAATATTTGTTGATGCTGTTGAGGCAGTGCTAAATGGGTCGGAAAACTGCTAGCTTTGGGGCGGATTCATAGACTAATAGATTAACAGTAGCCGCAGGTAGAGGTGAAAGTGATTCTTGCACAGCTTCTATTGGAATGAGCAGCAGCCTGGAAAGTGAGGTACTGGGGATTTCAAGAGCTGCTGGGAGTCATGAAACAAGTAAATACATTGTTTTTTGTTAGGGTAACTAAGAATAAGAACAGGTGCATGTATACTTGCAAGTACACCAATGACAGGAGTATAGTAAATAAACTTGAATTTGAGGTGCTGGTGAAGATATCAAAGGCTGATGTTGGGATATCAGAGACATGGTGTCACGGAGAGATAAGGAATGCAGAATTGGAATTTGGGGAGTACAGTATGTACAGAAAGGATAGAAAGGGAGGAGCAGTGTTGCTGTTAGTTAAGAAACACAAAATCTAAGGAAGTGCATCCTGGTGACATTAAGCACTGGGAAAACCAGATTGAGATTAGGAATGTGTTATAGGCTTAATGACTGATGAGTACAATGAACAAAGAAATAGAGTAGGCCAGTAAATCAGATTGTCTTATAATGGGGGATTTTAACTTCTCATATATAGACTGGAACTTGTGGGTTGATCACTCACATGCTAGCAAGACTTTTGTGGATTTATTGGATGATTATTTTCTACAGCAGCATGTTCGAGAGGCAACCAGAGGAAGTAATACTCTTGATCTGATAATCAGATCAACACTGATTCTTCATGCATTAAAAATCTGCATATATAGGTGGCAGTGATCACAATGTGGGATTTGCTTCAAGATGCAACTACCATCAGGAGTTAAAGGGAAGGTTGTTTTGCTTTCGTAAAGGTGACTACAGTGGTCTTGGAGATTTTTTTAAATTCTATACAGTGGGACCAACTGATGATGTTACCAACAGCAAATCCTAAATGGGAATCATTCCAGGAATTAATCTTGGAAGCTACTAGGCTTTTCATACCAATTAAGAAATACTGCTCAAGGTTTAGGCCTAAATGGATGTCAGACTACCTAGCAAGACTTGTGGCAGAGAAGAAAAATGCACGGGATGCATATAAATTATCAGGAGATATAGATGCCTATGGTTGATATAAGGTAGTCTGTAATCAAGTCACAAAGGACATTAGGCAAACAAAGGCAGATTACAAGAAATCTTTGGCAAACGATTCAAAGAAAAACAGTAAAGTCTTCTTTACTTTTGTAAACTCTGGAAGGAAGGGGATGAATCAGATTGGTCCACTTGACATCAATGTTATGATTGTTGATGCACCTGCTGGGGTAGATGACAAACTGAATGAGTATTTTGCATCTGTATTCACACATGAGGAGTTATTCGGGGGGGGGGGGGGGGGGTGAATGCCAGAAGTTTATCAAACTTTGCCAGTGAGCTATCAGTGATTTTGTAATAACTGACAGCAAAGTGGAGGAGAAATTGTTGAAATTGAACATAAAGGATCGTGTTGTGGATGGGATCTATCCAGTTATATTAAAGGAAGCAGCAAAGAAAGTTAGCAAACCCTTAGCCATAATTATGACAGCTTCCTTGAACTCAGGGGAAGGTCTCTGTGGACTGGAGATATGCAAATGTGTCCCCAATTCACAAAGGGTAACATGAGTAATTACAGACTTGTTAGTTTAACTTCTGTTCCAGGGGAAATTTATGGAGACTATGGTAAAGGAAGCAATGCAGGATCATCTAGACAAGACTGTTATTCTATTCGTGGACTAATGTTATTAGTGGAACCCCCCAGGGTTCAGTGTTGGGCCCATTGTTGTTTTCTGTATTTATCAATGATATTGAAGGTATATCAGGGTTAATGTCTAAATTTGCCGACAATACGAAGGTTGGCAGGGTTGTTAACGACTATATGATAGTATGTTACTGTAATAGGATCTGGTAAAGTTGAGCACATGGGCTGAGAGGTGGCAACTGAATTTTAACATTGCAGTAACCCCACAGTAACATATCAACTGGGTGGTACAACATTCAAGGTTGTGGAGAACGGAAAGGACCTGGGGGTAATTGTGCAGTCAAATATGAAGTTTTCTGAGCAGTGGAGATAGGCTGTAAGAGTAGCTCATGGTGTCTTGTCAGTGATATACAGGAATTTTGCTAGCAGGGATAAGGTGATTGTCTCCTTGTGTAAGGCAATGGTCAGGCCACACCTTGAGTACTATATACAAATCTGGAGGCCTCATTGTAGGAAGGCTGTTGAGCTGCTGGAACGAGTTGGTGAGTGGAACAAAGCTTTGCTGCTGGGCGCCTCCGTAGCCAGGTGGGAAGGAGCAGCAGTGCGTAGCACATGCTTCTTGATTAGACCGGGGTTCGAGCCCGTCACCACCAAATACGGAGTATGCGGAAAGGTCAAGGAATGACCACCGCATATCCCGGAGCAATATGGCCTTAGTTGCTAATGCTCCTAAAAAAACCAAATAACAAACAAACAAACAAACAAAGCTTTGCTGTTGCCAAGAAAGGCTTACGTTCTGCAAATTGCAGCTTCTGGAGACTAGGTTATCTAATTGAGGTGTATAAGGGCTTGAATGGTTTGAGCAAGCTCAGTGCTGAAGGAATTCTTCCTCTTGCTCAGATTACTCACCTGAGGGGTAGCCAAGCATTCTGGTCTCTTGCCAAAGCTATTGGCCGCAACTTTTGTCCATCTCTGCTCCCACCTCTGTCCAAACCTGATGGTTCTGTTGTCACTTCAGCCAAGGATAAAGCTGACCTGCTAGCATCCAATTTTTCTTCCAGCTCATGTATTAATGATCTTGGTAAAACACCTCCCACCATTTCTAACACACTCCATTCAATGCCTTCTGTGGTCTTCCGTCAAAAGGATATCAGAAGGATTTTGATGAATCTTGATGCTAAGAAAGCTCCAGGTCCTCATGGTATTTCTCCACTTGTTCTCAAAACCTGTGCTCCCGAACTTACTCCTATTCTTTGCCGCCTTTTTTCACTTTCTTATTCCAAAGGTGTTTTTCCTTCTGCTTGGAAATTTGCTCATATCCAGCCAGTTCCTAAAAAGGGTGACAAATCCCTCCCATCCAATTATCGTCCCATTGCAATTACTTCTACTCTTTCTAAAGTAATGGAGAAATCAATTAACCGGCAACTCTTAAACTACCTAGAAACCTTCCGTCTGATCAACGATCGCCAGTATGGATTCCGTCAGTGTCGATCCACTGGTGATATTCTGGCTTATGTTACCCATTTATGGACTAATTCAATGGAAAGGTTCGGTGAAACACAAGTAGTTGCTCTTGACATCTCAAAGGCTTTTGATCGTGTTTGGCATAAAGGTCTTCTAAACAAGCTTCCATCTTATGGTTTGCCAACTGTTTTTAGTATTTGGTTATCCAGTTTTCTCTCTGATCGCTCACTGAGGGTGATGGTAGATGGCTCTCTGTCTTCTAACTTCTCCACTAATGCCGGTGTCCCCCAAGGTTCAGTTCTTTCCCCCACTCTTTTCCTCTTGTATATCAATGACCTTCTTCCATTGACTGGAAATCCTATCCATAGTTTTGCCGATGATAGCACATTGCATTCAACTTTCCATTTTGAGAAACCTTGTCCTGCTCAATCAGCTTCAAGTTTTCGAAAATCTGCTGCCAATTCCTTAAATGCCGATCTTCAGGTAATTCTCCAGTGGGGCAAAGACAACTTAGTTGATTTCAACCCTTCTAAAACTCAGTCTTGTCTTATATCTCGCAAAAAGGATTCTTCTGCTCCTATGCTTATCTTTAGTGACACTCCGATTTCTAGGCAAAATGATATATCTCTTTTGGGGATTACCCTGACTTCTAATCTCTCTTGGCACAAGCACATTACAGATATTGCTTCCTCTGCATCTAAAAAACTTGGTTTTCTCTTTCGCTCTCGGCGTTACTTTTCTTCCAAACAGCTGCTCACTCTGTATAAATCGCAAATCCGCCCTGCCATGGAATATTGTTCCCACATCTGGTGTGGTGCCCCCAAAACCTCTCTCAGGCTTCTTGATTCCATTCAGAAGAGGGCAGTTAGGTTAATTAATGATTCATCTCTAACAGAGTCTCTCCACTCGCTTTCTCATAGACGTACTGTTTCTGCTGCATGCCTCTTCTACAGATACTTCCATGGGCACTGTTCTTCTGAATTGGCTTCTATAATTCCCGCTCTCTCTTTGAAAACAGTCTGAACACATGCCGCCACCAGTCAACATCCATTTACTGTCCAGCTTCAAACCCACAGAACCAACTTTTCATCTTCCTCATTTATTCATTCAACTGCCGTTTTCTGGAACAACCTTCCTTCATACGTATTTCCTGAAAATTACAATCTACAGAAGTTCAAGTCCAATGTCAACAAATATCTTCTTTCGTCTTTTCAACCTCCAACCCAAGCACTGTACTAAGTACTATAGGTTCTAATACCTCTCGTGTTTGGGGTTCTCATAAAAAAAAATAAAATAAATTCAAATTGAGGAAAGACAATTGTAGAATAAATGTGCAGAAATTTGCCTTTAGCCAGCGGGTGGTTGATAGCTAGAACAAACTTCCATCTGTTGTAGTGAAGGTCAACAACTTAAATAAGTTCAAGGCAGAACTAGACAAACGTATGGAGAGTGAATGGATGTGTGAAGTTTTTTTTTCCTTCTCTCTCTCTCTCTTTGCTGATTCTATATAAGCTTGCTTTCTTGCATCATATGCCTCTGCTAATGCTATTATGTTGATAATTAACTGCTTCATTTTAAGAATTTCTGTGGCCCTAAAAGAACATAAAAAATAACTAATAATTGTGATTATTTGTTAATGTGTGACATTAGCAAGAACTAAAAATTTGTGCTGTTTACAACTACTGTATTTATAAAATACAGTAGTATTATTAATATTAGTAGTGATAAATGATGGAAGGAAGAAAACTTATACAGCATCAGCCAAAAAAATAAAACTACCCGCAGCTGCTGATTTTCTCTGTTAACACCACTCTTCATGGTTTTTGATGAATAATAATAATGTTACTCAGTTTTTTATACTTATTTTAGAAATGTTTTTCTTTTTTTTTTTTTTTGCATACCATTTTTCACAAGTCACTTAGGTTCACATCACAAGTTGTATTATTGAATGTATTCAGTTGGGAGTAAATGTTAATTTAGTTCATTTGTAAACTGAATCTTCACACGGTTAATAACACTGCCTTCATTCATTTATTTCTTGACCTTGAGAGCTCCATGATGCAGTGTGAGCTCAGTTTATTTTTGAAGTTGTTGTATCAGGCATGTGCTGAAAAGTGAGTAGAATGTATCTGTGGAAGTTATGTAGTCCTCAAGCAAAGGCAAGGCTGCATAAACCTGTGTTGATGCATTGAGATTGTGGAAAAATGGTACAAAGAAAGTTATGCCAATTGCAGTTCCCATGATTTGACAGGTGCCTACAAACCACTGTGATGACTGTGACGACTTTTGGTTATTTAATGTAGTAGTAGTAGTAGTAGCAGTGGCATTTGATGCAAGAAAGCAAGTGTATGAGCTTATGCAGCATCAGCCAAAAAAAAAAAAAAAAATCACACCATTGCCTCCAAATGCCTGTCCAGTTCCTCCTTAAATTTATTCAACCTATCAACTTCCACGACGACAGATGGAAGTTTGTTCCAGCAATTAACCACCCGCTGGCTAAAGGCAAATTTCCGCACATCTAATCTACATCTCTCTTTTCTTAATTTGAATTTATGCCCCTTTAGGTTCATAATCTGAACAAGTGGAAGGATCTCATCACAATTCAGCGTGCTGAGCCCATTCAAGGCTTTATACACAATCAGATGACCGCACAGGTGCCTAGTCTCCAGCCACTGCAATTTGCAGAACTTAAGCCTCTTCATCCCTTCATTCCCCTCACCAATCTTGTTGCCCTTCTCTGTACACGCTCAAGTAAATCTACATCCTTCCTAAAATGAGGCCTCCAGACCTGTACTCAAGGCGTGGCCTGACCATTGCCTTATACAGAGGGATAATCACCTCCTTTTCCCTGCTAGCAAAATTCCTATATATCATTGACAAAATCCCATGACCTGCCCTAGCAGCCTGTCTGCATTGCTCAGAAAACTTCATATCTGACTGCACAATTTGTATCAGTGGGACAGGCAGGAAGTAAGCAGTGGGATCTCAAGGTGTGGCCAAAGAGGGGCAGTTCATTGCCTAGATCAAAGAACTTAGTTCATAAACCACTGGTAGATGCTAAAACTATCCTCCTTCCACCCTTGCACATCAAATTGGGTTTGATGAAACAGTTTGTGAAAGCTTTATTTTGGGAAGGTCCCTGCTTCAACTACCTTTGTACTAAATTTTCATCGATTACACTGAACAAGAAATTTTGGGTCATATCTTGTTATGGGCATGAAAGTAAATTTACTTTATACATTTTGGGATGCTAAACATGGAAATAGTGCTTAAAATGACATATTTGATCTTGTTTTTGAAAAAAAGTAGATTTTATATATGTACAAGGTATTTTTTATTTATATGGCAGTAAAATGTAGCTATGAATATATCAGAATCCACTGGACCCTTTCGCTTGTATTCAACTTCGGGAGCATCCCTTTTCACCATCCAACAATAATCGGCTAACATGGTGGCACTCCATTTGCTTTTGTATCTTTGTTCTATTGCTGAAATGTCTTGATGGAAGTGCAAGAAATGCATCTTGAATGATATGTTGCACCCCAGTTTTTCGTAAGAAGTAATGAGATCTTCCACAAGTTGCCAGCTTTAACATTTCCTAGAAAATCAGCTGAAACATTTCAAAAGGCTTTCCATGCTGATTTCTCACTATCACTGTTGACAATGCAGAACTGGAATTTGGGATGTACAGAAAGAATAGACAGGATAGGAAGGGAGGAGGTGTTATGCTGTTAATTAAGAAAAACATAAAATCAAAAGAAGTGCACCCAGTTGATATAGATGAACAGTGCACTGTTGAGTCAGTTTGGTGTGACATAAGCACTGTGAAAGCAAAAATAAGAGTAGGAGTGTGTTATATAGGCCTAATGACTCGAATGAGTACAATGAACAATTGTACAGGGAAATAGAGTGGGCTAGTAAATCGGAATGTCTTATAATGGGGGATTTTAACTTCCCAGATATTGACTGGAACTTGTGGGTTGGTCATTCACACACTAGTCAGACTTTTGTGGATTTATTGGATGATTGTTTTCTGCAGCAGCATGTTCGAGAGGCAACCAGAGAGAGTAATACTCTTGATCTGGTTATCAGCAGTGATCATTCGTGTATTAAGAATTTTCAGATAAAGGAACCACTAGGTGGCAGTGATCACAGTGTACTGATGTGGGATTTATTTAAAGATTTAATTACCATCAGGGGTAAAGGAATGGGTTTTTGCTTCCATAAAGGTGAGTACAGTGGTCTCGGACAGTTTTTAAATTCTGTATAGTGGAATCAACTGACAATGTTACCAACAGTAAATTCTAAGTGGGAAGCATTCAAGGAATTAATCGGGGATGCTACTAAAAGTTTCATACCTATTAAGAAATATTGTTCAAGGTTTAGGCCTAAATGGTTATCAAATGAACTAATGAGACTCGTAACAGATAATAAAAATGCATGGGATGCATATAAATTCTCAAGCGACTCAGAAGCCTATGGCAGATATAAGCTAGTCTGTAATCAGGTCACAAAGTAGGTTAGGCAGGCGAAGGCAGATTACAAGAAATCCTTGGCAAAAGATGCTAAGAAAAACAGCAAGGATTTCTTTACTTATATAAACTCTAAAAGGAAGGGGATGAATCTGATTGGTCCACTTGACATCGATGGTTCGACTGTTGATGATCCTGCTCAGATAGCAAACAAATTGAATGAGTATTTTGCATCTACATTCACACATGAGGAATTAAGGTTTGAAAATGGCAGAAGGTTATCAAATTGTAGCAGGGTACTTAATGATTTGGTAATAATTGAGAGCAAAGTGGAGGAGAAATTGATGAAGTTAAACATAAGAAAAGCACCTGGGGTGGATGGGATCTATCCAGTTATATTAAAGGAGGCGGCAAAGCAACTTAACAAACCCTTAGCCATAATTATGAGAGCATCCTTGGACTCAGGTGAGGTTCCCACGGACTGGAGATGTGCAAATGTAACCCCAATTCACAAAGGGGAATCGAAGGGTGACATGAATAATTACAGACCAGTTAGTTTAACTTCTGTTCCGGGTAAAATAATGGAGTCACTGGTTAAAGATGCATTGCATTATCATCTAGACAAGACTACAGCAATAATTCAGACACAGCATGGGTTTGTTAATGGGAAGTCTTGTCTGACAAATTTAATTGGATACTATTATGTGGCTACAAAGGAACTGGATTCAAAAAATAATTTTGATATCATATATTTGCATTTCAGGAAAGCTTTTGACACTGTTGCGCATGGAAGACTATTTTACAAATTGGAGCAGAATGGTATTAAGGGTAAGTTGCTACAATGGATAAAAGGATGGTTAAGTGGTAGAAGACAGAGGGTGGTAATCAATGGGTGCTGCTCTTCATGGACTAATGTTATTAGTGGAGTCCCACAGGGTTCGGTGTTGGGTCCACTGTTGTTTTGTATATTCATCAATGATATTGATGAAGGTATATCAGGCTTAATGTCAAAGTTTGCAGATGATAGAAATATTGGCAGGGTTGTTAATGACAGTAATGGCAGTGTGCTACTGCAACAGGATCTAGATAATTTGGGCAGATGGGCTAAGAAGTGGCAACTGAAGTTTAACCTTGACAAATGCACTGCATATGGGTAGAAGTAACCCGAGAGAAAAGTATCAACTGTGTGGTACTACACTTAAGGTGGTAGAAAACGAAAAAGACCTGGGAGTAATTGTGCAGTCAGATATGAAATTTTCTGAGCAATGCAGACAGGCTGCCAGGGCAGGTCATGGGGTTTTGTCAATGATATATAGGAATTTTGCTAGCAGGGAAAAGGAGGTGATTGTCCCTCTGTATAAGGCAATAGTCAGGCCACGCCTTGAGTACTGCGTACGGTCTGGAGGCCTCATTTTAGGAAGGATGTCGATTTGCATGAACATGTACAGAGAAGGGCAACAAGATTGGTGAGGGGAATGAAGGGATCCTCTTACCAAGAGAGGCTTAAGTTCTGCAAATTGCAGTGGCTTGATACTAGGCACCTGTGCGGTCATCTGATTGTGTATAAAGCCTTGAATGGGCTGAGCACGCTGAATTGTGATGAGATCCTTCCACTTGTTCAGATTATGAACCTAAAGGGGCATAAATTCAAATTAAGAAAAGACAGTTGTAGAATAGATGTGCGGAAATTTGCCTTTAGCCAGCGCGTGTTAATAGCTGGAACAAACTTCCATCTGTCGCTGTGGAAGTTGATAGGTTGAATAAATTTAAGGAGGAACTGGACAGGCATTTGGAGGGAATGGTGTGTTTTTTTTTTGTTTTTTTTTTGGCTGATGCTGCATAAGTTCATACACTTGCTTTCTTGCATCACATGCCACTACTACACACCTGCCTTAGTCTTCTCTGTACTGTCTCCACAAAATTTTTTCATGAGCCCCAGTTTGATGTGGAGTGGTGGAAGTAAAACTTCATTTGGATCTACCAGAGATTCAAATACTACGTCCTTTATTCCAGGTGTTAAAGATTTTTGTTGAGGTCAACTTTCTTCTCGTAGTGCACATTCTTGGCACGACTATCCCACTCGCAGAAAGCAACAATACTTAGTGTAACCATTTTGTAGTCCTAATAAAATGGCGATTACCTTTAAATCACCACATATCTGCCACTTATACTTCTGAGAGACCTAAGAGGATGTTCTCCATGTTTCCATATCTTTCTTTTTTGTGGATGGCATATGCAAGAGGTATTGAAGGCAGCATATTTCCATTGTGTAATAACACAGCCTTAAGGCTAACCTTAGAAGCATCTATAAATAGTCGGCATTCTTCAGAAACATGCCTCATGTTTGTTGCTACCATTAGACCCTCAGCATCCTTACAAACAGGTTCACCTTCTGTTTGATAGAATTTATCATAGTCTTTATTTCAAGTATGAAATGTCACTTCCGCTGTTGTAACCTCGAGCCCAAAAGCTCTGCCTTATTCTGTGGCAGTTCGAGATGCCTGATGAGGTCATTAAGCTCACTTTCTGCGATCTTATGTGGTTCAGAAGGATAAAGGTTTGTACAAAATGGTGAATCCCTTGATATAGATGGCTGCTGTACTTCTTTGTGTATATCAAGTTGATGTTCATCAGTGTCTTCATCTTCATCAGAGTGTACAGAAAAACGGTCGGGTGGTTCAGGAATATGTAGTACTTCACCACGAGGCACGAGACGAATTGCAGATGGTATATTTGGGTAGGTCACTGTCCACTTTTTCTTCATTGTCATCCCTTTTCTAATAGGAGGCACCATACAGAAGTAAAAGTCTGTGACATGATTAGTTGGCTCCCTCCATATCATGGGCATTGCGAAAGGCATAAAATGTCACTTTCGATTCACCAATGCATTGAGTTTTGATGAACAAGTAGTGCAGCATTTGTGTGGAGGCCAGTTCTTGTCCTGGTCATCTACTTTCCACTAAGTTACGAGAAGTAGGCCTTTTTTGTCTCAAGTTAAGGGATACTTTCTAGAGGCTAACATGACTTTTTATTATTATTATTTTTATTATTAGCTATATGGTGCAAGAGGCTTATGCTGCACCAGCCAAAAAAAAAAAAAAAAAAATTCTGAATTACCCTGAGAGAGAGAACAAGTGTCAGAAGTAGAAGGGAATCGTCAAGAAGAAGAATGATGATATCCAGCTCAGGATCCTGGGTGTGCCAAGCCCATACTCACCAGATGTGAGCTGCCTTCTCCACATACAACTCCATAACCTTACACAACACACTGCACAAAATGTAGGTATCTCACAGAGAACAACCATTAACTGAGAACAAATCACCCAGTACCCAGCCGTATTTGTGGATTACTGCAACAGAGTTGGACTCATTTGAGGCGACAGTTGCCAATCACGTGATAAGAGTGCAGTTGTACTGAAACTGCAGTGTTGCAATGTGTTTTGCCAAGAGCCAAAGTTGATAATGTAGAGTAACTCGCTAATATGAGACCCGAACTGTAATTCGAAAACAAGAGCTAAACGACAAATTTTAATGTGATTTTTGTGTTCAGCAGCATAAAATTAGTCGAGTTTGGGTATTTTCGTAACATTTTGTGTTGACTGGTGTTACCCAAGAGAAGAGCGATTGATGGAATTTAGTAAAACAAGGTATTTTTGTTGAACCTTAAATTCTTAAACTAATGGAAGACCAAGAATTTGAGGGAACTATGAATAAAAGAGAAAAACAGGCATGGATTGGCTTCAGGTCTGTTGAAAACTTAGAGAACAACAAGGATCCAGACTTCAAGAATATAGTTGAAAATATGTTGGCAAACTTCAAGAAGCTGGTCTGTAACATGAGTCAAGGTACATTTTTTACACTACTGTATTGACTGCTTCCCAGAAAATCTAGGAAGTGTTAGTGAGAACAGAGTGAGAGGTTTCGCCAGGACATTAAAGACATGGAGATGACGTACCAGGGGAGGTGGAATGTCAACATGATAGCTGGCTACTGCTTGATGCTGAAAAGGGACTGTAAAGTAGAAGGATCTGTTTAAGTGACTCTTTACCACACTGCCCTTTTTAAATGTTTTCAACATGTATTTAAATATAAAAGTCTAGTAATAGTAGCATAATATCAATGCACAAATTCTGCCAAAATTAATAAAAATTTGTGAAAAATCAAATTAATTTTCATGATTTTTGAAGAAACCTGACATAATGAAAGCAAACAGAAGTTTGCTTTCATTATATTATTTCATTTATTTCAAAACAAAAATTATTCAGAAACATGATTTTCTGAGAAAACAGTGAATTTTTTTGAAAATGCAGTGTATTGTAATTTGTCTAAATCTTTCTTAAATTTATTGAAACTTCCTTCCACAACACCAGAGAAATTTTTTCCAACAATAAAAAAAAGCTGGCTGAATTGCTTTCTGCACATCTATCCCACAACCATCCTTCCTCATTTAAATTTAGGCTTCCCCCAATGTGTTGTCTGAGCAAAAGTAAGGATGCCATCAGCATTTAGTTTAATCAGTCCATTCATAACAGTAAAGTAAGTGTAGTTAAAGTAATTGGGGTACCCAATATACCCCATAGTACAGTAAGTGCTAGTTATAGTGATCTCTGGTTATTAGAATCAGCCGCTTTATAGCATCAAATTTCAAAGAACCGATTGAAACCAGTAAAAGGCACTACACTTTCATTGTTTATTAGAATCACATCTTCAATTATAAGAATCAATTTTGAACACACTGTGATATTTTTCTAAAACACATTTCTGGAGGTCACATGTCTAGTGGCCACAACCATAAAACAAAAAACAAAAAAAAAAAAAAAAAAAAAATTACAGTTTTCAGTTTATTGGGCTTTTTGTTTGTACAATCTGTTATAAATGGGTAGCAAACTCGATCTTATTGCGTTTGCAATAATACCGATAGCTGGAATTCTGTCTAATTTTACTTTATTATGGTGAAGTGTGTTTCCTCTTCACTGAAATCTTCAGTCATATAAAAAACAAATAAATTTTGAGAATCTGCTCTTCATTCCCATATCTAAACTTTGTAAACTTTTTATTCCATAAAAAGTTGCGTGTGTCGTATTAGTTCCTATTCGTGTGTGCCGTGTGTTTTGTTATTGATTGAAGCTTATCATTTTTTATTATTTTAAATTTTACTACCAAAAAAAAAAAAATTTCACTGAACAGAAAGAGTGAATTTGAGTGTCTGGAATGACATTTCCGAACCCTGCATTAGCAACTGTTTCAAAAAATGTGGATTAATTATTCATGATGGTCAACTAAGTCACGATACTGATCATGTTGAAAAGCCTGAAGACATGGGCGAACAGGAATTTAATGATTGGGTGAGCATAGATTGTGATCTAAAAGTTACTACAGCTTTAACAGATAAAGAAATTGCCCAGTCTGTTATTGATAATTTCACCAAGGAGGAGGATAATAACGAACCCAAACTAATTCCAGTTACAAAACCACAATATCACGAAGCTATAGCCGTCCTGAGGAGAGCATGGGAAGAAACTGGTGCAAGTGATTGTGAATATAGACAATATTGAAAAATCTATAAATAGACTTTGTAGTGATAATTTTAGTATTAGCAATGGCCACATGGTGCAAGGAAGCCTATGGCTTATGCTGCAACAGCCAAAATTAATAAAATATGAAATAAAATAACAAAAAAAAAATAAATAAAATAATAATAAGAGAAAAGGAAATGGACAACCTATGTGTTTCCCTCTTCCTGTAGGTAATTATCCAGCTGACCTTTGAATTTCCCCAAAAGTCAACCTCTACCACTTAGGTTAGGTAACTTATTCCAGTAATTTATAACTTGTAGCTAAAATAAAAACTTCCTGCAATCCAGTCTACACATCTCCCCCTGTAACTTGAAATTACAGTCCCTAGTTCTAGAATCATTTATAACTGTGAAAATTTCATACTCATTCATTTTGCTTATGCCTCTCAGAGCCTTAAGCACCTAAATCAAGTCTCCTCTAAGGTGCCTAGTTTCCAAGCTCTGCAACCCACGTATTTGAAATCTTTCCTCATATGGATGCCCTTTTGCCAATCTCATCCATTCAAGAAGCACGTCTTTCTTTAGGTGTGGTGTAACAATAGCCTTATATAATGGGATTGTAACATCTTTATCTCTACTAGCAATTGTTCGATAAATCATTGATAGGACACCATGGACCTTCCTTGCAACCAGTCTATAATGCTCTGAGAACTTCATGTCTAGCTGTATCATAATACCCAAGGCCCTTTTCTCCACTACCTGCTTTAGTTCAACTCCGCCAAGTGTATAAGTTATTTTGGGGTTACTGTTCCCCAGGTGCAATACCTTACACTTTGCTGGATTAAAGTATAGCTGCCATTTTTCTGACTATTTCTGAAACAAAAAAACCCTATCCTAAAACATACTTACAGACCATTCCTGAAGTCTATCTAGGTCACTCTGAAGAAGCTCTGCTTGGCAGTGATCATTAACTACACTACCAATCTTTACATCATCTGCAAATTTAGACATCATGGCCTGTATCCCTTCATCTATTTCATTTATGAAAATTGAAAACAACAGTGGTCCTAATACTGATCCTTGGGGAACCCCACTTCTTACATCAACCCAATCAGAGGAATAACCTTTTATCACAACCCTTTGCCTCCTGCCCCGAAGCCATCCATCTAAGGATTTTCCCTGTTATTCCAACCTGTTCCAGCTAATAAAGTAACTGCTTGCTCATGTGGACTGAATCAAATGCTCTGCTGAAATCCAAATAAACAGTGACGAAATTATTCCCTAAGTCCAGCTCTTTAGTGACCCTGTCAAAATAGCTAAATAGATTAGTTTAATATGATTTTTCCTTTACAAAACCATGCTGGGTATCCTTCAGAATTCCATTTCTATCTAAATGATCTTGAGTTCCACCCTTTGATCACTGTCTCTATGATTTTCCCTATTACTGAAGTTAGACTAACAGGCCGGTAATTTCTCACTTCACTCTTAGAATCGCCCTTATGTATTGGAGATACATTGGCACTTTTCCAATCCAACGGAATTTCTCCTGAGTCCACTGATGCTCTCATAATTAGCCTCAATGGTTCAATGCACTCACTTGCCATCTCCCTTAAGATTACAGGGTATAGGTTATTAACCTCAGGACCTTATTGGCCTGTAGGCTCAAAAGTTTATTCATTAAAATAAACATGTGAAATTTCAACGTCATTAATTACAGTCCCCCCCCCCAACTTTACTCCTATAATTTCTCATTGACGTAAAGGGTTTTTCTTCTGTAAATATTGATGCAAAATAACTGTTGAGTTAATCTGCAACTTCAGCTGGAGTATCTAATACTATCCCATGTCCATTACATAAGGGTATGATAATTTAAAGCAATCTAAAATAAGTTACTACAGTATTTTAAATTATAATCATATTACAAAGTGTTATGCTTAATTAATAAAAATTTACTTTTATTTTGCTAACCTGTAGATAATCATTTGATTTTCACCTATCATTTAATTGGTAATAAAGTGTAATTTTGTGCTTTATATCTTAACTTTTATAGCCTGTTGATAATATTTGTAAATTTTTGCTTATTAGAATCAAAATTCAATTTGCAGATGTGGCTACTATAACCAGCACTTACTGTATATGGATTTTTTGAGTTGATATATAACAAATTTAAAGACAGTTAATTGTAATGTGTCTGTATAAATTACATTAATTTCTATACAGATGGCAGTTTTTTTTTGGTTTTTTTTTTTCAGATATAGTACAGTTTTATTCATGATGACATTTATTTCAAATACCATGTTAATTATTATTTTGTTCTTATCATATTTTTACTGTTTTAAATTTCCAGCTTGATGTAAAGGAAGCTAAAGAAGTTGATTTAACAAAAGTCCAGTGGGATACATCTGAAGAAGAGGAAGAGCCAGATGCTGAAGAAAGTGCAATAGAAGATTCTGATTTGGCAACCGATGATGATGATGTACAGGAAGATGATTGAAGCATTAAACTAGTATAGCCCCAATTGGGTGTATACAGTAAATTAAGTTCATGGCCCAGGCATATATTGTAAAAGTGACTAATGAAAATGTGTAACAACTGATTTTTAAATGACTGCTCAAAAGTGATTTATTTTTACTTTATTAAAGAAGATATGTTAGTTTATTATGTAAAAATTCTCTATTTTTGTTGAGTCCTCCATGTAAGATGCCGACAGACTTATAAGGTGGGCAATTATGTCATTTTCATGATAATTTTTATGTAATCTGATATTCTTTGTGAATAGTATTATACTGGCCAGAAGATAGCCTTTTTTTTTTTTAATTAACAATGTATGTTAAATACATTTCTATATTATCCTCTCCCCCCCCCCCTTCTCCCTTTTTTTTTTTTTTTTTTTTTTTTCATTCTAAAATTTCAGACATATTTATTTGGGTATTTGTTTATATATTTATCTTAGTTTGAAAGTTGATTGAACAGTGCAAAAAGTGACTATTTCTCCAGAAGCATATACAGGTGAAGCCTATTTTAATTTTTTTTATTAAATTAAGTTTATCATATATAATTTTTTTTTTTTTTTTTTTTTTAATAATAAAATTGTGGACCAATGAAGTGGCATGCATTTTAAGTTTACTTCTGCACTGAAAAGTGATTTTTACAGTTTATTTAAGAAATCAGTGAGGAAGTATTTTAGTTTTCTTTTCCAAAAGCTTGTATAGTAATAGAACATGTTGCACTCAAGTCGACATATAAAGCAGATAGTTGTACTATCTGCAATAAGCTTTCTAGGACAAAAGTTCTTTGGTATCCAAAGAATGCTGTACCTCTGAAATTTATATATCTGAAAGAAAGGAGTGGTGCATAAACATCACAATGAACAGATAAATCTAAAGGAAAGTCATTACCTCCCCATGACAAATGAATACTGGATATTACTTGTATGTTTGGTGCTCTTTACATGTAAACCTGTTCCCAAATAGTTTATTCTCTACAATGTGCAGGTTTACTTGTTTTCACAGGGTAGCTGATATATTTTGAAAAATAAAATGGGTGATTTTGATATTAACCTTCATAGAAAAATTTAATATCCTACATTTTTTCAAGAATAGTATTGGTGGAAGTATAGGAGTAATTGATATCAAGAATGAACTTGATATTAATTTAGAGAAACTGCATTCAGTTTTCAGGTGAATGCAGAAGAACTACATAATGAATTGGTATTATTTATGTTATGATTAGAGTTTTTTTTTTTAATACATTGAAGCACTGTTTTATAAGAAAACTCATAATGGAGACACGTGCCTCTACATTATGTGACCATTCTTAACAATGGTTCAGAGTAGTCTTATATTGCTGATATAAAACCTGGGTAATATGTTCAGAAACAAATGTAATAATCAACCAAGTAAACTTAATTGATATTTTTTTCCCTCTCCAACTTTAGATAAAAGAAAGAGGTGCATTAAAGTGCTTTCTGAGTTGTACTGAAAATTTAAAAAAGTAAAATAAAATATGGTTACAGTTCCTTATAGAACACCTTGATTTAAAAGTAATGTTGAAATAATTTAGGAGCTAAATTATATATGGAATGAAGGCATTTCTTTTTAGCCATTGGTTTTTTAAAGCATCATGATAATCATAAATTTTATCAACTTGATTTGTAGAAATATATAAGTAAATCTTGCCAAATTTGGCCACTAAAGATTTCAGTATTATAGTACTTTAGCCCTCTGCATACTTATTCAACTGTCTTTTGGTAACACTTCATTGCATGCTCTTTTTTTTTTTTTTTTTAACATATGGTTACTCAAATTCTCTCAACAACATGTTACACAGATCTAAAACATTATAGTAGCGTATTGTTTAATAATATATATAAATTATTTTGGCATGTAAAAAAAATAATAATAAAAAAAATTTGTGCAAATGGGAATATGAAGAAATATTATCAATCAAAAAAGGCCATTATAAAAAAGTTACGGTTTAATAACTTGTAATAATATAAAAACAACCTAATAAAATTAAAAATTATTTTTGAGCAGCAAGCGTGTTCTCAGCATGCATCACACATTTTATGGATTTTTGTTCCTTATTTTTAGGCCATATTGAATGTCATGTTCTCTGTGGTGATATTTTGAACTCCTCTGTGACTTTAAAAATTAATAGAAAAATCTGCAAGTCTAGCTTCACTGAATTTCTTATGTTTATCACTTATTTCCATAATATGTGTGATCTCTTATCAATAGACAGCATCAGTTCACAAGCTGTGAAGAACTTATTAAAAAATTTTGAATCTTTCATGGAATTTTTAATTCTAGACTAGGGGTTCTTAATAGGGAGATGAGAAGGCCTCTAAAAAATGAATTTTCTGACTATGTATTTCATTTACAGTCCTTGAAACTGGAATAATGGAGGTGAGGTTGGTAGGCCAAAATCGGAATGGAGGGGGGGTTGTCTCTACAAAGAGGTTGAGAACTCCTGTTCTAGACAAATTTTACCATTCGGGCTGATCTGACCCCAGCCTAATGATAATCAGTAAATAAAAAGTTAATAATAAGGATGATGAAATAAGTTTTAATTTATTTATTTAATTTAATTTTTATTATAACACACACACAGGCATTGTGTGTGTATTATATATGCACACCATGCACAAAATTTCAGACATATAAACCAACTGAAACCGAGACATTGCAAAATAGGAAAAATTTAGGGGGAAAAAATTAAGTGCAGCAGAGAACTTGGGTCAATGCTTGGTATGCAGAGGGTTAAAAACTCAAAATAGAATGGTTTATCTTAAGCAGATGACGACAGTTTTGTTTAATTAATGATGCCTATTCCTTCTAGATCAGGCAGACATTTTTATTTGTAAGTTTTTGAAATATAAATCTCCCTACAGCAGTTGGTTATGGCCACATTGTGTTCTATTGTAAATGAAGGAATAAAAAAAAGGATATTGCATAATTGTCAGTTTGTATTATTCTTTTAACAAGCTAGAATTGTAAGATATGTTCCCCCCCCCCATGAGATACAATTAAGAGAAATTTTAAAGCATCTTTTTATTCCATATGCGATTGATATGTTTATCCTGTTGGGCCTGTCAGTCTGTTTTGTAAGCTGTGTTTTTGTGGTGAAAGTTCTTGTAAGTTAAAATCATGTGCATTAAGCTCAGAAGTGGAGGAAGCTGCATGAGTAACATTTACACCATTCTGGGAGCATAAATTTGCTAGTTGTGGGCTGAAGTAGTGATCTATGGATGTTAAGCCACTGTCATTGCTTCATAATATAATTCGACATTAATGTGAAATTATGGTCATTAGGAGGCAAATTATTACTGATATCTTATGTATTTTAGGAAACATTGGTTAATGCATATGGAATTGTGTCTGATTAAAATTTAAAAGAAAAGTAAATAAATAAACAAACACTTAATGATAGAATATTCAAAACTTTGATGTCTTAAGCATGTAATACATGTATTGCAGAGCAAGTGAATCCACATAATTTTAACAAACTGTACCTTCTAAATTATAAGATATATAGATTTTAATCTCACACGTTATAGGTGACTTTATTTTTGATATTACATATGGAAGGAATATTTGGAAAAGCATTGTAAACTGAGTAGGATTCTATCACACTTGCATAGATCCAGTTACTAACATCTGTCAGTGTTGGTGCAATCCCACCTTTTGCCCTTGCTGACTGATAGCCAAATGATTTTAGTATTTAATCAGCAACTTGTCTAGGTCTGTACCATTTGATCATGCTTGTTCTGTTGCAGCACAATCATATATTATCTAAAAATCTAATGAAAATATAATATAAAATAGAATCTCTTAAATCTGCAATCCTTGGGACCAGCATATTCTGAATTTAAAAAAAAAATTCTTTTTTTTAAGGCTATGCATATAGCCTAAGTATTCAGAGATAATTCATTATTTTATTAGATAATGTCCTAACCTCTACAGAATGATAGTCACCAGCATTAAGCCGAAATGCCAACGCATAGTGCCGGATTGTTCAAGTGAGTAACGTACTCACCTAATATAAGTCATGGGTTTGAATGCTCCCTCTAGTATGGGTGTTGCAATGTCTAATATTTTTTTATTTTATGAAGTATAAATAGTATATGATTTCAGCAGTTGAATCACCTTGAGAACTAAATATCTACTACTGTACTATTAATTAGTATACTGTGAAATAGTATTGATTGCCTCGTAAAATGAATGATTAGGTACATTGCAAATACATGGTAACAGTGACATACAGCCTAGTAAATATGTAAAACAGAATTTTTTTTTTTTTAAGTGTGGCCTTTTTATGTTTTTTTCATTGTCCTTGTATGGTTGACTACACTCAGAGGAATATTCAAACAGAAAGTTACAGATTTTTGAGGCTCTGCTGTATTTTTAATATTAAACTTGATATCTGAAATTGTGTGTTATGCTACAGTAAAGTTTGTAATAAATAGGTATTTGCCACCCTACCTACCCAACACTTGATAAATGGATATATACTGCTTGTGAAAAAAAATTCTATTCAGCTTGCCTTATTGTTATCACTACTCTGCCATTAATACTTGGACACTCCTCCATCGATAGTTGTTCACATTCAACCAATCAATGGAGAGATGTCCACTGATAGATATATTCTTAGATATATTCACTACAAGCATATTTATAGTTGAAACAACTATAAATATGCTCGTAGGCCTTCAAGGAGACAGTAGTATGATTGAATGCTGCAATTGGAGCTAAGACTTCCAGTACAGAATGATGATAAGTTGCCACATAAGCTGTTAGTCTTTCCGTGACATTTAAATGGCACTGAAGATTTCTAGGTCCAGGATTGGTAATTTTATCTGCAAATGGAAGCGGACTGGTGCTGAAATAGTCACAAAATCCAAAAACCTCTGAAGTTGACAGAATGTGATAGATCCCTGCAAAGAATTGTCCACTTGGAACAGAGATCAACATTGTTGCAGCATACATAGGCCTTCGGTGATACATTTGGGACACATCAACACCAGTACAGAACATTGCATGATATAGGTTACCACAGTCATGTGGCTGTTCGATAAGCCACTAATCATTGAGCCATCTAGCTTGGTGTAAAGCCCGTAATTCTTGGACTAGACCAATGGAAGGCTGTGGTGTGGAATGCCAAACCACAGTCCCGGTCTGGCGGGTCATGCCTGTTTATGTCACATGCCCACAGAAAGTTATCTACCAGATTGTATTGTTCCAACAATTAAGTTTTGGCAGAGGCAGCTTGATGGCCTTGGGCTGTTTTTTATGGTTTGGTCTGGGACCATGGTTGTTTTGGACAAAAACTTGAATTGAGGTCTATATAGATGTCCTGGACAATAATAGGTTACTTACACTGTGGCAGCACATTGGGGAATTTAAAAATTGAACTGGCCAGCTCAGAGCCCTGACCTCAATCCTATTGAAAGCCATAAAGGCTGAAAGTTTTAGTACATATTATTAATTTTCATGTAAATAAAAGGCATGTTGGACAGACAACTTATGTGATCGCGACCCACTAATATTCGTAAAATCGGACAGATGCTATACTATTGTGATTTTCTCTTGTAGAGAATCTGAGTCCTCGTTTTGAATTTAAATCAATGTTTTGAAATTTAACCAAATCAAAAATAAAAATAGAATACTAAGTACAATAAATGGGATCTTAAGATTATATTTTACTCTAGCCATAAGATCAATAAACATACATAAACCAATAATAATTTCAGAGGATTGGGATCTAAAGCAAATATCCTACAAGTTCAAGTTAAATAACAAAATATAACAGCCCCCCCCCCCCCCCCATTCAGGACCTCTACTAATGGGGATGGGTAGTCATGCACCCGGATTTCCAAGTGGAAACTTTCATATTCTTTCCTCTAAATGACCTTTAAGCTGTTCTAAATCCCTAGATTTTCAAATTCCCAAACTATTAGTGAAATACGAGGGATTGGGAATTTTCCTTCTATCCTACTTCTCTTCCTTTCGCCTACTCATCTCCCCCCCGACAATTTTGAAATATGATAATGGAACATGCCGAGGCTATATATATACAGCCTTCGACACGTGCTCACTTCCTCTTTGAAGATGGTGTAGACAAAAAGCCCCCATCAAGCTTTGGGTAATCTTCTCCCATTATACTCTGAATTATTCAGCATGCATGGATTTAGGGTAAAAGCTTATTTTTATTCCTTTGTCTTGTTGCAAGGTTTTTCCCTTCCTTTAAGCAGGTCTTTGAAACAATTTTCATCTATTCTGATTACATCTTACGTGGATGCAGTTATTCCTGGAAAATATCTCAGGTAAGAGATTTCCTGACTTAAAATATAATCTTAAGATCCCATTTATTATACATAGTATTCTATTTTTATTTTTGATTTAGTTAAATTTCAAAACATTAATTTAAATTCAGAATGAGGACTCAGATTCTCTACAAGAGAAAATCACAATAATATAGCATCTGTCCGATTTTAAGAATATTAGTGGGTCTCGATCACATAAGTTATCTGTCCAACATGTCTAGTAAAGTTTTGAGACAACAGGATTCCCATGTTTTTATACAATGTAAATAAAAGGCTGAAAGTTTTAGCACATGTTATTATTTTTCCTGTAAATAAAAGATATTTGTAAATATACAGGTTTCCAGATATTAATTCTAGGACAGCATATACATTAGATACTGTAAGTTACCTTCATTTTCAAGTTTATTTACACGTACATTAAATACCAACTTTATTAGGTACCCCTACCTATATGGGTAGATCCCAGTTTAACCTTTAGAACAGCCTGGATTTATTGTGGCACAGGCTCAAGGCATTGAAAGCATGGCACAGAGATGCTGGTTCATGTTGATCCAAATGCTTCTCTGTCACAGATTGGATGGATGGTGGCAGATTACTATTCTGAAGAGCTTGTTCAACCTTATCCCACAGGTACTCAATTGGATTGAAATCTTGGTGACTGGAGAGGCTCCTGCAGTGAGCTGAATTCACTCTGGAACCTGTTCTGTACAATTCTGGCTTGTGACATGCCACAGTATCCTGTTTGAAGAAACCATTTGCAGATGAATATACAGCAGCCAGGGAGGGATGCATGTGGTCACAAGCAATTTGCAGTTAACCTGTGGCCTCCAGGTGTTACTTCATTGGATCAAGATGCCCAGTGAGCAACACAAAAACACTCCCCACTGCTGCCACCAGCCTTCATCATTGCTACCTTATAGGATGGGTTCATAGTCGTGTTGTTTTTGCCATTGTGATCCTTCTATTGCACTGAAATGGCAGAAACCGGATTCTTTGAAGGAAACATTTTTCTAATCCTCCAGTGTTGGTGTTCATGAGCCTGCAATAATCATATCTTGTTTTGCATTGACAGGAATGGAATTCAGTTCAGTTGTTGGCTCCACTACCCCATCCATGAAAAGGTATGACAAGTTGTGTTCTGAAATGTCTCTTTGGTTACCACTATTGTACTAAGTTATTTGACTAGCCTTTTCATTACTGTGCTCAGGTCTTGTCATTCTGCTTCTAAATTTAGCAGTCAAGTAAAAAAAGACAATAATGTGTATCCATTATCTGTTAAATATGGACAGTGAAAATTTAATTTCCAAGTAAAAGTAAACAAGTGTCCTTGACCACAATACAGGTATGAATGATTTACTAAGATGCAGAATCTCAAATTAACAGGTTACTAAGTCCCCCACCCCCAATCTTAGGTATGCGGTAGAGTATTTATTTTTAAATATTTCTTAGAACAAAGTCTGCACTCAACATTGAGTTTCCCTTGTTTAACACACAGGTCTAGAAACCTTTTGTTACTGTTGTTGTTGACTGTATGGATGAAATAAAGTGCATAATTAACACATGCAGCATCTTAAAAAAAAATTATATTTACAGATTTCAGATTACGAAGTCCACAGCTAACAAATATCGACTCCCTTTCAAATTAACACAAAGATACATTTCCTATAGAGAAGGGGGGGGTTTGATGTCTAAGTTCATCTTTTAATTATGAATGACCATAAATAACCTAATATTTATATTAACATATAAGTACAAACAGAATGATTCATATCATTAACTGACAAATAAGCACATTCAGAGGTATTTGATCCTTCAGAAAAAAAAAAAATAAAATACTGACTTAATTCTTCCTCTTTCTGTATTAACTTTCTTCTTTCATTTTTTTTTTTTTTTTTTTTTTTTTTTTTGAATGGGGTCCACTGTTAATTTCAGCTAAAAATCTTAAATTGGCAGTTTCATACTTGCAATACTTTTTCAAATACTTCCAAAAAAAAATCTTTCTCTTATCTCTAAATTCTTTAGACCTGACAAAAAATGGACATGATAACCAATATCAAATTTCATTAACTATGAACAAAAATTGCCTTCCATATAAGCTGGAGAAATCTTTTTCCTTTTAAACAAATGTTCTACAAGTTTACAGATTTTATATATATAAATTAAGTTAAACTATGACAATAAAAACGAAAACTGCTACAAAAAAATGAATACAACTTTTAAACCAATTAGAAAAACAGGAAGGAGAGAAAAAGAATACCAAAAATTTGAAATATTTCTTTAAAAATTTATTTCCTTTTATTTAAAATACTAAAAAATTTTGGTACATATTCTTTCGACAAAAAAGAAAATTGGAAAAAATAATTACTTTTTCTCAATTTACTTTTTTTCCCCCTCCTCTGTCCCCTTCTTTTTGCTTTTTATAATTTTAGTTGTATTCACTTTTGGAAGTTCTTTTTCACTGTCTTACTTTAACTTAATTTACACTATGTTCTAGGCCACATTTTGTTGGACATGGTGCAGATGATACAAATTTTGGCCAGGTGGGTAATGACAGTATGCTAGTGCAACAAGATCTAGAAAAGTTAGACAGATGAGCTGACAAATGGCAATGGAGTTTAACATTGAAAAATGCAAAGTACTGCATGTGGGTAACAGTAACACCAGAGTAATATACCAACTGTGTGATACTACACTCAGAGTAGTGGAAAATGAAAAAAAAGCAGGGGGTAATTGTGCAATCGGATATGAAGTTCTCTGAGGAATGCAGATAGTCTGCCAGGACAGCTCATGGAGCTTTGTCAATGATATACAGGAATTTTGCTATCAGGGATAAGAAGGTGATTATCCCTTTGTATAAGGCAATGGTCAGGCTACATCTTGAGTGCTACATACAGAACTGGAGGCCTCATTTTAGGAAGGTTGTATAGCTGCTGAAATGAGTACAGAGAAGGGCAACAAGGCTGGTCAGGGGAACAAAGGGGTGCTCTTACCAAGAAAGACTTCAGTTCTGCAGATTGCAGCATCTGGACTTTGCACCTATGAAGTGATCTGATTGAGGTGTATAAAAAGGTTTTGAATGAATTGAGCAAGTTCAATGCTGATGGGATTCTTTCTCTTGCCCAGACACACACACGAGAGGGCACTAATTGAAATTGAGGAAGGACAGTTGCAGAAGTTGGCAATCCAAGGTTGTGCATACAAATCCTGTCTCTGGCTTGGATCAGAGTAAAATGCAAAAACTTTGGGAGGTGCATTATGGCCACAGAAGCCGATGTGCCAACAACTAACAAAAAAAAAAAAAAAAAAAGTTGCAGAAGTTTGCCTTTAGCCAGTGGGTGTAACAAACTTCCATCTGTTGTAGAAGTTAACAGCTTAAATAAATTCAAGGAAGAGCTAAACAAACTAATGGAGGAAATTAATAGGTTAAATGGGATGGGTTTTTTTTTTTTGGCTGATGCTGCATATGTTTGCTTTTTTGCATCATTTGCCACTGCTAATGATAATGCTGCCTCTTATATTTGTCATCTTTTCTTTCGCTTTCTCTTTCTTAATTTTACTTTTAATTTGATTTACATTACACACACACACACAGGGTGTTTCAAAAATGGTCAATAATTTAAAGGTGAAAAGTACAAACTAAAATAAGCAAAAATGTCCCAGTGAACATCGGGCCACAAATGAACCGTTTTCTAGATAATGCACATTTTCTGTTAAGATCTGCCACTGACTGGGAGCACTCTGGGAGGGTAGTCTGTATTGCTGTTACCTTGTACATGCTGGATATGGCAGGGGTACAGTAATTGGCAATGTAAAATTCGCCACACACTGCTATGACTCAGTACACGCTCTTGCAGAGCAACCCTCCTTGTCGAAATTCCTGGATTTTGTTCTATTCTTTTTAACACCCTTCCTCAACATCAGGTGTTATGCTTCTGGGCCCACCTGCTCATACTCCATGTGCGAAGCGCCCATGTTCTCTAAGGCATTGATGTACCCTGATGAATGTGTACCTGTTGGGCTGCCTTCGGCGGGGAAATGCTTCTTGATACAAATGTGCAGCTTCGAGTGCACTGTCGTTGGCTTTACCATACATGAAGTGCATGTCTGCATACTCTTCGTTGCTGTAACCTCTTTCCATGTTGACTATCCTTTGACAAGTATGCGTGCTACATCTCGGGGAAAGGGAGAGAGAGAATGAGCACAACCTAACCTAAACAAACAAGTCAGTGGTGGATCATAACTAGAAATGTGCAATATCTTGAAAACGATTCATTAAAGGACCCATGTTTACCAGACTTTTTTTGCATATTATAGTCTGTACAGTTCACCTTTAAATTATTGACGATCACTTTTGAAACACCCTGTATAACTAAAAATATGCTTAAAAATAAAGATGACTGAGAATGTAAATGGCTGCATAAGCAATATCCAACATGCATAATATATAAAGACAATATAGAAGATTTAAAAAAAGCAGAAAATGAGCAAAGAAACAAATCACTAAGACAAGTAGAAATGGAAGGCGAGTGGAATGAATATATATTGAAAAATTTTGGAAAATATTAAATATGAGGCAAATATAATCACAGTTATAAGCCAATAAATAATAATTTTAAACCAGCACCACCTGACTATGCCAAGACCAAAAGAAGTGGGAACGATCACTAATATAATAAACCACACACAAAAGAAAAATAGATATAGTACAAACAAAGCAAGGAACAAAAAATAGACTACCATTGCATTTAATCTTGTCAGAGGGCCACTGGATACAACAGTTATGAATGTTACTGCATTTTGAATGTAATGCAAATTACCGCAACAAAGGCAGACATTCATTGAAATTCCAGCCAATCAAAGCAATAAAGTGTCCATTACTGTAATCTGCATTACATTCAAAATACAGTAATGTTCATAGCGGTTGTATCCGGGGGGGACTTCTGACAAGATTGGATGCAACGGTTGTCTTTTTTTTTTTTTTTTTTTTTGTTTATTGCTTTGTCCTATATCTATTTTTCTTTTGTGTGTTAGTCTATCATATCATTTAAACTATTAGTGATATTTCACACTTATCTGGCCTTCAGCATGGTCACGTGCCACAGGTCTAAATTTATTATTTATTGACTTACTGGATCATTCCTTGGTACGCTTTAGCTGTACTGCAAATTAGTTTCTCTTTCTCAAAATGGAAGTGTATTTGATATAAGAAATTGACAATCTCGAAGTTTACTTTTCAAAAGCAAACATTGCAAAAATTGTGCTTGTTCCAAATTTATTTACTGAATCATTGAATTCCTATCTATACAAAATTAAACTGCATGGTTTTCACACCATACAGTTCAGTACTTTTACAGTGGGTGGCAAGGAAAAGTCATGAGCATTGAAGATAACTTGGAAATTATTAGAGAAATAGAAACTGGAAAGAATGAATGTGTCGTTGCTGGTGAATTTTACTTATCAAACTCAACATACAATTTGAAATTCAAAACAAAAAATTATCGAGTCATTTGAAAAGTTATCAAATGATTACAGGCAAGATCAGAATGATAACTGCATAATATTGTTTGCATTTTATATCTGTTAAATTTCATTATTAAATTTTTACTAATTGCAATGTAATTTTAAAAAAGTAAATCTCTGTTATAACATAAATCGGTTGTAACCTCAATATTGGCATGCGTTTGCCCCATCCAAGTTTGACTGTGTGTGTGTACATACAGGGTGTCCCAGGTGGAAAGGTCAATATTCCAGGAGGTGAAAGGATAGTTCATTTTAGGCAAAAAAGTTAATATAAACATGCCCTATCCCGAATGGTTTCCGAGATAGAGCTACTTTAATGTACATTTGTTTTGAAATTGGCGCGCAATATTTTCCTTCCCTCCCAACGGACTGTGCCATTTGATTGCCAGTTATCAGTTGAGTGTTGTGACTGTAGAAGTGAGTAGTGTCAGTTCTAATTGTAGAAGTGTTTGCTAAAAATGCCACAAATTTTTACTAATGCCAATATGCTGTATGTTTATGGCTTCTATGATGGTAGTGCCCCTGCTGCTGTTGAAGGATACCGTCGGTGCTTTCCTACACGTCGAATTCCAGATCATAGTGTGTTTTCAACACATTGCATGAAAGTGGTATGCTTCCCAGTGCTCATGTTTCATCTGAACAAGGATGTCAAGAAAATGTGCAGGAATGGGAACACATTCTGAACATGGTTCAGCGTAGTCCTACAATTAGCACGTGAAGACTCATGTCTTGGTATTTCACGAACACGTGTATGGTGAACACTACATGAAGAGAGCTTGTACCCATTTTACCCATAGCTTGTGCAAAATCTTCACATAGGGGACAGTGCCACGCGTCTTGAATTTTGTCATTGGTTAAATGTCAATTGTGAAGTGCTTCCATCAATACTATTTACTGATGAAGCCACGTTTACCCGGAATGGAATCAACAACTCACGTAATACTCATCAATGGTCGCACGAGACTCCACATGGTACAGTAGAAACAAATTTCCAAGTTCGTTTCTCAATCAATGTGTGGTGTGGTATGATCAATAATCTGTTGATACGTCCCGTTATTTTAGAACATCGAATGACAGGACACAATTACCTTAAATTTTTGCAAAATACATTAGGTGAACAACTAGAGGACGTTCCTTTGGTCACACGGTGTGTGTTCGGCATGATGGGGCTCCTTCCCATTCTACCAGACGTGTGAAGCAACAACTGGAACGAATTTTCCCTAATCGATGGCTTAGTCATCGTGGTGCTATTAACTGGCCACCAAAATCTCCAGACCTAACCCCATTAGATTTTTGTTTATGGGGTTGAATGAAGAGTGAAGTGTACAGAAGAAAGGTGGATACAATAGATGATCTGCTAGCTCACATAATGGATGCTGTTGCCCATATAAAGGAACGTGAAGATACACTTTAGACAAGCAACACACCATGATGTTCTCATGAGAGTAGAAAAGTGCATTGAAGTTGATGGTGGCATTTTTGAAAATTTATTATAAACTGTTCCAAATTTTTCACTTGAAAAATAAATATGCAACTGCCTCTATCTCGGAAAATTCGGGATAGGGCACATGTTTATATGAAACTTTTTGCTTAAAATGACCTATCCTTTCACCTCCTGAAATGATGTTTCCTCCTGGGACACCCTGTAGATAAAAGTACGCATAAATGGATGTGAAAGTTGCACAAAGTGCCAGTAACTAGAAGGGTGAGGAAAGTAGAAAAGAAGTGATATTAAAAACAAAAATGAAATTAGCACATTCTAATATGGACAAGATAGTCCCAATGCAGTGTAATTTATTTAGATAAGGATCAACTTGGAATAAATATGTAGAATTTAGTGTAGGATTTAATTTTGTATAGATAGGAATTCAATGATTCAATAAATAAATTTGGAACAAGCACATGGTATAGGGTGGGTATTAAATTGAGGATGGGTAGATTCCTACTATCCTACTTCTATTGCTATTTTTCATCTTTATTTATTTAAAATACTCCTTTTTCCTTTCCCCATCCTCAATTTAATACCTCACGCTAAAGCATACCATGTGCTTGTTCCAAATTTATTTGCTGAATCATTGAATTCCTATCTATACAAAATTAAATCCTACACTAAATTCTACATATTTATATTAAACATATTTATTCTAACTTGATCCTTATTTTTACCTAAATAAATTACACTGCATTGGGACTACTTTGTCCATACTGTATTAGAATGTGCTAATTTCATTTCATTGCTTTTTGACCTTTCACTTTCCTTCTACTACTATGGACAAGTATAGAAACTCAGTTCCTGATACATGATCAGGTGTAGTACCCTGATGAAGTACCTGATCATGTATCAATATTTATTTCAGCTGACATCAGATTAAGCATATTTGCCTTACCTACATTCAACCATTTTCTAAATATGTTTCCTCCGCATATCTGATGACAGCTATACCACTTTCATTTTATTTTTATTTTATTAGTATTTTGGTGTACTAATTTTACTTTACAATTCTTCCACTTTCTATTGGCTTGGTAATTCAGCCCATAATTTTGCTTAATTCATTTCACCTTACACAAATCTACTACACTTCTTTTTCTACTTTCCTCACCCTTCTAGTTACTGGCACTTTGTGTAATTTTCACATCCATTTACGCATACTTTATTCAATATATTAATACAAACTTATATATACTCTTGTATCCTTTAATGCTGCACAACCGGAAATAAACTTTGGTTGTTGGGACTGAAGCACTATGACATTTGGTTTTATAAAGTAAAATGAGGCAGAAGACAATGCTAAATTAGTGGAGGTTAAGATGAATGATTTTTGATGAATTATAAAGGTGGAAGTGGGTAGGAAGGTTGCAGATTGTGTCCATTGATCATGTATTAGCCAGAAAAGAGGGTATTAAAGTAAAATATGAAATGAAATATACAACTGACAAAAGCGCAATAAAAATATAAAAAAGCAAGATAAAATTAAGGTGAAAGGGACAAAAAAGTACTATGTAACATTTCCCAACTTGTGATCTGCTCGCTACTTTTGGACCACAACTTACGAAAGTGATCCACAGGACTTGACAATAAAGCAGAGCTTTTTTGTAGGTAAGTAAGAATTCCATTGATAGTGGTGGGAGATATAAGTATGTATATAATAACCTTACATATGTGAAATTGAGTATATACCACTATTTGAAAAATAGTTATTGATACATTTGCATTTATAGTTTAATATTTTTATAGTCTCTATCTGAAATATAAAAGTAGTGCATATCTTAGAAAGGATTGGAAAACACTGCCCTATAGTCCACAGAAATTAATCTTCCAGACTTTGAATGGAAGAGTGATTTCCATAAGACAGTTCCTTCAATTTCTGTAGTATCTTTGTATAAAATGTCAAAATAATCATTTATGTGTTATGACTAAAATTTATATGTAAATTTGAGCATTTAATGAAATCAAATTCAAAATTTCATTTTGTATATACAAAATACGGAATTTGAACATTTTCAGTAATTTAGATGAACAAATTTGTAGGGTATGTGAATGTATTGCATATGGAGAGAGAGAGAAATAAAACCATGTAGAATGAAATAGAGGTTCCCAAACTACTGAGATCTATTAACCCTTTCAAAAATCAAAAAAGGATTTTGGGCCCCTATATATACAGTCGACTCCAGTTATTTGAGACACATCGGGACTAGTGCATTTTGGCCCGATTAAGCAGCTGCCCCAATTATCAGAAGTTTCACGTAAAAAAAGTTAAAAATACAATGGACCCCGGCTTTACAATTGGTTCGCTGTACAATCAAATCACATTACATTACGATGGAGTCACCATAGAAAAGTACCGTTCACTATACGATTTGTAGTAAGCTCCGGTCATTGTGATCATGTTTGTGAATTGAATTTTATTTCTATTAAACAGCAGTTCTAATTAGCAAAAATAGGAAGAATATTATCCACAGGCTATAAAAGTAAAGATATATTAAGCACAAATTTACCCTTTATTACCTTACCAATTAAAAAATTATATATATAGTAAAATTATATATAATTATAGAAAAAGATAACAGAATAGGAGAAAAAGCAGTATGTATTGGAACTTAAGAACAAGTTTAAACTCTGCAGACTGCTCAGGGCCAAGATATTGACAAGGAATATTACAACTTTCTGAAAGTGATAAAGCCCAAGAAACCTATAGGTAAAAAGAAATACAAAGAAGAAAAAATTAGTCAAGAAACACTTCTCCTGATGAACTGAAAACGACAAATGAAGAGCAAGAAAAACACTGACAAGGAGAAAATTGAGTATACTCAGTTATGCAAAGCCATTAGAAAGAGACTCAGAGAGGACATAAGAAAATTTAACACAAGAAAAGTAGAACAAGCATTAAGGGAAAACAAAGGATTTAAATCAGCAGCCATGAGCAGTAATACAGAAAGACAAATGATACTGAAACTGAAGAATAGCGATGGTGTACTTATAAATAGCAGAGAAGACTACTATAGAAAATTATACAAGGAGCAAGGGAATGATTCCAGCAGTGGGGAAGATGGATCGCAAATTAGTAGCACATACAACATACTGGATATCCTTCCTGATGAGGTAGAACATGCGTTGAAGAAAATGAAGAGTCAGAAAGCCCTGGGTGAAGAAGAAGTTACTGTGAGTTGTTAAAATTGGGAAGAGACATGACACAAAAACTGGCAAGACTCTTCACAAAATGCATTAGAAAAAGTGTGATGCCTGAGGAGTGGAATAATGCAATCATAGTTTTGCTACATAAAGAGATAAACAGAAATTGGAAATTATAGACCAATTAGTTATTATCCGACATCTACAAGTTGTTCACAAGGGTCATTACTAACATTAGAAAGAATACTTGATGAGAATCACCGAAAGAGCAAGCTGGCTTTAGGACAGGATTCTCAACTATGCATCACCTTCATGTAATATCACAGCTAATGGAGAAAGGAAATGAATATAAAACACCATTACACCTAGCATTTGTGGATTATAAAAAGGCATTTGACTATACAGCATAAGGCAATGTTTCAGGCACTGGAAAGACAAGGCATAGATACCCCATATACAGTAGACTCCCACTTAACCAGCACCCATGGGGATTGGCAGATGCTGTATAACTGTAGTTTCTGGTTGCTTGAGAGTTAGTATTAAAAAAAAATACTTGACTATTATACTAAGCCCAATACTTAGAAAATTTTAAGACAAATGTAGACAAATTTTACTAAAGAAACTGAGTTTTATTATAGAAACTGCTTTTTGAATACAGTAACTTACAAAAAAACACACTCAAAACTGTTGCAGTAGGTAGAGAGTTTACGGCGTGGACATCGCATGAGGATAGTCAGGATCTGCTGATGTAGCTGGGACAGGACCAGGAGGGTCTGTTGATGGTTTTGGATCTGCATCAGAGGATGACGTTGTGCTGCCAAACTTGCTTACAGCATTCTTCAAAAATGAACGAATATCACCTTGCTTTGAGGTCTTACATGTCTCAGACAAAGTCAAGTTATGCATAATGTGGAGCTGCTGCATAAGTTGCTGTTCTGCAAAAGCTATTAAAGTTTCAAATGCTGCGGTAGCTCTCTGCCAGGATACTTTTCCCACACGACACACATCTTCATCGCTTTCTTCCTCCTCTGCAACTTTCATTTTTCTATGATTCACAACAGCTTCTATAATGTCTTCTGTATTCAGTGTATGAGTTACTGGTATATCTTCATCCACAACAAGCCAGTCGTCGACTTCATCTCAAGGCAAATTCATTTCGTCAACTAACACAGATTCAATCATAAACAATGTTACTGACAGCTGCACTATTGCCTGGAAACTCCTCTAATTCGACAGAGGAAGACTTCTTAAATATCACAGCTGGCCACCACTTTCTCCAATATTTCCATAATGTTTCATTTCTCAGAGAGTCCCAAGCACAACTGATAGTGTAGATAGCATCTTTGAGGTTATATTTCTTTTGAAAATCCAGAATTGTCCCTCAAAATTAGTCATTTTCCACATGAAGTTGTGCCTGTAAATCATTTTTATGTTTTGCATGGACTAAGACTAGACAAAGACAGTAGGAAATTTAAAATCGAGAAAGGAGTTCGACAAGGAGACACAATATCTCCGAAGCTGTTTACTGCTGCCCTTGAGGAAGCTTTCAGAAGATTAGACTGGTCGCAGAAAGGAGTCGATGTGAACGGAGAGTACCTAAACCATTTACGATTTGCAGATGACATTGTGGTCATAAGCCACGATCCCAAAGAATTGGAGGAAAACCTTAATCAGTTATGCACGGTTAGTAAGGATTTTGGACTAAAGATGAATATGGCTAAAACAAAAGTAAGGAAGAACAAGTATGCCACAGGAAGGGATATAATGATTGAAGGAGCAGTAATTGAAAAAGTGGAGTCATATACTTATCTGGGACAAGTCATTAGCTGTAATAATGATAAATGGCTGGAAGTCAAGAATAAATTTTGGATGGACAGCATTCAGGAAATATAGTCGCATACTAAGGAGCAATATCCAAATTTGTCTGAAACATAAAATAATGAACCAATGTATACTCCCCACCATGACTTATGGAAGTGAAACTTGGGCACTTACCAAAAGAATGGAAGAGAAGCTGAGAACTACACAGTGAAGAATGGACCAAATTATATTGGGAATCAGACTGTTAGATAAGAAGAGAAACACATGGATTAGGTAGCAAACTCAAGTAAAGGACATTCTTATCAAAACTAAAGAACTAAAATGGTCTTGGGCAGGACACATAGTTCAAAGACATGATGACAGATGGACTAAGAAAATGACAGAATGATATCCAAGAGGAGCTAGAAGAAAACCTGGAAGACAACGGAGATGGACAGATGAAATTCATGAGTTTGTGAGTAGTAAATGGATGGCGATTGCACAAAACAGAAGGAACTGGAAAGTGAAAGTTGCTGGAGAAGCCTTCATCCTGCAGTGGATTGAAAATGGCTGATGATGAATTAAAAAATTAAATGATATATGATAATCGGAATAATTAATATGTACATACTAACTAGTTGACATTTGTTCACTAGGTGCCTCCGTAGCCAGGTGGGAAGGAGCAGCAGTGCGTAGCACACGCTTCTTGATTGACGGGGGTTCGAGCCCATCACCACCAAATACGCAGGATGTGGAAAGGTCAGGGAATGACCACCGCATATCCCGGAGCAATATGGCCTTAGTTGCTAATGCTCCTAAAAACCAGATAACAAACAAACAACAAACAATTTGTTCAATGACATTTGTGAGTGGGGGTTAAAATTTAAAACAGTAAAAAGATAAGCAATCAATAACAAAGAACACAGCGCACACAAACTGCAACACGATGCGCACAAGTGAGAATGGAGTAACAAGTTACAAAGCTTTAAAAATAGGAAGGAAGAGAAGGTTTTGAAAATTAATTTTTTTATATGATTGAGGCAGGTCATGTGACATAAACTGACCATCAGCAGTGGGAGGAGCCAAAGTTGTCAATCACTGCAGTGACGTATGCCCCCTCCCTAAACTAAACCGGATGTACCAGCTTTTAAAGTTTAACCATATAAACACATTTCACCATAATAACCCATAGAATTCCAGCTGTTGATATTATTGTAAATTCAATAAGATCGAGTTTACTATCCATTTATGTGCACTAACAGAAAAGCCCAATAAACAGGTGACTGCTAATTGTTTTTATTGTTTTACAGTTGTAACCTCCAGAAATCCGACCGAACCACGTGGTACGATCGGAGACAATCGTAGGGTAATCTCCTGCCCCGATTAAACTGCATGTTGTCCCAATTAAGCGAAGTAAACCCTGGCTATTTTCTCGATTGGGTTAAGTTTTTTAAGATTTGCACCGATTAACCAACGGCCCAAATAACAGGAATCCACTGTGTGTGTGTGTGTATATATATATATATATGCATATGTTTCTCTGTGTGTGTGAATACTGGGTTTTCTGAAAAGAAAATTCAAAGTTTTATGTTTAAAAACAACTCAATTTTTTTCTTATTTTTACATAAATATATAATAATAACTTTATTTATCATCATATTATTGGAACTGGTACATGGATCCCAGTTTGGGAAATGCTGAAATACAGTAAATGATAAAATAATAAAGCATAGGCTAAACAACACTGCATATGTGCTTCTGGCTGGTACAGGAGAAAAATGAAAATGCCACTAATAGCAAGATTAAAACTGGATGATTTTACATTCTTCCCTTAACCACTTCTGGTTACTCCCAGCCAGAAACACAGCACGCTCTTGCAGCAACATCACTTTCATTTCATTCCTGTACCAGCCATAAGCATGTGTGAAGTGTCGTTTAGACCATGTGCAGGTTATGTTTTATTATTTTACCTTTTACACTTCATTCTATACAATTTTCTTTTTTTTCCCTACCCTTGTTTGGGTCAAATGGTATTGTATAATGGCTATGTCAATATTTTCTACTTTTTTGTCACAAAATATATTCTTTTATATAAATTTTACAATCATACTTGTATATGTGGTTATTTTGGATTTTTATATAAAGATACTTCAGAAAATGCAGGTCCTGCCTTGGAATTTATTGAAAATTTTCCTGCTGAAACTAGGAATATTGATTTCTGCAGACTATAGGGTACCTTTTATCTTTCTCACCTTAATACTATCTCTATTATTATTATGTGCTTGTTGTATACATTTTGCTTCAATGTTTCTCTTTTCTAGGTAATGTGTTCACTAGGCACAGTTCATAACACTGGGCTATATAATTTACCAAAAATCTTTCATCTTAACTTCCATACCCAGTCTTATTAAACAATCTTAATCCCTGGGATTCCTTACACTGTAACATGTACGCTAGTATCTTGCTGTACTTTACCCACTTCCTCTCACTTGAACCTTGGCCACATATTAATATATAAATATAATCTGTATACATACTGTACAAGGAGTACTCTTAAGAATACATAAAGGTACTCACCAGTCCATTTCGTGCTTCTGTAGTTTTATAAGTGATGTATTATTATGGGTAATGTTTCAGGTTAAAAGTATTGAAAGAAAATAATCATGATAAATTTTATTACAATAAAGCTATATGGTTGCACTAGTATATAAAAAGAAAACTATATAAATATCTTTCAGTTTCTATTCTTTAAAATCTGGCTAGCTTAACCTACATATAAACATAACTGCATAAAACTTTTTGTATAAAGTTTCTAATTAGCACTTCAAAAAATCTGAAAACGAACAAACTTCATTTGACATTTTCTTTGTGGTATGAACTTGTGTATTGTGCTGTGCATATCTAGTATACTTGTGTGCAGTTTAAGAGAATTTGAGGGCACGTAGGTATACTGTACACAGTTCTAATAGGTTATTCTGACTGTTTTTCCTAGTGCCTTATACAAGAAACTCACTGTCTAAATGTAACTTTACAAGGTGACAGGGCAACTATTTCCATGAAATCGCCTGATTAAAATATACTTCTGAATCAGTATTTGGATTGTGCCTATCTTGTTGAATATTATTTTTGCTGCTTTTATTACAAATAGGGGTGTTAAAATTTTATAATAATGAATATTTATAATTATTGTGATTGGTCACCATAAGCACAACAATCAGTGTAAAAAGTGCCAACAAAAGCATGTGTGTGTCCTGTAAGTTTGAAACAGATGTCTGCATATAATAGTTTTCAGCCATTATTGTGATTCTGTCACTTCTTTCCACTGGAAGATAAATTATGGGAAGAGCATTGCATAATTGTCTTAACTTGTAAATAAAAAAAAATAAAAACTTTATTTTGGTATTTATGTGAAATTTCAAGTGCACTGAGGAAAGGTGTTGTTTACAGATTACCCCTTCATAAGTGAACAACATATGAATTTGAATAAAACATGTTATTCTTACCTTTTGGGTGTTAATATTTGAATCTGGATGTGTGTTGTTTATGTATTAAATGGTAGTTTTAATTAAAACTTTATTCAGCAGGCCAGTTAAAAAATAATTTTAAAAAATGTGAATTGTAATTCATATTTCAACACTTTAAAAAATCAACACTGAAATGGGTATGGGACCTCTTATCAGCAGGCCAGTTAAAAAATAATAGTAATAATTTTAAAAATTGTGAATTGTAATTCATATTTCTTTTTAAAAAAATCAACACTATGAAATAGGTATGGGACCTCTTATCAGCAGGCTTGGGATGATAGGAGAAGGGAGTTTTTAGCATATGCTTAGCTTGGATTTGTGTGTAATTTTTGCTACACTAGAATTTAAAAAGAAAGGCCCCCCCTTCAATATTTAAGAAATATTGAGGGGGGCACCTTTTGGCTATTCAGGTATTTTAAAATTAAAATATATCAGCTGCTTACTTTTGACTTTTCAGAGCTGGAGACCAGATATTTCGAAACAGGAGGAAAATGGGAGATTTTCGAAAAAAAAAAAAGCAGGTTTTTTTAAGTACACTGCACTAGCAATTAAATTTCATTGACAAAATGCATTTAATATGTACCAGTACAATATGCTTTTTAAACATTATCTTACCCAACAAGTCTCTCTCTGTGGATATCTGTTTGGATTGTTTTTTTTAGATAGCTGATTACAATAACTTCAAAAAAAGATACTGTACAGACTTTGCATCTCCTCAGAAATGTTGAGTCAAAGTTTTGTTTAGATTTTGCTGTTCAGGCATCAAACAAGAGCATTTTAAAACAGCAAAAAAAAAAAAGATTTGAATTCATGGTTTTTTTTTTTTTTTTTTTCCCTTTCCCAAATGGTTGAATATTTTCAGGCACTCAGCACTGCTGTGAACTTAAAATACCAAAATTGACTTGCCATTTTAATAAGGGATATCCCAAATCATAAGGAATAACTTGTTATATCTTGATTTAGCATTAACAGAGGCATATGATGCAAGAAAGCAAGCTTATATAACATCAACCAAAAAAAAAAAAACCATCCCATTTCACCCATCCATTCACTCAAAAAGTTTGTCTAGTTCTGCCTTGAACTTATTTAAGTTGCTGACTTCCACTATAACAGATGGAAGTTTGTTCCAACTATTAACCACCTGCTAGCTAAAGGCAAATTTCCGAACATCTATTCTACAATTGTCTTTCCTTAATTTGAATTTATGTTCCATCAGGTGAGTAACCTGCACAAGAAGAAGAATCTCATCAGCATTGAGCTTGCTCAAACCATTCAAGGCCTTATACATATCAATTAGATCACCTCACAGGTGTCTAGTCTCCAGAAGCTGCAATTTACAGAACTTAAGCCTTTCTTGGTAACAGCAACCCTTTGTTCCACTCACCAATCTCATTGCCCTTTTCTGTACTCATTCCAGCAGCTCCACATCTTTCCTAAAATGAGGCCTCCAGACCTGTATACAGTACTCAAAGATGTAGCCTGACCATTGCCTTATACAAGGGGACAATCACACCCTTATCCCTGCTAGCAAAATTCCTGTTTATCATTAACAAGACACCATGAGCTACTCTTGCAGCCTGTCTTCACTGTTCAGAAAACTTCATATCAAACAGCACAATTATCCACAGGTCCTTTTCATTCTCCACTACTCTGAGTAGTACCAACCAGTTGATACGTACGTTACTGCTACCCATATGAGTACTTTAAATTTGTCAATGTTAAACTTCAAAATTGCCACCTCTCAGCCCATCTGCTCAACTTTTCCAGATCCTATTGCAGTAGCATACTATCATTACCGTTATTAACAACCCTGCCAACCTTTGAATTGTCTGTATACCTAGACATTAACCTTGATATACCTTCATCAATATCATTGATAAACACTGAACCCTGGGGGACTCCACTAATAACATTAGTCTGTCTTCTCCCACTCAATCATCCTTTTATCTATTGTAGCAACTTCCCCTTAATGCCATACTGTTCCAATTTGTACAGTAGTCTACTATGTGCCACAGTAGCAAAAGCTTTGCTAAAATTCAAGTATATGATATCAAAATTAATTTTGGCCTCCCGTTCCTTTGTGACCACATCATAGTATCCAATCAAATTTGTTGGGCAAGACTTCCCCTTAAAAAAAAAACCCCATGCTGTGTCTGGATGATCCTGCATTGCTTCCTCAAACAGTGCCTCCATTAATTTCCCTGAAACAGAAGTTAGATTAACAGATCTGTAATTACTCGTGTCACCCTTTGATTTTCCCCTTTGTGAATTGGGGACATATCTCCAGTCCATGGGGACCTCCCCTCAGTCCAAGGAAGCTTTCATAATTATGGCTAAGGGTGTGTTTATTCCCTGTAATATAACTGGATAGATCACATCCACCCTATACACCTTTCTTATCTTTACTTCAACAATTTCTCCTCCATTTTCTAATAGTTATTACCAAATCATTGAGCTCCCTGGTAGAGTTTAATGTGCTACTGTCCTCCACTTCCCTATAGAATTCCTCAGTGTGGATGTAGATGCAAAATACTCGTTCAGCTTGTCACATCCGAGTAGGATCATTACCAAATTTACCAGTCAAACCATTGATATCAAGTTAACCAACCTGATTCATACCCTTCTAGAGTTTATATAAGTAAAGAAGTCTTTGCTGTTTTTCCTTGCATCCTTTGCCAAAGATTGCTCATAATCTTCCTTTGCTTGCCTAACCTCCTGTGTAACTTGATTACAAACTAGCTTATATCTGACATAGGATATGTGTCTCCTGATAATTTATATGCGTCCCATGCATTTTTCTTCTCTGCCACGAGCCTCATTAGATCATCTGACATCCAATTAGGCCTAAACCTTGAACAGTATTAGTTGATATGAAAAGCCTAGTAGCTTCCGAGATTAATTCCTTAAATGTTTCCCATTTAGAATTTGTAGTGCGTAACATCATCAGTTGGTCCCACTGTATACAATTTAAAAAAACTGAGACCACTGTAGTCACCTTGACAAAAGCAAAAAATCTTTCCCTTTACCCCTATGGTAGTTATATCTTTAAGTAAATCCCACATCAGTATACCGTGATCACTGCCACCTAGTGGTTCATTTATCTGCAAATTCTTAATGCATGAAGAATCACTGCTGATAATCAGATCAACAGTATTACTCCCTCTGGTTGCCTCTCAAACATGCTGCTGTAGAAAACAATCATCCAATAATTCTGCAAGTCTTGCTAATGTGTGTGTGTCATCCACAAGTTCCATTCTATATCTGGGAAGTTAAAATCCTCCATTATAAGAATCTGATGTACTGACCCACTCTATTTCCCTATACAATTGTTCATTGTACTCATCAGAGTCATTAGGCCTATAACACACTCCTACTCTCGACTTTGTTTTCCTAGTGCTTATGTACACCAAACTGACTCAACATTGCACTGTCCACCCATGTCAATTGGATACACTTCCTTAGATTTTATGTGTTTCTTAACTAACAGCATCACCTATACACATTGTACTCCCCAAATTCCAATTCTGCATTCATTATCTCTGTGCCGCCATGTCTGTGATATCCCAACAACAGCAGCCTTTTATATCTTCACCAGCACGTCAAATTCATTTTCTATACTCCTAGCATTGATGTACATTCAAGTATACGTGCACCTGTTCTTACTCTTAGTTACCTTAACACAACCCATGTATTTACTTGTTCCACGATGATTCCAGGCTTCTGCTCATTGCAATAGAAGCAGTGCAAGAATCATTTTCATTTTTGTCTGTGGCTACCGTTAATCGATTAGTCTGAATTCCCCCAAGCTAGCAGTTTTCCAACACAGCACTGCCTAAATAGCATCAGCAAATATTCTTGCATCCTTTCTATTTAAGTGTATCCCATCCCTGTAGAAACAATCTCTCCTGTTAACATTTATATTGTTATCAAGTTACATTTCATGCTTCCTTGTGCATTTTTCAGTTCCCTGACCAAGGATCACCATATATCAATGCCTTCTTTCATAATAGTGCATGGTAGATTCTCACATTGAAATTGACAGTACTGATCTGTAAAATATCAATTCCTTTATTTTCAGTGATAGTGAAGAAGTACTGTAAACTTTTTCTTTGTGAAATCAATTTGTTTCCGTTTAGTTAAAAAATACTTGTTCTTCAAACAGCATTGTATGACATCGATTCTCCAGATACCTTTAAATTTAGATAACATTTGACCTAATGCTTCTGTTAACCCAGTTAGGCAGCTTGCTATCTATGAATTCTGTTTGAATCTAACTTTTGAATGCCACAAGGAAACACACTTTTGCCTTTAGAATTAGTGATAGAAATTCAGCTGGCTGCCAAAAGTCTGCAATTTATTAAATTTATTCATACAGCTTATGCCACAAGTGTATTAAATATCTGAAGTTGTAACTCTTTGGATCTTATCTGCATACAAATCACCTTGCCAGTAACACTGTGTAAATTTGCACTAATACTCTTTTGCTTTTTGTTTTTTACTACATGCATAAAACAGCCAGGGTTATAGAGTTTTACCATAACAATTTGTTTTGACATTTGTGGTGTACTGAAAATGTTTGTTTTGGTTAAAAATAAAAAATCTTAAAATTTGCCCTGGAAGCAGCAGCTATGCTAATACCATTTCACGTCTACTCACTGCAGTTTTGCTTGTGCTGTGCAGCTATATAACAATAAACATGCTTCGTGTGAAAAAAATTGTTCGTAAACATAGTAAATTTGATCATAAACATAACTAAAAAACAACATTTTAACTCAAATTTTTTTCTGTGTCTGGCAGGAGGGCAGTGGGCCCCAATGCACCGCATTGGAATAGTTACACCACTGAGAGTATCATCCCTTGGCTGTAATATGTGTGTATCATATTTGAAATGAAAACCAGCAGAATAAGTTTTTTTCTTTTTGTATGGCTCTGAAACAACTCACAAAATTATGCACAAATCAAATAATTTTTGTTTTCATTTGAGTCACTATTGTAAAAATTGCCTTCTTGGACTTAACCCTGATATCAGATTAAACTTACTGGATCATATGTATAAGTTTGTGCAATGGCATCATGTCTATATGTAGCCAACTACTAAGTAGTTACAAAGAGGCATCATTTAAGTATCATATTGTGAATACCTTCATGACTTACCATGATATTGCACTACCTCGACTAAGTAACACTTCACCAATGGAGAAGACTACTGCTACTTGTTCTCAGCAGATACCACCACCCGCATGGCACCGTTTCAGAGCTTATTGACTCTTCGCCAGTGGGTGGGCAGGTACCCTGGTGTTGCAAAATATAACTCCATAATACAATGGATACCTGATGGTGTACAGTAATTAAGAATTACATAATTTGTTTAGGACAATAGCCTCAGGTATTCACAATATGAGATATACTTAAATTATGCCACTTTAGTAGTTGGCTACGTATAGACATGATGCTATTGCACAAACTTATACATTAGTTAACTTTATAACGTTTGTTAAAAAGTTAACATTTGCGATTGTCTATGGTTCAAAAACGACACAAGCAAACCAGCTGCTATAGATACTTCTTGATATGCACTGAATTTCTCGATGTTGATGGAATCCTTATGTGTAATAGCTGTAGAGAATCACTTAAGAACAAGGATTTTAAGTGTTACCCAACGGCCAGCACTACTTACAATGGTTGTCTATATTTCTCCTAACAAGGTATACAGACATAATTGACTCATTCATTTTGTTGTCATACTCGTATTGGCATACCCATGATCATGAGCATCGATTTCAGCATTAACTTCGGACACAGCGACATACGTAGCAGCGATGCATGATACAATCAGTACCCCTACAGCGTGGCCACGGTGTAACTTGCATGCATGTCATGTTTACATTTTAAATTGCTATATCTCAGCTTCTGGCAGTTTGATTTTAAAAATTTAAAAACCGAAACATTTATTTCATCATGCCGAAGACTAATAGTGAGTATTGTAAAGCATGTATATGTGCAATGTGACCACCTCCATTGAGTACAAAGGAGAGATCTGTAAAAACTTTCTAATAAACTTGTAAAATATTAAACCACAGTAACACTGAAATAATAAATGTTTCAAGAGAAGTTTCACTGCTATGCGTGTTCGGAACACACAATTTTTTTACAGTATATTGTATCTTCACAGTGACACAAGGCACAGCTGAACAAACATTCCAGGTGCCATCCAAAGAAGTACATGCACAATGTCCTTCTAGTATACATTGTACTATCCATATTCAAATTCAGCTTTGCTACCAATGTACCACTCCATACCAGGCACGAGCGATACTGAAATGTACGTAGCAGCAATGCATGACTCAATCAGTACCCCTACAGTCTCAGTTACACCATGTCTTCAATATCTCTACAATGTCTACATTTGATGACTTAATCAGTACTTCAAATTCATCAAATTTATTTAAAAGGTTCCTACCATTAGTGTACATGCAAGTATACATGACCTGTTCTTACTCTTAGTTACCTTAATACAGCCCATGTACTTGACCTGTGACAACCCACAACAAGGCTTGAAATCCTCAACAGCTTGCTTTCCAGGCTTCTGCATATTCTAATAGAAGCAGTGCAAGAATCACTTTCATTTTTAAATTTAGCTAGAGATTTTGTAAGTTACTATATGATATAAGTGTAGAACTTTGTATCGGTGATTTGGTGTAAATATATCTTTTAACTTTGTAGTGGTGCATGGTGGGCAAATTCTAGTGACTAACTGTGGTAAATTGGTATCTCGAAAGTTTGAATAACATAGGTTGGTGTTAATAGATAATTTTATTAGCTATTATAATTAACTTATAAAATTACATGCATAATATATAGCATAAACACCACAAGGTAATACATATTCAATAATGTAAACTGACAGCGTAATATGTATTATTACTGCACAGCCAAAAAGTATTACTGCATTTAAATATATTACTTTAGTGTAATATTCTCAAGTTGAATTTGAATGGAAAAACATGTCTCAGAGTAGAGCAGCAAAGCAAAGGACTCAAAGTAGCAGGAATGCTGTGGCTCGAGAGGGAGAACGGGATGGCAACTGTCCTCCAAATTATGGCCTCGTGAAATGTACTGCTTGTTTGATGTTTGTGGATCCATCTGGAACAGGACATGATACAACTAAGGGGTCTGTCTTTGTGTGTGTTCAATGTAAAGATCATACGGATATTAGGCATCAACTGAGCATTCTGATGGGCATTTATAAGAGCTTTAAGAAAAGGGTGGATGCCCTCAAAGGAATTAAGTTTGGAGGGGTCCATCAAGCTCTCAGTTGCCCACCTCAAACACAGCTTACAATTATACATCAGGCAACACAGCAGCAGCAGCAAACAGTAAGGCAGAATGTGCTGGTCTCACAGGAGGTGCTGTTATTCACTCTATTGTCAGGAAAATGGGAAATACAGTGTGCTAGAATGATAGGTTGAACCAGGGTATGTCTGCCAGGAGCAAGAGATGATAGCACTGTAGAACTTTTAAGGGCACAAGTGATATATTGTTGATAATGATGATATTGTTGTACACATTGGTACTAATGCCATTAAGAGTAGGAGATCCGAGGACTTACTTAACAGAACAATGTTGAGAAAAAAGTTGAGGGTTAAATTTGAAAGTATGCAATTCTGCCCAGCCACGGAGTAGATGATGAGGTGGTAGAAGTTTATCAAACTGTAACAGGGTGCTTAATGATTTTGTAATAACTGAGAGCAAAGTGGAGGAGAAATTGTTGAAGTTAAACATAAGGCTCCTGAGGTGGATGGGATCTATCCAGTTATATTAAAGGAGGCGGCAAAGGAACTAAGCAAACCCTTAGCCATAATTATGAGAGCATCCTTGGACTCAGGGGAGGTCCCCACGGCCTGGAGATGTGCAAATGTATCCCCAATTCACAAAGGGGGATCAAAGGGTGACAAGTAATTACAGACTAGTTAGTTTAACTTCTGTTCCGGATAAAATAATGGAGTTAGTGGTTAAAGATGCATTGCAGGATCATCTAGACAAGACTGCAACAATAATTCAGACACAACATGGGTTTGTTAAGGGAAAGTCATGTCTGACAAATTTTTATTGGATACTATGATGTGGTTACAAAGAAACTGGATGCAAAAAATAATTTTGATATCATATACTTGGATTTCAGAAAAGCTTTTGACACTGTGGCACATGGAAGACTACTGTACAAATTGGAGCAGAATGGTATTAAGGGTAAATTGCTACAATGGATAAAAGGATGGTTGAGTGGGAGAAGACAAAGTGGTAATCAATGGACGCTGCTCTTCATGGACTAATGTTATTAGTGGAGTCCCACAGGGTTTGGTGTTGGGCCCGCTGTTGTTTTGTATATTTATCAATGATATTGATGAAGATATATCAGGCTTAATGTCAAAGTTTGCAGTGATACAAAGGTTGGTAGGGTTGTTAATGACAGTAATGGCAGTGTGTTACTGCAACAGGATCTAGAAAATTTGGACAGATGGGCTGTAAAGTGGCAACTGAAGTTTAACATTGACAAATGTAAAGTACTGCACATGGGTAGAAGTAATCCCCAGAGGAACATACCAACTGTGTGGTACTACACTTAGGGTAGTAGAAAATGAAAAAGACCTCTGAGTAATTGTGCAGTCAGATATCAAGTTTTCTGAGCAATGCAGACAGGCTGCCAGAGCAGGTCATGGGGTTTTGTCAATGATATACAGGAATTTTGCTAGCAGGGAAAAGGAGGTGATTATCCCTTTGTATAAGGCAATGATCAGGCCATGTCTTGAGTATTGCATACAGGTCTGGAGGCCTCAATTTAGAAAGGATGTAGATTTGCTTGTGCATGTACAGAGAAGGGCAACAAGATTGGCAAAGGGAACGAAGGGGTCCTCTTAACAAGAGAGACTTAAGTTCTGCAAATTACAGCGGCTGGAGACTAGGTACCGGCGAGGTGATCCAGTTGAGGTGTATAAGGCCTTAAATGGGTTGAGCATGTTAAATTCTGATGGGATTCTTCTGCTTGCTCAGATTACGAACCTAAGGGGGCATAAATTCAAATCGAGGAAAGACAGCTATAGAATAGATGTGCGGAAATTTGTCTTTAGCCAGCGGGTGGTTAATTGCTGGAACAAACTTTCATCTGTCGTTGTGGAAATTGATAGCTTAAATAAATTCAAGGAGGAACTGGACAAAGTTTTAGTGGGAATGGTTGTGTGATTTTTTTTTTTTTTTTTTTGTTTTTGGCTGATGCTAATAAGCCTCTTTCTTGCAATCACATGCCTCTATTACTATGAGAGCCTTGTCAATCAGCCCTGATCAGAGAGAGAGAGTGCAAGGTTCACGAAGTAGAATTTTTTTCATTATGGTATGTTCTTGTTAACAGGAGAGACTGCCTCTACAGGGATGGATACACTTAAATATAAAGGGTGCAAGAATATTTGCTGATACTACTGAAGCAGTGTTATGTGGGTTGGGATGAAAAAGTGCTAGCTTTTTCATCCCAACTAATAGATTAACAATAGCCACAGGCAGAAGTGAAAGTGATTCTTGCACTGCTTCTGTTGGAACATGCAGCAGCCTCTAAACCAAGGGTACCAGGGATTTCAAGATCTGCTGAGAGTCATCATGGAACAAGGAAATACATGGGCTGTGTCAGAGAAACTAAGAGCAAGAACAGGTGCGTGAATACTTGCACTTTAAATTTGATGAATTTAAAGTGCTGCTCAAGTCATCAAATGCAGACATTGTGGGGATATCAGAGCTATGGTGTCAATCAGATATAAGGGATGCAGAATTTGAATCCGAGTACAATATATACAGAAAAGACTTATTTATTGGTGCAAGCAGCCCAGCCAAACTATGGCAGCTCCACAAATTATATGTATAAATACCATACAAATAAAGGACAAACAGTGTATCGTTGTAGGTGTATGTAATGTGGTGCTGGGTTGTATGACTGGCCACTTAGCCTAGCTCATTGCTGCAAGCTAGTTCCGTGACATGTGGAGCTGAACCAAGAAACTACTAATCTAGCACATATAGTTAATACCAACCTTAGAAGCATACGGTGCATAAAAACACTAATGGTAAAAGATAAAGATGTGGTAATAACAGGAAAGATAAGACTAGACAGAAAGAAAAGTAAAGAAGACTATAATGCCAAATGCATCACAAGTACAATGAATCAAAAATTTTCTGTCTGTTCTTTAGCTAACTATAATACAATCCGAAAGCATGAACACAAAAAATGTGATGCAGCACTATTTTTAGCTGTACAGGACTCCACACAAAATGTGATGCAGCACTATTCTTAGCTGTACAGTTGACACAAGTTACCACTTTATTTTTATATATGCACTCCTGATATAAATGACCACCCAGCACAGTGAGAACCAACTCACCTTCAAGTAACAATGTTCAGAAGTATGTTCAAAACCCAGGGGCACCTGTAACACACAGTCATTTAGTAATATTTTCTAAATTTGTAACTTTAGAAAACCAGAAACACATGGTTAGAACACTTAAGATTTTGTATTCTAAAGCTTATAATCACAATCCAATTTCTACTGTCATCTGTCCTTGAAATCTGTAGACCCTGCACTCCTCTCTAAATTCCTGTATTATGATTCCAGATTCCATCAAATTTCATTCATATAATTCCCTCAAAAGGGCATGCTCTTCAAGTTTACTGCTAACATTGAAAATAATTATTTGTGGCAGAGTTTGCATGGGTCTACTCACCTTCAGTCCCAATATCCTCAGTCATTCATTAGCCTCCAACACAGCAAAATCTTTAGAGGTACTAACATCCATTATTACATGGCCACCTTGATTATCTATCATTTGCTTAACCTTTAGTGTACAGGGACATCTTTGCCTCCTCCATAAGAACTTCCTTAATTTTAACACTATCACCACAGTTCCCTACTTTTTCAACCTTTACAACCTTAGCATATTGGAACACAGCTAGGGCTCCCATATTTAGCATGCATTAACTCACTAAACAACCGTTTAGGCTTAATAGGCTGATCTTCTTGACATGACTTACATGGATAAACTGGAAGAGATTATGTTCAGGAATATTTAACCAATTATTCAAGGAAGCCATTACCACATTCATAGATTCTTCTAACACACCATTAGACTGCTCCATTTAAGAAATACAGTTCAAGGCTTAGACATAAATTTATGTCAGATGAACTATTGAGACATGTGGCAGAGAAAAATGCATAGGTTGCATATAATTAATATGTGATACAGAAGCCTTATTTTATGCATTAATTTTATTGTACAAGCTGTTTAAAAAATTACAAAGGTCAAAAAAATATCAAGACAACAAGCAACTTATTTAGTAGCACCATTACCAAATTTCAGTAATAACTATGAAAATCAATTAAAAATTTAGGAAGTCTACACTTTTTACATAAAGAATTTGTTTAACAAGAAATAGACATTCTATTAACATACAAATGCATTTACAAATATTTACAACTTTCTTTTAAAAAATTAGTGTTCAAATGCAAATTCGTGAAATACCATGAGCTGAACTTAAAAAAAAAACTGTTCAGAAAAGCTGCCTACTTCTCCTACATAATCTACTTTCTATTAACTGTATTTTCATAAATTTCACTGAAAAACACCAAAGTATGAAGTATCTCCAGTATTAAAAAAAAAAAAAAAAAAAGTCAGTGTGACAATTCCAGTTGGTGAATTAAAAAACTTGGGAAAAAAATATGAATGAATCTGAAAAAGTATTCATTCAGTATATCATATATTTCAATGTTTATTAATAAAATAAAGAAATAAGTGGTCTCTGCATGAGAACATGACAAAAATTAGTTAATCTGATTGTCAAACATTTTGGATCACTCTTTACCCTACCAGATGGTAATAATAAATGAGATATTTTACCAATACTACTGAAAATAATTTATCATATTGTATTAATAATAATCACTGCATACCTTTGTCCAAAGGATGAAGATACTGATCACTCATAAAGTTGACTGTAGATTAATTAACAAGTATACAACAAATTCAGTTCTCATTGCATGAAATTGAAGTTCAGTATTTTTGAAGTCAGAGAGCATCTCTTTGCAAAGGTAATGTGTTCTGTGAACATTAAGTTGGTTGGTTGGTATACCATTTTATTGGCACATTAGCAGCAATGGCTATTATGTGCCAAGACAAGTGAACATTAAGACCACTGCATTATCTAAGCAGTTTAAATCCTGCTGACTGCAAAAAACATGAACAAGACAATCCTGCAATTTTTTTTGTAAGTTCTTGGAGTACACATTGTATTAGCTAAAGCTCTGATTTCATATACTGCATGGCAGTTCACATTGAACAATGTCTTCATTTTGAGTATTGTCACTAGGGTCCACCTGATTAGAAACCAGTTAACTCTAAAATAATATGCCATAGCAGTGTCATCTTTTAAACAAATAGTCAATTAGCCTTGCCAAAAGGTTATCTGTTTGAAAGTAATGCAATACCACGGCACAGCTTCTTTTGTAAAAATAAAACCATTGCAAAATCTAAACAGCAAATCCTGCTGGCTGCCATAAAAAACCACATGAAAGGACAAAATAGTTCTGTTTACATACCTATAACTAACAATCTTTGTTATGTGCATGAAATTGACTGAATTTCTCCATAGTACATTATTAAAATAAAAATATCTTTTAAATTGATCAAAACTGCATATACCTAATAATTCTTAAGAACTTTTTTTATCCTCCAATGAGAATGTTTTTTTTTCCGAAGAACATTCATTGCTGTTCTCTCTGCTAGTGTACTAGGGTGTACATCTAAAATTGATTGACGTCACTGTGCAAAACATTTGCTGTGACTTTGTTCAATGTCATTTGTTTACATTTAACAAACTAAACCACCATTTACATTTTTTAATCATTAGAATTACCTCTTAGTATTATAAATGCTTACAGATTTAAATAAGGTAATGCTAAATACTGATTGAAATGTGCTTCTCCAGAACCGCTTGACAACTAGTTCTACCTCTCCAAAATTTGGGAAAAAAATTGAAATCAAGCACCTCTCTGTTCTAAGGGTGTCAGATTTTAAAGAGTTTACTGTATTTCAACTATATTATTTATTATTCTAGCTCTGATGCATCTAGTTTAAAATGAAGTACTGCCTAAAGAACACTGAAATACACAATATGACCATGAGTGCTCTTATGTCACAAAACACTCAAATAATAATATTCAATTATATTACCAAATAAAAATTTTATTTACTTCTTTCATTTTATACTCTGAGATAGTAATGTGTGTGTGTGGGGAGGAATTTTTTTACACGAAGAGGCTGATAAAGATAACCCTAATGTACTATACTATAATTAACATAATGTTGAACTCTCAAGTTAGTCTGCTTATCTACAAACAAAAAACCCTGAACTCTCCATTTCAGGACTAGCTCAATCCACAAAAAGGAGGTGTGTAAAGGTTGTTTTTATATTTTTTATATGAAGTTTTTAGAGTATTATAGGTTGTAATGCACATAAGGTATTACACACTATACTGTTAATTTATGAGTTGAGGGTTGAAAATGACAGAAGAAATGTGCTGACGTTGATTTGAATTTCAAGAAGTTCATGCAAAGGAAAGTTGTTCCAAAAACAGAAGAGCAGAAGGAAAAAATGAAGGGCAACATTAGCTTAGCAAGTTGGCAGTCAAACTGAAAACAGATGTTGGTTGGTTAAGGATGCATGTGTTCTGACTGGTTATAAGATGTCAATTTATAACAATGCCCATGGAAAATCTGCTGAAACTGAACGTGTCTGTGACACAGAGTTTCTAAATGATGGATAAATTGCCCTCTTGAATACAATGTAGGAGTTTAAGAGGAAATGACCCAGATATATGAAAACAATACAGTAGATTTCTGATTTGTACAGTGTAAGCAGGACAATAACACTGAGAGCAAAAGAAAATTTTTTTTTTTTTTTTGAGTTAATGAAGCAATAATTTTGTTATATGCTTATACCAAGAAAGATTAGAAGTCTGGGTTATCTCCAGCAAAGATCTCTTTTTATCTTGAAATATGTTGTTAAAGATGAGCATGGGAGGGAAGGCGATTAATTTTAAATTGTGTTTGTGTTATTGGCAAATGTCGCCATATCGAGAATGTTCCACAATTTTGTTGTTTTGGTAATATTGGTGCTGCTACCTCACAGTGATTTAATATAATAAAAGATATCTATATCTCTGGTTATATTAAATCACTTGGCATACCTCTTACAAATGAAAATGAAATTTTAAATTGTAGTTTTAGTTCTTTCCCATAAGTAAATGGTTTTAGTAAGGCTTCTGAGTCAAAAGAAGACATTGGAATAAACTACAGGTAATTACTATATTGATATTCTGAACCAAGGTTCCAAACAGAGTTCTAATTTAACAATCAATTAAATAAAACTGTAATGAATGTTTATGGCAAATTAGTAGAACTCCATCCAGAGGAAAAAAAGTCTATAAAAGTTAAAATCATTAAATTAACAGTTGAATTTGCTAGCTCAAGAACGTCAGGTGTATAGTGTGGAAAGAACTCAAGAGCAAAGGGCAAACTGTTAACATTATTAAGGAGGGGCAACATTAACTTAGCAATACATTAGCTTCTCATACAAAGTGCAGTATGATGATTTCACAAAAAAACAGAAATTACGTAGAGAAGACCACGCCACTTTTTCATAATTAAAAACCATAAATTTTTTGCTGAAATGATGGGTTACCTATGCCATCATGAGTATACAGTGCATCATTTACTGTGTACCATACTTGGCATATTAACAATTCCTAATAGCAATGCTGAGTATGAGAGAACATTCAGGTCAGGTTAGAAAAACAAAAAATTAGTTCAGTTCTTTTTCTGGTGAAACTTGTGACAACCAGATCACTGTTTATGAATAAAACTTTTACTCAACGTTTCTGAAGAGAGAAAGTCTGCATTAGTATTTTTCTTGGAAAAATTGAAAATCAGTTGTTAGAAAATCCGAAGAGAAACCCACAAACAGAAAAACTTTAGGAAAGCTAATACTTGAAAGCAAACTGTACTGGTAAATAATCATATGTGCATATTTTAATATAAAATGTGTTATACTGTTAGTGAAATTTAATTTATAAATTTATAGTGCAGTGTAGACTACATAAATGTCTTGTTTTTTCTGAAAATCTGCTTTTGCAAAAAAAGCTCTTGTTTTTCACCATTGTTTACCCAAAAATCAAGTTTTCCTCCTGCTTACAATTCCAGCTTTTTGAAAGTCAAAAGTTATCAGTTATGATATACTCATTAAATACAGATACTATACCTTTAGCTTACATTTAAACTTTTATTGAAAATAAATATTAGGTAATTAATGTCACTTTTCCACCTTACAGTAACTAGCTAATTACTATAAGAGTTACTGCAAAATATGCATTGCACCCACAATTCATTAGCACCTCTCAGAATCTACAGTTGTCTATAAAGTAATTATCATTAATAAAATACTATAATGGAATTGAGGACATTGTTTTCCTTAAGTTGTTGCAATGTGGGGTTATTTAATGTGAACAATCAAAATTTAATATGTTCAAATTCTCCTAATTAGCAAGAAAAGTTTATTTTATCAAAATGCAATAAAATTCCATTATAACTCCTACTCCTGTTTATGGCACTCTCCTAATTTTAAATCTCTTTTCCTTTGGTCTCATGTCAATCTATTGAGTGCCATGCATCTATAGGGACTAAATTGTAGCAATCATTTATTATTTCTTCTTTATTTTTGGTTTTAGTATAAAACAGAGCTATGATGCTCACAATATGTTCTACGTTGTATTTCAATATTTGTAGAAGAATAAGAGAAATTTATCTCAATATGATAATGTAGAACACTTCGTAATGACACTCTCTAGCAAATAAACAAAAATAAAATTAATGCAAAATGATTACAGTAATAAAATTAATAAAAAAAAAAACAAATTAAAACAAAGTTCAATGCAAATTTTGAAGGAATATCTTTTTTCAAAATTTGCATTGGACTTGTTTTACTTTGTTTTTTTAATTAATTTTATTACTGTAATAATTTTTCATTAATTTTATTTTTGTTTATTTGCTGGAGAGTGTCATTACAAAGTGTTCTATGTATCATATTAAGGTAAATTTCTCTTATTCTTCTACAAATTTTTGGTTTTAGAAAAGGGATGATAGAGACTAAACTGCAGGAATCATTTATGGTGCAGCTTATTTCATAGAAATCAATCCCAATGCAGGTGACATTTAACTCAAAGCATCGATGGTAAAAAAGGCCTCTTAATAAAACTTAACATCCAATTATTTATGGTTGCATTCAGATGCTCTCCTCTGGAGTTTTTTTTTTTTTATTTATTTATTTTTTTAAATTCAGCACTATTTGACTGCTTTTGTGGTGGCAGTAATTAGTCTTTTTTGTGTATTCAACATGCCATTAATAAATTTAATTAACACATTCACTGTGCCTAATGCATATAAGCATTATAGCACAACATCCAATATGCTGCAATGCTCATAGGTGGTTAATTTATGTATATTAACCACAAGCTTGAGAAAAAAAAATTTCACTTTTGTTCTGATTTACAGCTGAGCCCAAAAGCAAGCATTCACTTTGAGCTATGAATTCCAGACTTACTTTTTAACCATTATTTACAAATTTTCAGAATGCCGAGGATTTTGGAATGTTGTTATTTCTCAATATTCTGAAAATTATGACACGTTGGCACTCTCTGAGATATGAGTGACAATGAACATGTTAATGACATGTATTATTATTATACACAACCTCAACAAGGGACCTTTTTATAGCATTATTATGTTAATACTATATTTATCATATTTAAATAAGTAAAAATATAAATCTTTCTCATTATATAACATTAAACATTTATCATTAGTAAGTAATCTGATTAAGTAAAAATACATTAATTCAAATATTTTATTTATTTTTAAGTAAATGATTTGTGATATCTAAGGTTGCAATTACATCATTCAACCACAAAATGCACAAAATAACATCTTGCCTGACCAGCCTAATTAATTATATTAATTATTATGACAAAGTAAAAAAACACTTGGATGCAAAAAGCAACCTTGAAATTAATTATCCCAACTTCAGTAAAACTTATACAGCTTCCCATGAAAGGTTATTATATAAATTTGAGTAAATTTTAATTAATGGTAAAATCCTTTGTTGAATTAAGGGCTGGCTAGCAGTTAGGACACAGAATTGTAGCCATAAGTGTTCATATCTCAGGATGGATCAGTGAAGCAAGTGGAGTTCGTCAGGCATTTGTGTTGGGCCTTCTGTTTCTTATCTTCCTTAATGATAATGATGAGGAAGTTGCCAAAGTTTTCTGATTATTTAAAGGAACAAGAAGAACTAGGCCAATCTGCTTCAAGATGACCTAGATCAGTTACACAAATGTTCTCAAAAATGGCAACTGAAGTTTAATGCTTCTAAATGTAAGGTTTTGCACCTAGGGAACAGAAATCATCCAGGAGCTAGTTACAAGCCAAGGCAGGTAGAATTAAAAGTGGTTGTCCAAGATGAAAAAGATTTATGGGGTTATGATTCAGTCAGACATGAAGTTTCCCATGCAATGTTAACAGGTTTCTAGAAAGGTACACGGTTTCCAGTCTGTGATATATAGGACCTTTGCAAGTAGAGAAACAGGTCTGATCATTCCTTTGTATAAGACTCCACATTTAGAATATTGTGTTCACGTCTAGATGCCACACTTAAACTTGAAAAAAATAAAATAAATAAAATATATATATATATATATAGAACTTCTAGAAAGGGTTCAGAACTGGACAACCAAATTGGTACAGAGTGCTAATTGATGTGATATGAACAATACCTTAAAAAGTGTGAACTGCAAAGCTTGGCACTAGACATCTTGGGAAATCAATTATTACTATACTAAAATTTGTAATACTTGAGATGTCTAGTTTAATTTAATAAAATCTTTTACTTTTAACACATTAAAAAAAAAAAAAAGCAATAATAGTATATTAAGTATGCTGTGCTTGCCTTTACTTAAGTGTACTTTTCAACTTACATATAAACTACTGCTTGTAACCACAAAAAAAAAAAAAAAAACACCCTGAAATCTCAGTTATCTATGAAAATATTAAATAATTCTGAAACCAGCCCTTCCCCCCCCCAAAAAAGGAGTCCTGCTTTCTGTGCAATTTGGGAGTAGTTCCCTAGAAAATGCTATCATGGGAGTTCATGTATCTAGTTTATACTGCATAATTAGTTTTCTGAACAAAAACATTTTTTCATAATGTGAAAATTAATATAGAAAAATGTTTTCATGTAAAATGGACATACATAATGCCATTAAGTATATCCATTTGATTCTGCTATCAGAAAGATAGCTCAACAAGAGCAGCTTATAATGATTTATGCTGCCTGTCTTTTCTCCAATACCAAAATTATTTTACACACATATTCATAATTTAATTTCCCTGTAATTAACCATATTCACGTTCAATCCATTGCAGAGTGGGATAATTAAAAGAATTTTAAAAGAGATAAATAAGATAAAATAATTCTCAAAAGAACATGCACATGATTTTGGTTTGTCAAAATATAAAAATTGAGAAAGGACAAATCAGTCATTTAAACATTCCTACAGGGATTTTTTTTATTTCAATTATCTCATTTAAAATGCTTTTAAGCTTTCAAGTGATTATCTACTCTCAACTATCAGACTTGGTAGATATGCAATTTAAATGTATATTCATGTGAGTCTGCTTACAGAAATAAACTATAGTCCTCAAAATAAGTATATAAAATGCAACTTTTATCCAACTAGATAACCAGCAAATGAACAAAATATGAATAGTGGCACTGACTCCACTGTATTCACATTTTACCCTGAATAATCTAATCACATTACTTCCATCCCAGCTTATAATTGTAAAACACATTTTGCAGAAATTGTATTTTTTTTTATAACTATACATACTAAAAACCCTATTCAGGTTCATTATAACCCTATCAAAGATTCAAGGGTATACTTTTATTCTACTTTATGAAGGACTGAAAATGGAACAGCAATATCTGTGCTTCCAGGCTTGCAAATTCAACAGCAATCACTTTAAAGAGTAGCTAAAGTTGAATATTACAAATTAAGATAAGTTCAAGCAGGTTTGTTTTACATTATTTCAAATAGAATTTTCAATTTCTTTCACATACAGAGATTAAACAAATCTAAAGAGTAAAATATTTCCATTGAATTTATAATCTTATTACAAGCAACTAAAGCATCACTGATAAATGTATGATATACAACATGGCATAATACATTGTCTTTTATGATTTATAGCTTGGACCTCAAGATACACTATTCTAATTCATTGCATTTTAAAATATTACTAATTTTAGCATCACAAAGATCATTATTCTAAAAAGTAAAATATTCTAATTTTCTTAAAAATTCCAAAAAAAAAAAAAAAATGGTTTTACTTTTTTTTTTTTGTGCAATGCACTAAACTAAACTAATGAAAGACAAAGTAAGAAATCTCATATTTATTTACGCTTCTTCAATTCTTCAAACCTTTTTGTCAAGTCATCAAAATCTATATCCTCTTCAGGTTCTTTTCCTGTTGTACCAACATCAGACAGCATGGTATTAGGAACTGAGGGCAACTCAGGTAATGTATCTACAGGAAATTTTGTTCTTGGAGCAGGAACAGGCTTAAATTCATCACTAGGATTACCTTCCACATTCAGAGGTGGAATGTCTTGGCTATCTACCACACTTTCATAAGGTGGTGCTGGAGAATCAATGAACCCAATTGTTGGATATGGTCCACTAGGTGGAACTGATGGCAAAGGTGGTGGAACACCCATTGCTTCTTTTGCCTTGAGATAAAAATTGAAAAAAAAAAAAAGTATTTATAAAACATTTTATCAAACATCAACATATATGCAATTAGTTTGACAAAAAAAAAAGCTGCAAGGACAAAGACATGTTTATGAAGACTAAGGGCTATACAAGACGAGCGCTTGAAGTGCAGCGTCGTAATGCCTGCCAACATGTTACAAGCACGCATACCTTGGCATTTGCATAGCCTGAGGAGATATTCTCCCTGTGCATGGGGTGGTTGGCCTTAGTTTGTTTATTATACTTTGGGGAAGATGAAGTTTGACACAGAAGTTTATTTGTCAGGTGGAAAAGGAGGCCTCCCTTGTACAACACGTCATTAAAAGACTACTCCATCAAACAAATAAAGGCAAAGTGTTTGTTGTATTGAAATTGGAAAATCAATGTTTCCGAACTGAGATGAACTATGTAATGATGAGAAGAGTCAGAAAGCTCAGTTCTGAACCTTATATTTATTGTAAATATTACTTCTATTTTAGTACTATTTCATTAGTTAACGAAATACAAGTTTGTTCACTTGCAGAGACAATTTATTGGTAGATTCTGGTTCTTATTATTTAATAATAATGAGAACCTTATTATTAAATAAGATCAAAACAGTAATTGGGAAACTGCTGAAGAATATCCACTGCAACAGTACAACTAATGTCGGCGTTAACAAATAAGAATCACGTGCACTCTGTCTTCTTCCAAAACAAATTTTGAAAACCTTTGGCTTCAAACATAATTTCGGAATCTTTCTTTTTTGAAAAGTATTGTGAAGGCAATGAAAACACACAATAAGCTGCAAAGTAGAGGGTCATTGTCAGTGTGATACAGGAGAAAAAAAATAATAAAATAATGCACGCAACTTGGCTTTAAAAAAATAACTGAAAGAATTGCAACAGATTGTTTTTGAAAAACGAAAAGATCGCACTTCCTTTCTTCAACATGTGTTTCATCTACTAACACAAAATCGAAGAAATTCATCTATTGGAAGCTACACTGGAAACAGGAAAAACTGATGTAAAACTGAAAATACTGAAATGTGCATTTGATATAAAAAAAAAAAAAAAAAAGTTTGTTTTATTGTAATTGTTTTTAGGGATCAATATCAGTACAGCACCTTTTCTGGATGTATATTTGATCTTCTAACGAAATTTCAACAAAATAATTATATATTGATAGCTGCGTTACAAACTTTGAAAACTGGTGTCTTCGCATGAGCATTCGTAAAATCAAACAACACTAATCCTTTATTGCACTGAAAGTAATCCGTTACAGTGTGGGTAGTGGAGAACGTTTTCTGCTTCAAATGAATGGAACATACTCGTCAATATTCCATCCGGAAATAATATTGAGTGATTGAAAGACTAGAACATAGGTGTTTTATTCTGAGAAATTCCGTGTGGTAAAATCAAACAAGAAGTTATCCTTTATGTTACCGAAAGTAATTCTGTAAGACACAGAGTCTTATAAATACCTTAATCTCCAAATAAGAATAGCAGGTAGAAATAAAATAATTTACAAATAAAGAAAACAACATTTCAGAAATATTTCAATTAGTGTGAGTTAGCCTATTGGTACAGAACAAAAAGCATATGCAATCAAATGAATGGAACATACTCGTCAATATTCCATCCGGAAATAATATTGAGTGATTGAAAGACTAGAACATAGGTGTTTTATTCTGAGAAATTCCGTGTGGTAAAATCAAACAAGAAGTTATCCTTTATGTTACCGAAAGTAATTCTGTAAGACACAGAGTCTTATAAATACCTTAATCTCCAAATAAGAATAGCAGGTAGAAATAAAATAATTTACAAATAAAGAAAACAACATTTCAGAAATATTTCAATTAGTGTGAGTTAGCCTATTGGTACAGAACAAAAAGCATATGCAAACATTGGTGTTGATTTCTGCATCACGGTATCAAATTTTGATACCGTGATGCAGAAATGCTTTTTTCACTAATTAACATTAGAAGTTCATCAAAACTCTGTATTGACATTCTGTAAAATAATAAAATTTAAAAAAAAAAAAAAATTATTCTCATGAGGCTTCCTATGTGTTTGAAACATAATATAAAACTGTTTTTTTTTCTTTTTTTTCCAACCTATTTGAATTGGTCGATGAATCCGCCATCGTCATTTTCTCTTTCTCTTTCTACTTGCAATCAACACTATACATAAATATGCAATACATCCAATTTGAACAGTATCCATCTTCAAACTAGGAATAGAAAAAGTTTTTTTTTTTTATGAAAACCCCAAACACGAAAGGTATCAAAACCTATAGTACTTAGTACTGTGTATGGGTTGAAGGAGAAGTATGGGGCAAGGGGATGCCGGAAACTTTGCTCTAGAGACTAAACATGGGTTTCACCACTTCAAGCCTCCAATAAGCAAAGTGGTGGTATTTCGCCGGTTGATGAAAGTCATCTACCACCTTTAAAAAAAAGTGAGTCGCTGGTGATATCCAATGAAATTTTAGAAGTGTCCCGTCTAGTTCGAAATGATCTGACGTTATGAGCACTACATGTAGTTTGCTATTTTGGAGGCATTCACAACACCAGCTTACACTCGTGCTTCAAGTGCTCATCTAGTATAGCCAAGCACTTAAAGTTTTTTCTTCTTAGAAAGAACACAAAAACATTTCTTTCTAAGAGAGCACCTTTTTAGTAGATACCTTATATGGACTTGTCCTGTTAGAAAATGGGCTCCGAAATCAGGAATTATGCCCCCTTAGGTTCGTAATCTGAACAAGTGGAAGGATCCCATCAGAATTCAGCGTGTTCACCCATTCAAGGCCTTATACACCTCAATCAGATCACCGCACAGGTGCCTAGTCTCCAGCCACTGCAATTTGCAGAACTTAAGCCTCTCTTGGTAAGAGGATCCCTTCATTCCCCTCACCAATCTTGTTGCCCTTCTCTGTACACGTTCAAGTAAATCTACATCCTTCCTAAAATGAGGCCTCCAGACCTGTACGCAGTACTCAAGGCATGGCCTGACCATTGCCTTATACAGAGGGACAATCACCTCCTTTTCCCTGCTAGCAAAATTCCGATATATCACTGACAAAACCCCATGACCTGCCCTGGCAGCCTGTCTGCATTACTCAGAAAACTTCATATCTCACTGCACAATTACTCCCAGGTCTTTTTCATTTTATACCACCTTAAGTGTAGTACCACACAGTTGGTATGTTTCTCTGGGGTTACTTCTACCCATATGCAGTACTTTGCATTTGTCAAGGTTAAACTTCAGTTGCCACTCCTTAGCCCATCTGCCTAAATTATCTAGATCCTGTTGCAGTAGCACACTACCATTACTGTCATTAACAACCCTGCCAACCTTTGTATCATCTGCAAACTTCGACATTAAGCCTGATATACATTCATCAGGTATATCAGGCTCTCATGATGGATGGAAAAATGGAGCAGAAATTCTCCATATGCTACATGGCCAAAAAACTGTTGATGATGAACAATGTAGTAGTAGTAGTAGTGGCATGTGATGCAAGAAAGCATCACATGCCACTTGAAGTTGACCTGATGTACAGGTCAACTTCAAGCAGTGATGAAATACTTGTTAAATGCATAAAAAAATTTATTTTGATCAATGATTAAATATCTAAGAAATTGCTGATCAACTAGGAATCTCCTCTAGCTCATGCCAATTAATTCAGACTGTAATCCTCTGCATATGTTAAGTTTTAGTCAAATTTGTTCCAAGATTCTGTGAATGATGACCAAAAGGTTCACTGTTAGAGACTACAATACTATAACATGAAGCTGAAAAAAAAAAAGTGGAAATAGACCCTAATTTTCACCCTTTTTCTTTTATGGTATATGGCTATGATCCTGAAACAGTTTCATTGCCCCAGTGGAAGTCAGCAAACACATATTCCATTAAAAAAAAAAACCCAAGTTTGGTCAAATGTGAATCAATACCGCCTGTTTTTACCCCAATTCAGAGTATCATTCATTATGAATTTGTTCAGACCAGTCACACAGTAAACTAGGCCTATTATAAAGACATTCTGATTCAACTAAGGGAAAAAAGTTAGGACAAAATGTCACCAGTTATTTTAAAATGGTGGATGGTTTTGGTTATGGGACACCAGTCTTTAAACCTTGTGATCAGACCTCATTTTATTACAATTCCAATGTATGAATACTTATTAATTAAAGGACTATAATATACTATAAATTGCAATGAAAGCATGCTTACTTCTCTTGTTTATTTCAAGGTGCTACTTTATTTACTATGGTGTAAACCACACTATCAGAAGTTTCAACATGTGTAGAAGAATGTGAAATATTATATTGTACAGTTTTAAAAAATAAACTTGCCTATCAAGTACAACCACTATGTCACCTTTCTTCATGCGTTACATGTATAGGGATATAAGGATTTTTCCTGAATGAGGAAACAGCATGGCATTCATTGTGCATTTAATTTAGAAGGAATGACAGTATTTCTATTTATGACTTAATTAATTTATTTGTTAGATAATAATATCCTTATTTTCCTGTCCGTGGATTGAAAATTCTATGCCAATTACAACGTATTTTTTGGCAGAAAATTAGGGGGTAAACTATAGCGAAGCCTTTATTTTTAAGAAGCCTGTGCTGATCCTGGGATGGTTCCATGGAGGATAAATTTACAATGTATGAAGTATGGCTGTTCTCATATGTTTGTTTGTTGTTTGGTTTTTAGGAGAATTAGCAACTAAGGCCATATCACTCCGGGGATATGTGGTGGTCATTCCCTGACCTTTCCACATCCTTCGTATTTGGTGGTCATGGGCTCAAACTCCGGTCTAATCAAGAAGTGTGTGCTACGCACTGCTGCTCCTGCCCACCTGGCTATGGAGGCGCCCGTTCTCATATGTATGGAGTTAACTATAAAGTAGTGTAGTGATGGCACTTTCTGATTTTCATATTAAATTAGTAATCTTTGTCACGTCTAGGCTTCAATTTGTGACTATTTTCTTAATTTCTTCTTTAACTGTTTAAGGTTTTTTGCTTTGATGAAATAGCTATGTTTCTATACTATAAATTTTTTTTGTAACTGGTGAGATCTAGGAATATCTGTTAAAGTGACCATGGCAAAGGGAAGTGTTAAATCCCTCCTTAAGCAAATTTTTAAAAATCCAGCATGCTGTTACCGAGCAAAATACCACAAATGTAATTTTAGCATAATTTATGTTATAATCTATACTCTCAACCCTTTACAACAGTTGACTAATCCTAAAATTGGGCTTCTTTAATATTAGCTTCCATTGCAACTTCAGTGTATAAGCGCGCGCGCGCACACACACACACACACACACACACACACACACACACACACACACACACACACACACACACACACACACACACACACACAGAGGGTGTTTCAATTAAAAATCTACCAGGGTTTACTTCGCTTATTTCTAGGTTTGGTCTATTAGTCATCCAGACCTTTTCTGTCTTATATGGGCTTTTGATGTTAAAATTGTACTAAGTATTACCATTTAGATTTTACAGTTTCTAAATTTAAACTTTGTCTAATCAACAACTGCTTTTTTTTTCCACTGATTTTATTTGAAGGGGAAAAAATGTGACAAAAACAGTGGTTGTATGTGATTTTTTTATTTATTTTTTTATTAGTTGTTGGTGCATCAGCTTCTGTGGCCATTAATGCACCTCCAAAGGTTTTTGCATTTTACTGTGATACAAGCCCGAGGCGGGATTCGAACCCGCGACCATTGGGTTGCCAGGCAGGCACATTACCCACCTGACTAGCCCAGTCGGCGTTGTTGTACGTGATGTTCACTCTTTGGTATGCATTTAGGTGTGTAGAACTGCTGTCTATAGAAGGTCAGCTCATTATTGTGGCTGTTCTGTTTTTTCTATTGGGAATACACAGACTAATAGATTAACAATAGTAGCCACAGGCAGAGGTGAAAGTGATTCTTGCACTTCTTCTATTGGAATGAGCAGCAGCCTGGAAAGCAAGGTGCTAGGGATTTCTAGAACTGCTTAGAGTCATCATGGAACAAGTACATAAATGGGCTATTTTCGGGTAACTAAGAGTAAGAACAGATGCATATACACAAATTCCAAGAGTATAGTAAATAAATTTGAGAATACATCAGAGAAGAAAAATACATGGGATGCGCACAAATTATCAGGCGACACAGATGCCTATGGTAGATATAAGTTGTTTGTAATCAAGTTACAAAGGAGGTTAGGCAAGCAAAGGCAGATTATGAGAAATCTTGGTAATGGATGCAAAGACTTCTTTACTTATGTAAACTCTAGAAGGAAGGGGCAGTGATGTCTATGTGTCTGCAATTCTGCCCAGGCATGGCTTATATGCTGAGAGACTTGTGGATTAACTCAAGACTTGAAGGACTCTGCAAGGCTTTTGAAGGGTAATTTTAATCAGCTTGGCTGGCACTTGTAGGTAGAAGAAATCTGTTTTGTAGATACGGAATACATTTAAACAAAGGTGGTGCAAGGGTTTTTGCCAGTATTATTGAGGCTACCTTAAGGTTTCGGGGAAACTGCTAAGTTGGGTGATCAAGGGTTATACACCTACATGTTTAGCTGATGATAATGATCAAAGTAGGCACCTCCGTAGCCAGGTGGGCAGGAGCAGCAGTGCGTAGCACATGCTTCTTGATTAGACCGGGGTTCGAGCCCGTGACCACCAAATACGGAGGATGCAGAAAGGTCAGGGAATAACCACCACATATTCCCGGAGCAATATGGCCTTAGTTGCTAATGCTCCTAAAAAAAAAAAAAAAACCAAAATGGTCAAAGTAACACTTGCATATACCTCAAGAGTTATTTTTTGTTACTGTAACAGATCATATTAACAAGATGTTCTAAGGGCAGAAATGTTTAAAATGAGTGGGTAGCTAATACCAGGGAAACAAGCTTAAATGACTTCAAGGGGAGTTTGTTTGTTTGTTATTTGGTTTTTAGGAGCATTAGCAACTAAGGCCATATTGCTCTGGGGATATGTGGTGGTCATTCCCTGACCTATCCACATCCTCCGTATTTGGTGGTCACTGGCTCGAACCCAGGTCCAATCAAGAAACGTGTGCTACACACTGCTGCTCCTGCCCACCTGGCTACGGAGGCACCACTCAAGGGGAGTGTCAGGGTAATTAAATATACACGAACAGTCTTAATTGTTTATACAGTAGTCAGAAGTGTCATCAATAAAATGAGTGAATTCGAACTGCTGGTTAGGACAAGTAATGCTGACATAATAGGGCTGCAGAAATGTGGTGCCACCTGGAAATAGGGGATGATGAGTTTCAGTGTGGTATGTAAAATGTATTTAGGAAGGATAGGGCATATAGAATGGGTGGTGGAGTCATACTTCTTATCAAAAGCAGTCTGAGTACGATGAAAGCTTTCCCGGATTCAGATGTTTCGCATACTAGTATAGAATCTGTATGGCATTAGATAGTTGGAAGCAAAGGTATAATGTGAGTGGGAGTAATCACCAGGCCAGATGATTGTGAAGATTATGAGAGCCTCTACATGCAAATGGTTAGGCAAGTAAGAATGAATGTCTTATTATGGGTGATTTTAATTTGCCTCTAATTGTTGGGAGCAAATGGGAAGGAAACTCTACATGGGGGGCAAAATTTTTAATCAACTAGATTATTGTTATTTGTATCAACATGTCAGGGAAAGTACTAGGGAAAAGAATATTCTCACCCTGATCATCACCCACAAACCAGATGACAGTACAGGAACCAGTAGCAGGGCTGACAGTACAGGAACCAGTAGCAGGAAATAATCACAGAGTTCTATGGTGGATGATGAAGAGAGAGGTAGCAGCAGCAGTTAAAGACAAAGGAATGGGTTATAATTTCAGGAAAGGAAATTATGACAGCTTAAGGTGCTATATGGCCTCTATTAACTGGGTAGATATCTCACAGATAGTGAATGAATACAATTGAATTATGGTATATCTTTAAAACATTAATCACAGAAGCCTTGAATGCATACATGGTTTAGCCTCACTTGCCCTAATCTCATACGCACTAATGGTCACTTGCCGTAATCGCATATGCCCTAATGAATGCTTGCCATAATGGTGACTTGCCCTAATTGGGTCCCCAATGGTAGATGTGTTACTGTCAGTTGCCCTAAGCAGGTGTACAGTTGCATACCTGTAATCCCTTTCACTCTAATGACCCTTTACAGAAGGTAGAAGAGAAGTAAGGTAATGCCTCTCAGTGTGTTTCTTTGTTTGCCGAAGAAACACACCAGGGGCATGTGTTTGTCAACCTACGAATTCTTTCAAATAGTAGCCAAACATCAGCGGTCTGTCACAATTGACAAGCAGTGTAATTTGTGACAGACTATAACCTTTATGGGAATGAGGTCCTTGCCCTTTACAGCGGGGGATAATACCTATTTCCAATATAGTTAGGGAAGGACGGTATGTGGTTGTTTTCCATTAAGGTTATTATATTAATATCACTCATATACCACATGAAATTAATAATATAGTTTATTAGGCTGTTCGCCTAAATTACTATACATTAAGGTGACATTACTGGCATCTTACCAATACCTATCATCAGACCATTCTTCTGGTTCAGATGGACTGGAGGGAGCTGTATCTAGTCTATTTTCTTTTCCTGGTTTTTCATCCCTTCTATTTTAATAGTAATACTGGTACAGTAGAGCGTCAGTTATCCAGAATAATTGATGTCAGAGCTCTTCCGGATATTTTTTTTTTAAAATTTAATCTAATTATTTAATTAAATAAATTTAATTAAATAACATTAAAGACATTTAATCTTACCTTATGATTAAATAGTTAAATCGATTATTACCATTAAATTAAATTAAATCTTGGAAAACAAACACCCATCCATGCATTTTTATGATTTTTATACAAAACAGGAAAATTAGAAATATTTTTAAATGCTCTTGGTTTTTTCGACTTACTAATAACAAGCACGGACAATCTGTGCTTCCCAGTGACATTTGCACACACACAGCAATTGTCACTCTATTTTCTCATCTTAAAACTTGGTGCAGGCATTTCACTTTTAGTGGCTACGGTTTTTCTCGGTAATGCTTTCCATAATAAGCCCATCTCATCAACATTATAAACATTTTCTTTCTCGTAATTTGCTTATCCGAAGCGAATTTACTTTTAAAGAACGCCGCTGCTAATTCATCTGCAGAAAGTTTCTCACCTTGAATGTCAAATTCACATATACCGTGTCTCAGTTTAAAATTTTTCAGCCAACCTGTGCTTGCCTTAGAATCATTACCTCTTAATTTTTGATTAAATCCAATGCTTTTTCACACGACACTGGGCCAGACACTGGTTCACCTAAACTTTACTTCTGAAGAAAACAAAAAAATAAAGTGTGAACTCTCTAAAGTGGCATTATCAGGTTTCGACATAGTCTTTTTCCTGCTAGATCCTCTTTCAATATCCATTATAGCATTGGAATTTTTCTTCATGTCGTAAATTGTTGAAGTCAACGCATTAAACTCTTTGGAGAGATTTCCTAAATTTTCACCTTTTCTAATTCTATTAATAATTTCTGTTTTTTGTTTCAATATTAAAACTATGCATTTTCATTTCGTTCACATTTTACTGTAAAAAAATTGAGAAAAATAATAAATCGCACAGTTTCGGGCTGATATTCTTACCGAATCTGGAGCTTATAACTAATCTGAAATTCACTCATGGTTTCCAAGAAAACCCAGTAGTCTCTGTGATATTTTTCAAAAGCACAAATCTGAAGGTCACAGAATTCTAGAGGTCACAACCGTAAAACAAAAACAATTTGCAGTTTTCGGTTTATTGGGCTTTTTGTTTGTAAAATCTGTTATAAATGGGTAGTAAACTCGATCTTTCACATATTATAATCAAAATTCAATTTGCAAACGTGATCATCACTTTAACTGGTGCTTACTGTACTACTGTTAATAAAAAAAAGAAGAAAGATCAGCCTTTCAAATTATTCCAGAAAACCGATGTTCTACTGTAATTGGTAATGTTGATCTTTTGTTCATCTGGTCACTTCTTCCACTAAATGATTAGTATAATTTAAACTTTAATAATTTGATTTGTGTTTACTTCTTTACTTGATATCAAAACATTTATACATAAAGAAAAATATATTGTTTATTACAAAACAACAATTTTTTTAATACTGTGTTTTTATTTTGTTATTTTTTTCATTGTTTTTAAGTCCATTTTTATCACTTTTTAAAAAATAGAATATGATTACATACACACAATGGAAATGTGAGAATAGGGAAAATGGGATATAGGCCAAGCAATTATTGAGCAAGTGGGACATACAGCATATCCTTTTAGGGATAAGCTCTATGTCCTCTTTCCCACTTGCCCTATGGGAATAGGGCAAGTGAGAAAGAGGGCAAGTGGAATATAGGACTTAAGCTATTAGGTTTAGGGCAAGTGAGGTAACAACTGTATATATACCATTAAAAAAATACTCCATGAGGAGGATTCCAAGTTGGATGAATAATGAAGTTGCCAGATTATTTGAGCAGAAAAATATAGCACGGAAAAGTTACACAGCAATAAAAAGTATACTGAAGCTTATAACAGCTACAACTGATCTGTAATGGTGCCAAAGAAAAGGTTAGGTTGGCAAAGGCAGATTATGAGAAATCTGCTGGAAAAGAGAGTAAAGTGTGGGGATAATGAATTCTTCACATGTATAAATGCAACGAAGAAAGGACAAATCAGATTGGACCCTTATATAATGGATGCGAGATAGTATTAGATACCCCATCTGATGTTGCAGATGAACACAACAGTTACATTGCATCGATATTTACAGAAGAAAAACCCTTTATACCAATGGGAAATTATGAGAGTGAAATTGGAAAATATGTAATTAATGATATTGAAATTTCATATGATTATTCAATGAAAAAATTTTAAGCCTACAGGCAAGTAAGGTTCCTTGGGTTGATGGCATATACCTATAATTTTAAGGAAAGGCAAGTGAGAACATTGAACCATTAAGGCTAATTATGACAGCATCACTGGACTCAAGAGAGATTCCACTGGATTGGAAAATTGCCAATGTATCGCCAATACATAAAGGTGGTTCTAAGATTGTAGTGTGAAATTACCTGCCAGTCTATCTAACTTCAGCAGTAGGGAAAATCATGAAGGCAATGATCAAGGGTGGAATTCAGGATCATTTAGATAGAAATGGAATTCTGAAGGATACACAGCATGGCTTTGTAAAGAGAAAATCTGGTTAGCTATTTTGATGGGGTCACTCATGAGATGGATTTAGGGAATAATTTCAACATTGTTTATTTGGATTTCAGCAAAGCATTTGACTCAGTCCCACATAAGCGGTTACTTTATAAGTTGGAACAGGTTGAAATTACAGGGAAAATCCTTAGATGGATAGCTTCAGGGCAGGAGGCAGAGGGTTGTGATAAATGGTTTTTCCTCAAATTGGGTTGACGTAAGAAGTGGGTTTCCCAAGGATCAGTATTGGGACCACTGTTGTTTTTGATTTTCATAAATGACATCGTTGAAGGGATAGAGGGCGTAACATCTAAATTTGCAGATGTAAAGATCATTAGAATAGTTAATGATCACCACCAAGCAGAGATTCTTCAGAGTGACCTAGATAGATTTCAGGGATGGTCAGAAAAAGTGGTAGCTATGCTTTAATTCAGCATAATGCAAGGTCTTATACCTGGGGAACAGCAAACCCTAAATAACTTATAAACTTGGTGGAGTAAAATTAAAGTCGGTAGTGGAAGAAAGGGACTTGGGAGTTATGATACAGTCAGACATGAAGTACTCCGAGCACTGTAGACAGGTTGCACGTAAGGCGCTTCCTATCGATAATTTATCGAACGTTTTCTAATAGAGATAAGAACATCATAATCCCATTATGTAAGGCTATTGTGAAACCACACTTGGAATAGTGTGTTCAAGTGTGGAGAATGCACCTGAAAAAAGACTGAGCTTCTTGAAAGGGTCCAAAGATGGGAAACTCCCCTGCTGAGATTGACAAAAGGGTGTCCATATGAGGAAAGACTTCAAATATGTAGGTTGCACACCTTGGAAACTAAGCACCTTAGAAGAGACTTGACTGAGGTGTTTGAGGCTCTGAGAGGCAAAAGTAAAATGAATGAGGACGAAGTTTTGACAGTTATAAAATGATTCTAGAACTAGGGACCATAAATTCAAGTTATGGGGGAAATGTTTAGACTGGATTGCAGGAAGTTTTATTTTAGCCAGCGAGTAATGAATTACTGGAATAAGTTACCTACATGGGTGGTAAAGGCTGGCAGTTTGGGGAAATTCAAAGGTCAGCTGGATAGTTACCTATGGGAGGAGAAAAATGCATAGGTTTTCTATTTCCTTTTATTTTATTATTTATTTTATTTTTACTCTTTTTTTTTTTTTTTTTTGGCTGGTGCAGTATAAGCCTTAAGCTTCCTTGCACCATATTAATAATACTAATAACAGGTTTAATGTCAAAGTTTGAAGATGATACAAAAGTTGGCAGGATTGTTAGTGACAGTAATGATGGCACACTGCTTGCTGCAACAGGATCTGGAAAAGTTGGGCAGATGGGCTGAGAAATGACAACTAAAGTTTAATGACAAAATACTGCATATGGGTAGAAGATAAGCTACCAGAATAGCTCTTGGGGTCTTGTCAGTGATATACAGGAACTTCTAGGCAGGGATAAGGAGGTGATTATCCCTTTGTATAAAGCAATGGTCAGGTCACACCTTGAGTACTGCATACATGTCTAGAGGCTTCATTTTAGGAAGTATGTAGAGTTGGTGGAACAGGTACAGAGAAGGGCAACGAGATTAGTGAGGGGAACAAAAGGATGCTGTTACCAAGAAAGGCTTAAGTTCTGCAAATTGCAACGTGTGGAGACTAGACACCTGTGAGGTCATTGGACTGAAGTGTATAAGGCTTTTAATAGTTTGAGCAGACTCAATGCTGATGGGATTCTTCCTCTTGCTCAGATTAAGAACCTGAGGGGACATAAATTCAAATTGAGGAAAGACAATTGTAGAAGAGATGTGCAGAAATATGCCTTTAGCCATCAGGTTGATTGCTGGAACAAACGTCAATCTGTCATGGAAGTTGATAATTTCCACAATAAATTCAAGGAAGAACTGGACATACTTTTGGAGCTAATGGATAGGTGAATGGGAAGTGGTTTTTTTATATATTTTTTCTCTTTTCATTTGGCTGATATTGTATAAGCTTGCTTTCTTGCATCATATGCCACTACTAATTGTTAACATGCCAATCATGATTTGGGATAATACGCTATATTTCAAGTTTCCTTTTGCACTTGTCAATTCTCCAACCAAGAATCACTGTATATTAATTCATTCTTCTTTTATAAAAATCTGATGGATTCACACTGAAACACATATTGCTTCATTTATTTCTTTATCTTTAATGATACCAAGAAGTACTTGAAACCTGTCAACAAAAAATTTAAAATTTGAAAATGCACTACCAACTGATGAAATTTGTGTGCTACTTCAGCATTTATAAGAACATTATTTTCAGTTGAAACTTCTGCACCATGTAGCCATATGTAACAAAGTACTTCCTTACTAAACAAAAGAACAGAATTTTCCCCTTTTGTTTTAAGACTCTCTATGATCTTGGCAGAAGAAATGCCTACTACTAAGTCAGAATCATCCTTCTGGCTCTGTGTGCTAAGGTAATCAATTCCAATATTTATATATTTATCACAGAAATAATGTTCCTTGTTCCAATGCAGTGAAACTTATATTTATCAAGATATTAATTTGAAGTTTTAACTCAACATTAGTGTGCTTAAAACACAATTACAGTATGAATATTTGTGTAGAGGCTTTTAAAAATGGATGGTAATATTGCTTCATGCCAGATTACAGTTTAAGATCTTTTATCAAAACTGAAACTTTATATAGCTGAATGCTGACATAAATTTATGAATGGTTGGGGAAGTGTATATATATGTGTGTGTGCAGTGAGCCAACAGTAGGTTGCAGCACAACTACACATTTGTCTCAAAGGTTTTATCAAGGTCAGAATACAGTTGAAGCCAAGCAATGCTCAAATATATTGAGAGTATCTACGGACAAAAGACTGGCAGTTATTATTGCTGCCATTTTGGAGGAAGACAGATGTGTGAACTGTGAAAAACTAGCCAATGAATCTGGAATACAGAAATCATCTGTATATCATATGATCCATTAACTGAAGAGTTACAAAAATCACTGCTCAATGGATCCCATATTTGCTGGCAGATGAACAACCAAGAAAGCATAAAGAAATTGCAATGCATTTACCTGCATGTTACTGACAAATGTGAGGAGTAAAATGCATTGCTGCCATTGATGAGACACCAACACATGACTTTGAACCTGTACTGAAGTCACAATCAGCTTAGTGGAAGCATCCATCTTTGCCATGCCCATCTAAACATTGCCAGTAACAATCAAAGGTGAAACAAATGGTCATCTTGATCTACAATTATGAGGGAATTATTGCCACTTGGAAGATCAGTAACTGGAGACTACTATACAACATAGTAGTCCTTGAGGTTGTCACAGACATTCTCTCAGATATGCCAGACAGGCTGTACTTGCTACCTGGGAGTCTAAAACGCTGATGGAACTGATATTCGGGTGACACTCAGTTCAGGTGGACCGAATTTCGGCGAAGTCCAGATGGTCTGTGACAGCCAAATCCTCTGCTTGCAGCTTCGTGATAGTGGGACTGTTAGTAATCCTGGGTATAACCTCCATGCTCAAACACATGGTGGGTGCCCACCCAGGTGTGGCGCCCACACCACATGGAGGAATGTCACCCCTCTGTGTTACCAGGTAGTACTAGGTGGTAGATGACTCATCAACCGGTGCAATACCACCACTTTGCTTATTGGAGGCTTGAAGTGATGGAACCCATGTTTAGTCGCCAGAGCTAAGTTCCGGTCAACCCTTCCCCATCTCTTCCATCATACAGTACGATTGATGACTTTTGAGGTTATGATGAACATTGTGGCAAGATCCAATCTTCCTTACATTTCGAGGGTACAGCTCTAAAACGATGTTCGCAGGCCGGCCGCTAGTTAGTACACCGGACCAAACCTATTGGTAACTGTCTAGGAGGCTTCCGGATCAGCTAGTGTATAATCTTGCTACCTCTACTCTGCCAGATAGTGACTGGAGGGAGTCCAAGTAGTGTGTATGTGGGGAGACATTGTCGAAGCCACGTTATGTCAAGGATCTGGGTATATTCTTACCACATGTATGCCATATCCAAAAATGTCATTACTTCATACAGCATGTCCCACCCACTTTTTCTTACAATTGAATACACCATGAACTGTCAAACTAATGGAGTAAGCTTATCTGCGAAAAGATCTAAACCTCCCAAACACTTCCTAATTCATTTCACAAATATATGTGGTCTGAATTCCAATCTCAACGATGCCCATTTCCACTTGCAGTTTGCCAAATCCCATGTACTTTTTCTCACAGAATCTCAGTCATCAGTTGAAGCAACTACTGCTCATCTCAGTTGCCCAAATTATTCGCTGTATGATTGTTTGTTTGTTTGTTTCGGAATTTATTGGGCGCATCGGCAACTATGGCCATAGTGCGCCATCGCTGTATGATTCCTTTCGCCTCAAAGGTGGTACTTGTGCATATGTCCATTCCGATATTCTCTGTCAGAGACTTGGTAATTTGAAATCTCCTCTCTTTGATCTTCTCTGGCTTAAAATCTCTCTACCTCATTGTGTCAAATTCATCTGTTGTTTCTAGTGTTCTCCCAACTCCACTAATCACTTGTAGCTCTTTGACTTCCTCTCTTTGCAACTTGACTTTCTCCAGTAAAACTTTCCTAACAGTGAGGTAATTTTCCTTGGTGATTTTAATGTTCACAACTCCGGCTGGCTTCCGTTTTCTAGTTTGTTGTTTTGGTTTTTAGGAGCATTAGCAACTAAGGCCATATTGCTCCGGAAATATGCGGTGGTCATTCCCTGACCTTTCCGCATCCTCCGTATTTGGTGGTGACAGGCTCGAACCTCAGTTTAATCAAGAAGCGTGTGCTACGCACTGCTGCTCCTTCCCACCTGGCTACGGAGGCGCCACTCCGTTTTCTAGTCACACTGACCTAGCTGGTCGAGGTGCTGAGACTTTTGCAATTAATAATGACCTTGCACAGATTATTCATTTACACTACAAGAATACTGGACAATCCTAACCATACAGCCAACACGCTTGATCTTTTTCTCACAAACAACCTTCTAAGTACACGGTCGAAGTGAGAGGTCCTTTAGGAACCTCAGATCACAACTTGGTGATTGTCTCTTCTCCAATGGAGCCTCTATCTCATGGCTATTCTCAAAGTCATATTGTTTGGCATTACAAGAACGCAAAATAGGATGACCTGCGAGATTTCTTTTCTTTTCCTTAGTCAGATTACTGTTTCAAAACTTCTGATGTCAACGTTTGCTCAGATCGCGTCAGTGAAATTATTCTTGCAGGAATGGAATCCTTTATCCCACACTCCACTTTAAAATCTCGTCCTTTATCTAAACCTTCGTTTTCCAATAAATGTGCTAAGGCTGTTCAAGAGAAGAATGTTGCATATCGTAATTGGCTTGTTTCCAATTCTTCAGTTTCATTTTCTGCCTACACTAAAGCTCGCAACAATTGTAAAGCAGTTATTAATCAGTCCAAACTAGAGTTTGAACAGGCTAAGAGTAGAAAACTTGCTTCTTGCCCTAATGGTAGCCGAGAATTCTGGTCTCTTGCCAAAGCTATTGGCCGCAACTTTTGCCCATCTCTGTTCCCACCTCTGTCCAAACCAGATGGTTCTGTTGCCACTTCAGCCAAGGATAAAGCTAACTTGCTAGCATCCCATTTTTCCTCCAACTCATGTATTAATGGTCTTGGTAAAACACCTCCCACCATTCCAAACACGCTCCATTCAATGCCTCCTGTGGTCTTCCGTCAAAAGGATGTCAGTAGGATTTTGAAATCTTGATGCTAAGAAAGCTGCAGGTCCCGATGGTATTTCTCCACTTGTTCTCAAAACCTGTGCTCCTGAACTTACTCATGTTCTTTGCCGCTTTATTCACTTTCTTATTCCATAGTTGTTTTTCCTTCTGCTTGGAAATTTGCTCATATCTAGCCAGTTCCTAAAAAGGGTGACAAATCCCTCCCATCCAATTATTGTCCCATTGCAATACTTCTGCTCTTTCTAAAGTAATGGAGAAATCAATTAACTGCCAACTCCTAAACTACCTAGAAACCTTCCATCTGATCAACGATTGCCAGTATGGATTCCGTCAGTGTTGATCCACTGGTGATATTCTGGCTTATGTTACCCATTTATGGATTAATTCAATGGAAAAGTTCGGTGAAACAGAAGCAGTTGCTCTTGACATCTCAAAGGCTTTTGATCGTGTTTGGCATAAAGGTCTTCTAAACAAGCTTCCATTTTATGGTTTGCCAACTGTGTTTTGTAATTGGTTATCCAGTTTTCTCTCTGATCGCTCACTGAGGGTGATGGTAGATGGCTCTCTGTCTTTAACTTCTCCACTAATGCCAGTGTCCCCCAAGGTTCAGTTCTTCCCCCCACTCTTTTCCTCTTGTATATTAATGAACTTCTTCAATTAACTGGAAATCCTATCCATAGTTTTGCCAATGATAGCACATTGCATTCCACTTTCCATTTTCAGAAACCTTGCCTAGCTCAATCAGCTTCGACTTCTCGAAAATCTGCTACCAATTCCTTAAATGCCAATCTCCAGGTAATTCTCCAGTGGGGCAAAGACAACTTAGTTGATTTCACTTCTAAAACTCAGTCTTGTTTTATATCTCGCAAAAAAGGATTCTTCTGCTCCTATGCTTATCTTTGGTGACACTCCAATTTCTAGGCAAAATGATATATCTCTTTTGGGGATTACCCTGACTTCTAATCTCTCTTGGCACAAGCACATTACAAATAGTGCTTCCTCTGCATCTAAAAAACTTGGTTTTCTCTTTCGCTCTCAGCGTTACTTTTCTTCCAAACAGCTGTTCACTCTGTATAAATCGCAAATCCACCCTACCATGGAATATTGTTCCCACATCTGGGGTGGTGCCCCCAAAACCTCTCTCAGGCTTCTTGATTCCGTTCAGAAGAGGGCAGTTAGGTTAATTAATGATTCATCTCTAACAAAGTCTCTCCACTCACTGTCTCATAGACGTTCTGTTTCTGCTGCATGCCTCTTCTACAGATATTTCCATGGGCACTGTTCTTCTGAATTGGCTTCTATAATTCCCGCTCTCTCTTTCAAAACAGTCCAAACACATGCTGCCACCAGCCAACATCCATTTACTGTCCAACTTCAAACTCACAGAACCAACTTTTTATCTTCCTCGTTTAGTCATTCAACTGCTGTTTTCTGGAACAGCCTTCCTTCATACATATTTCCTGAAAATTACAGTCTACAGAAGTTTAAGTCCAATGTCAAAAATTATCTTCTTTCTTCTTCTCAACCTCCAACCCAAGCACGGTACTAAGTATAGGTTCTAATACCTCTCGTGTTTGGGGTTTACATAAAAAAAAAAAAAAAAAACACATTTGTCAGAAATTGAACCTAAAAATTTATCTGAAATGGCCACAGATGAAGATGTCTCATACCCTACACCAGTACAAGGCCTCATATCATGCTCTGTACAGCTTGTTTCTTGCTGATTACAATCAGCAAGCATAATTTCATTCTGCTTTATAGCCCTGATCTGAGTCGTTGCCATTACAAATCTATTCCCCAAGCTCAAATAACCTTTGTGTGGACAAAGATTTCTGTCTTTTGAAGCACTGAGTACAGCCATGACCCAATGCATCAGACAGTTTTCAAAAATTACCCAAATGTTGGGAAGCAGTCATAAGGCATGAAGGAGACTACATTGAAAGTTTTTTTAATGTAAATTATGTTATAAAATAAATTCATTTTAAAATAATTGCCTTTGTGCATTACTTTTGAGATTACCCTTGTCAATTTTCAAATAACATTCTTTGACATATCTAAGAGTAATTATGTCAGTGCATGAATGTGAGGAACATCAGATTGAAGAGCTATGTTCAGACTTTTGAAATGTTGCCATAAGAATTAAAAGAAACAAGCAAATTATTTTATTCAAGCCAGAATAGAGAAACAAACAATGACATGCCTAGAATTATCAAATTTCTTGGCCTGTTTAAGATTGTATTCAACAGAAGTTCAAAATTGAGAAGTCTTTTTCCCTTTAGTTCATCAATTTGTCTTCTTTCAATACTTTTGGATCATTAATTGGCTTTGAACATAAGTCAGTGCCACTGAATAGCAATTACTTGTAATTTTCAATTTGGAAACTCGAGAAATGCTCAAATAGCTTTTCTCACCACTTCCGAACTACTACTCTTCAAATAGAGCTCTCAAAAGGTTGTCATTTTACCAGTCTAGTTAAACATTTAACCAAAGACAGCCAACATACACACATGCTTGAAAATCTTTTCTTTTTTTATTTCAGTGATATTTTTTTTAGAAGAGTATTTCCATTTGCAATGGGTTTCCTCAGCCTACAAGTTATTTTTTTTGTGGTAATTTTTTCCTGCCAGAAAGTGCGGTTCAAGGTGTCTTGGCCAGTTAGACCTTGAGCTGTCATGCACTCCCATACACTATCTATCCATGTCCTCCTAGTTCATGAATTCCCCAATTCCAGGATTGCCTTTGGATATCCGGTTTCTTGCATCCATTTTATATGTTCACACCATTTTAAACACTTCTCTTCCATAGTAGCAATTATATCCTTTTTCACTTTCATTCTCTCTCATGTCTTCATTCCTTTTTATAATCTCTCCTAGAAGTTAGATATCTCTCCTTGCTGAGCGTCTCCAAAAATCCATTTCTGTGGAATGCAATTTGTTTTCCCCTCGCCTGTTCAAAGTCTAGGTCTCAGCTCCATACAATAAAAGACTTTGTACTATTGTTTGAAATATAAGTTTCTTTGTTTTATTTAGAATATTTCTGCTCCATAGAATAGAATTTAATATGCTGATAGCCTTTCTGCCATCTGTAATTCTCTTATTGATCTCTGCTTGGGATGATCCATTATTTTATAAGATTGATCCCAAGTATTTGAATTTATCGACTTGTTTAATTTGGGAACCTTTGTTGTTTAGAATGTGTCCTGATTCTGAAGACAACATTTCAGTCTTGCTAAAACTGATTTTCAGTGATATGCATCAGTTAAATCTACCATTCCCTTTAATTGTGGCCTGCATTTTTTAAGCCTACTTTTTAAGTGTAATTTGACACCTGGCCTAGTGATAGAGTAATTATTTCTGAAATTTCTACTCAATCTACAAAACTGAAACTCTCAATATACATAAACAGAATTTTTTTCTTTGATTTTCTACCTTTAAAGTTCAGCAAAAACTATTAATTAACTCGAAAACAGCAAAAATGTACGATCATATATGCATTTTTATAATTATGTCCACATAAAACAATTGGCAAATTCTTTTGATTTATATAATGCATCACTCCATACGTTTGAATTTCCCATGTGATCGTAGCGCAGCTGGCTAGAAAGAATCAACTTACACAGAGCCATAATTGACTTTGAAGCTACGTCCGTCAGTTACCAAGGTGACTGACGTAGCCGGACAGGGAGAGAGAAAATAAGAAGTACACAACTGTTTTTTGGCATAAGAAACTAAGAAAGAACTGCAACGAATTGCTTTTGAAAAACAAAAATATCATTTTCTTCAATATGTATTGTATCTCCTAACATAAAATCAAGGAAATTCATCTATTGGAAGCCACACAGTGGAAACGAAAAAAAAACTGGCGTAAAACTGATACACAATGCACATGCATTTTTATACTTTCTAAATATTTTGCATTTTTCTATTCTAACAATATTTTGCATTTTTCCTTTCTAACAAAATTTTACATTATAGCTGTGTTACAATGTTTTGTTTAGTTGTTTACGTAATTGCTGTAGCCAACAATATGGGCATGCAGGAAGTTTCATCACTAATGTCAAGTTGTAATAACTGAATTTCATCTTAGGATACCGAAGTTCAGATAAGTCCGATTTTGGTCAAGTTAGGGTTAACGGGACCAAAAACCATCCGGTTGGTCCCATTAGCCGTAATCTGTTAGCTTTGTATTATTCAGCTTCATTGTAGAATGCCAAAGTCCGGTGCGCATTTGAAAAAAAAAAAAAAAAAAATTAAATTGGGTATATCTTTTCATTGCAGCTCAGAACAGAAATGCAGACTTCGTAACAGCATATACACTGCATGGTGAATTTTTTTGGCTGCACTGTAAAAGAATTTCTCCCTTAAAACTCTGAAGCATTCCTGGAAAGCATTCTCACAGCACACCAAGGAATTATTATTATCATTGCTCTTATATTATTTCTCCCTGATTGGGGGATTCCACTCTGTGATGGGTACTGCTACCAAGTACACAGGGTGGTTGTAATGTCTGGTGTTACTGTCGGTCGAGGAAATCTCTGACTATCCTACACGTGTTCAGGATTGTGACTTTCTGGAATTCCTTGTAGGTGTTCTCTGGGAGACCTATTGCTGCTAGGCTGCTATGTAGGGTTTTATTATTATTAGCTATATGGTGCAAGGAAGCCTGACGATTATGCTGCACCAGCCAAAAAAAAAAAAAAAAAATTTCCCGAGTTACCCTAAGAGAGAGAGAAAAGGGAATCACCAAGAAAGATAAGAATGATGATATCCAGCTCAGAACCCTGGGTGTGCCAAGCCCATACTCACCAGATGTGAGCCCCTGGGGTTAAATATACTGAAATATTTTTTCTAACAATACTTTTTGAACAGCCCGTTAGCTGTAGTTAGCCAGTAATCCGTTATCTACAATATTTTCTAACAATTTGTATTGTTAGAAAATATTGCAGTTTTGTGAAGAATACACATTTCAAGAAACAATCCGTTATTCATATCAGATGAATTTTTTTTCCTTCTTTTGCGCACCAGTTTTCGAAGTTTATAATGCTGCTATCAATAGATGAATTTCCTTTATTTTGTGTTAGTAGATACAATATACATTGAAGAAAAGAAATACGGTCTTTTTATTTTTCAAAAACAAATGTTGCGGATTCTTTCGTCGTTTCTTATGGTTATGTTATATATACTGTACAACAATTGCGTGATTTTGTTTCCCCTTTGGAGTACGTGCGGAGAGCTCTGACGTCATGCAGGAAAGCGTTCCCACGCCAAAGTTTCACAAACACAGCACATGCGCTCGGTCGCTAAAATAAGAAAACAAATGGAATATCGTGTTTCATGAGCCGTAGGCTAGTTAGGATGGGGGTTAAAAAAATAACTGAAATAGGCCTAAAAAAATGCACACTTGATGTCACATTTCTGTCATTTACGTGAAATTCAATAGAAAGTTCTGAAATTTTAAGTGGGAGAATTCAAGAAAACGGTTCTGGTTCCAACTATACAGAGTTTCAGCTCTGTAATTAGTGTAAAAATTATAGAATTTATGAATTGAAATATGATCTGGGTAAAGGACTGTTTCCAGGTTAAGCACTTTTCTAGATAGTAGCAAATTTCCATCAAATATTCATCCATTTGCATAGGAAGGTATGGAGCTCCCTTTTCAGGACACAAATTAATAAGATGAGGAGAGGCTGTTATCACAATTGCTCAATCTTCTCTTTTAATATCCTTGCTACTGAAGTTTTTAGGCCTACCATAATAACAGGTGCATTATCAACATTAAGTGTTAGACAAGATTTTTTTTTTTTTTTAAAGGAATTGCACATGCTTTCCAGTCATTCAGAAAATGCCAACGCTGTTCTCTATAGAGTCACCTTCCAAAGCTGGCACTGAGAGCAAGCTGCTTGCAAACATTGGGTTTTTTTTTTTTTATTACAAAAGGTAACCAAAACAGTATGTAGTTTGAAATCACTTTGTTTATTGCCATCTGTAGCAATTTAAAATTCTCTTCTTTCTTCCTCTATGCAATTTCACTGCCTATTATTTTTGCTTTGGGAAACATATTTCTGAACAACTTGCCTGCATGATCAGATATAATAATCTTCTCACTCTGAGAAGATTATTATTTTTTATTTTGCATTTCTTTCTATACACTGCACTGCACACCATCCTTAAGCTTATTTGTTTGAAAATGTCCAATTACACAGTTTCTGCTGCTTGAAATTGAAAAATCGCATCTATATACATTATACAAGGCAAATGCATTTACCTTTATCAGATTTTACAATACGTGGAAAATCTTGCTTATATGTTTTCTGAAATTTGACTTCATATTTCTTTGGCATCTTACTGACAGTGACGCTGTTAATCAGTTTTACACCATATGAACAAAATTAAATCACCACACATTACCATTACAGAGAACAAGGCTATTAGCCTAAATTCCTGTTTTTGCACTGTAAGCTAGCACAACTGATGGCCAATTAATGAATTGGCCATCAGTTGTGCATCAGTAAATCCAGAGTGCTACAAGCTATGTATATTATGTCACTTTATTGCCAAAGATAAAAATACATAAGATAAAAGCAGCACCAGTACATTTTCACAGACAGGCTTACAGGCAAAAAGTATTACAATATTTGATGTTGAAGGAGATGGAGGGAAACGAAGCAAGTTCAGAGTAGCACTTTAACTATTAGTAGTTCAAAAGTATTGGAAGTTAAAAACTGATTTCCTGGAGGAACCTAAGGATTGAGGCTAATCTTTACACCAAGTCTTCACCCAGCATTCTGAAGCATTTGGACATCTCAGTAGTCCTATTTGTAAACTAAGAACAGCACCACTGAATGTGAATAAGACTAATCTCATTAGCTCAGTACATTATTGCTCGCTTGAATCAGCCAGATGGACTTTGGACATTATTGCCTACTTTGAATCAATGTACCTCATTCTCTGCAAGACATTGCAAATCTATATCTGCAATACTGTATGTATGATATTGAAAATATACAGCAGTGTTATCAAAGGTTGGTTGGGACTGCCTAGTACAATAAATAAATAAAAAAATAATAATAAAAAAATATATATATACACACAGAGTGATTCACTACCAGTGCGACAAACTTGCAGGAGGTGTAGGGGGGCACAAAGACGAATCGAAATCACATAGCATTGCAGGGTCCGAAATGCCTTCGTCATGCGGTAGAGGACATTGAACGCGAGGTTGCGTGAACAGCGATCCCGCTGGAAGTCAGCATTTGCGAACCGTTTCTGTTGAAGAAACCAAGTAGCAAAAGTCCTCCGGAGTGGATAATCCACAGGCTCCAATGATTGGACGCGTTGCAGATGGTATGAACTCATTTGGTTTGTTGACAGTATCCTCTATACAGTGGATTTGGAAATACCCAATCGTTGGCCTATCGCTCGAGTACTCGTACTGTCTTCTGCAAGACTTAGGACATTCTCCTCATTGTCTGGCATCCTCGTCATTCACTCTCGATTCATGGTACCTCTCATGAAACAACCAGTCTCATGTAACCTTCTGTGCACACGTGCGAAAATCGTATGATGAGGAGCACGCCTGTGCGGGAAACATTGCTGGTACAAGCGCAGAGCGGCACACCCGTTACAGTCTGCAGCTCCATACGCGAGGTGCATGTCAGCCATCCTACTGCCTCGGGAACTGGTTCGCTGTTCGCATGACGAAGGCATTTCGGACCCTGCAATGCTATGTGATTCCGATTCATCTTTGTGCACCCTACACCTCCTGCAAGTTTGTCGCACTGGTAGTGAATCACCCTGTATATAGTAAAAAAATTATATATATAATAATTAAATGTTACAGTGGATGAAAAAAAGGTTTTTCAGTTGATGAAACAGTTCAGGTAATGAAATGTTAATAATTCAGGTATGACAGGTGCACTTAAAAGCACAAAGAAGCATTAAAGAATGCAAGAGTATACAGGTAACCCTCGTATAACACGGTAGTTAGGTTCCTATAAAATTTCATGTTGTGCAAAACCATGTTATACAGGACTAAGAAAACGTACAAAAAGGGGGTTACATTCAAAAATTTAACAAAAATACACAATTTCGTTAACAAAATGTTAACAAAAATACACCATTCTAGATTTCATGTATCTTCTGCTCTCTTAAAAAAAAAAAAATCAGTAATCTGGGTTTGTTTGCTTTTGCTTGATAAATGTGAATTTCATCGTATGTAACTAAGCATTTTTGAAGCTCCCTTTTGAACTTTTGGCTCATTTCATTCAAGAATTTGCATTCAAAAAATAAGATTCTAATTGCTCGGCTAACTAACTTTATACCATCCTGTATGCTTTTTACTGTAAAATTTGGATGTTTAGAATTTTCATCTGCGCTATCATCCTCTGAATTTAGTTTTATCTCCAATGCAATTTAAACCAAATCCATTCACCAGCCTCTTTTTCTACTAGTAATTCTTGAATGTCTTCAGTAATCATATCTTTTTTTATTTTTTTAGGAGCATCGGCAACTAGGGCCATGTTACTCTGTGTATATTGTCTGTAAATTGCGTGTCCTGAGGCTGATTTTCTGTTTTGCTGGACAAAAAAAATCCAAGTTTCCAGGAGAAAAATCATGCTACCCTCGCCCGACTAACTTCAGCCACGTTGTGAAAAACACCCATAAAAAATGGGATTAAAACTCAGGTCTTTTCCACCTGGTGTGGAGTGGAAGGCGATTCTATCAACTGTGTTACCCACAAGGGCTTCAGTAGTCATATCATCAAAACCTTCTCCTACCAACGTAGCAAGTTCTACTATTGCACAGATTCTGTTTTCTGCTGGTTCGTTTCTTGAATGAACTCACTCCAGCCATATATTTTTCCACATGCATTTAACATTGACGGTTTTAGTTCTTTCAGTGATAAAGCTATGATTCTGTCCACAATTGAGAAATGTTTCCTTGCCTCCATCACTTCAATAAATTTGGAGTTAATTTTTTTCAAAAGTTGTTGTAACGATTTTGTGATGAAATGAGTTTTAAAGGTGGATATAATGCCTTGATCTAACAGCTGAATGAAAGAAGTTGTATTAACCTAGTACAATTGCGGTAGTAGGAATATAACTTCAACATTTGGATGACTTAAATCTTTTGGATGGCATGGCATGCTATCCAGTAGTAATGAAACTTTGAAATCTAGATTTTTCCCACAAGTCAATAGCACAGAACGTAACACAAGGAAATCCCAACAAAATAAAATACAGGGATTTCTCTTTCTTTTTTTTTTTTTTGATTAGCGTGTTAACAGCAGGATTCAAAAAGAGTGAAAATGTTGAAAAATCACATCCAACATAATAGCAGGGTTTTCCCTGCACAAAAGCTCAAAAATACTCTGCTATGCGGCGTTTACCCCCAGAAACTGGGGGTTTTTTCATCCAGCAAACAGGCAAATCAACCAAAGAACACATGCAATTTACAGACAAAATAAATATATGGGTAGATGTAATCATTTACAGGGGACCCTAATATCATAATGGTGTTATACGAGGTTTACCGAAATTCTCTAACCTTGTCAGAGCAAAATTGTGTTATTTAAGTACCTTGTTGTGCAAGGATGGCTGCAATTTATCAATCATGTTAGAGTGAAACCGTGTTGTAGAAGTACCATGTTATATGGGGGTTGCCTGTATATAAGTTTGTATTAATATATTGAATAAAGTATGCATAAATGGATGTGAAAATTACACAGAGTGCCAGAAACTAGAACAGCGAGGATAGTAGAAAAGAAAGTGTAGCTTTTTTACTATCCTCACTCTTCTATTTTCTGGCACTCTTTTCACATCCATTTATGTTTGTATTCAATATTAATATATTGAATACAAACTTATATATACAGTAAAATATATATATATACATACATACATTAAAAAAGTTTTCCTCATAGTGATATTTATTCGAGCCAATGGGAGAAGAGAGCAAGGCAATTACATCACTCCAAATGCAATTAATTTTTGACAACTGCCTCCATAACATTCACCAACCTCGTGCATGTGCTTCGCTGTTTAACATTTGATGTTCCATTGTAACTTTTTTTGTATATTAATGAATATTGTATATTTGTAAATATTTTAAATATTTATCCGCCGTCTAAATTTATATTGGCCGTCTATGCTCTTTCGGATGCAACAATATTCCTCGTCCATTATAGGAACCTGAAGCGAAAGGCCTTTTCCTAAGTGACCTATGTAAACACAGGCAAATAATTACATGGTGATATTTATTCGACCTTAAGAATGCTGTGCACTACAAATGCACAGGTAAATAATTACATAGGTCGTTTCCTGATTAGATAATAGATCATAGTGACAGTGTTTTTTGTTTGGTGGCACCGGGGGTCTCCCCCAACTCCATCTTTTTATTCTGTTACTATTAGGGCAAGAAGCAAGTTTTCTACTCTTAGCCTGTTAAAACTCTAGTTTGGACTGATTAATAACTGCTTTACAATTGTTGTGAGCTTTGGTGTAGGCAAAAAATGAAACTGAAGAATTAGAAACAAGCCAATTACGATATGCAACATTCTTCTCTTGAATAACCTTAGCACATTTATTGGCTAAGCCAATAAATGTGCTAAGGCCAATAAATGTGAAAGAGAAGATAAATGTGCCATTTATCTTCTCTTGAACAGCCTTAGCACATTTATTGGAAAACCAAGGTTTAGATAAAGGACTAGATTTTAAAGTGGAGTGTGAGATAAAGGATTCCATTCCTGCAAGAATAATTTCACTGACACGATCTGAGCAAACATTGACATCAGAAGTTTTGTAACAGTAATCCGACCTAGAAAAGAAAATAAATCTCTCAGGTCATCCCATTTTGCACTCTTGTAATGCCAAACAACATGAGGTTGGGAATAGCCATGAGATAAAGGCTCCATTGGAGAAGAGACAATAACCAAGTTGTGATCTGAAGTACCTAAAGGACCTCTCACTTTGACCGTGTACTTAGAAGGGTTGTTTGTGAGAAAAAGATCAAGTGTGTTGGCTTTATGATTTGGATTGTCCGGTATTCTTGTAGGTAAATGAACATCTGTGCAAGGTCATTAGTAATTGATAAAGCCTCAGCATCTCGACCAGCTGGGTCGTTGTGACTAGAAAACAGAAACCAGCTGGAGTTGTGAACATTAAAATCACCTCACTGCTAGGAAAGTTGGGCTGGAGAAAGTAAAGTTGCAAAGAGAGGAAATCAAAGAGCTACGAGTGATTAGTGGAGTTGGGAGAACACTAGAGACAACAGATGAATTTGACACAATGAGGTAGAGAGATTTTAAGCCAGAAAAGATCAAAGAGAGGAGATTCCAAATTGCCAAGTCTCTGACAGGTAATATCAGAACGGACATATGCACAAGTACCACCTTTGAGGCGAAAGGAATCATACAGCAAATAATTCGGGCATCTGAGAAGTGCAGTAGTTGAATCAACCAATAACTGAGATTCTTTCAGAAAAAGTACATTGGGTTTGGCAGACTGCAAGTGGAAATGCACATCATTGAGATTAGAATTGAGACCACATATATTTGTGAAATGAATTAGGAAGTGTCTGGGAGGTTTAGATCTTTTCACAGATAAGCTTGCTCTATGAGTTTGACAATTCATGGTGTATTAAATAGTAAGAAAAAGTGGGTGGGACATGCTGTATGAAGTAATGAAATTTTTGGATAGGGCGTACACATGGTAAGAATATACCCAGATCCTTGACATAACGTGGCCTCGACAATTCTCCCTGCATACACACTAATCGGACTCCCTCCAGTCACTATCTGGCAGAGTAGAGGTAGCAAGATTATACACTAGCTGATCCAGGAGCTTCCTAGAGAGTTACCAATAGGTTCGGTCCAGTGTACTAGCTAGCGGCCGGCCTGCGAACACAGTTTTAGAGCTGTACCCTCGAAATGTAAGGAATATTGGATCTCGCCAAGATGTTCATCATAACCTCAAAAGTCATCAATCCTACTGCATGATGGAAGAGATGGGGAAGAGTTAGAGATAGCTGTTGTTGTTGTGGGGGTTTTCTGGCGCATAAGCTGCTTTGGCTATAATGTGCCTATTCCTTTATTGTAATAATATATGAAAATTTCTTGTTATGTCAGAAGAGGCAAAAATCAGAAATGACTAAAAACTCCAATTTTCTTCAGAAAGTTAAAAAATTCAGGGATATTTGCATTGTCACCAATGACATTCTCTAGAGTTATTGGTTTGCGAAGGTTAACCAAAGATAGCAGGGTTGTATTTCTGTCTTGATTATAGTGTGGGCATTCAATGAGAATGTGTTTCACAGTCAGATTTAGAAAACAATGTGGACACTGCGGTGGATCATCTCCTGTGAATAAATGAAGGTGAGTCAAATGTGTATGGCCTATTCTTGATCTTGAAAGGAGTACCTCTTCTCGTCTTGATGAACGGACACTGGAATGCCAAATTCTAGGATCCTGTTTAAATTGAAAAAGTTTGTTATGTGTTTGAGAGTGCCAGAGTGCTGTCCATTCTGTTAGGCATGCATCACGAATGATTTGTGGGTAGTCTGATGCTGGAACAGGGATAGTGGTTAAATCTAAGGTAGATGGATTTTTTGCCGCTTTATCGGCCAGTTCATTACCAGAAATTCCAGAATGTGCTGGAATCCAGCAGAAGGTGATCATTTGGTGGCGCTCTTCAATCTGCAGTAATAATCTTCTAATTTCATTTAGAAAAGGGTGAACTTTATCTGTGGAGTTAGATAATGCCATAATTGAGCTGAGGGAATCAGTGTAAATAACAAATTTTAATGAGCAGTCAGAATAGAGATTTTCTAAGGCTAGTTTAATTGCATATAATTCTACTGAGAATATACTGAATTCAGGTGGAAGGGCTGCTGAAATAGTGGTATTTAGGAACACTGCTGCTGCTCCAACATTTGAGTTAGATTTAGAGCCATCTGTATAAATTGGAGAAAAGTCAAAATATTTGTGAGTGTGAATTGCAGGAAGTTGTTTCACATTTGATGCTTGAAGAACATTTTTTCCCCACTGGCAAAGGTAAGTGTCACAGGTGGGTAGAGGAGTAAGAGGCCATGGTGGTTGAGTGCATGTTACTACTTCTTGTACAGAATGAATGGAAACTTTCCAAACTTGCACCAGTTCAAGAAGGCGAAGACCAGCTGGTTTTACTATACTAGGCTTACTTCTGTAGAGGTTTTCTAATGGTGGATTAAATAAGTATGACTGAATTGGATGCGAGGCACAACTTTGTATTTTGACAGCATACTTCAGTAGCAATGTTTTCCTATGTAGTGTTAATGGGGGCTCATGAGCGTCAATGTAGAGGCTATGTGCTGATGATGTTCTGAAAGCTCCAAGTGCAATCCTCAAAGCACTGTGTTGAACTGGATCAAGCCAGCGCAAAACACTTGCTCTGGCAGAATCATAGACAGGAGCACCATAATCGAGACGGGATCGGATTAATGCCCTGTATAGCCGAAGTAAGGAGGTGCGATCTGCACCCCATGTTACGGCAGATAAAGTTCTGAGTATATTTAACTTTTTTAAACAGGAAGTACGTACATTTTTAATATGGTCTAAGATATTTAATTTGTTGTCAAGGATTAATCCTAGAAATCTGATGTTACTATTGACTGGGATGGAGAAGTTGGAAATTTGGAGTTCAGGATCCAGATGGAGTTTGCGTTGTCAACAAAAATGGATAGCAACTGTTTTCTGTTGTGAGAGTCGATACCCGTTAAGGTTGGCCCATTGTTGTATTTTATTCAGTGATATCTGAAGCTACCTTTCAATTGATCTCATGCTTTGGGAATGACAGGAAATGGAAAGGTCATCCGCGTAAAGGTATGACTCAACTGTGTTTGGAAGCTGTTTAGTGATGGAATCGATTCTAAGAGCAAAAAGAGTGGCACTCAGCACAGATCCCTGAGGAACACCTTCTTCCTGAATGAAAGTTGCAGAGAGGTCATTTTGATATTTTACTTGAAACGATCTAGTGTATAGGAAGTTCTGTACAAATATGGGAAGGTTTCCCCGTAGACCGAGAGAATAAAGATCACTAAGTATGCCATGTCGCCAGGTGGTGTCAAAGGCTTTCTGTATATCTATAGTAACCATTACCAGATGCTCTTGTTTAACGAACGCATTGCGAATGGCAAATTCAGCTTTGATCATGAGATCTAAGCATGATCTGTTTTGTCGAAAGCCATGCTGACTATTGCTCATTAGATGTTGTGACTCTATGATCTAGACGAGTCTATTGTGGACAATTTTTTCAAGGATTTTGCTGAGGCAGCTTGACAGAGATATAGGTCTATAGTTATGGGGATTGGTTGGATCTTTTCCAGGCTTCAGGAATGCCAAAACAATAGAGTGGTGCCAAGAAGCTGGACAAGGTTTTCCTAAAAAAATACGGTTGTAAAAGACCAGGAGGAGGCGCAAAGCTTTGTCATCAAGATGTTGCAGCACGACATAATAGATCCCATCTGGTCTGGCGGCACCATTACGAGCTGTTTTAATGGCATGCAATAATTCAGAATATTGTAGAGGTTTGTTATATGGTAGAATGAGGGCAGTTTGGAAGTTAATAGAATACCGTTCTCGACTGTTTTTAATTCGTTGGAAAGATGTAGTATAAGCTGATGTTGCTGAGATCTCAGCAAAAGTATTGCCTAAAGCGTTAGCTATATCCGAGGGACTAGTTAAATCTCGCCCATTCCAGGAGAGGACTGGAGAGGGTATGGTTGGAAACTTACCAGAAAGCTGTCTAATTTTTTTCCAGATTAATTTGCTGTCAGTATTTCTGTTAATTGTTGATGCAAAACGGGTCCAGGATTTTTTTTGGCTTGCCTCTGTATGAAGCGTGCTTTTTCCTTTACTTTCTTATAATTTATCAGATTGGCTGTGATTGGATATTGCCGAAACAAATTCCACGCTTTATTTTTTGCTTTTTTTGCTTTGGTGCATTCCTCATTCCACCAATAATTATAGTGCTTTCGACCCGGTGGATTTGATAATGGTATTGTATCTTTAGCCACGTTTAAGAGATGCGACGTGATGTAATCTGTCACATCATCAATACGGTGGAGACGGATTTTTTTCTCATCGAAAGAGATTGATGACTGAAATTTTGCCCAGTTTGCTCTTGTAAATTTCCATTTCCTGCACGGTTCAGTTAAAGGAGTCTGTGCTATCAATACCTTGCATACGATTGGGAAGTGATCACTGCCCATAGGATCGTTTATAACATACCACTCTATGGTCGGGACCAGTACTGGAGAACAAATGGAAAGATCTATTGCTGAAGTATGTCCAGTTGGGAGCTGAATGTGAGTGTGCGTGCCAGTATTCAGTATGGTGAGGTTTAGTGCATCTAAAAGTCTTTCAATGAGTCGACCACGTGTATCCAAGTTAGAAGCACCCCATAGGGGGTTGTGCCCATTAAAGTCCCCTAATATACAGAGAGGTGGAGGTATCTGTATGAGGAGGTCTTCAAGTTCTTTTAAACAATAAGTATGGTTTGGCTGTAAATAGATTGAGACTAGTGTTATTGCAATATGGAGAGTTATACGAACCGCAACAGCTTCTATTTCAGTTCGAAGTGGGATATGCTTAGTTGGGATCTTTGAATTTATCAGGATTGCTACACCACCGTGGGCAGTATTTGCTGTATTGCGATCTCTTCGATAAAGGCAGTAGTTATTTATCGATGGAGAAATTTGCGAGGTTAAGTAAGTTTCTTGGAGACAGAGCAACTGGAGAATATTGGTTAATTAGATTATGGATATCATCTGTGTTGCAACAAAAGCCTCTGCAGTTCCATTGTACAATGAAGGCCATTATTTGTGTTTAATTGTTTGAGATGTATCTGACTGCTTTTTGAAGGTGACTGGTTTATGACGTTCCAATTTTTGTTTGTCTTTTTTTAGAAAAACTGGCCGACCAGTGTCCATTTCTTCTTCTTCAGCATGAATTTCTAATATTGGATCTTCCGGTAGAGTAGGAGATGTCGCTGGTATTGTAAGAGGAGTGTTACTTGCCTGGTCTGAATGCTTGGGATTACTGGACTGTTGCTGAGAGAGGACAGCTCGAGCCCAGTCAGAGATTGATATGTTTGAGGGGACGGTAACTTCAGTTTGGATGGATACTGTTTGTTGTTTGTGCATAGGTACGTTTGGGCATGGTAGGAGCAATTATTTTCCTTGCTTCTTGAAAGCTTACCTTGTTCTCAACCTTATATTTAACAATTTGTTTCTCGGTTTTCCATCTCTCACAAGTTCTAGAATATGCAGGATGGTTACCTTTACAGTTGGGACATGTCTTTACTGCGCCAAACATTCAGACTGAGTATGATCGGAAGATCCACAGTTTGGACAAACTGGGTTTCCTCTACATGTTGTCTGAGAGTGACCATAGTTTTGGCACTTGTAGCATCTCAAGGGGTTGGGTATATACGGGCGAAAACGGCAAAGTAGATAGCCAGCTTTTACTGTTGATGGTAGGTTTGGGGAATTAAATGTAAGAATGATATTCCTGGTAGGCATAAGGTTATTGTCTTTTTTAATCATGATTCTTCTTGATGCAATAACATTTTGATCCTTAAGTTCTTGGGTTAATTCCTCCTCTGTCACGTACAACAAATCCCAACTAGAAATCACACCTTTGGATGTATTTAAGGTAGCATGGGGAGATACTTTAATTGGTATCCCAGCAAAATTTGAAAGTTGTAAGAGTTTCTCTGAATGTCTACTTTTTGTTGTTTCTAAAAGAAGGTCACCAGATTGCAGCCTCTTCACAGTCTTCGGAGATCCTGCAATACTCTCCAGGTGTTTCTGGATGAGGAAAGGAGATAATTTGCTGAGAGGTTGTTCTGAAAGTGAATGTAAAATTAAAAAGGAAGGAAACTCTTTGGTTGTTGAATTTGTTTTCAACCTCTTGGGTTGTGAAATGTCATAATGAGTTTCAGCATGTGGCCGAGAGCTTGTCGGCTCTAAAGATGGATAATCATTTTGCTCCATCTTTGCTCCTTTTCGCCCTTGGCAGATGAGCTTTTCTGCCAAGATTTCCGGCCCCGCCACGGGGAGGCAGGAGCAGTGCCTGGTGTGACCAAGCGAGAAGTAGTAGGGGGGTTAGTAATAAGACTATGAAAAAAGAAAGGTGGCTTGCCTTTCTTGCTCTGTACAGGTACTTTTGTAGCAAGAGCAGTTATAAAATAAATAGATTATTAACGAGAGGAATGCAAAAGAACTATATATCACTTTTTGGAAAGCGCACTATAAGGCACAGATAAATCGCTCAGTCACAATCGCTTGGCACCCGGGGCCTTAGAGATAGCACTGTGAAAATTGATGGGTATGTCATTTAGGGAATGGGGAAGCGATTTGTAGAAGAAAAAAAAAAATAGTTCAAATTTCCACCACCAGGGGAGAAATTGGAACTGTAAACATGAGATGGAACACTTAACTTAGGATTAGATTTTAATATCAGAACTTAGAAATCTACAGATATTGTTCTATGTGCTTTCCTTCACTTGAGATGACATTCTGAAAACAGAGGACTGCGCTTGACACAGTTTTGCGTAGCAGCCCACTGGGGATGTTGGCTACATGCTGTTTAATGCTTGCTTTCAAATCGACAAGCATCTGTATGCCGCCACGATAAACTCTGTCTCTCAGGTATCCCCATACCCAGAAATCACAGGGACTGAGATCTGTGATTGGCTTGGCCAGAACTGCAGAAAGTCTCTAGATATGATGCAATAATTTCTGAATGTTGAATGGAGCAGTTCCTACACTTGTTGACCAATGTAGGGAGGGGCACCATCTTGCATGAACACTATGGTCTCCAAGCATTGCCTTTCTTGCAGGGTGAGAATACTGTGATATCTTAGAGGAGTGCAGTACCATGCACTAGTTACCATACACCTTACGGGGCCACGAGGTGTAGACTCTTCAAAGAAAAATGGTCCGATTATAAACTCTGCTGCGAGTCCACACCATACTGTAACATATAGACTTCGTAGTGGTCTTTCATGCACAGCAGATGGATGAGAAGTTCCCCATATTCGACAGTTTTTTGCATTTACAGCCCCTTTAAGAGTGAAATGTGCCTCATCAGACCTTAAGATCATTCAAGACCATGTCAAGTTCCATACGAGCCAGAAATCTTAGAGCAAAGTCTATTCGTTGTTGCTGACCACAAGCCTTTAGCTCTTGCAATACATGAATCTGGTACGGGGAACCAGCATAAAATTATTCGAAGCGCTTTACATATAGTAGACCAAGGAAGGTTCAAGAGTCTTGACACACCTCTGGCGAAACCCATGTTTAGTCTCTAGAGCAAAGTTTCTGGCATCCCCCTCTCCCCATACTCCTCCTTCAACCCATGCACGGTACTAAGTACTATAGGTTTTGATACCTTTCGTGTTTGGGGTTCTCGTAAAAAAAAAAAAAAAAAAACTACCGACTGGTAGTGTTTTGCATTCCGACCATCACAACCACCACTTCATCCACTACCTCTGTTCCGATGCGTGGTCGTCCCCTGCCTGGAATTACACCTAACTCCCCAGTCACTTAAATTTCTTTATTAGTTTTTGAAGCCCCACTGACATCAAAGGTCCTTTCAGTTTCCAATATTCATGTAGTTCTGCATCAGTGTTACTATTATTCTGGTAGAACAGTTTTACTAAAAGAGCACATTCTTTTTTTTCTTTTTTTATAAGAGCCATAATGGTTATTGACTGTGGCATTGGCCTTTCTGCTTTTATCTAACAGGATGTCATTTGCGTAAGCAGCGTGTCTTGAAGTAAATGACAACTTTTACATATGTGTAGTGCCGTTTTCCCTTGGTGGCAGACATTTGAACAAATTTTTTTTCTTCTACAAATCGCTTCCCCATACCCTAAATGACATACCCACTGATTTTCACAGCACTAACTCTAACCATTTTGACACTAGGGTCTCCTGAATAGGGAAACTTATTTTATAACCACTCAGTATATATATATAGTAAGGGAAGAAACTAGACATAAAACATAAGTATACAACAAACATCTATTGTATACAAGGTACCCATAAAGTTCCCCTGGGGTTTTTGATAGATTCTGCATCATATGAATGCAACTATACAGATGCAGTTTACTGTAATTTGTTGTAACTTACTCATATTTCCCTTACTCATATTTCCCTCTAGTTTCTTCCTTGGGAAGAAACTAGACATAAAACATAAGTATACAACAAACATCTATTGTATACAAGGTACCCATAAAGTTCCCCTGGGGTTTTTGATAGATTCTGCATCATATGAATGCAACTATACAGATGCAGTTTACTGTAATTTGTTGTAACTTACTCATATTTCCCCTGCTGTACTTCAATATGGGCCCCCTCTGTTGTACAGCGTTTATCCAATCAGTAATTAATTTCCTGCTGTGTTCATTACAGTGCATATCATCACCACAGTTGCCAACTTTTCAAAAGCTCTTAGCCAGAGAAGAATAAAAGGAGGGATGAAGAGAAGATAGCAAAAGCAATCCTCAAAGTTTAAGTAAAATACACATTTTTTTTAGATTATTTTCTAACTAAAAAGTTTATTTTTTAAATTTTAATCAAGAATTACTTAACTTCTGCAATAACTATTTACCTGTACTGAATTCAAATTTCCAGTTCAGGATCTCATTGACACCACAGTTCTATGCAGGTCAGCAAATGGTTAATTGCAGTGCACAGAAATAAAAACAGAACGTGTTCTGGAGAACACAAATGCCAGAAATCTCATTAATTACTTGCCTGATTTAGTTTTAAGTTTACTTCAAATTTTTATGTATCTACTTAACTAACATGTTTATTATAGTAAAAAGTCAATAATTCAGAAACTAGTGTAATTCATTTAAAACAGATATATACAGTACAGTAAACCCCCGCTATTCGCGGGGGTTACGTTCCTGAGAAATGCCGTGAATACCGAAAACACGAATACTGAGTTATGGCTCCCATAGTAATAAAGGGGTTCCGTTCCAAAGTATAAAATATATAAGAAAAACTAGTCTAAAATTTTGTTTATGTATGTATTATATGTACCTTCATAATATGACTATGTACATAGACAGTACATAGTGAAATGCAAGCATATGGCATTGAAATGAAAATAAGAAACAATTTAATATTAAATGTAATATTTATTAGAAATTTCAAACAAATGTTTCAAAGCAGTGCCTTTGCTAGCTAAAAAACTTATCCTGCCAGTGCTATCACCAGTTTCGCTAAAGTGTTGATAAAGGAGTTTTGCCTTTTCATGAATGATGAGTGAAATTAACGGAATTTTATTTTGAGTTTCGGTCTTCTATCCACAGATTTAAAGCTTTTTCCATTTTTTCTAATTTAACATCACGAGTTACAGAGCAAATTTTTGAAGCAATTAGCGCGTTTTCACGGACGCTACAGCGGATTTTTCTTCCGATTTCTTGATTGATCATACCGTTGACTCATTGATTTTATAATGTTTTGCCACTGAGGAGACACTTTCACCATTAGAAATTTTATCTAATAACTCAATTTTATTCGCTAATGTCATCACCTTCTTTGATCTTTTCACATTTCCCTTGTTATTCGTAGCCATATTTTTGTACAGGTTAGAAAGAACTTGTCCACAATAAAGTCACTTTCTTCCATTAACACACTAGAAAAAGTCTGTTTTACACTGCAAAATGGTAGATTTATCACTTTTGTAAGCATATCAATTTATAAATTGATAAATTTATTCAATTTATAAGCATATACAGTAAATTAAAAGCAAACGACGAAACCTTCCATGAAAAGAACACAACACACATTGAACAAGGATTAGCGAGAAACATCCACGCTCGCGATTTTGTCACCCCTCTTCCCCCACCCACCCACTGAGCGATGTTTTGATCAGGAAAGATAATTTTAGCCACGCCCATGTTTTTTTATGGAGGAAAATGTTCACAGCGCTTTAAAATTCACATTTTTTAGGTTTCATTTTATATTAAATCAGCGACCGCGAATACAGATAACGTGAATAGCGGAGGTTTATAAAATACTGTAATATGTCAATCTAATGACTTTGCTTATTTTTTGAAGTAGCCAATAAGTGTTAATATTCTAAAAAGAGCTTATAACAATACAGTATTACATTTACCTCAAAATGGATGGAAATTATATATTTTTTTTTTATCATTCTATGGCCTGGAGAAATTACAAAATTAAAAGCCCAACCATGGTATGCTTAAATCCAGAAGCTCCACATAAAACCAGAAAGGTTTTAATTTCCAAACAAACAAACAAGCTACATACCATGTAGCTTGTTTGTTTTTTGTTTGGTTTTTAGGAGCATTAGCAACTAAGGCCATATTGCTCCGGGGATATGCGGTGGTCATTCCCTGATCTTACCACATCCGCTGTTTTTGGTCATCACGGGCTCGAACCCCGGTCTAATCAAGAAGCATGTGCTACGCACCGTTGCTCCTGCCCACCTGGCTACGGAGGCACCCAGAAAGGTTGCACCTCCAATCACCAAAATGGCATTTGTGATGCGTGTATTACGATTTGCAGGAATACACCACTGTATTCCTGCAAATCGTAAATGCAGGAATACAGTGGTGCACACATTTCAGTAGACTGGTTCAAGCCCACATGACTAAATATAGTAACGAACTTGTATTATCGTGTAAACTCTCCTGACATGGCTGTCCTGAGGTATAAACAGAAAATTTATTTATTTACATCCTTAACACATCTCCATATGAAGAAACGAATGATGTTAAGTCTAAAGAGCTGAGTGGCCAGGGGATTGGTCCATCTCTGCCAATCTATCTTCTAAGAAGTTTGTTGCCATTGTAGTGAATGGCCAGCCTCCAGAGATGGGAGTGGTCTTGTTGCAGAATGATGCATGGTTGCAAGTGTTGATTGTTGATTGATTGTTATTTGATTGTTATTTGGTTTTTAGGAGCATTAGCAACTAAGGCCATATTGCTCCGGGATATGCGGTGGTCATTCCCTGACCTTTCCGCATCCTTCGTATTTGGTGGTGACGGGCTCGAACCCCGGTCTAATCAAGAAGCGTGTGCTACACACTGCTGCTGCTGCTCCTTCCCACCTGGCTACGGAGGCGCCGCAAGTGTTGAATCTGAGACACTGCATGAAGTTGGACTTCAGTTTGGGAATGTCACATTACAGTCGGTGCCTCTGTAGCCAGGTGGGCAGGAGCAGCAGTGCATAGCACACGCTTCTTGATTAGACCGAGGTTCGAGCCCGTGACCACCAAATACGGAGGATGCGGAAAGGTCAGGGAATGACCACCGCATATTCCCAGAGCAATATGGCCTTAGTTGCTAATGCTCCTAAAAACCAAACAACAACAACATTACAGTCACTGGGCGTGATAACCTGATCAATATCACAAATTCCATTGTGACAACAGGTGCTACTGCTAAAATGAACATGGCAGGTAATCAAATATGGCTGGACATACTCCATGCCACTTAAGCAGCACTAGGGTAAGCTATGAAACTGGTAGATTTTATACAAATTAAGCAAACTGCATCCATTAAGAACACCAGTGAAACTTCATGGACACGTGCATATGCATTCATGTGCATATGCATGCATATGCACGTGTGCATATGCATGCATATGCACACGTGCAAATTCTAAGTGAAAATACATGCACAGTGTACATATGTAATGCTGAATTTTTGTGCACTTAATTTTATATACTAGAAAATGGAAAAAACTAATAGCTTCATTTTTATACTTTTTTTCCTTCTTTCATCAGAATTAGATTTTGTTGAAAAAAACGTTTTTAGCAAACATATTTTTAAAATTTTCATTGTAAAAAAATAAAAACTTATATTTAATAAATTTTGTAATGCATTAATAAAAGGTCAAACGCTGTTAGAAATCAAGCAGAATTTAAAAAAAAAAACATTAATTTTTTTTTCCAAAATAAACAATAAAAATGAGGGGTCTATCAGACCCATGCTATCATAACTGTTCCAATTGGTAAGCACTACTGCTACTGGAGTAGGGAAGAGAACCTCCAAACTTAACATTAAACAATTTTACTTCATTTTTAGTCAAAATTTTAAAAAGAGTAGCATAATTACAGTCACTCATTTAATGTTAATACATCTATATCCCTACTATATGGGATATGGATGTGTTAACATTACATAAGATGCTAAAAAATTGCTTGAGCTTGTTATTTGGTTTTTAGGAGCATTAGCAACTAAGGCCATATTGCTCCGGGAATATGCGGTGGTCATTCCCTGACCTTTCCGCATCCTCCGTATTTGGTGGTGACGGGCTCGAACCCTGGTCAAATCAATAAGCATGTGCTATGCACTGCTGCTTCTTCTCACCTGGCTACGGAGGTGCCCATTGCTTGAGCCAGATACAATAATAATACAGTAAATATAATACTCCCAGTTAACTGACACTCATGGGGATTGGTAGATGCCAGATAACTGTAGTTTCTGGTTGCTTGAGAGTTAGTATTAAAAAAATACTTGACTATTTTACTAAGCCCAATACTTTGAAAATTAAGACAAACAGACAAATTTTACTAAAGAAACTGAGTTTTATTATAGAAAATGCTTTTTGAATTGAGTAACTTATAAAAAAACACACTCAAAACTGTTTCAGTAGGTAGAGAGTTAACTGGGTAGACATCGCACGAGGATAGTCAGGATCTGCTGATGTAGCTGGGACAGGATCAGGAAGGTCTGTAGATGGTTTTGGATCTGCATCAGTAGATGATGTTGTGCTACCAAACTTTCTTTCAGCATTCTTCAAAAATGAACGAATATCACCTTGCTTTGAGGTCTTACATCTCTCAGACAAAGTCAAGTTATGCATGATGCGGAGCTGCTGCATAAGTTGTTGAGAAGTGAAGAAGGGTTACTGTCCTGTAAACGCTATTAAAGTTTCAAATGCTGCAGTAGCTCTCTGCCAGGATACTTTTCCCACCTGATACATCGTCATCGCTTTCTTCCTCCTCTTCAACTTTCAATTTTTCCATGATTCACAACAGCTTCTATAATGTCTTCCGTATTCAGTGCATGAGTTACTGGTATATCTTCATCCACAACAAGCCAGTCGTCGACTTCATCTCGAGGCAAATTCATTTCGTCAACTAACTCACAGATTTCATCATAAACAGTGCTATTGACAGCTGCACTCTTGCCTGGAAACTCCTCAAATTTGACGGAGGAGGACTTCTCAAATATCGCAGCTGGCCACAACTTTCTCCAACATTTCCGTAATGTTTCATTTCTCACAGAGTCCCAAGCAAAACTGATAGTGTAGATAGCATCTTTGAGGTTATATTTTTTCTGAAAATCCAGAATTGTCCCATCAAAATTAGTCTTTTTCTGCATGAAGTCGCACCTGTAAAACATTTTTATGTTTTGCATCATCCCCTGATCCATTGGGTGGATCAGACTTGTGACGTTAGCTGGAAGATAACACAAGAAAAATGTTGCCATTAACTAGCTCTTCAGTGGGAGGATGTGCGCGACAGTTATCCAAGAGCAACAAAACTTTACTAATCTCTGTTAATCCTTTCTTTGTAAATTTTCTTTAAAACTAGGGACAAACGAATAATGAAACCACTTGGTAAAGATTCCTGCGTCCATCCAATTGTTACTGTGTGCATCATAATGTACAGGAAGGTTACTTACACCTTTAAAGCAACTTGGTTTAACAAATTTGCCAACCACACACAGCTTTACCTTATGATTTCCTGATGCATTTGCACAAACGAGCACAGTTACACGCTCTTTATTTTGCTTAAACCCATGAGCTACCTTCTCATTACCACTAGACAAAGTAGAATTGGGCAGACAATTCCGCATTAGTCCTGTCTCATCTGCATTATAAATCTCTTCTGGGGTCAAGTCATTTTTTTCCACTATTTCACTAAACACCTCACGAAATGAAGCTGCAGCCTGAAAATCAGCTGATTTCTGCTCCCCTGATAAATACAGCTTACAGATGCCATGACGAACCTTGAATCGAGCCACTTGAAAATGAACACTTACCTTCAATTTTCATTTTCTCATGAAATTCTTTCGTTTTTTCTTGCAACGTGGGTCCAGAAATGCAACCACCCTCGGATATTTTCAGCAAAAACCACTCATACAGGGCCTGGTCAAGCACTTCCATTCTCGGTGTATGAAGAGTATGATGCTTCTCTACACTCTTGTCACTCTCCGACTTGGCATAAAACTCCTTTATTTTCTGAGACTGAGCCTTAATGTCATAGATCGTTGACGAGCCAACATTAAATTCTTCCATAAGCACTGCACAACTTTCACCTTTCTCAAGCCTCTTGCATATTTCCATCTTCTGCTTGAGGGTAAGCACTACACGTTTATGCTTACTTGCTATCTGTTTCAGCATACTAGGGGTTGAAAGAGAACACAGAATTTGAATAACAATAAATCAACTGGTATATTTACACAGTGAATTGTCAGGAGTGAGAGACAAACATGTGATGAGGGACATGCGTGCACGCACTCACAGTGCAAACTGGCACGCCAAGTTTGAATCATTTTATATAGAAAGTAATATGTATCATTTTAATTTTTCATCTACCTACTATTTCCAAGATCTTTTGCCAGTTGCTTGAATGTCGGTTAACAGAGAGTCTATTGTATTTGTTTACAATTTAGCATATATAACATGAAAATTAAGCATAACACAGAAAAGAAAACTAACTGCATCAAACAAAAAATATATTGGCACATTCACAAAGTCTATCCAGATTTAAAATGAGATTTTTGGGAAATAACCTAAGCATACATAAGAATATACATTTAAATATTTTAACTTTGTTCCTTCAACATACTTTATCAGGTAAAGATGGATAATTAAATGGTGTCACTACTGGCTGGATTGGAGGATGAAAATCTGGAAGAGGACAAGCACCTGCATCACCAAGAATAAACCCAGGTTCAGGAGGGCGGGATCCTCCTTCACTGTCTAAATCAATAAGTCCATCATCTACAGAAATTTTAGACTCTTCTCTCATTACATCAGGATCAGGTTCATATGTGACATTGTGGCTTCTAGCAATTTCTGGAGAAGACAATATAAAATTAATCTTTCACAACTTCTGAATTCTTAAGAGTGAAAGGTCTACATAGCTAGGGGTCAAATAAACACTTTAAAACATCAATATTATTTAGAAATCAAAATTAAAGAGTAATTTATGAACACCTCAAAAATTTTCATAATCATTAATATACGTTTTGAAATATTTATAGAAAAATACAAACTGAAAATTTTATTAACTCAATTGAGTTTAAAAAATTCAACTTCTCATGTGTATCCATTCTGAAATTACAGTAAAACCCTATTAAGAAGTTTTCCAAGGGAGTGGAGGTTTAGAACTTATTAGAAGGGAAAATGACCCAAGGGTATGAAATATTAACTACACAAATAAAAATGAAAAGATACATAAGTTAAAGATAACTTTTAAATATTATTTTAGAATTTATAAGTATTTTACTCCGGCTATGGGAAACATTTTTAAACTAAGGATTTCTAATTGCTTAACATTTTGTTCATTAAACTCAATACCAAATATTCATTACCAAGCTGGAAGGATGAACTCCTTTGACGTTCATCCTTCCAGACCATTCAAATTATAAAAATATAATTAGTATAATCAGTATAATTAACAATTATTATACTGATATAATTAGTATAATGTAATATAATCAGTACAATTAGTATTTGTAGTGTTAAAATAAAACTGCCAAGATGCGACAAATAATTAGGGCAATACAGTAGATAGACAAAAATATGATTATTCTTTAAAGAATTACCAAAGTTAGTACATAGCATCATTTTAGTTCGTAGTAAATCACCGAAGTAAGTGAAATGGCATTGTTTTTGTTAAATCTCATATTGTGAATGGTAAACTACAAAAATAAAGTATTATAAATTCAGCTTTCAACATACTTTAAAAGGTCACAATTACAATAAGACAGCAACAATCCACTAAGTAATTCAGAACTGTTCAGAACTTAAAGACAAATGCTTCACATGGTCAAGCTATCCAATTATGGATATCAATGAAAACAACTGCAATGCAAATGAAAACAAATGCAATGAAAACAACTGCAAATGTGTATACTAAAAAGGTTTTAGGACTGAAAGCCTCAGACTACGGAAAATTCACTAATCAAACAAGTTAGTACATAGCATCATTTTAGTTCGTAGTAAATCACCGAAGTAAGTGAAATGGCATTGTTTTCGTTAAATCTCATATTGTGAATGCCTTCCCAAAAAGTTGCCCCAATATTGCACTACCATGAATAAGCAATGCTTTGCCAGTGGAGAAGACTAACGTTACTTATTCTTGGCAGATACCACCACCAACCACCACCATGTGGGTGGTGGTATATAAAAAATTCTTTAGCTGTTGTATACCTAGACTAAAATATTTTATATAACATTCTTTAACTATTGTATACATAGACTAAAATAAAAAATATTTTATAAAAAATTTTTTAACTATCGTATACCGTTTGGCATCTCTCATTGTGGAACTAACTTTATAACTGGGTTGTCAGCTGTTATAGCATTGGGTACCTACCCACCCACCGATGAAGGGCCCAATGGCCATTTGGATGATGATATCCATCGAGAATAAGTAACAATAGTCTTCTCTAATAAGGAAGTGTTACTTATTAGAAGTAGTACAATGACAGACAACTTATTGTGAAGGTATTCACAATATGAGATGTAATAAAATGATGCCATTTCACCAACTTTGGTGATTTACTATGAACAGAACTGACGCATTACACTAACTTGTATGTCTAGTAAATTTCATAGTCTGAGGCTTTAGCCCAACATTTTATTTCAGTCTTTAACTATTGTATACCATTTGGTATACAATAGTTACTGAGAACAGGTAACAGTGGTAGCCTTCTCTACTGGGGAAGCATTACTTATTCAAGATATAAATGAGTGAGTGTGAGCAAAAAGGATGTGGATCGTTTTCCTTTCTTTAGGGGTAAACTTCAGTCTCCTACTATCCTTCTATTTTCAGCTAACCTTTAAGCTTTCTCTTTTAGGAGCTTGTAGGGTAAAGAGCATTACATCCCTAGATACATATACCCTGAAACAGCTATCTGGGTGGTGGTGTCCACTTAGAATAAACAACAGTAGCCTTCTCTAATAGGGAAGTGTTACTTATTTGAAGTAGTACAATGAGAGGCAACACGTTGTGAAGGTATTCACAATATGAGATGTAATGAAAATATTGTCATTTCACCAACTTCAGTGAATTACTATGTACAGAACTGATGCATTACATTTCTTAGCTAAGTGTTTTGGCTTTGAATTTTCACTTACAGCTCCATTATATAAACAGCCATTATAGGCCATGTAGTAAACACATTCTAGATTAAGAAATTTTACATGCTTAATTTATTTGAAATAAACAATACCAAATATTATTACCTTGCAACTCATCTACTACTCCTCAATCTGATCCACCACTTTGTTTCATCATTATTCTAATTAATACCAATTTGTTTTTAATTTTATTCAGAGCTGAAAATCATAGTCTTTTGCTAAGCAGCCCAGCATCCCCTTCACAATCTACTATGAACTCATGGTGGATTGTGAAGGGTATGCAGGTATACACACTACTGAATTTATCGTCTTTCTCTGTCTACAAGCCTAAAATTGTGGCACAGCTTAATCATAATAATCTTGTATATAGTCAGGAACCATCACATTTCCCCGAATTTTAATATTAAAATAAGAATTACTGGAGGAAAAAAACCCTACAAAAATAATATTTATATATCTTAAGTGTGAGTCAAAAATAAAATAATTACTCTTAAATATAATTTTTAAAAACAATGATATCAAATTCATACCTATTAAATATTTCTCCACTAAAATCTTTGGTGGCGATTGAACACTTAATTTATGAACTAGCTTTTCATTTACTGTCTGAAGAGCATTATCTCTTGCTGCCTGAGCATATGGTTTCCCATATTTTGCTGTTAATTGATCTGCAATTGCTTTTAACTCTGCTACATCTGCTTGGAGTCTAGGTGTAGCCCAAATTAAACTTGAAATAGCTTCTGCAAGTCCTTCATCAAGTGTCCTAATCAGAAATAAGAATTAAAAATTTATTACATGTTGCAAACAAAAGGTAAAGTGATTTCCAATATATCAAGCAAAGTTGTTTCCAACATATTTTACTATAAACAGTAAAGAACTTCACACTTAAAATAATATTGCTTTTTTTGCAGTCAACTGAAGCGTGCCAAAGCCCTAACAAGATCCTTCAGTGAAGCCAACTAGATAAAAAACCAGAATGAAATAGATGTATCCATATTTGGTCAGAGATGGCAATACTTTAATTACTACAAAAAAATATATAACTTGTAATTATATGATATATTGCAGCTAAAAGTAAACAAGACAGATAATGCACACAATGCATTACATTTCAGGCACATTCAATTTTTTTTCCCTTAAACTTTTTTTTTTCTTTTCTTTTCCAATCTGTAGGGCTTGCCCTAAATCCCAGAATGCTTGTTTGTTATTTGGTTTTTAGGAGCATTAGCAACTAAGGCCATATTGCTCCGAGGATATGCGGTGGTCATTCCCTGACCTTTCCGCATCCTCCGTATTTGGTGGTCACGGGCTCGAACCCTGGTCTAATCAAGAAGCGTGTGCTATGCACTGCTGCTCCTGCCCACCTGGCTACGGAGGCACCTTCCCAGAATGCCCTTATTATTATAGCTAAAGATTTAGTTACCTCCTTTGCTTCTGCTTTTAATATAATCAGAAAGCCTTCATCAGCCCCATATGGTGCCTTTATTGTATTCACATATATATGTGAATACACATAAATAAAGTAAATAAATTTCTTCTTCAACATGCAGTCTCTTTGCAGAGGTTGGCTGTCATCTTTGCAATAGACATACGTGAGGTAGAAGCCCAAAACAAACCCTTGTTACTCTGATCAAACCACTCTGAGGTTTGCCAACCAAGATTTCCTTCTTTTCCCTTGACTTCTTTTTCCATCAATCTTGCCCTGGATTATTATTTGCAACATCTTATATTTGTCATTCCTCATCATATATCCTAAATATTTTAGTTTCCTCTCTTTAATAGTATTAGTTATTTCAGTCTTTTTCTTCATTCTTTATCTTATCAGTTCACGACACTCGTAATATTCGTCTGTAGCACCACATCTCAAAAGCATGTAATTTATTCTGGGTCTTTGTCAGTGTTCAGGCCGCAGCTCCATAAAGGACAGAAAAGACATAACATCTCGGTATTCTTGTTCTTAAAGGAAGCGTAAGATCACTGCAGCATAAAAGATTCTTCATTTTAAGGAAGGCAGCATATGCTCATTCAATTCCTGAGCAAACCTCAAGAGAACGGTCCCAGTCCTCGCTCAGCATACATCCCAGATAACACTTTTAACCCTTTCAATTTCTTCATTATTTATTGTAATTTTTGTTCGTACTTCTTTCTTATTGATCACCATGAATTTTGTTTTCTTGATGTTTAACTTCAGACCACAATTTTCACTTATTCTATTTACTCTATCCACTAATGATTGTAAATCAATCTCAGAACTGGCTAGCAAAATAGTATCATCTGCATATCTGATAGTGTTTATAGTATTGCCATTAATCTTTATCCCTTCTGTACATCCCTCTGTAGCTTCTTTAAAAATTTCTTCAGCATACATGTTGAACAATATCGGTAATAGAATACAACCTTGACGAGCTCCTCTTTTAACTTCTACACTCCCGACTTTTCTCCTTCTATGGATACTTTTGCTGATTGTCCCCAATACAAATTCACAAGTATTCTGATGTCCTTGCCATCAATTCCAATCTTCTCTAGAATTTTAAACCTTTTGTCATATCTTACATGATCAAAGGCTTCCTCACAATCCAAGAAGCAGATGTATACCTCTTGGTTCACATCTCTACATCTTTCTACTGGAGTTTGAACTGCAAACAGAGCTTCCCTAGTACCCAGGCCATGCCTGAAGCCAAATTGAGAATCACTAAGTATATCCTCATATCTTTTAAAAATTCAATTGTGTATAATCCTTAGAAGTATCTTCAATGCATGGCTTATCAAACTAATTGTTCTAAATTGAGAACATCTATTTGATTTGCACATTTGGGAATGTGTATAAATGACGACGATCTCAACCATTCTCTGGGAATTTCTCCAGTGTCATAAACCTTTTTGAGCAGATCAACCAACACATCCACTTTAATTATCTTTAAAAGTTCTGTCGAAATTTCATAAAAATTACTCGTCTTTTTGGTTTTACCATATTTAATTGCTAAGATCAATTCTTCCTCCGTGATACTTGGTCCTTCCACATTTTCCACTCTGTCGAACTTTTCATTTGTGTTATCATTAAACAATTCTCCGATATATTCTTTCCAGCATTCAAGTCTTTCTTCAACTATAACTGCAATCAATCTGTTCTTCTTTTTTAGAATTCCATTACCAGTTCTGAAGTGTTGTCCTAATGCCACCTTCAAGACTTTATGCTTGTTGAATTGGTCATGTAGGGATTCCGGTTTCTCAATTTCTTCACATTTGGACCTCATCCAGTTTTCCTTTGCTTCTTTTATTTTCTTTCCATTCTTATTTTTTTGTATTCTGTTGGGTTGTTTTTGTTCTGTCTTCTCTTTCCCATTAGCTCCAGTACATCACTCATCACCCACTTCTGTTTTGCTTTTAGAGGTTCACTTTTCAGATGATTATCTGCCACTTTAAGTACAGCCTGTTCAATTGAACTCCATCTATCATTTATACCTTCTGGGAGGATATAATTCGGTTCATTCTCTAAGGAATCTTCGATCTTCTTTTTAATATCTTTGTTCTCTAACTTTTGGAGGTCAATTCATTGCTTACCCCCCTTTCTTTTTCTTAAGTTTCAGCTTCACTTTCATTTTACCAATTAATGGATTATGGGCAGAACCTACATCAGCACCTGGATATGTTCTTAAGCGATTCACAATATTGTTTTCTCCATCACCTGAAGATTTCCATGTATATAGTGTGGGGACAATTCAAAAAAAAGTATTCATTATTACTAATTCAAATATTTGTGCAAACTCTACCAGCCTGTCTCCATGGTCATTCCTCCTGCCTAGTCCAAACATTCCCACAATCCCTCTACATTCACCAGCACCAAGTTTGGCATTATAATCATCCATAATTAATGTAAAGTCTTCTTTCTTGGATAGTTGTAACATCGCCTAAATTGGTTAATAAGATGCCTCGATCTCCTCTTCATATTTGTAGGCTGGTGGTGTATATATCTGAATTATATTTAAGTTATAAGTTTTAGTTGATATTTGAAATCATCACTATCTGAGTAAGGTAACACATTTTTTAACACATTTTTTACTGCCTTACAAACTTTAGTATTAACCAAAAATCCAACTCCTCCTCTATAATTTCGGTCATTAATGCCCATGTAATAAAACATGCCATTGTCTGTAGCACATTTACCATTGCCTGGCCATCTGACCTCACTAACACCAAGAATACCCATTTTCGGTCTGTTCATTTCTTGAGTTAAATTATCAAGTTTTCCTGCTTCATATAGGCTTCTCACGTTCCAGTTCCCAATTCTAAGTGACGAACACCTGGAGATTCTTACCAGCCTCTTCCCATTCAAGGGGCTGGGGACTGAGGGCCAAAAGTGTTTTTGTCCATCATTGCTAGACGATGTCCTGGGGAAAATAATGTGATAGCTTCCCATTCCTTTTCACACCGCAGTAATACAGTCAGTAGTCAGAGTGACCATTCCTGTATTCATACAGTGCTGCCAAACAGATCTCAACTGATCCTTGCCACCAATAGTTACTGATGATGCTGCTACTGCCCATCATCAGGAGAGACTTTGTCTGGCTCCTCAACTCAGACCTGTCCAGCTTTTGAGGCCCTGCTGGTAATTAAATTACCATTGATATAGCTCTTTATATCATTGAAGCACACAAGCCCCCTCACCACATCAAGGAGAGTCTCTTGTGAGGGTAGTAAATAAATAAAAAACAAATTAAATTAAATAAAGTGAAAAGGAAATGTAGTTATCTTGTTATCAATTAATTAATAACATTAACTTTATGGAACACAATAAAATTCCATAGTTTTACTTTCTCTAAACTTAAAATTTTCAGTTAAGTTTACAACTGTATGATATTATTACTGCTCTTCCATGTACTTTTCTTAAGTTTCTTCTCTTTCTCTCCTCATAAGTGACACCACACTCACAAATCTTACATAACAATACAGACAAAGCTTGCATAGGCTGTCTAAACCCAACAATAGTGCATTAAAACTACATTTAATCTATGAACTTATTTTTTTCAGGCAAACTGTATGACAAAAGAAAATAATTGCTGAATCTCTATTTGTCAGATTTTAATGAATTTTGGAATAACTTGACAGATCTTTCTAAAAGAACTAAATATCAAAGTTCCAAAAACCAATCCACTGGGAGTTGATTTTTTACATGCAGATAGACAGACAACAGGACAGAGTGAAGACAACAGACATTCATGCATATGTCTGTGTGAACACACCTAAAAATGCACCATAGGCAAATAAAATCTTTCAGATTATATTAAAAACAGCAGCAAAAGAGGCAACCAAATCTTTAGCTATAATAATGTGAGCATCCTTGGACTGAGGGCAAGTCCTACAGATAAGAAATATGAATATGTCTTTCCGAATAACAAAGTGGTTCAAAATGTGAAGCAAGATTTTTTTGATATGAAAAAATTGATGATATGATGTGAAGCAAGATTTTTTTTTTTTTTTTTTTTAGTTTTTATGAAAACCACAAGTGTGAACCTAGAGTTCTTAGTACTGTGCATGGATTGAAGGCTGATAAGACAAAAGATACATGCTGACGTTAGACTAATTTCAGTAGATTATAATTTTCAGGATAAACAATGGAGGAAGGCGGTTCCAGAAAAAAGAAGTAGAAGGGTTAAATGAGGAAAAACTGATTCTGTAAGTTGGGAGTTGGACACTGAACTGTTGATTGCTAGAGGCATGTGTTCGAACTTGTTTATTGTAGTAGTAGTGGTAATGGCAAATAATGCAAGAAAGGAAGCTTATATAGCATCACCCAAAAAAAAAAAAAAAAAAATTCACCTATTCATACCCTCCAAGAATTCACCAGGTTCTCCCTTGAAGTTATTCAACCCATCCACTTTCACAATAACAGATGGAAGCCTGTTCCAACAATCAACCACCCACTAGCTGAAGGCAAACTTCTGTACACCTAGTCTGCAATCATCCTCACTCAACTTAAATTTATGTCACATCATGTGTGTAGTCTCAGGAAGTGGAAGGGTAAAGAAAGCAAACACGAGAACCACGGGAAACTTTTAGCGGTCAAATGCATTTCCCGGTACCGCAGCTTCTCCCTGCATTCTCGGTAAACAGATGATGCGTGTTATTGGTAATAGCAGTAAAAGTTGATAACTATGTGTTGATTAGTTTTTTCTCATTATTAAAATCAAATTATGGGAGTTCATGAGTGTAATGGCTTCGGGGCTGAAATTTAATTACAGTTACACCCTTCAGACTGCCGCAGTCTTAGGGCGTTTATCCCCCCCCTTCCTGCTGTTTCAATGTGATAGGAAAATAACTTCTACTGCAACTACCGATAACACACACTGTCTGTAGAAGTCATTTTTGTATCGGGTAAAAACAGCTGATAACAGATATAAGACAGGATTGAGTTTTAGAAGGATTGAAATTAAGTTATCTTTCCCCCACTGAAGAATTACCTGGAGATCAGCATTTAAGGATTTGGCATAATCGTGGATAATCGAGAAGTTGAAGCTGTTTGAGCAGGACAAGGTTTCTCAAACTGGAAGATGGAATGAAATGTGCTATCATCAGCAAACTATGGATAGGATTTCCAGTCAATGGAAGAAGGTCATTAGTTTACAAGAGGAAAAGAGTGGGAGAAAGAACTTTTTTTTTTTTTTTTGGTAGTTGTTGGCACATCGGCTTCTGTGGCCATAATGCACCTCCCAAGGTTTTTGCAGTACTTTGATCCAAGCCCGAGGCGGGATTTGAACCCGCGACCTTTGGGTTGCCAGGCAGGCACTTGACCCACCCGGCTAGCCTGGTCAGCGAGAAAGAACTGAACTTTGGGGAACACCATCGTTAGTGGAGAAGTTAGAAGACAGAGAGCCATCACCCACTGAGTGGTCAGAGAGAAAACTGGATAACCCATTAAAAAAACAGTTGGCAAACCATAAGATAGAAGCTTATTAAGGCATTTATGCCAAACATGATCAAAAGCCTTTAAAATGTCAAGAGTAACTGCTTGAGTTTCACCCAATGTTTCCATTTAATTTATCCACAGATGGGTAAAATTAAAAATTATAGATGGGTAACATAAGTCAGAATATCACCAGTGGATTGACACTGACTGAACCCATACTGGCAATCATTGATCAGATGGAAGGTTTCTAGATAGTTTAAGAGTTGGCAGTTAATTGATTTCTCCATTACTTTAGAAAGAGTAGAAGTAAGTGCAATGGGATGACAATTGGATGGGAGGGAGTTGTCACCTTTTTTAGGAATTGGCTGGATATGAAAAAATATTCAAGCAGAAGGGAAAACACCTTTGGAAGAACAAAGAGAGAAAAAAGGCAAAACAGAATAGAAGTTCAGGATCACAGGTTCTGAGAACAAGTGGAGAAATAACATCAGGGCCTGGAGCTTTCTTAGCAATGACTTTGTTCAAAATCCTTCTGACATCATTTTGACGGAAGACCACAGGAGGCATTGAATGGAGTGTACTGGGAATTGTAGAAGGTGGTTTACCAGGATCATTGATACAAGAGTTGGAAGAAAAGTAGGATGCTAGCAGGTCAGCTTTATCTTTGATTGAAGTGGCAATAGAACCATCTGGTTTTGACAGAGGTGGAAATAGAGATGGGCAAAAAGTTGCAGCCAATAGTTTTGGCAAGAAACCATTGATTGATTTTGGCAAGAGATCAGAATGTTCAATTGCCATTTGGAGAAGAAGCAAGTTTATTGTCTAGTTCTTCCTTGAATTTATTCAAGTTATCCACCTCCACATTAGACAGAAGTTTGTTCCAACAATATACCACCCATTGGTTAAAAGTAAACTTCTGCACATCTGTTCTGCAATCATCCTTCCTCAATTTCAATTTATGCCCCTCATGTGGATATTCTAAGCAAGAGGAAGTATCCCACTAGCATTAAGCTTACTCAATCCATTCAAAGCCTTAAACACCTCAATCAGGTCGCCTGTACCTGCTAGCAGCTCTACATCCTTCCTAAAATGAGGCTTCCACACCTGTATGCAGTACTCAAGATGTAGCTTGACCACTGCCTTATACAGTAGACTTTCGAAATAATGGCACCTTTGGGGATTCAAGGTGCCATTATTTCGATTTTGCCGTTATCTTGAAAGTTTTATATTTAATGCAGAAATAATGAGGCCAAATAAGAAATAGAGAGATTAAGAATGCAATTGTATTAACTGCACACAGAGCCTGCTTAAGGCACGATTGAGCAGTTTCCCCGAACAGGGCGCCAAAATTTAGGGGGCACAAAATGCCCCGAAAATTCACTGATTTGCTGTAAATTTCAAGTCAGAGAGGGCGCACCAAAAAATCTCGCACAGGGCACTGACAGACCTGGGGCCGCTTCTGACTGCACCTAAAAAAACAAATATATTTACAATCCAATGTTATATTCTGCCATTAATACACTTCTGCTTACACCTCGTTCTATTTTATTTATTATATCGAGTTTAGTCTGCATGGGTAGCACAGTGGTATCGTCACAGTCCTCCCCACACCGGGTGGAAAAGGCCCAGGTTCGAATCCCGTCGATGATACAAGCAACTTTTATAAGCTTTTTCACTCTGTGGCTGAGTTAGTGGGTCTCAGGCATAGATAGCAAGGTTTTTCCCCAGAAACTGGGGTTTTTTGTCCAGAAAAACAGGCAAGTAGAGCAAAGAACACATATGCAATTTATAGACAATACACATGGGTATACGAATTAACATTCCAGGTGATCCTAATGAAATAGTTTGGATTATATCAAGTTTGTCACTAAGCTTTAACATTGTTCTTCTTCGTATGAGGTTTATTAACTTTAGGAGCCATAGTGAGGGATTTTTTAATTTAAAATAAATGTAAAACAGCAGTATAATACATGATATCAGTAAAGAATTCACTTTGAAAATGGCGAACGTAAACAAATACAGTAATCATGCGACTTGCCGTTTTCTTTTTTCGGCACTGCAATACATCTGCACTATATGTATACATCTGATCTCAATGTACCGTTATTTCAACGATCTACTGGACAATGGAATTATTACCTCCTTATCCCTACTAGCAAAATTTCTGCACATCATTGACAAAATAGTGTCCTCTCTTGGCAGCCTGTTGGCATTGTTCAGAGAAATTCATATCTGACTGCACAATTTCCCCCAAGGTCTTTATAATTTTTCACTATCCTAATTGTAGTAGCTCACAGCTGGTATGTTAATCTGGGATTACTGCTACCCATATGCAGTACTTTGCATTTGTCAATGTTAAACCTAACACTACATTGATAGCACAGCAAATATTCTTACACCCGTTCTATTTAAGGGTATCCCATTTCTGTAAAATCAGTCTACTGACAAGCATACCATGCAGAGAAATTTCTACCCCATGAGCCTTTCGGTCTCTCCAGAGATAAATTCATTGATAAGACTCTCATTATGTACTTTCTCCTACCCTGTCTGGGCAGGATTGCAGACAATTTCAAATTTAATTCTAACTCAACATTGCCTTGTACTTGTTAAGTAAATCCTCCAATTTCATATTCTTAATGTCATTAGTACAAACAGGTAAAACAATATCACCTTTTGTCTCCTTAAAATGTGATAACTGGTCTACAACTCTCTAACTTTAGCCACCAGTCAGACATACCTTGGTCTTATTCCACTTGTCCTTTTTATACTATATTATCTTATTGTCCATAGCATATTATTTAGATATTATAGATATTATATAGATATTATTTTCCATAGCATAGTCAATCCTCCTTTAACAGACACCTCTCAAAGAGAGAGTCCCATTTCTTGTTGTGGACACCCAGGCTTGGGTCCTGGTGATAAATATTAGAAATTATATGTTAAATGACCTCTTCAAAAGACACGCAAACACTAATATGGAAGCAAACACTAAAAGGTGCCCTTTTCATATTTTCCATCTCCCTGTACTGGACACTTTCGAGTGTAATTGATATGCATGTTTTCATAGGTCAATGAGATTTGCAATGAAGTCATGCAAAAGTCACAGTCATTACAGCAATACTAATTAGAGTTGTGATGGCCATGGATTACTCATGGGGTAGATGGTGCAACGTCTCAACAATGTGTTCACCACTGCTGATAAGGAATGTTTACAAACTTATTTAGACTGTCTGTTGCAGTTCCACTACATGAATCATTTAGAAAGACAAAATTTTCAACCTGGGAGACAGTTCCCAAAATTAAAAAATAAAGTAAAATACCATAGCGAGTCCATGAACTGGATTCAGTTAGTACATTAAAAAAAAAAAAAAAAAAAAAAAAGTGTGGTAAACACTCACAAGCATTTTATTGTATTTTTTACAAGAACTTCATACTGATATATAAAATCCATGGGAGCAGTCAATATGACAATGCAGAAATTATAACCGGAAAATATAATGGTGTGCAAACTGTGAAAATATAATGTGTGCAATGTGAAAATATAATGGTGTGCATATGAGGTGAATCTGCCATTAACTTACATACCATGTGCTGTTCACTCATTAAACTTGGTGTGTTGAATGCCATATGGAAACCATCAACTTCTCTGACATATTGCATGAATTGCATACTTCATGACATATTGCATTTCGAAAAAATTAAAAAGTATGTTTAATTTTTTTGGTGCTTCAACACGTCGATGGTCGAAAAGTGTAGAAAAACATGCAAAACTTTTGCTGATGATAGCCCTACTAATGGTATGGCACTAGATTTTTTGTAAGAAATTCAATGGGAAGCATCTCTGCCAACAATTTATAAACTGGCTGCTGAGCTGGAAGAAAGTGAAAATGCCTACAATTTAGTTCACACATATTTTTTTTGGTTCTCCTTTTCTGCAAAATATTACGAAACAGGCCAATGCAAATATCTGATCAGTGCAAGGTTTATGTTTGGAAAAAAAACTCAGAAGTATCTTTCCAAACGGTCTGGGAAAGTATTTTGCAAAGTGTCGTTATGCATTTACCTCAGCTTTATAGTGTTCTTGTTAGTGGGAAAAGAACACTTTATAAAACCAAAACTTATAAAAAATGAACTATAAGAACCTGTATGCTGCAAGACCACTTAAGTAGCTTGTCTCTGTTCGGTATTAAAAGTGAAGTCAATAAATGGGCTTTAATGACATTACAGATGACTTTCTTAAAACTTCCTATACGTTGATGTGGAAATTTCAGCTAATAATAATAATTCGAATGCATTGGTAAATGTGATACTCACTAATAACTAATTTTCTATTCCCTATTAAAGTATTGCAAATAAAACGAATGAATGTCCATTTATTATTCTTATATTTATATGTATAACATATTACATTTGACTACTTAAAAGAAAAAGAATAAAAAGCTACTCGGTGTCATAATCAAAAACTGATAATGGGTTGTCACTGCTGCTAAAGGATGGCCAACTTGCCATTAGCTGCATTCTCCAATATTTTAGTTTAACAGTGCGCAGTACTGTAAACCGAAACTTATCAATAATGAACTATAAAAACCTGTATTTTACCAGAAAAATTAAATACCTTGCCTCACATTTTCATCGAAAGCATTTTGAATTTCAGCACTAGTAATACACACTAGTAACAGCGAAATACACTGCATAACATTACGTACTAGTTACAGAAACTGTTTTGTCATGAACACATTAACCAATTTCACTTACTTCATCTGCTGAATAAGACCAAACCTTGCAAGTAAGAGATCACAATACATTTCAACTACTTCCATTGCTTCTACCAAATAGTCTTCTCTAATGATATGCTCAACTCGAATTTTTGCCCTTTCATATTTACCATTCGAGAGGTAATCTGCGATTTCTCTTCTTGCCTTCTGGGCTAGTTCTGTTTTTTTTTTCTCAAGAAGTTTCAAACGATTGATTGAAAGTCTCAGATTCGTTTTCAGCTTACTGTAATTTGGTCCGGTTGACAACATTTCCACTACCAAACAGGCAGAGAATCACGATACACTTACTCAAAGTAACGTGACAATTGAAAAAACTGGAGGATTTTAATAAAAATTACGCAATCCATGACGCACCAGACGTTAGAGTAATGACGCACAATTTGGCTATTCACGCATTGCTTCAAATTGAATAATTATAACAAAAATGAAATAAAAATAGCAATTTTAAAATGAATTCAAGGGGAAAGGTTTCCTTTCCTTCTCTTTCATATTTTTGAAATGGGATCAAAAATATTTTTGATGTTAAAGAAAAAATATTTGTTTCCTTTAACCTGTGGTTCTGATGTTAAAGAGTAATCAGCATGAAGTCAATTGTTTTCGCACTATTGCTGGATTTTAGGAGCATCAGTGACATATATTTTATCTGTAAATATTATATACAGTATATAATATCTGTAAATTGCATGCGTTCTGTGGTCGATTTGCTTGTTTGTGGAGGGGAAATCCCTAGTTTCTTGGAGAAAAAACAGCGCTACGATCGCCTGAGACCAACTAACTGAGCCATGTTTTTAAAAGACCCATAAAAATTCTTCACGTCATCGATTGGATTTGAACTTTTCCAACCGCTGGGTAGAGGACGGCGATACTACCTACTTTTCCATCCAGTGGCGGATAAGCCAAGACATTTTCCTATAGTGTTCTAAAATAGATTAATGTTTTCAGTAAACATCATAAAAATCTTGATTAATTTAAGAGACAATTTAAGCAAAAAATTCAAAAGTACAAAATTTCATTTATTACCACCTAACTTTTATTTAATTTTTATTCTTTTTTTTATTATTATTTTTTGGGGGGCCCCCAAATATAATTTGCCTAGGGGGCCCAACTATCCTTAATCCGCCACTGATTCCATCCACGAGGGCTGTTTTCGTACTCTTACAATGCATTTTGTTGGGTTGATTATTTGTTGTAGAGTTTTAGGTGCATTAGCACTAAGGCCATATTGCACTGTATATATCATGTCTGTAAATTCCGTGTGTTCTGTGGTAGTTTTGCTGGACGCTGGACGAAAAACTTGAGTTTCTAGGAGAGACCCTCACCTGAAACTGACTGACTCAGCCATGTTGTTGTGAAATAGGCCCGCAAAAATTCTTCGCGTCCATGACAGGATTTGAACTCACGTCTTTTCCAACCACCAAACCCTTATGTTATCCATAAGGGCTTGGATTGATTAGAATTGACACCTGGGCAACTAATGCCCTGAATTGTCATTTACAGCAAGTGTAAAATCTGATGCATTAGTGTGTACATGTTTTCAGAGTACATAGCTAGTTTCCTGGAGACATAGTGTACATTATCCCCAGGGGCTCTCTCTCTCTCTCTCTCTCTCTCTCTCTCTCTCTCTCTCTCTCTCTCTCTCTCTCAGGGTAATAGGGAAATATATTTTTTTGGACAGTGCAGCATAAGCCTCAGGCTTCCTTGCACCATATGACTAATATTAATAACAATAATAATAGTGGTTGTGGGTGAGGTGCCACCAGTGGTTTCCCACAACTGCACCTTTAGTACTCTTGTGTGGAAAACAGTACTCTATAAATGCCAGAAGTGTGTATGGAGTGTGAATTTATGTAAATTTCTGTCATGTTTTGGCTTCTTGGCTGGGGTCCTCCTGTTGGGACCCCACGTTGTTCGTACACCCCACAGGCAGTAGAGATTGCATCTCTGACTGGCTCCAAGTTAAAAAAGGCTAGAGACCAAGTTAAAAAAAAAGTTAGAGTTTGGGAGCTGTGTCAAGCAAGAAGGTAGAAAAATTGGGGATGTAGAGGAAGGCAGCCCCAAGGAGGATGCAGCTTACTGCATGAGGCGAGTGGGATAAGGGATCAGGAATCAAAGCGTACTGAGCAAGGGAGCGCAGCACAGATCGTCATGAGGCCAAGGGAAGCTTAGAACAGGACAAGTCCTATATAGGTTCCCCAAGGTTGGATTGTTTGTCCAGTCAAGGTGCACACAGGAGTCTAATTTCAATACTTTTTCACTATTGATTGTCGTTGATATTATTTCTTCTGTGGCCACTTGCTGAGTTTTTCGTAGTGCGAAAAGGTCCTGTACAAAGAATGTGAAGACTTTGTAATCATCTTCAGAGTCTAACCGATGGTTCTCTCTGTTTCTTTGTAGGAATATTGTCCTACTAACAGAGCCAGAACTAGGCAATCCTACGCCTAGGACAAGGTTGCTATAAGTACGTCCACATTATATGCAGGTAGTCAATCTTTCAGTAGCATAGCTAGGGTCGTCGACGCCCGGGAGAAAAATGTCTTATTGGCACCCCTGATTGTGATAGATAATTCCTTCAGTTTGCGCCTCTGAAGCTCGGCGCGTTCGGGAAAATTCCTCCTCGGCACCCCTTCCCTGCTACGCCTCTGCAATCTTTATGAATTTATGAAAATTATTATTGCAACGGTCTACTATTTGCATATATTTATCTTATCTTATCTTCCTTCATGGATTAAACAATCTGCCTGTTCCGATCTCGAAGAGGTCTGCCCATTTTTTCTTTGGTCTTCCTCTGTCTCGTTTTCCTTTTGCACTATATGTATAAGCTAATTTAGGGAATCTATTATCTTCCATTCTTTCTACATGTTCTTTTGTCTACAGGGTGTCTCAAAAATATTGGTACAAACGTTTAGGGGAGGTAGGTAACATCTAAAGGGATGTGAATCGAATAGGAACCCATAACCGGAAACGTCACGGGAAAGTGGAAGCAGAGGCACAAGAAGCAGAAATGACACAAGAGAGTAATTAGTGGCAAACATTTATTTGACATAATATTAACAATGGAGTACGAGATGGATGCATTTCATGATGTTATAACAGATGCTCGAAGGTTCCACCATGAGACGCGATGCATGCGTGACACCGACGCAGCATGGATTGGCGGACACGGTCGAACACACCTGGAGTTTCTTTGACAGTAGCAGCAGCGCAGACGAGTCTGTGTTGGAGCGATCCTGAGATGGTACAATCTTGCCCAGTCCTGAAGAAGTAGGAGAGAGTGGTTTGCCATGTTCCCAAGCTGTGCTCTAGTGTCGGCAGCGACAGTGAATATGGGGTAATTGACCCCATGAACCAACCTCACCCAGATCAATGTGGAGAAAATCATCTATGACAATATTCCACAAGAGCGGTCCTAGGAAAAAAAACCCTGGGGACAGCCCCTGTAAATCAGTTTTTTGAGTTACTGGAATGGTGCGTTGATAGATACAGATCTGTGGGAAAGATAGACTTTAATGATGATATAGAGGTTTGTTGGTAAATTTGCTTTCCAGAGAATGCCAGGGATGCTCGCCCAACAGAGTGAAGTCAAAGGAGATAATCAGAAAGTATTTCTTATCTTTTGCTGCAGCAGCGGTAAGGAGGTTTTGGAGAACATAGACTGTGGAGCATCCCGACTTAAAAACCATATTGCTTCAGTTGTTTCCTGGAGAGTGGGGGAGAAAAAACATGTGCCCATCCCAAGATATGTACTAACACAACCACAGTATGAAGAAAACCTATAAAATCCATTGGTTAACAGTTCTGAACACCTTCAACAACATGTTGCATACTGATATTTTCAACAATACACTGTATCCACACCCTGCCAATTCCATTAGAGTTCCTCGCGTCATCGACGGGATTCGAACCCGGGGCTTTTCCACGCGGTGTGGAGAGAACAGTGATATCCTACCCTCTGTGCTACCCCCGCAGACAACTAGGTTCTACGGTGAGTCATGTCCTGAATCTCTAAGGATACTTATAAACTTGAAAACTAATCAATCAGGACCAACCTTGTCCACTTCTCCTCACCTGCACACATTATTGAAAAATGGAACCGACTACCCTAAACTCAGGTTATTTGCATGTGATCAAAGAACAGAGATATTATCCACGGGTCTGGCCCAAAATCCCGACACTACTACTATGTTGTAAAAATATATTAATATAATTCTGTATATTTATTCGTTTTTTAGTAAGTAAAATTTTACCATATTAGATTAATTTTGTATAGAAAGAATATAAAAAATAAAAATTTTAACGACAAATACCTCTTTCAATTTGACGATCATGTTTTCTGTTAGAGAAACAAACAGTTTTAAAATACGATCGGCAAATAAAAACGGCTTAATTAATTTTACTTTATTATACTGCATTTAATTGGCAATTTTTCATGTCGAATTTTGATATTTGTATAGAGCGTTTGAGCAGTAATTATAGGTATAGCATTGAAATGCTAAAGATAAAAAACTTGAAATAAGAATACTTTCAGCATATGAAAATTTAGAGTACTGTAATGTATTTTGACAGCTGCTTATCATTTGTCATAAATATCATCAGCATAACTAAAACTGCAATTATACAGGTATTTCTTATTGGCTGCACTTTTACAATTTTTTTTTTTTTTTTTTTTTTGAATAGTACATTAGGCATGACCATGGGCGCCGGCAGTATATTTTGAAAGGGATAACAGGAAAAAATATCCCATTTTCTTCTTATTATTATAATACCTAAGATTAGCCGTCGGGAATTTGGCTGTCGGGTTTTGTGCAGCACCAATTATCCATAACGCTGCTCTCGAGGAAAGAGTGTCTGTATACTGCACCATTCATGATATTTATGTAAACTACCGTTGTTCGACTCTCAAGCCAGGTATACACCAATAGCGTAACTATCATACTGCCAAGCTCGTTGCGGCGGTGTGTCGGGAATGTCCAACGATTACTTATTTATAATTTCGCCCCTCGTATACACTAAGGCAGTGTTTCTCAAAGGGTGTGCCGCGTCACATTAGTGTGCCGCAAAATTTTCCAAGTGTGCCGCGAAATTTAGGAATTTCTTCTTCTATGACTACGTAGGTGTGCCGCGAAATTTTTCTTCTTTGGAAAATGTGCCACGATAGTAAAAAGATTGAGAAACACTGCACTAAGGTGACCAGAAGTCGCAAATTTGGGTGAGACGTCCCGTTGTCGCGACAAAGCTGACGCCAGTCAGTTTTTAGTAGTACCATTTTATTTAGAAGTTGCCGGAAAATTTTATATTACACATTCATAAAGTGGACTTTTTTTTTTTTTTTTGCAATTTTATTAACTGTTAGTCGTCGAGATGACTACAAACGCGAGAGTGTTGTAGTATTGGTAGTAGAGTTTTTTTAAGAGCATCAGTGACTGACGCCATACTGCTCCGTATATATAGTCGGTGTAAATTGCTTGTGTTCTGCGCTCGAATTTTTGTTTACTGAAAGGAAAAACCCAAGTTTCCGAGTGAAAAAAAAAAAAATGCTTCATGGTTTTTCCTCCCGGAATTTCCTAATGTTTATTATTATTATTATTATTATTATTATTATTATTATTAGCTATATATGCAAAGAAGCCTGAGGCTTATGGTGCACCAGCCAAAAAAAAAATTCCCGAGTTACCCTAAAAGAGAGAGAGAGAGTCAAAAGGGAATCACTAGGAAAGAGAAGAATGATGATATCCAGCTCAGGACCCTGGGTGTGCCAAGCCCATACTCACCAGATGTGGGCCCCTGAGGTCATCGAAAAGACACGAATTCAGGTTTTTTCCACCCAGTGATTATACAACATCTGCAACACCACGAGGACGAGAGAGTGCAGTAGCGTACCGTTTCACTGACCCACGTTGACAATGGCTACATTAACAATGTTATTGTTATTTTTGGTTTTTAGGAGCATTAGCAACTAAGGCCATATTGCTCCGGGGATATGCCGTGGTAATTCCCTGACCTTTCCGCATCCTCTGTATTTGGTGGTCAACAATAATAATGAATGCAGTCGTTAACCGTATTTAGCAGTTCATACGATTGCATTCATTGTTGAAATGGCTAATTGTAAGTTGCTCTGGTTGTCAGAGTATAAACAGAATAGGAAATAATCGTTGACAATATTCGGAGTAGTAGAGGCATGTGATGCAAAAAAGCAAGTATTTAGAGCATCAGCCAAAAAAAAAAAAAAAAAAAAAAATTCACACATCTATTCTCTCTAAACGTTTCTTCAGTTCCTCCTTGAATTTATTTAAACTATCAACTTCCACAACGAGATGGTTCCAGCAATCAACTACCCACTGGCTAAAGGCAAATTTCCGCACATCTATTCTACAACTGTCTTGTCTTTCCTCAATTTGAATTTATGCCCACTAAGGTTGGTAATGTGAACAAGATGAAGAATTCCCATCAGAATGGTGCCTGCTCAACCCATTCAAGGCCTTATACACCTCAATCAGATCACCTCACACGTGCCTAGATTCCAGACTCTGCAATTTGCAGAACTAAGCCTTTCTTGATAAGAGAACCCCCTTCGATCCCCTCACCAATCTTGTTTCCCCTACTCTGTACTGGCTCAAGCAACTCTATATCCTTCCAAAAATGGGGCATCAAGACTTGTATGTAGTACTCAAGGCGTGCTCCGACCATTGCTTTATACAAAGGGATAACCACCACCTTTTCTCTACTAGCAAAATTCCTGTATACCATTGACAAGACCACATAAGCTGCTCTGGCACCCTGTCTGCACTGTCAGAAAACTACATATCTGAAATTGCACAATCCCCCGCCCCCAAGTCTTTTCCATTCTCCGCCACCCTGAGTGTAGTGACACACAGTTGGTACGTTTCTCTGGGTCGCTTCTACCCATATGCAGTATTTTACATTTGTTAATGTTGAACTTCAGTTTCCACTTCTCAGCTCATCTCCCTAACTTTTCTAGATCCTGTTGCACACTGCCGTTAATGTCATTAACAACCCTGCCAACTTTTGTATCATCTGCAAACTTGGACATTCAGCAGATATACCTTCATCAATGTCATTGATAAATATACAAAACAAAAGTGGGCCCAACACCGAACCCTGGGGGCGCCACTAATAACACAAGTCCACGAAGAGTAGCATCCATTGATTACCACTCTGTCTCTCTCCCACTCAACCTACATTTTATCCATTGAAGCAACTTTGCCGTCTGCGTGGTAGCACAGTGGTATTATCACTATCCTCACCACACCGAGTGGAAAAGGCCCGAGTTCGAATTCCGTTGATGAGACGAGGAACTTTAATGGGCCTTTTTCACTACATGGCTGAGTTAGTCGTTAAGGGCTAACATCAAGTTATGAGTCAAGGACTCATAACCTAGCTCTGTAAGGAATTGAGTGATAGTCCCTTTAAAAAAGGAACATTCCTGTTGTATTAGGCAAGTTAGTTACTAAGGTTGAGATAAACGGTGATAAATGTTAATGTTCATGGGTAACGAAAGTGTGGCACACGGGTAAATAAAGGGAAGGAAAGTAATAGTATAAAAGAATTAGTAAAGTAATTATATTTATAGAGGTAGCATTGTAGGGATATGTTAACCTATATCATCAAATTAGGCCAGGTGCCAACACAAGATAACATACCAGGTGAGGTGTAAAGAGAAAGAAATTTTATTAATAGAGAAACCTCATGAGTAAAGAGGGTTGATTAAGATAGTAACTAGAGGTGGAGTAGCTACCATGTAAGCAGACAAGGCAATTGCCTCCGGGCCCTTTGGGGGGGGGCATCTTTGGTTGTATCCTTTTTTTGCAATTTTAATTAATTAAGTAGGGGCCCGAACATGTTCTTTGCCTCCTGGCTCGAAAAAGGGTAGCTACGCTATTGACGTATATCTAGTATTATGTATGAAGAAAAGTGAAAAAAGTTATCAAAACAAAAACAATGTTATTTGCAAACTGTAGTCAAATGAAAAAAAAAAAAAAAAAAAAAAAAAGACATAAAATTCTGTACCAGGTACATAATGTGTCCTGCCGGTAGCATATTTAACCTGTTTTACATTTAAAAGTCATCGGCAGGCGTTAAAAACGTTTTAAATTTCAGATATTAATAAAAATTCATGGATAATTATATAACAATGTTTTATTTTATTAATAATAATTATATATCGGTTACTGAAAGTATTGGTCTGTGATGACTAACGTATAGTTTTACATTGAGAAGAGATTTTAGTTCACGACTAAATACATCATCTATAGTTGTTCCATTACGTGTAGTATTTATCGAAAGTTGTGATGACTTGTCCCAGTTGAAGAATGTTTTCATAAAGGTGCAGAACCCTTTTTCAGCCTCAGCGTTTAATTGTAAAGAAAAAATTACATTCAATCTGAAAACACCAGGTGACTTGAAACCAGATGCGTTTTCGAATTAACGCATTTCCTAGTCTCCGAAAGTTTTTCTGTATCTTGAAACCTGAATATTTCTATTTCTAAATTCCTTAGCTTTCCAACGATATGCTATACGTCCACATTATCCCGTTTATTACGTGAGAAAATTTCCTTGATCACATGTTCATATTTTCCACTGTCCTGGAAAAATCACTGCAATTTTCAAACAGAGGTTTGAAAGTTTTCCCTCTAGTATAGAGATAAGAAGAAGCTCCTTGCAAAAAAATTCATTAAATTTGGTCCAGTAGAAGATAAATTAAACTGGAATAAATTTTGGAAACGATTTTCACATGACGGTTTTTCGTTACAAAAATTTTGGAATAACGCCAGTAAAAACGATTTTAACGTCAATAAAACAACAAGCGTGTCTAAGCCAGCAGAGTACACCCTAAGCTTGCAGAATACGTCTGCTATTTAGATATCTATGTCTTTACGCATGTGCTGTTTCAATCTAGACTTTCCAACATTGCCTGTGTTATATACGTTATATTTTTAAAATCATTAAATTTATCGGCATTAAATTGTTATCGTATTGAAGTACTTTCTAAAAGTACTGACTAAACTTCTACAATAAAACTGGGAAATAAATTCATGTACCTAACTGGAAAAACGTGCAGTGTGTTAAATTGGTAAGTAAATCTTAAATTAAATTGAGGAGTCATTATTGCATAGTTTATAGCTTGGGAATTTTAGAAAAGAAAGTTTTGGGCAAATGAGAGCGAAAAGTAGCGTATCAACTGTATTCCGCATTCTCTTCGCATATACAGTAGTGTATGCGAAGAGAGTGCGAAAGAAAAAGGTCTTTTGAGCGGTTAAAAAAAAAGTGTATTTTTGGAAATTTCTTAGTGCCCTAAGTTATTTCCAGTTGGATTACCTGAAAAAGTGTTCTTCATTACTTCGATACGTCATTGTTGTAACGCTAATGTAGCTGGCATATTTAATTTTATAATATAAATTTTAAGTGAGATATGTAGAAATACGGACAGCATATTAAATTTCCCACAGCATGAAATTATTTATAAAGAGTGTTATGCGTAACGTTTAATTGTAAACACTTTCGATTTTTTTATTTTTGACTAAATTGATATGGTATTTGTGGTCACAAATTAAAATGAAGTAATTGGTGTAACCTCGTTTGAAAATTGGGGGGGGGGGATATGAATGATTCTTAAATAAATAACATTACTTTTCCATTCTGATATATCGTGACAGATATTTGATGAAGTATACTCGCCTAATCTTATCCACTATCTGGTATTTGTTTGTGTGTGTTCTTTTTAATATTTGGAGGCTAATATTTTTTTGTTTTGTAAGAGTATTGATTTTTGAAACATTTTAATCGAGAACATCATTTAGTTATGATAGCTTTCCTAAATACAAAACAGGAATTTTGAAGTACACGGAAACAATTTATTGATTTTTGAAACATTTTAATCGAGAACATCATTTAGTTATGATAGCTTTCCTAAATACAAAACAGGAATTTTGAAGTACACGGAAACAATTTATTGATTTGATGAAAGCACATTGTAATTTAGCAGTTAATTTAGGAATTAGGCTGAAAATCAGTGAAATGTTAGAAACGTGTAAATAATATAATACAAAATGAGAGTTACAAAAAAATACAGAAATACCAGAACAGTACTGCAATCGATAAGACAGGTGGTAAATGTATCTAATATATTAGGGTATTGTCATGGGGTATGTTAAATGGGAAAAGTAAAATAATCGTTATTTTTAAGGAAAACTTATTTCTCGGAGCGTGTCCTTCAACTCTTAACAGTCGCCGCTGTTTGTTGTAAACGTTTCCTCCTCCCACAAGGAGAACTCAGTGGGATAAAATCCGAACTCCTAATTAGCTACTCTGTACCTGTGCACCTGACCATCCGTTGAGAAAAGTGCACAGAATGGAAAAGCCAAGTGTGGATGGAGCCCATCCTGCATAAGAAGATGAGTTGCTGCGAATTTGCCCAGTATCTCACATCAAAATTGGTTAAGGGGTATTCTTATCAAGTCAAACGTAAATTCTCTAAGTTGGTGTTTGGAAACCAGGCATTTGGGGGGTGATCTGAGCGAAGTGTTTAAACCCTTAAATTGTTGTTGTTGGGTTTTAGGAGCATCGCGACTAACGCCATGTTGCTCCATGTATATTGTTTGTAAACTGCGTGTGTTCTGGGGTCGATTTTCTGTTTGCTGGACGTAAAACCCGAGTTTCCGGGAGAAAAAACCATGCTACCCTCGCCTGCGACCGACTAACTCAGCCACGTTGTTAAAAAGATCCATAAAAGACCTATTTCTCCAGTCATCGACGGGATTCGCATTCAGGTCTTTTCTACCTGGTGTGGGGAGTTCGGCGATCCTACCAACTGTGCTACTCACGAGGTCTAAAGCCTTAAAACGATTGCGTAAATAGACACTGAGGGATGGCATCTTTGCAGATCTTGCAACTGCTAATATTATTTTACCAAAAGTCATGAGTCACTTTTCTGATTGTAGGAAATTGTATGACTATGGGTATGCAAATATTTTGGCATACAAAGGCGATCGACGGTTAGCTCGGAATTCATTTCAAACGTGTGCTGTGCGTAGAATGATGAGCACCTGGAAAAAGCAAACAGTTTCAGCAGTGAACGTACATGGATGTTATCATGTAAAGCAGTGGTCTCAAACTCAAATTGCATGCGGGCCGAATGCACGATCTGAAAGCAGCTGACGGGCCGGATTTTTTTTTTTTTTTAACAAAATGAGAGTGAATATAAGCACCGTATTTACAACAAATACATAATTGAAATGTATTTTTGGGCCGTGTAAAATTGCTTCGGGGGGGGGGGGTCGGATGCGGCCCACGGGCCGCCAGTTTGAGACCACTGATGTAAAGCAAATGTCAATGCATGCTATTGCTCAAGAATTAAACATTTGCAAGGCGAAAAGTCACAACTTGCTGAAGAAGTAACATGTTGAAATGGCAGTGAGCATAAGAAACGGTGTGTGTAAAATACTGACAGCCGTCTCAAAGCCTGAGATGGTTTGTTACCTGATTTCGTCATTTGGCCCTAGAGAATCAGTTTAGAAGTTGCCCTAGACTGCAAGTGGCCCGGAGAAAAACTGTAAATGTTTCCACGACATGTAGCTAGTTTCATGCCATTTGTACGAAAGTACTGCGGTCCACAAGCCTTTGATAAAAAAAAAAAAAATGCAACCGTTGATTGGCATTGTGTAGGGCATTCCCAGAAGCGGCCCCCAGGACTACCAGTGCCCTCTGCGAGATTTTTTGGTGCGCCATCTCCGACTTGAAATTTACAGCAAAACAGTAATTTTTCGGGCATTTTGCGTCCCCTAAATTTTGGCGCCCTGTTTGGGAAAGTACTCGATCGTGCCTTAAGCAAGCTCATACCGAACTTGAAACGTTAATCAATGGACATCGATGTTGTACATAACGATTCACGCTAGTCTGCGCGGGTAGCACAGTGGTATCGTCACCGTCCTCCCCACACCGGGTGGAAAAGGCCTGGGTTCGAATTCCGTCGATGACGCGAGGAACTTTAATGGGCTTTTTTCACTCCGTGGCTGAGTTAGTCGGTCTCAGGCGTAGATAGCAAGGTTTTTCTCCCAAGTAACTGGGGTTTTTTTCGTCCAGCAAAACAGGCAAATCGACCATAGAACATACGGAATTTACAGACACAAATACGGGTTAATGTATTTAATTACGGGAAACCCTAAAATAATAATAATAATAAAAATAACGATTCACGCTACATGTTCTTCCAGTTCTGTACAGACTTCCAGTTTTATAGACAGCTTTGCACACGGATTGTCCCTTGACTGAGTGTGTCCAAACTATGAAGTGCTAGGAGGAAGTATCATGTTAGCATTAGAAGAAGCATATGATGCAGAAGCTTATACAGCACCAGCAAAAAAAAAAAAAAAAAAAAAAAAAAAATCCAATTTCACACATCCATTCGCTCTAAAAGTTTGTCTAGTTCTTCCTTGAATTTATTTAAGCTATCAACTTCTACAATGATGGAAGTTTGTTTCAGCAATCAACCACCCGCTAGCTAAAGGAAATTTTCTGCACATCTATTCCACAACTATCTTTCCTCAATTTGAATTTATGCCCTCTCAGGTTTGTAATCTGAGCAAAAGGGAGAATCCCATCAGCATTGAGCCTGCTCAACTGATTCGAAGCCTTACACATCTCAATCGTATCACGTCGTAGTGCCTAGTCTCCAGATGCTCCAATTTGCAGCACTTAAGTCTTTGTTGGTAAGAGAACCCTTCGTTCCCCTCACTAAATCTTGTTGCCTTTCTCTGTACTCGTTCTACCAACTCTACATCCTTCCTAAAATGAGGCTTCCAGAGCTGTACGCAGTATTCAAGGTGTGGCCTGACCAGTGCCTTATACAAGGGGATAATCACCCCCCCCCCTAATCGCCGCTCGCAAACTTCTTGTATATCATTGACAAGATCCAATGAGCTGCTCTGGCAGCCTCTCTGCACTTCTCAGAAAACTTCATATCTCACTGCACAATTACCCCCAGGTCTTTTTCATTCTCTACCACCCTAAGTGTAGTACCACACAGTTGGTACGTTTCACGGGTTACTTCTACCAACATGCAGTACTGTGCATTTGTCAATGTTAAACTTCAGTTGCCAATTCTCAGCCCATCTGCCCAACATTTCTAGATCCTGTTGCAGTAGCACACTGCCATTACTGTCATTAACAACCCTGCCAACCTTTGTATCATCTGCAAACTTGGATATTAAGCCTGACGTACCTTCATCAATATAATGATAATAATAATAAAATTCTTTAATAAATTAACTGGTATATATTTTTTATTCCCTGCACAGATAACCAGAGGAATGTTAAAAACATTCACTATACAAGTGACCAATCACCAAAATACAAAGTAACCATTCAATACAAAATATCTGAACAGGGAATTAATCTTAATAAAAACAAGACTACAAATTAAGCATAATAAAATGACATCGGTATATTAGGACCGGCACTTGCACACCTGTCCTTTACATACAGTAAAATAGCCTAATATGTCATCTCGATATGACTTGTCAAACGACCATAGGTCCAAGTCGATGTTGAGCGAGTTGAGAGTACCCAAAGTCACATTTGGGAAGTGTCTATTGAAACTCTGTAGCCTCTGGAGCCTTGAGCATAAAAAAAGTTCCAAAAAGTCACGGGATACTCATAACTATGAGTAATCCATGACTTTTTGGAAGTATTAGTAAACCCAAGTAAAATTCACGTTAAACTCGGTATATTTTGATATGAAGTGTATAAGGACGATTGTCCTTACACACTTTTCCATGATGTGCAATGAATTTGAAGATGACACTTGATATGCAGGTCTCAAGTTTTGTGGTTCAGTATTTAAGAGTTTCCATTCATTTTGAAATGGTAAAAGTAAATTGAAAAAACTTTATCCATGTCCACTGGAATATAAAATGAAAAGTAATAACCTGTGAAATTTAGAATTAGTCAATTGAATGTTGACCAGTTCTTAACATTAAAAAAGTTAGCAGGAATAGGTACTGAAAACAGTAAATTTTATTGTTTTCAGTACCTATTCCTTTGATTTTATAGAGCGCGGTGTTATGGACTTCGGGTTTCACGGCCAAAAAATTTGACTGGAACCAAAGTGTGTTTTCAGTGTTCTAATGATTCGCGGCAGCTGATAGCAAGCGTCCCAGTCTGTTTATGGTCACGCTCATTATCATATTGTTCAGTTCTTGTCTGTGCGCTGTTTCTTTTAATCTCACTAGTGTATCGTCATGCCCTTGTTGAAAAGAGAAAGCGTGTGCATTGCGTTGCGCAAAAATTAAAGTTGTTAGTGAGTTAGATTCTGTATCTGTTTCCCATCAATGTGGAACACAGCATGAAGAAAACGTTGTCAGATACCGAAAAAAAGCAAGGCAATTTTAATTAAGGAGACCGGCTCTGGAGAATCGCCAGTATCTCATCGTCGGTTTCTTATTTCCGAATCTAAATAAAGTTTTTCGCGGCACCACTATATGGTCAATAAATTATCTTCTAATATGTACAGTGTATCAACCAATAAAGTCAAAGTAAAGAAAAGCCTGTTTTTTATTGTTTAACTTTATTTAAGTGTCTCTTATACATTTACATAGTAACTGATTAAGTTTTTAATTAATGTTTGTGGGGTGCAAATAGTTTGGGGAAAAAAACTTTCGATTTAACGGACATTCGGCAATAACGGACACTTTCTCCTATTAGTCAGTAAAATTAAAGATTTAATGTACATGTACTGTATTTAGGATATCGCATGGCAATTCCGAACTGTTGTTTTTTGGGTTGGACGTGGTTATTTTTATTATATTAACGCTGCTTATAAATTGTTATAATGCTGTTTTCATTGGCTTCATTCGCAAATATCTAAGCGAAAATTACTTTTATCATGTCCGTCGATCTGCGTGTAACAACCGAATGAAAAGATTTTCTTGTAATTTTATATTTGGCTTTTGTTACAATTTCCACCAAATTTTATTAAGACAAGAAATAAAAATCCGTTAATAAAACAATACATTTGCGCAGTCTTCAATTTCTTTCCCAGGATCTAACCTCATGGACCTCTCTCAATGATATTCCTCTCAACCATTTCAACTTTGCCGACCGGGCTAGCCGAGGGGGTAAAGTACCTGCCCGGCAACCCAAAGGTCGCGGGTTCGATTCCCGCCTCGGGCTTGGATCAAAGTACTGCAAAAACCTTGGGAAGTGCAATATGGCCACAGAAGCCGATGCGCCAACAACTACCAAATCAAAAAAAAAAAAAAAAAAAAAACCATTTCAACTATTTCTAACTGGAGAAACAGGTCCAACTGTTTCTCAAGATTCCGATTTCTGTCCTCTATAACAGATGGGGCCTTATTTTCATCCTGTATGTCTTGGCTTTAATTTAGTTAGTGAGTGTCACACATAACAAGTACAGGTTACTGTTGAAAAAAAGCTGTGAATTAGGGTTGAATTTGAAAGTGTCTGCAATTCTGCTCATTTAGTTAGTGGGTGTCACACATAACAAGTACAGGTTACTGTTGAAAAAAAGCTGTGAATTAGGGTTGAATTTGAAAGTGTCTGCAATTCTGCTCAGACACGATAGGAGGGAGTATATGACGAGAGCCTTGTCAATCAGTTCGGCCCTGGAAAGATTGTGCAAGGCTCAAGGGGTAGAATTTTTTTCAGTCTGGTCTGTACTTATTAACAGGAGAGACTGCTTCTACAGGGATGGGATATACTTAAATAGAAAGGATGCAAGAATATTTGCTGATGCTATCGAGGCAGTGTTAGGTGGGTCAGAAAACTGTTAGCTTCGAGGGATACAAGGACTAATAGATTAACAGTAGCCACTGGCAGAGGTAAAAGTGATTCTTGCACTGCTTCTATTGGAATGAGCAGCAGCCTGGAAAACAAGATACAGGGTATTTCAGAGAATGCTGGGAGTCATTGTGGTACAAGTAAACACATGGGTTGTGTTAGGGTAGTTAAGAATAGGAACAGGTGCATGTATACTTACGTATACACCAATGCTAGGAGTTTGGTAAATAAATTTGATGAATTTGAGGTCTTGGTCAAAACATCGAAGGCAGATATTGTTGGGATATCAGAGACGTGGTGTCACACAGATATAAGGAATGCAAACTGGAATTTGGGGAGTACAATGTGTACAGGAAGGGAGGAGGGGTTATGTTATTAGTTAAGAAACACAAAATCCAAGGAAGTGCAGCCAGTCGACATCGCTGAACAATGCAGTGTCGAGTCAGTTTCGTGTGACATAAGCATTGGGGGATCAAAATTGAGAGTAGGAGTGTGTTATAGGCCTAATGACTCTGATGAGTATAATAAAAAACTGTACAGGGAAATAGTGGGCCAGTAAATCAGAGAGTCTTATAATAGGGGATTTTAATTTCCCGGATACTGACTAGAATTTGTGGGTTGGTCACTCACACACCAGCAAGGCTTTTATGGATTTATTGGATGATTGTTTTCTACATCAGCATGTTCAGGAGGCAACTAGAGGGAGTAATATTCTTGATCTGATTATCAGTAGTGATTCTTCGTGTATTAAGAATCTGCAGATAAAGGAACCACTAGATGGCAGTGATCTCAGTGTGCTGAAGTGGGATGAGTAACTACCCCTGATGGTAGTTATTCAAAGAGGTAACTACCATCAGGGTTAAGGGAAGGGTTTTTGTTTTCGTCAAGGCGACTATGGTGGTCTGAGACAGTATTTAAATTCTATACGGTGGGACCAACTGATGATGTTACCAACAGCGAATTCAAAATGGAGGCTTTCAAAGAATTAATCTTGGAAGCTACTGGGCTTTACATACCAACTAAGAAATATTGTTCAAGGTTTAGGCCAAAATGGATGTCAGATGAACTAATGAGACGTGTGGCAGAGAAGAAAAATGCATGGGATACATATAAATTAATTGGTGACATGGAAGCCTATGATAGATATAAGTTGGTCTGTAACCAAGTCACAAAGGAGATTAGGCAGGCTAAGGCAGATTATGAGAAATATTTGGCAAAGGATGCAAAGAAAAACAGCAAAGAGTTCTTTACTTATGTAAACTCTAGAAGGAAGGGGATGAGTCAGATTGGTCCACTTGATATCGATGGGTCAACTGTTGATGATCCTGCTCAGGTAGCTAACAAACTAAATGAATATTTTGCATCAACATTCACACATGAGGAGTTATTCAGCGAGGGGAATGCCAGAGGTTTATTCAACTCTGGCAGTAAGCTAGAGAATCTTGTAATAACTGAGAGTAAAGTGGAGGAGAAATTGTTGAAGATAAATACAAGAAAGGCACCTGGGGTGGATGGGATCTATCCAGTTATATTAAAGGAGGCAGCAAAGGAAGTAAGCAGACCCTTAGCCATAATTATGAGAGCTCCCTTGGACTCAGGGGAAGTACCCATGGACTGGAGATGTGCAAATGTGACCCCAATTCATAAAGGAGGATCAAAGGGCAACACAAATAATTATAGACCTGTTATTTTAACTTCTGTTCCAGGAAAATTAATGGAGGCACTGGTTAAAGAAGCACTACAGGATCATCTAGATAAGACTTCAGTTATAGCTCGACACAGCATGGTTTTGTTAAGCGGTCTTGTTTGACCAATTTGATTGTATACTATATTGTAGTCACAAAGGAACTGGATGTAGGGAATAACTTTGATATCATATATTTGGATCTTAGAAAGGCTTTTGATACTGTTGCACATGGAAGTCTGCTGCACAAATTGGAGCAGTGTGGCATTGGAAGCAAATTGCTGCTATGGATAAAGAGATGGTTGAGTGGGAGAAGACAGAGTGGTAATCAATGGACACTGCTCTTTGTGGACTAATGTTATTAGTGGAGTCCCCAAGGGTTCAGTGTTGGGTCCATTGTTGTTTTCTGTATTTATAAATGATCGTGATGATGGTATATCAAGCTTAATGTCCAAGTTTGCAGACGATACGAAGGTTGGTAGGGTTGTGAAGGACTAATGACAGTACGTTGCTGCAACAGCATCTAGTAAAGTTGAGTAGATGGGCTGAGAGGTGGCAAATGAAGTTTAACATTGACAAATGTAAAGTACTACATGTGGGAGCAGTAACCCCAGAGTAACGTATCAACTCTGTGGTACTAAACTGACAGTGGTAGAGAATGAAAAGGACCTGGGGTAATTGTGGAGGCTGATATGAAGTTTTCTGAGCAGTGCAGATGGTTTGCAAGAGTAGCTCATGGTGTCTTGTCAATGATATACAGGAATTTTTCTAGCAGGGATAAGGAGATGATTATCCCCTTGTATAAGGCAATGGTCAGGCCACATCTTAGGTACTGTATACAGGTCTGGAAGCCTCATTTTAAGAAGGATGTAGAGCTGTTGGAATGAGTACAGAGAAGGGCAACAAGATTAGTGAATGGAACAAAGGGTTGCTCTTACGAAGAAAGGCTTAAGTTTTGCAGATTACAGTGTTTGGAGACTAGGCACCTGCGAGGTGATCTGATTGAGGTGTATAAAGCCTTGAATGGTTTGAGCATGCTCAATGGTGATGGGATTCTTCCTCTTGCTCAGAATAATCACCTAAGAGGGCATAAATTCAAATTGAGGAAAAACAGTTGTAGGATAGATGTGCAGAAGTTTGCCTTTAGCCAGCGGGTAGTTGATTTGTGGAACAGACTTCCATGTTTTGTTGTGAAAGTTGATAGCTTGAATAAATTTAAGGCTGAGCTGTACAGGTATTTGGAACGAACGGAGGGGTGAAATGGGAGCATTTTTTTTTTGTTTTTTTGGGCTGATGCTGCATAAGCTTGCTTTCTTGCATCGTGTGCCTCTACTAATTCTAATGCTAATAATACCGGCTAGCTCTCCATTTCAGCCATGTACCTTTAACAATGCTTGTAACCTCCAGAAGGCATCTACCATGTTCAATAATTCATCCAGAATCTTTTGCTCCAGGTTTTTAAAGCATCTGTGTGCAAGCGAATAAACATCAACAGTGTCATTGTAGAGCCTCAACTCACCACATTGACAAATAAGCTTAAAAAAAGGCAAGGAGTTTCCCCCCAAAGGAGAACTGGCCCTCCTGATATGGTATACTCACTACACCTGGACCCTGGGTGTGCCAATCCTAACTTCGTTATAAAGTTGCCTGGAAATATTGCAGAAATCACCATGGAGGGAAACTCTAACCAAACTCTCCATCACTAATAATTAAGCCCAGGGGCTCACATCTGGTGAGTATGGGCTTGGCACACCTAGGGTCCTGAGCTGGATATCATTATTCTTCTCTTTCTTGGTGATTCCCTTCTACATCTCTCTCTCTTTCTCTCTCAGGGTAATTCAGAATTTTTTTTTTTTTTTTTGCCTGATGCAGCATAAAGCATAATAATAATAGTAATAATAATCAGCTCGTTACTTATTCCGAAATGGGAAACACTTAATTGGAACAAAACAATGATGCAAATTCTTGATATGCTTATAGTCCAGGATAATCCTTCATTGGACAGGAAATTGTTACTGACAACCGGAACTACTAACTTGTACTATTAGACCCTCCTTTCTTCACTGAAGAGGTTGGCAAGGCTATTGGAAAAATAAAGAATGGTAAAGCACCTGGCAATGACCAGATTGAGGGGGGAGGTCATCAAACGGCTATGTATGTTTTCTCAGAATATGCCTAGAGGGGAAGCATGCTAACTTATGATTGATTCCCATGGATCCTTCTTACCCTGCAGATGTGCAAAAGGAATACGCCCTATAGCATTGCTTTCCATCCTGGGCAAGGTCTATGAGCACCTCTTGATCCCCAGGTTCACTTGATAACTTAATCCCCAGGTTCACTTTTGTCAAGTCCCAACTAGTTTGGATTTAAGAAGGGCCACTCCACTGTTGATAACCTATATCTCCTACAACAAGTTAATACTAACAAAGCTAAGTATGCCTGTGCTATTTTTGTGGGTTTTCAGGGTGCATTTGATTCCATTTGGTGGCCAAGTGTCATCAGGCAGGGTTGCACTGCTGAATGATTCAATGAACTCTATAATTGTCTCCATAGCTACTTTTCTTCTAGGAAGCTGTCTATCCATACCATCAGATATGTAATGGTATTTATAATCGCCATCCTCCCCAGGGTGGAAAGTGACTAAATTTGAATCTCGTCAGTGATGCGAGGACTTTTATAAACCTTTTTCACTCCATGGTTGTAGTTGCTTTCAGGGTCAGAGTATAGGTTTCATACAGCAAAACAAGCAGAATGATCAGAAAGATTTATATTGCACTTACCTTTACTCTTTCCACAGTAAAGTTGGTAGTTAATGGAATAATCCATTAACTACCAACTCCTTAACAATCTTGAAACCTTCAATCTGATCAGTGATCTCTAATGTGGATTCCATCTGCATTAACCCACTGGTCATGTATTGCTTATTATTATTAGCTATATGGTGCAAGGAAGCCTGAGGCTTTTTTTGCACCAGCCAAAAAATAAAAATCTTCAGTTACAGAGAGAGAGAGTGAGCACCAAGAAAGAGAAGAATGATGATATCCAGCGCAGGACCCTGGGTGTGCCAGTCCCTTACTCACTACATGTGAGCCCCTGGGGTTGATTATGTTACCCATCTGTGGACAAATTCAGTGGAAAAGTTTGGTGAAATTCAAGAAGTTTCTCTGGACATTTTTAAGGCTTTTGCTTGTGGTTGGCATAAAGATCTTCTAAACAAGCTTCCATCTCATGGATTTGCCATCTGTTTTTTTGCAATTGGTTATTCAGTTTTCTTTCTGACTACTTGCTGCAGGTGATGGTAGATGACTGTCTGTCTGTCTTCTAATTTCTTCACTAATCTGGTGTTTCCCAAGGTTCAGCTTTTTCTCTCACTCTTTTATTCTTGTATATTAATGACCTTCTTCAACTGATTGGAAATCTTATCCATAGTTTTGCTGATAGTACATTGCATTCTAACTTCCACTTTGAGAAACTTACCCTGCACAAATGGCTTCAACTCCTTGGATATCCACCACCAATTCTTTAAATATGATCTCCAAGTAATTCGCTGATGGAGAAAAGATAACTTAGTTAATTTGAATCAATCTAAAACTTAGTGCTGTCTTGTATACTGTGAAAAGTAGTCTACTGCTCTTACACTTATCTTCGATGACACCAAGATTTCTAGACAAGATCACATATCTCTATTAGGGGATTGCCCTGACTTCAAATCTCTCTTGACATAAGCACATAACGAATACTGCTTCTTCTGCATATGAAAAACTGGGTTTTCTCTTTCAGCATTACTTTTTTTTCGAAACCACTACTCTTTACTAATCTCAAATCTACCCTACCATGAAATATTGTTCCTACATCTGGGGTGGTTCCCCCCCTCAAGACCTCTCTCAGGCTTCTAGACTCCATTCACAAGAAGGCAGTCAGCTTAATTAATGACCCATCTGAATAGTCTTTCAACTTTCTGTCTCTGCTTCATACCTTTTCTATAGATACTTCCATGGGCACTGTTCTTCTGAATTGGCTTCCATAATTCCAGCCTCTTTTCCAAACTCGTCTGAACACATACTAATCTGAAATCTATCCTACCATGAAATATTGTCCCTACATCTGCGGTGGTTCCCCCTCAGGACCTGTCTCAGGCTTCTATATTCCATTCACAAGAGAGCAGTCAGCTTAATTAATGATCCATCTTTAATAGTCTTTCGACTTTCTGTTTCTGCTGCATGTCTTTTCTATAGATACTTCCACGGGCACTGTTCTTCTGAATTGGCTTCCATAATTCCTGCCTCTGTCCCAAACCAGTCTGAACACATATTGCAACCAGTGAACGTCGATGTACTGTCTAACTTCATACCCACAGAACCTACTTTCTTCTTCCTCATATATCTCTTCAGCTTCTGTTTTCTGGAATAATCTTTTTTCACATGTATTTCCTGAAAATTACAATTTATGAAATTCATGTCTAGTATCAACAAGTATCTTCTGGCCTCTGACCGCTCAAACTGTGCATGGTACTAAGTAATATAGGTTCTAATGCTTTTGTGTACGGGGCTTTCTTAAAAAAACGAAACAACTAAGCAAAAAACAACACACAATGCAAAAACGTGACAGTTCACACATTTGAAGCAATTTTACTGAGTTACATATCATCATGGTGTACTACGGCATAGTTGAACTGACGTTCTGGAGCTGACCTACACAAGGCACGATGTGCCCATGCTCATGATCTGTAAACATTGCTCCCAAATATTTAAACTTATCTGCCTCTTTGAAATCCATTTCATGTCTACCACTTGTTTGCAAACATCTACACCAATTTCTCACAAATTCAATCATCCCCGTCCTCCTTGCATTAACCTTCAATTCACCTCTTCTCTCCAAACAAACGTGTAGTTCCCACAGTTCTTTCTGTAAACTACCCTCTATGTCAGCCAGTATTATCAGTGATAGCCAATATTACAAAATTATCCTCAAACAACAACTCCCACATCTCATTCCTCTTTATACTGTTACTCATCTTATCCACCACCACCACCAATGGAAAACAACAGGCTCAGCACTAAAACTTGGTAAAGATGGGCCTTGATGAAGGCCCAGTTTTATCTTAGATTTACCTGATCTTGCCATTTTTGACCTTTCTACTCTTCTGTTATTAGTATTAGCATTAGTAGAGGCATATGATGCAAGAAAGCAAGCTTATACAGCATGAGCCAAAAAAAAAAAAAAAAAAAATCCCATTGCACACCTCCATTTGCTCTAAAAGTTTGTCCAGTTCTACCTTGAATTTTGAATACCCAGCACCTTGCTTTCCAGGCTGGTGCCCATTCTGATAGAAGCAGTGCAAGAATCACTTTCATCTCTGCCTGTGGCTACTGTTAATCTATTAGTTAGAAAAACCCCTCCAAGCTAGCAGTTTTCTGACCCACTTAACACTGCCTCGATAGCATCAGCAAATATTCTTGCACTCTTTCTATTTAAGTGTATCCCATCTCTGTATAAGCAATCTCTCCTGTTAACAAGCACAGACCACTCTGAGAAATATTCTACCCCATGAGCCTTGCACAATCTCTCCAGGGCCGAATTGATTGGCATGGCTCTCACATCATATACTCCCTCCTATCGTGTCTGTGCAGAATTGCAGACACTGTCAAATTTAACCCTAACTCGCTACTTTTTTTCAACATTGACCTGTACTTGTTAAGTACATCTGCAGATACTACTTTACTTTACCTGCGCTGTTTATCCTGATTAGGGGTCAGCATCATGGATACTAAGTGGAATGCTTCCACTTAGTATGGTTGGTACAGTCTACTGGTCCTAATCCCTGTAATAATGCTACACTCTGCTCTCTATTGTCGTCTTCTGCCTGCCTTTCCTCCTTCAACCTGGAACTTGGCAGTTAAGCACATGCTTGGTAATGTGGGTAAACTCGCAGTGCTGGACATACCCCCACAACTAAGTCTGTTTCCCCTAATCTTCAAGTTGATGGGTGCAGTTTCCATCTCCTGTCCCACATCTTCATTCCACCTTCTATCTCTTGGGGTTATTCCCAAACTCCACCTTAACATTCTCATTTCTGCTGACATTAAAGCTCGTTCTTCTTTTCTTCTGAGAGCCCAACACCCTGAGCCATATGACATACATGGCCTTTCCACCTGGTTGTAAATTTTTGATTTCAGTTTAGTTTTTTAATTTTTTGGGTCCAGTTAAGTAAATCTGTAGACTCTTAATGTTATTAGTGCCAATGTGTACAACAATATCACCCTTTTGCCCTTAAAAGATGATATTTTATCCCAGGGGCTCACATCTGGTGAGTATGGGCTTGGCACACCCAGGGTCCTGAGCTGGATATCATCATTCTTCTTTTTCTTGGTGATTCCCTTCTACTCTCTCTCTCTCTCTCTCTCTCTCTCTCTCTCTCTCTCTCTCTCTCTCTCTCTCTCTCTCTCTCTCGGGGTAATTCAGAAAATTTATTTTTTTTTTTGGCTGGTGCAGCATAAGCCTCAGGCTTCCTTGCACCATAGGGCTAATAATAATAATAATCTGCTCTTCAGTGTTATCTCTGTATATATTTCCTTAATTTCCGTAATAATTTTCTCAGATACCAGTAAACTTTTCTAAGTACCCTGTCATATGCCTTTTCTAAATTTGCAAAAGAAAAGAATAACACACATCCATACCCTTCCAACCATTTCTTTTATACCTTCTTTGCTATTAACAATGCTTCAGTTGTCTTCCTGCCCTTCACAGAAGCCAGTTGTCTCTAGTCACTTTTCTCTGTCTCTCTCTCTCTCTCTCTGCCATTCTTCCCCCACTGTCTGTCTTTGCAAGAACTTTAAAGAATATTCTAATAATTTTATACTCCTATGATTTCTATTTGAAAATAATAAGAGAGGTTTACCTCAATATGATACGTAGAACACTTCCGTATGATACTCTCCAGAAATTAAAATGAAAACAAATTTAAAAAATCAAAAATCTTATATTACAGTAAGTAATAATTAACAATAATTAAAAATCAAATGAACACAATTAAAAATTAATTTTTTCCTTAATTTTTCATTGTGTTAAATAGATTTTTATTGTATTCATTTGATTTTTAATTATTGTTAATTTTTTCTTACTGTAATGTAAGATTTTGTATTTTTTAAAATTGTTTTCATTTTAATTTCTGGAGAGTATCATACGGAAGTGTCCTATGTATCCTATTGAGGTAAACTTCTCTTATTCTTTTACAAATATTGATATCAACGTAGAACGTATTGAGCATTATAGCTCTGGTTCATACTATCTTATGATTTCTTATGGTACCCCAATGAAGCTCACTTTTTGTTTATAAATTTTGAGCGGTGAGTTGCCTTTCTCTCCTTATGGCACTTTCTCCACTGCTTGTAATTTCCTTATAAATTCTTACAACATTCTCCTTCCTCTTCTGCTGATGCTCCTAACAACCCCCCCTACATACACACTGGTAGCCTCTACATCCTATTTTACTAATTTCCTTTCTCCTGAGGGTTGCTTTCTTTTCCAACCATTCAAAAACATCTCCCTTGTTCTCTTCATTCACCATTAACAAACCCACACTCTGGACCCACAGTGCCCTATTTACTGCACCTTATAAATAATTTTCTCACCCTCCTTAGTCTGAAGGGTTTTATACTGATTTTCCTATTCCCCTCCCCTTAACTTCTTTATAAATCTCTGTACAATTTTATTACACTCCATATACCCCTCTCTATCCCTCCATTTTTTTTCCCACTTCTTTGCTGTCTTTCAAAAACTTATCATTTTTATTGCCCCCAAATATCTTCATTCCATTACCACTCTTTCCAGATGTTTTTAGCCAACTGGGCTAGCCGGCTGGGTAAAGTGCCTGCCTTGCAACCCAAAGGTCGCGGGTTCAAATCCCGCCTCGGGCTTGGATATCACGATGGTGCTGCACTATCCGGTTGGATCTCACGGCCCCAATACACAAAGGAAGCAGGAAGAAACTGGTTCCTTTGTGTATTGCTCACATCATACAATAAAAAAAAAAAAAAAAAAAAAAAAAAGATGTGTTTATTCTTTCCATCTATTAGTTCTGCTACCCCTTGTACAATATCATTCTAATCCTTGCTAATCTCTTATTATTATTATTATTATTATTATTATTATTATTATTATTAGCCATATGGTGCAAGGAAGCCTGAAGATTATGCTGGACCAGTAAAAAATTCTCGAGTTACCCTGAGAGAGAGAGAGAAAGAGAGAATCAAAAGTAGAAAGGAATCATCAAGAAAGAGAAAAATGATGATATCCAGCTCAGGACCCTGGGTGTGACAAGCCCATACTCACCAGATTTGAGCCCCCAGGGCAAGGGGTGAAAGCCCTGGCCTTTCTACAACAGCTTCTTCTATCTGCCTCTTCCTAATCACCTCCTGTAATCTGTTGATGTTGTATTTCGCCTTTATTTCCATAGGTTCAATTTAGAGTAATGCAAATATTCTCCCTGTTAACATTTTTGTTCTACATAGTATGTGTAGCCTAAACCCTATACGGTGTCATTGCTGCTTCTCCCATTAAGTAATTAAATAAAATTAATTGCAAAAAATTATTTAAGAAAAAAAAAATGAATGTGCCAAAAATGAAGCACAATGGATTTATTACCTGCTGTCAATATAATTAATTTTATTATTATTGTCATGATCCAAATCTACTTTTCCTATTTTCATAGCATCAAGGAGCAGCCTCCATTTTCTCTCTTGCTGATTTCCTTTTCTCCTCCGGGTTCCTTTCCTCTAAATCTTCTTGAACAGCTGTCTCATTCTCTTTATTCATAAACTTTTAAAAAACTCTTTCTTTGTATTCAGAAAAGATCGCTGTCCATGACCAGACTCCAGGGCCAAATTTCCACACATTTGTCCTGCAACCATTCTTCCTCAATTTGATTTGTCCCCTCATGTGTAGTTTGAGAAAGTGGAATTCCATCAGCATACAGCTTATTCAATCCATTCAGAGCCTTGAACACCTCAGTGAAACCTCTTCTTTGGTATTTAGTCCCCAGACACTGCAGTTTACCAAACTGAAGTCTTCCTGGTATGAGAACCCTTTTGTTCCCTCTCTCTGGTCTTATTATCCTTCTCTCTGTCCATTCCAGTAGCTCTACATCTTTCCTATAATGAGACCTCCAGATCTGTATGCAGTACTCAAGATGTGGCCCAACCTTATCCCCATTGCCTTATTATTATTAGCCATATGGTGCAAGGAAGCCTGAGGCTTATGCTGCACCAGCCAAAAAAAATTCTGAATTACCCCGAGAGAGAGAGAAGTAGAAAGGAATCATCAAGAAAAAGAAGAATGATGATATCCAGCTCAGGATCCTGAGTGTGCCAAGCCCATACTCACTAGATGTGAGCCCTCCTGTCCTGGCAGCCTGTTTGCTCTGGTAAGAGAAATTCATATCCAACTGCAGAAATACTTCCAGATCTTTTTCATTCTTTTTCCACTACCTTGGGTGTGGTACCACACAGTTGGTAATTAATCTGGAATTACTGCTATCCATATGAGGTATCTTGTATTTGTCAATGTTAAACTTCATTTGTCACTTCTCAGCTCATCTGCCTTTGTCTAGCTGATTATTGTCATTAACCACCCTACCAACCTTTGTATCATCTGCAAACTTACAATTTTATTACATTCTACATACCCCTCTCTATCCTCCATTTTCCCAATTCTTTGCTGTCTGTTAAAAACTTCTCTTTTATTGCTCCCAAATATAATTAATAACCTGTTGGTAAATAATGATTTAAAATTTAGGAAAAACTATCTTATTTCCATTTGAAATATTTAATTGAAAATAATTTTAATAATGAAATTTAATTTCATTAACCAGTTTTTTTATGCAGTTGAAATATTTAATTAGGAAATTTTTTATTTATATTGAACTGGTTCATTAATTTTGTATATTATTATCCTCTTTATAAGGTGGAATGCATTGTTTGTAATGATTTACCTCTTCATTCCCCCCCTTTTTTTGAAAGAAGTGGTTCTTATTAACTAACATATTAATCAACACAAATTAATTTATTATGTTAAAACAACTTGTGTTGGCAAGGAATTTTAATTTCGTTAACCGTTTTTTTATGTAAACAAAATTCCATTAAACAAAAATTTTATTTTATTGTATTATTATTTATTTTTTTATATATATTTGTATTTGATAGTTATATAGTATTTGATGTTATATTAACACAGATTTTTTCCCAGCAGTGTGGTCTGTGATTATTAACAGCAGAAGCTGCTTATGCAGGGATGGTATACATTTAAATACAAAGGGTGCAAGAGTATTTGCTAATTCTATCAAGGCAGTGTTAGGTGAGCCAGAAAACTGCTAGTCTGGGGAATATACAGACTAATAGATTAACAATAGCTGTAGGCAGACATGAAAATGATTCTTTCACTGCTTCTTTTGGAACATGCAGCAACCTGGAAAGCAAGGTACTATTGGGGAATTCAAGGCCTGCTATGTGTCATCTTGGAACAAGGAAATATATGGGCTATGTTAGAGTAACTAAGAGTAAGAACAGGTGTACATATGCTTTCATGTACACCAATGCTAGGAGTATTGTAAATAAATTTGATGAATTTGGAGTGCTGGTCAAGTCAACAAATGCAGACATTGTGGAGATTATTATTATTAGCCATATGGTGCAAGGAAGCCTGAAGTTTAGTCTGCACTAGCAGAAAAAAAAAATTCTGAATTACCCTGAAGAGAGAGAGAGAGAGAGAGAGAGAAGTAGAAGGGAATCACCAAGAAAGAGAAGAATGATGATATCCAGCTCAGGACCCTGGGTGTGCCAAGCCCATACTCACCAGTCAGAGATGTGGTGTCACTCAGATATAAAGGATACAAAATTTGAATATGGGGAGTACCATCTATACAGAAAGGAACTAGTGTATAGTGTAATTTGATTAGCAGCACTGGGGGTTTTCCTCAACTCGGTGATTGGTACTCTGTGATGTGTACAGAATTCCATAGAGGCCAGATGGTGTGAATTAGTGAGTGTCTGTGAAGTGTTAGTGTAGGGCTGTGTTGTTATGTTGTTCATCTGGCTGCATAGCCTAGGGATCTGTGGAGGCCTTAAACCCCTAGTTACCATTCTTTGCCATGGGGAGGCGGGCCAGGTCAGTAGGAAGATATAGACTATGGCGGGGCAAACCCTTGGTTTGCCTGAGCTTCCCAGGGAGGGCCCAGAAAAAAAGAGAGAGGGATAGAAGTTGAAAAGGGGTGCAGTTGGGACCCCTGAAACTGGATGCCCATCCTGCTGAAGGGGAGGTATTAAAAGAGGAGTGAATTTGTCCACCAGGCAAGAAGGGGGGATGGGAAGGAAAGGGGTTCCACCTAGGGAGAGGAGGGGAGGAAAAGTTATAGCGAAAGGGATTCTTAGAGTAGTGAAGGGAGAGGATAGAAGGAGGGAATAATAGGAGGTGGATGCAGGTGGAAACATTCACCCAGAGAGAAATGGGAGTAGAGTGGGGGAGGCCATCTCTCCCCCAGGGGAAGGGGAGTAAAGATCATGGGTAAAACCCATGAGGTCGCCACATGGATACCGAGATCCCACGTCAAGATGGAAGACGTCTGCCGCATTCCAGACACAGGGAAAACTAACATCCTAGTCATGGAGATGCATGGCCAGCAGGGGAGTAAAACTGCTGGCCATGGGTTGCAGACGTGATCTTTACTCCATTTCCCCTTGGGGAGAGATGGCCTCCCCCACTCTACTCCCATTTCTCTCTGGGTGATAGGTACTTGCTATTCTCATCAGTCAGTTAGGGGGCACAGTGACCTGAAATAGATGTCTTTGATTAGTCCTTTATTTATACAGGATTCCTCCAGATCTGACTTCCCCTGTAGTCCCACGCCACTGAGGCGACAACAGTCAGTTTGGTGCCTGAGAGTCCAGGCAGTTATCCCATTCTGTGATGTCATCAGCATCCCACACCTAATGGTGTCAGCAATTCTTTGTTTAGTCAGGATTACTCTGGTAGCTGAGCTGCCCTGAATTCGTCCCACACCACAATGGGTGTCAGCATTGTTAGTGCACCAATGCACCATCCACGAGATCTACTCTGGGATCATTCCACGCTTTAGCAGCATAAACGTTCTACACTACTAGGTGTTTGCAGTCAAATCAGTTAGTGTCAGATCCAGTAGTCAAATTTGTATGTTTAAACAGGAGCACTTAAGTTGGGGCTCCAGCAGAGCCTTAGACTCTTTGGGTCCCATTTATATTCAGTTGGCAAGTTGTGAACACCACCTGCACATAATCAGTCAGTGCTTTGTAGTAGTGCTCCTGTGTAAAAAAGAGAGGCTTTTCTAACTTCCACGACCTGCCATTTGGCAGGTCGTGGATGTTAGAAATTAGACAACACCAATGATCCTCATAGTCTGGTCAGTGATACATAATGTGCTCCCATGTTTCACTTTCACCGCAGTTACAGATAGGATTAGTAATTCCCAGGGAGGTCAGTTTATCCTTGAAGTATCTATTCCCTGTAAGTAAGAATGTCACATAAACGCCTGGGAAAAACGACAGTGGAGCCTTTGGTCTAGTCATTTTTACCTGTAATAAAAACTGCCAAGTTATTACACCTTTGGTTCTTTCTTCCCAGCATACCTGCCATATTCTGTGCAGTTCCTCCATGATATGCTTTCTTTCTTGCTTGATATCTCTGTTGGTATCAATACTGATACCAACAGCGGATAGTTGTGGCTGTACCTTTCTTGTGAAGGTAGATCAAACCACACCCAATCACTTCAGGATCCAAAATGCAGGATAGGATGCCTGCGAGGACTTGTAAGGCAGGAATACTTACAGTACAGCATGCCCTGGTGGTAAGGAGTAAAATGGTTTGCTCGATTGAATCATGATTTGTGGCTCTTTGGCACCAAACACCTGTGCATAACATATCACTGGGAAGAAGACTGCTTTGTAAATCAATGCTAGTGTTCTCCTTTTCAGTCCCCAGTCTGTTCTGGTTCTGATGTGGGCATAGTTTCTAAGTGCAGATAAAAAATTAGTTTAGTGTAAAAGAAAAGATACAGAAAGGAAAGAGGGGGTTACACTCTTAGTTAAGAACACATAAAATCTAAGACAGTGCATCCAGTTGACATAGATGTTTGTTTGTTATTTGGTTTTTAGGAGCATTAGCAACTAAGGCCATTTTGCTCTGGGGATATGCGGTGGTCATTCCCTGACCTTTCTGCATTCTCCATATTTGGTGGTCATGGGCTCAAACCCCGGTCTAATCAAGAAGCGTGTGCTATGCACTGCTGCTCCTGCCCACCTGGCTATGGAGGTGCTGTTGACATAGATGGCCAGTGCAATGTTGTCAGTGTGGTGTGACATAAGTACTGGGAGAGCAAAAATGAGAGTAGGAGCGTGTCATAAGGGCCCACATCTGGTGAGTATGGGCTTGGCACACCCAGGGTCCTGAGCTGGATATCATTATTCTTCTCTTTTTTTTTTCTTAGTGATTCGCTCTCTCTCTCTGTCTGGAATTTTTTTGGCTGGCTTCCTTGCACCATATGGCAAATAACAATAATAAGCCTAATAATTGTGATGAGTTAAATGAGCAACTGTACAAGGAAATAGTGTGGCCCAGTAAATCAGAATGTCTTATAATGGGGGGATTTTAACTATTCAGATATTCATGCAAACTTGTGGGTTGGTCATGCAAACACTAGCAAGACATTTACATTTGTGCATTTATAGCACGACTGCTTTCTACAGCAGCAGGTTAGAGAGGCAGAAAGAGAGAGCAATATTCTTCTTCGGATTATCAGCAGAGATTCAACCTTCATGCTTTAAGAATCTGCAGATAAAAGAACCACTAGGTGGTAATGAACACAGTGTATTGATGTGGAATTTACTTAAAGATGCAACTACCATCAAGGGTAAAGGAAAGGGTTTCAGCTTTTGTCAAGGAAGCTATAGTGGTCTCAGACAGTTTTTAAATTCTATATAGTGGGATCAGCCAAAGGATGTTACCAACAACAAATTCTAAACACTGAATGTTTATTCAGGGAAATAATCATAGAAGCTACTATGCTTTTCATATCAACTAAGAAATAGTGTTCAAGGCTTAGACCTAAATGGATGTCAGATGATTTAATGAGGCATGTGGCAGAAAAAAAAAATGCAAGGGTTGCATATAAATTATCAGGTAATAAGGAAGCTTATGGCAGATATAAATTAGCTGCAATAAAGTCACATAGAAGGTTAGGAAAGCCAAAGTAGGTTGTTAGAAATCTTTAGCAAAGGATGTAAAGAAAAACAGCACAGATTTCTTTACTTATATTAACAGTAGAAGGCTTGGGCTGAATCATGTTGGTCGACTTGGTGTTGATTGTTTAACTGTTGGTGATTATGCTCAGGTTGCTGACAAAATGAATAGGTATTTTGCATCTACATTCACACATGAGGAATTGTCTATGGAAGTGGATGCCACAAGTTTATCAAACTCTAACAGGGATCTAAATGATTTTGTAATAACTGAGAGGAATGTGGAAGAGGAATTGTAGAAGTTAAAAATCAAAAAGACATCTGGGGTGGATGAGACCTATGGAATTAGCATTAGTAAAGGCATATGATGCATGAAAGCAAGCTTATACAGCATCAGCCAAAAAAAAAAAGCCCTTCTCATTTCACCCATCCACTCCAAATTATATTAAGGGAGGCAGCAGAGGAGGTAAGCAAACCCTTAGTTATAATTATGAGAGAATATTTGGATTCAAGGGAAGTCCCTATGTGCTGGAGATGTGCTAATGTATCCTCAGTTCACAAAGGGGTATCAAAGGGCGACATGATGAATTAGAAACCTGTTAGCTTATCTTCTACTTGCAGGAAAATAACAGAGTAATTAGTTAAAGAAGTGATCCATTTAGACAAGAGTGCAGTTATACTTCAGTCACAGCATGGGCTCGTTAAGGGGAGATCTTGTATCTCCCCTTAACTACCAATCTGATTGGATACTATGATGCAGTAATAATGGAACTGGATGCAAAAGAAAATTTTGCTATCATACACTTGAATTTCAGGAAACGTTTGATGCTATTGAATATAAAAGACTGCTATTTGAATTGGAACAGTGTGGCATTGAAGGCAAGCTACTGCTATCGATAAAGGGTTAGTCGAGCGGGAGAAGACAAAGAATGATTATTATGTACTTGAGATGGGGGGGAAGGGAATCACCAAGAAAGAGAAGAATGATGATATCCAGCTCAGGACCCTGGTAGAGTTCTACAAGGTTCGGTGCTTGTCCCGTTGTTGTTTTCTGTATTTAATGATACTGATGAAGGTATCTAAGTTTGCAGATAGTACAAAGATTAGCAGGATGGTTAATGACCGTAATGAAGGTATGCTGCTGCAACAAGATTTCTCAGTCTATCTGCCTAATTTTAGTTAGATGGGTTGAGAAATGGCAATTGAAGTTTAACATTGACAAATGTAAGGTATTGCATACGGGTAGTAGCAATCCCAGAGTAATGTATCAACTGTGCGGTACTATACTCAGAGTAGAGGAAAATGAAAAGGACCTGGTGGGGGGTAATTGTGCAGTTAGATATGGAGTTTTCTGAGCAGTGCAGAGGCTGCCAAGACAGCTCATGGGATTTAGTCATTGATATACAGCAATTCTGCTAGCAGGGATAGAGGTGATCATCCCATTGTATAAGGCAGTGGTCAGGCCACATCTTGAGTACTGCATACAGGTCTGGAGGCCTCATTATAGGAAGGATGTAGAGCTGCTAGAATGGGTACAGGTAAGGGCAATGAGACTAGAGAGTGGGGAACAAAGGGGTGCTCTTACCAGGAAAGGCTTCAGTTCTGAAAATTTCAGCATGTGGAGGCTAGGCACCTGTAAGGTGATCTGATTGAGGTGTTTTAAGTCTTTGAATGGCTTGAGCAAACTCAGTGCTGATGGAATTCTTTCTGTTACTCAGACTACACACAGGAGACAAATTAAAACTGAGACAAAATGGTTGCAGAATAGATGTGCAGATTTTGCCTTCAGCCAACGGGTGGCTGATTGCTGGAACAAGCCTCCATCTGTGCTGTGTAAGTGGGTACTTTGAATGGCTAAACTTTAATATAGTGTGCCCCTGGTCATGGCCAATGAACAGTCGAAGCGAAGGACGCGATTGGTTCAGTCGAAGTGATGGACATGATTGCTAGCCATTGTGCTTGGCCGATGAACAGTTAAAGTGAAGGACATGATTGTTCCTCCCCTCCTTGTGTCACATGACATGTTACAGGGAAAGATTACACGACGAACAGAAGATCATGTGAAGCATGTGAACTGCGAAAAATAGCTGTAATTAGAAGGGGAAAAACCACTTGCAGACAGTCATGTTTTAATCGACTTTCATTTTTACTTAGTGAAAAAAAGGTAGGTTTGTTTATGCCACTAATTCAGGATGGATTCACACAAAAGGAGTGTACATTTTTTAATAGACTCATTTTAATTTATTAGTTCTACCCTTCCACCCTTACTGTCTCGTTTTCGGCAATAAGTCAAAAGTACGTCACAGAGAAATGTCACTCGATGAGAAAAGGTGATGTGATGTGGCTGCTCTCTTCTTCTTCTCCGGAGTTCTGTGATTGGCTGATTAGTAGGAATGCGTAGTTTCTTTTATTTGCATTTTTGATTATTTGCTAATATGCTTGTGAGTTTAGCGAGAAGTTTGTTAGTTTTTGTTTGCCGTGGTTTGGTGTCGATATCGTCATGCTGGTGCTGGGAGTTTTTCTTTGGGTGCTTTTGTTTCTTCTTGCTGCTGCCCTGATTTCTTTGCTTCATGTTTGTTCTCTGTTCAGCCCTAATGGAGTGAGTGACTGCGAAGATGTATCTTTTGTAAAATGATGGTTGCAAAAGTGTGATTTCTGTGTGTCATATCAGGTATATATGTGATGTTACCTTCTGTTTGTCACGAGGCTTTTCTCTGTGACTGGTCATGTGATAGGAGGAGCAATCACATCATTCACTGCGATTGTTTGTTGACCCAGGGGCACCCTGTTCTAAAGTGTTATTACCAGTGGTGAGCTATAGTGGGCTCCCGAGAGCCCATTGTTATTTTTTTTAAATTTGCGGGCCCATTGTTGAGACGATCATTTATTTTACAAATGAAATCCTGAATGTAATTATTGAGTATCCAGGGCCAAAACTACGGTGGGGCGAGCGGCGCCCTCATCCCCAGCATTTTAATGGCGCAATCGATTGGTTATGTATTTTAAAACTGCTTCTTTTTTTTTTTTTTTTGATTTAATTAAAGTCGGACCTCTGTTTAACGAACTTCTTTATAGCAATTTTTTTTGAATTTCCCTTGGTAATTACATTTAAAATAGTTTCCATTGAACAAAGAAAATTTCCATGTAACGAACGGATTAGGAGAGACAACTGTGTATGCATCATTCTCACCTCTGGCCTTTAGGAAATTTAGGTAATTAGAAAGTGCGGCGAATTAAAAGTGAAAGGGAATACCGTTTCACAGTGTTAGTGGTGTCTGTAAAACCTATGCAGTCACATACCGAAAAGTTGTGCTAGTCAATATGCTTTCCATAGATATTCAGAGGATTAAGAAGATTCTCGACCTGGATTATAGCCTCTGGTCAACCCGTGTTGTGGTTCCCCTTTACTCCGACAAACGGGCATATGTTTTTCGGAGAAGTGAGCACGCCTTCCAGTAAATTTATCCTGTCTTAGTCACAGTAGCCAAATATCCATGTGATTCCGACATTTTGCACTGTATTCAAAGAACTAGTGAGAGTAGCAATGTAGAGGGGGGAGGATTGAGTCAACTAAGATATATAAACTTAATGAAGATGAAATGTTAGCAGATTTTGAAAATTTGTCGAGCCTTTCACTGTAGACAATTTTCTAAAATATAATGGCAATACAGGCAATAATTAAAAAAAAAAAAAAAAACAGTATCACCAATCTCCAAAATACTAGCACGAATTAAGGATGATTGCTAAAGAACTTGATGTGGAAACTATAAAGATCAGTCATGTGTTCGGGCCATGATGAGCAGCTTGTAGCTTGCGGATGGCAATTGAGGGTTGGAGGGATTATCCCAATTTGTGCAAACATTTTGAATCAGAAGTTAAATATTCGGGATTATTAAATCGACTTTTAAATTTGGAATTTCTTAACCATTTAGCACTAATGATCGACATCCTGCAGGAGCTCTCTTACCTTTCAGAAGCTTTACATAATCACAATGGTAAAAGCATATAAATTAATTATTCGAACTATCAATGCTATTGCTAATTTGAAAAATTCTGAAGGAAATTATGAAGCTAAAATTGAGAGCACATTGAAGTGGAAAGAATTTGAAGGAATTTGGCATTGGAGGCAAATTGCTGCTATGGATAAAGGAATGGTGGAGGGGGGGAGAAAACAGAGAGTGGTAATCAATGGACACTGCTCATCGTGGACTAATGTTATTAGTGGAGTCCCTCAGGGTTCAGTGTTCGGTCCATTGTTGTTTTCTATATTTATAAATGATATTGATGATGGTATATCAAGCTTAATGTCCAAGTTTGCAGACAATACAAAGGTTGGCAGGGTTGTTAAGGACACTACTGACAGTATGCTGCTACAACAGGATCTGGAAAGGTTGAGCAGATGGGCTGGGAGGTGGCAAATGAAGTTTAACATTGACAAAGGTAAAGTACTACATATGGGAAACAGTAACCCCAGAAAAAAAAAAAAAAAGTAAAGTGCAGCCATTATCAACCCACTGCAGGATGGAAGCCTCCTCAACAATTAATGCTGAGGGAAATGGACCATAATCTGCCACGCCTGGTGCAGTGCGGGTTGGCAGATCGATCGTATTCAGCAGTCAGGGGCTTGAACCCCAGTCTACTCAAAGAGCGTGTGCTACTGCACTCCCGCCCCTGCCCACTCGGCTACAGAGGCCTAACCCCGGGGGCTCACATCTGGTGAGTATGGGCTTGGCACACCCAGGGTCCTGAGCCGGATATCATCATTCTTCTTTTTCTTGGTGATTCCTCTCTCTCTCTCTCTCTCTCTCTCTCTCTCTCTCTCAGGGTAACTCGGGAATTTTTTTTTTTTTTTTTTTGGCTGGTGCAGCATAAGCCTCAGGCTTCCTTGCACCATATAGCTGCTAATAATAATAATAATAATAATAATAATAATAATAATAATAATAATAATAAGAGTAACGTATCAACTCTGTGGTACTACACTGATAGTGGTAGAGAATGAAAAGGACCTGGGGGTAATTGTGCAGGCAGATATGAAGTTTTCTGAGCAGTGCAGACGGGCTGCAAGAGTAGCTCATGGTGTCTTGTCAATGATATACCGGAATATTTATAGCAGGGATAAGGGGGTTATTATTCTCTTGTATAAGGCAACGGTCAGGCCACACCTTGAGTACTGTTTACAGGTCTGGAGGTCTCATTTCAAGAAGGATGTAGAGCTGCTGGAACCAGTACAGAGAAGGGCAACAAGATTAGTGAATGGAACAAAGGGTTGCTCTTACGAAGGAAGGCTTAAGTTTTGCAAATTACAGTGTCTGGAGACGTGAATCCTTGAATCGTGTAATTATCTAAACTTTTTTCACTAAAAAAAAAATGAAAGTCTATTAAAAACATGAACCCCCCTTATAAGTGTTTTTTTTTTTTTTTTTTTTTTCATTCTAATTACAACTATTTTTCTCAGTTTAAGTCCTTCACGCAATCTTCTTTTCTTCACCTTTGTATAAAAACTCATATTTCCCTTGTAATCAAAAATAGTTCTTAATATCGATACTAGATGGTACTACATACTTTATCATTCACTCTAACTGTACTGTATTTTATTAAACAACCTTTATTTCTTAAAATTTCAAAAGTTGCTAAATTAATTTATAATAACTAACATGGTTTAGTTTTATAAGAATAGAGTAATAATGCTTATTATAAGGAGTGTCTTGGCCTTGCTTTTTTTTTTTTTTTTTTTGTTATTATCTTGAACTTTTTGAGAGGTCCAAGGATTTTTTGTGTAATTTTATTCATATTTTATTATCATGATGCAAGTTTACAAAGGTTCGAAGAATCAAAATAGTTGCCCTTTGGTGTACATTACTTTAATATAGAATAATTTACCAGAAAAGATGGGATACCTCTCTCTTGTTGGAGTCAAAAAAGGTTACCTATAACGATTACGTTTTTGGCATAGTAATAGTAATATTGGCATGTGATGCAAGAAAGCAAGCGTATGAGCTTATGTAGCATCAGCCAAAAAAAAAAAAAAAATCACAAAACCATTCCCTCTAAATGTTTGTCCAGTTCCTCCTTAAATTTATTTAACCAATCAACTTCCATAACGACAGATGGATGTTTGTTCCAGCAATTAACCACCCGCTGGCTAAAGCCAAATTTCCACACGTCTATTCTACAGCTGTCTTTCCTCAATTTGAATTTATGCCCCAAATAAATTTGCATTTGTCAATGTTAAACTTCAGTTGCCACTTCTTAGGCCATCTTCCCAAATTCTCTCTAGACCCTGTTGCAGTTTTTTTTTTTTTTTTTGGTAGTTGTTGGCGCATCGGCTTCTGTGGCCATAATGCACCTCCCAAGGTTTTTGCAGTACTTTGATCCAAGTCCGAGGCTGGATTCGAACCCGCGACCTTTAGGTTGCCAGGCAGGCACTTTTCCCACCTGGCTAGCCCGGTCGGCTCCTGTTGCAGTAGCACATTGCCATTACTGTAATTAACGACCCTGCCAACCTTTGTATCATCTGAAAACTTCGACACTAAGCCTGATATACCTTCATCAATATCATTGATAAATATACAAAACAACAGTGGATCCAACACCGAACCCTGTGGAACTCCACTAATAACATTAGCCCACGAAGAGCAGCGCCCATTGATTACCACCCTCTGTCTTCTCCCACTCAACCATCCTTTTATTCATTGTAGCAACTTACCTTTAATACCATTCTGCTCCAATTTGTACATTAGTCTTCCATGCACAACAGTGTAAAAAGCTTTCCTGGCATCCAAGTATATGATATCAAAATTATTTTGATATCATGTAAAGCGATTGTCATAGAATTCACTTCAAATGTGCACAATGAATGATTAGCACATTGAAAGAACCAACACATTTTAAAGTCTCACAGGAGAATGACATTTGGATTTCATATGGGGAAAATTTCTGCATTTGCTATTGCTCAGGAAATAAACATCCTTTCCAAATTGACATTTGGCAATCTAATTTGCCAAGGAATTTAATATATATAGGTGACATTAAGTCCAAGAGATGATCAGCTTGTTATAAACTACAAACTGACTGAACCAGCGTGCCTTGAAACTTCTGGGCACTTCATATTGTCATCAGCCCTAAAAAAATCTGAATTTGGAGGTGTGAGCAGCCACAGCCAAACCCGTAATTTCCACACTTAGAGAGTTGTATGCCATGCAGTTTCACAAAAGCCCACAAGCCTTCGATAACAAAACAAAAAAAGCAAGGGGAATGCCAGAGGTGTATTCAACTCTAGCAGTAAGCTACAGAATCTTGAAATAACTGGGAGTAAAGTGGAGGAGAAACTGTTGAAGATAAACACAAGAAAGGCACCCGGGGTGGATGGGATCTATCCAGTTATATTAAAGGAGGCAGCAAAGGAAGTAAGCAAACCCTTAGCCATAATTATGAGAGCTTCCTTGGACTCACGGGAGGTACCCATAGACTGGAAATGTGCAAATGTGACCCCAATTCACAAAGGAGGATCAAAGGCTGACACAAGTAATTATAGACCTGTGAGCTTAACTTCTGTTCCAGGAAAATTAATGGAGGCACTGGTTAAAGAAGCACTGCAGGATCATTTAGACAAGACTTCAGTTATAGCTCAGACACAGCATGGTTTTGTTAAGGGGAAGTCTTGCCTGACCAACTTGATTGGATACTATGATGCAGTCACAAAAGAACTGGATGCAGGGAATAACTTTGATATTATATACTTGGATCTTAGAAAGGCTTTTGATACTGTTGCACATGGAAGACTGCTACACAAATTGGAGCAGTGTGACATTGGAGGCAAATTGCTGCTATGGATAAAGGGGTGGTTGAGGGGGAGAAGACAGAGAGTGGTAATCAATGGACACTGCTCATCGTGGACTAATGTTATTAGTGGAGTCCCTCAGGGCTCAGTGTTGGGTCCATTATTGTTTTCTGTATTTATAAATGATATTGATGATGGTATATCAAGCTTAATGTCCAAGTTTGCAGATGATACAAAGGTTGGCAGGGTTGTCAAGGACACTACTGACACTATGCTGCTGCAACAGGATCTGGAAAGGTTGAGCAGATGGGCTGAGAGGTGGCAAATGAAGTTTAACATTGACAAATGTAAAGTACTACACTTGGGAAAAAGCAACCCCAGAGCAACGTATCAACTCTGTGGTACTACACTGACAGTGGTAGAGAATGAAAGGGACTTGGGGGTGATTGTGCAGGCAGATATGAAGTTCTCTGAGCAGTGCAGACGGGCTGCAAGAGTAGCTCATGGAGTATTGTCAATGATATACAGGAATTTTTCCAGCAGGGATAAGGAGGTGATTATTCCATTGTATAAGGCAATGGTCAGGCCACACCTAGAGTACTGTATACAGGTCTGGAGGCCTCATTTCAAGAAGGATGTAGAGCTGCTGGAACGAGTACAGAGAAGGGCAACAAGATTAGTAAATGGAACAAAGGGGTGCTCTTACGAAGAAAGGCTTAAGTTTTGCAAATTACAGTGTTTGGAGACTAGGCACCAGCGAGGTGATCTGATAGAGGTGTATAAAGCCTTGAATGGTTTAAGCATGCTCAATGCTGATGGGATTCTTCCTCTAGCTCAGAAAAATCACCTGAGAGGGCATAAATTCAAATTGAGGAAAGACAGATGTAGGATAGACGTGCGGAAATTTGCCTTTAGCCAGCGGGTGGTTGGTTGGTGGAACAGACTGCCATCCCTTGTGGTGGAGGTTGATAGCCTAAATAAGTTTAAGGCTCAGCTGGACAAGTATTTTGAACGAACAGAGGGGTGAAGTGGAAGTGGGTTTTTTTTTTTTTTTTTTTTTTGGCTGATGCTGCATAAGCTTGCTTTCTTGCATCAAATGCCTCTACTAATGCTAATGCTAATGCAAGTGCATACAGTGGATTTTCACTGATTCACCGTCCAGTTTCGGGGAAAGATACAATGAAGCCGAAATGCGAATCGATGGAAATCGGTACAACGGAGCGACGGATCATACTACATTCCCTTCCAGTCTTAACAGATGTGTTTGGGTATGGGATATGCCTAGAGAAAGAACTTACTACCTGAGTGTATTGCTTTAACTATGCAGTTAGCATTAGCATAGGCACATGATGCTATATAAGCTTGCTTTCTTGCATCATGTGCCTATCTAATGCTATCAAAATCCTTCCCATTTCACCCATCCACTCGCTCCAAATGTTTGTCTAGTTCTGCCTTGAATCTATTTAAGCTATCAACTTCTTAAACGGCAGATGGAAGTTTGTTCCAGCAATCAACCATCCGCTAGCTAAAGGCAAACTTCCGCACATCTATCCTACAATTGTCTTTCCACAATTTGAATTTATGCCCTCTCAGGCGATTATTCTGAGCAAGAGGAAGTAACCCATCAGCAATGAGCATGCTCAAACCATTCAAGGCTTTATACACCTCAATTAGATCACCTCGCAGGTGCCTAGTCTCCAGACACTGTAATTTGCAAAATTTAAGCCTTTCTTCGTAAGAGCAACCTTTGTTCCATTCACTATTCTTGTTGTCCTTCTCTGTACCCCCAGGTCCTTTTCACTCTCAACCATTGTCACTGTAGTACCATGCAGTTGACACGTTACTCTGGGATTACTGCTTCCCATATTCAGTACTTTGAATTTGTCAATGTTAAACTTCAGTTGCCACCTCTCAGCCCGCCTGCCCAACTTTACTAGATCCTGTTGCAGCAGCTTACTGTCATTAGTGTCAAGTTGTGGAGGGGGAAGGAGGTGTCACGTTGTGGGCTGATTTTCTCTCGTTTGTTGGGCTAACTCCATACTACAGGAAGCCCTTGGTCAATGTGGGACATCAACATATGACCAACGTACACGCTATGAGTGTGGTGTTCTACTCTGATATTCTGGAAAATTTTGCCTGAGTTACATTGTAGCAATTTTATGAAATTGGCTCTAAAGAGAATAAGTTGGTTTTAGGGGCATAAGCAACTTAGGCAATATTGCGCGTATATAACATGTCTGTAAATTGCATGTGTTCTGTGGTTGATTTGCTTATTGCTGGAAAAAAACCGAGTTTCCGGAAGGAAAAGCCATGCTACCCTCGCGTGAGACCGACTAACTGAGCGACGCTGTGAAATAGACGGGAGGATTCCAACTCGAATCTTTTCCACCCGGTGTGGAGAGGACGGTAATTGTACCAACTGTTCTACCCACGGGGCCATAGCGAGAACAACGTCAGAACATTACAGTACAAAGTTCTGACCGTAACCCACTGAATTCCTTTGGAACGAATTGGGCGCAGAATTAGGGAAAAGGACAAGATGTTTATCTTCATTAGTGAGGCTCAGGAAACTTTTAAAGGAGCCACAGTACACACTATCACAAACTTTCTACTAGAAATTAGTAAAAGGTCTTCCATTACGCATTGAGGAAATCATTGCGCCCAGCACGCTATTAATTTCCTTGAATAAATGGACATTTTGTTCATAAATACAAGTATCTCATAAGTTTTGGTAGGATCATGCACATGGAAGACTAAGACTATATATAACATGAAAGATTGTTATACAGTACATATGTACATATAAAAAACTGTCATATTAGGGTCACCTGAGAATGAACTTATCTGCCCATGTGTAAATTGTCCATAAAAATTGTGTCGATTTACCTGTTTTGCTGGACGGAAAAGCAGAGTTTTTGGAACTGGGGAAAACCTTATAATAAACGCCTTAGATTGACTTAACTCAGCTTCGGAGTGAAAAAAAAAAAGACAAACACCCTTATAAAAGTTCCTTGAAGATTAATTACTATGTTTAATAACAACTCTTATACCACGTGAAAGTAATAATATAGTTTATTAAGCTTATACCCAAACCATTATACATTTAAGGTGACGTTTCAGGCATCTTATCGATACCCATCATCAGATTAAACTATTGTATATAATTAATTTCACGTAGTATAAGAGTGGTTATTAATTATAGTTATTAATCTTCATGGAAAACGTAACGTCCTTCCCTAACTATACTATAAAAGTTCCTTGCATTATTGATCGGGTTTAAGCCCTAGCTTTTCCACCAGGTGTAGGGAGGACGGTGATTATAACCATTGTGTTACCCGCTGTGCTTAACTATAGTCTTAGTTTAATCTAACTCTCTGGAATTAGTTTGTGTCCACTAATTTTACAGATGGTCTTAACAAAAGTACATGTACATAATTATGCTGTTAGGTTGTTGTTGTTATTTGGTTTTTAGGAGCATTAGCAACTAAGGCCATATTGCTCCTGGAATATGCGGTGGTCATTCCCTGACCTTTCCGCATCCTCCGTATTTGGTGGTCACGGGCTCGAACCCAGTCTAATCAAGAAGCGTGTGCTACGCACTGCTGCTCCTGCCCACCTGACTACGGAGGCGCCTGTGCTGTTAGGACACAATGGCATACGTGTATATACCAAATTATGGCTAACCTTATCTCCTCATTGCCTACAGATGCAACACAACTCCAAAGAAAGTACGATGACCTGATGCCTGAGTGAAAAACCGCAGGATCCCTATGCTTTTCTGACAATGGTATTCCAATAAAAGTTAAAGTTATTCATGAATATCTCCAGAAATGCTCAGATTTTTGGAGTCCTTTGTGGCCACGTGTACACAACTGCGTGGCCTACTGCATCCATTGTACTCTTGTTCAGGATCATTTCCGTGTGCATACCGTGGATGACTCCATCTTAATGTGTGCTAAACTTCGAAACATAGAAAATTATCATACTCTGTTCAGACAGTACATGGGCTCTGCATCAGTCCACCTGCTTCGTGTATGAAAGATAATAATAAATTCAGAGGAAATCAGAGAGGTTTAGCATATGGAACAAGTAACGACGATCCCGATCAACGGGTCAGCCACCGGCACAGTGCCAAAGAGCCTACATAAGAACCTATCAGCAATAGGCCTCACTGAGAACACCTACAAGGAACCCCAGAAAACCGCGATCTTAAACACCTGTAGGACAGTCAGAGAGTTCCTCAACCAGTAATAGTAACCGGCCAAACCACCCATGCACTAGTTCCCGTCGCAGGATGGGAGAAAACCCATAAAAAGAGAAGAAAGAAATAATAATTATTATTTTAACATCTCCCAGTTGTTACTTGTTCGCATAAGTGCATTGTCTGTAGAAGCGCGTGTTCACCGGCTGATTTGCATGTTATGCAAACTGAACAACCGCAATGACTCCGCTTTACAGTCTCGATTGAAGAGGGCTTTGGCAGCTCCTCCAGCAATGTGGGAATCTAATGGGAATCGAACCCAGGCCGATCTAAGCGAGTAACAGGTGGCAAAATCACTTTACTGTCACGAGGACTATGAAACATAACAAGTGCAAAAAATGCTTCTCACAAGGTTTTCTGAAGGAGACAATCTGAAAAATACATGGATAAAAAAAAAAAAAAAAAAATTGGATACCAGTTGTATCTATGGAGAAAGTAGGAAAGTGGTGGATTCACAGCTGCCATCAAAGTTCATAGTACTCACGTCGAAGTTAACAACAGACGGGTTATTTCACACTGTACATGGCTGTTCAGCGTGCACATCATTATACCGCTACTTTGTAAAAGTTGTCAAATAAATTTTTACATATGTTAACAAAGGATCTGATATGGGCTCTGCTTGGTCTAATCAGGGTTGGAACTGTGTAGGAGAGGCTGAAGCAGTGTTCCAGGGAATCAGTAAGCTTTAATCATCATATAGCAGTAGAAAATCCACATTATTTTGATCATAAAGTTGGGGTGGGGGGCAAAGCCACTTTATCCTTTACCTGAGACCTCACATGATAAAGTTCATAACTGTGAATTACGGAAATATATCACTGACGGCTACTTAACTTCCCAGTACATGAGCGCCATCCAACAATGTTCATCTGACAGTAATCAATAGTTGAGAATTGCATTACCCAATTAAAATGAGCAATGCGTAATATAAAACCAGACTAATTTTGATTATCGCAACCTTTTTTACAAGCTAAGGTACCTTAGCTTGTAAAAAAGCAATGATCATATTCTGTATAACTAAGAAACCCAACCTACTATTGCAAATAGCAGTTGGATTTTCTGATAGGTTGAGTATTTCATTGAGCAGATATCTTTTCCGATATCTGCCCACTGATAAGTTTGATATGATTTGATATGTAAGTTGATGCGAAATTAGCATCACAGTTTTGATGCGAAATTTCATTCTTCGAAATTCCGCGGGTTTCAACAATGTCTAATTTGTCTAATGTCTAATTTCAACAATGTCTAAATGTCTAATTTGCTCAATTAGACAAATTTCCTTACCCGACATTAAAACTGGCAATAGAGAATATTTGATAGATTTAGAAAATAAAAGAAAAAATAAGAATAAAATGTACCTGTTTTCACTAATTAATGAAATACTGTACATTGAAATAACTCGGTATGTATACTCTTATTAGGTATTAGGTATGTTGAGGGTCTGACGGCACCTGGGATTTATTATTATTTTATTATTATTATTATTACTAGCATGTAGTTCGTACATGTAGTCTCCAGCAAATCCAATCTATTCGAAGCATTGATAGTAACGGTCAAGATCAACTCTTGCTTATTAGATCTCGGTGCAATATATACACCCCCAACCCCCGATGCTCAGACAATCAATGATATTGCATCCTGGCTAATAAATACGCTTCACACATCTGCTATCCACCTCATCTGTGGGGATTTTAACTTACCACCAAATCTCCAACATCTTCATGAGTCACTTATGGCTAAGATTGCACCTAGTGGCCTCAGGATCATAAACGAAGGCCCAACTAGAGGTCTTCATCGCCTGGATCTCATATTATCGTCTGGTTCCTGTAGCGTCGACATTAAACCCGAAACTCACTTTGAATCCGATCATGAACCCATCGTAGTCCTATTGCAGCTCCCAACGCCCAACTTTAATGTCTCCCACTACGTCAAAAGGAAGATCATCATCTCTCCCACCTTCCTACAACCGAACAGATGCCTTTATGCAACAAGATTAATTCCCTGGGAAGTTCTCGAATCAGGAGATCCGGAACTGGCTCTAGACATATTAACTAGATGGTTGCACACTGTTACTATGTTCTCAGCAGCTAAACAGGTCAGTATCTCCGCTAGAACTAATGCTTGGTGGTCTTCGGAGCTAAATCACAGTTTCAAGTGCAAACAGTCCCTCCATAAACAATGGAAACAGTCTGGTACAGCATATGACCGAACTCAGTACTCCAAAGCTAGAGCACTGTTTAATAGACTGAAATCGCAAGCCATTAAAGAATACACTGACAAGACCTTATCCAAAGGCAAAGTGCCATATACCCATAACTCTGAACCAGATTCCAATTTCAATCCAGTTGAATGGATCAACTATGTAGCCAGATTCCAAGACAACATCACACAACCATATGATTACCAACCAGACCCCATTTCAAGTCCAGATGATGAGCTGTTTTCTATTCAAATCGATCGACAGCAGCTTCGTCAAGCCATCAACTCGCTGCGTCCGTCATGCACCGCTGGCATCGATAATGTCCCACATTTCATCGTAAAGTGCCTCAGTCCATATATCCTTGATCCTCTGCTCTACTTGTTCAACTCCATCCTCTCCCATAGAGTGTTTCCGGCATCCTGGAGCAAATACAGTCTTGCCCCACTACCTAAAGTTCAACTACCAAGCCAGCCGAAGCACTATAGACCGATCTCCACTGCATCCACGCTCCTAAAGCTACTGGAAAAAGTTCTTCTTCCGCATATAACACGCCATCTTCTTCCACAATCATCAAAACAACTCCATTATGTTCTCCCTAATAGATCAACTGTCTCCAACCTTCTGGCAGTCCAAACGGAAATTTTAAATGCATTTGAGGCCAAATCAGAAATGGCGGTTGTTTATGCCGATATTGAAGCTGCTTTTGATAGCCTCAACATCTCAGCCCTTCTGAATCTCCTAACCAATTTCTTTCGGATCAAAGGTGACGTTTTCGCTTTTCTGCACTCGCTCCTCCGGAACAGAACAGTGTACCTCACTCATCGTAACCTCTGCTATACCCGATCCATCAATGCTGGTGTGCCGCAAGGTGGCGTTTTATCGGGGTTACTTTTTACAGCCCTCCTTATTCCGTTTGTGTGTAACAGAGATGATGTCATTACCTACGCCGACGATATAAAGTTCCTAACGGAAATACCACCATCAGCCGACAGGGGAGTGATCACATCGGAAATCTGTAATAAGATCACAGCTTTCTCTAGCCATCTCAACCATTTCGGTCTCAAACTGAACCCCCAAAAATCCGTTATTATGGTTTTTTCTCTGAAGAAGTGTCCCACATTCATACAACCCTCACTGGAGGGCGCAATTATTCCAAGTGTTACTAAACACAAAGATCTCGGTGTAACCTTCGACCCAAACCTTAGGTTCAACTGTCACATCGAATGTGTTCTACGCAAGATCAACCGAATGCGCTGGATTGCCCGTCAACATCTTCTTCATAACACAGACGCAAGAACCACAATCAGATATCTGGAAACCATTGTGTATCCTACCTTTCTGTATGCCTCTGAAATATGGGCATCCGCAGTACCTTCTCTCATGAAGCCCATCTTCGCCAGTGAATACTGGATATTGAAGTGGGCAACCCACAAACATCGACTCCCCCCTCAGCAGAGGACCACCAGCATGGCCGACCAACTCCAAATCCCACGGCTGCCTCAAATAATCAGCATGAGGAGAACTGTGACCACAGTCAAAATGCTGGTTGGCAAAATCAACTCCCCTGACTTCTGGGATATATGCCAGTGGCATGTTCCACTTCCGTCCTTACGAGCCACCCCTCTTCTTCAGCTACAACGGAACAGGCTGAAGATCAGTGACAGATTCCTACCTGGACAAGTACTTCCTACAGTACAAGCCCTGCTAATGATCGGAGTTGACCTGCAGAAATTCGCTTCTGATCGCAATTACAGGCGCTCGTTGGCCGAACTTGTTCCCCTTTTGTTTGGCCCCTGATGTCGACTCATACTGATATCTCCATCTTCTATCTCCTATGAGGTGCATAACGGCACGTCGCAGGAAAATCGACGAACTGTCTTCACAAGAAAATGCAATACCGAACAATAATGTGGCACTGTGAAATTTTCTGACTTGTGTGAATATGCTTAAATATGTGCTTTGTACATATGAACGTGTACATACCTTGGTGTACTGTCTGCCTCACAACTATGTACATACTCATATCTATTGAATGGCTAATGCTACGTTTTTAATTGTTATGTAATATTTTATACTGCACAAATTTTTATACTGTACATATTTTTATATTTCTATATCATTGTCAAGCCCCTGGCCTCCTGGCTGTGGCGGGCACATTATTGTATCTTTACTGTACAATAAAGATTTTCTTCTTCTTCTTTTCTTCATGTAGTGCAAGGAAGCCTGAGGCTTATGCTGCACCAGCTAAAAAAAAAAAAAATTCCAAGTTACCCTGAGAGAGTCGGAAGTAGAAGGGAATCACCAAGAAAGAGAAGAATGATGATATCCAGCTGGGTGTGCCAAGCCCATACTCACCAGATGTGAGCTACTGGGGTAGAATCTCCGCGTATGTTCTCTGTATCGGACAAGCCGGAGATTTAAAAGTGTGTGGGATATGTACTATGTAGTTTGTTGTGCCCATTGTTCGTCCTGCCTGTTAGCCGCCGGGCCCCTAGTGAGACCCGACGTTACCAATACCCGCCACGGGGAGGCCGGCCGGGTGTTACCAATATTTGTATTCTGGCGCGTCCTGCTACTTACTTTCCTGGGATTTCAGTGGCTAGGACCAAAAAAAAAAAAAAAAAATCGCGGTTGAAATTAGTGATACTTACGTTAGTATCAATATTATACGACGTGGGGTGTGCAGTAAAAGTGAGTTTTAAAAACCAAATTGATTCGGGCAAGAATTTTGATGTTCTCTTTTAATTTTGACATGTAGGGCTAAACGCTGTGCAAGACAAAAGTTTGGGGAGAGGCTGAAGACTGGGGGAAGAAATTGGAAGTAAGGGGCCGAAAGAGTAGATGGCACCTGCAGGTAGTGAGGCATACCCGAGCCGCACCAGAGTGAGAAATTTGGGGAGGTGAGGAGGGGAGGAGAGGCAAGCCTTCCCCCTCCCAGGAGTTTGGAAAGAAAGATCCGCTCAAGGGAGTGCGGATTTGGGTCGCCAATAGGCTGTCCCGTTGGCGGTAATTATGCCTCTTGTAGTTAGACAATATATTGTCACTTGTCTTTTTCCAGTGCCTTTTGTACTCAGTCCAAGGTCTGTATAGTCGGCTCCTCTGTGTCGTCTCGCTGCTATTTGCATGTTTGTTTTTGTCTCATTCAGTTAAGGTCTTCTGTATATGGCCGTTAGTGTTTGGCTCTTGGTAAATAATTCCTGGGCAAAATCAGTTAAGGCTAAGTATTCCGCTTGTGTTTCTAGTAGATGTGACTCAAGATCCCTCGGTAGATAGTGAACTCTAGTTATTAGTCTGCATCATCTAAAGTCTTCGTATTGGGCACACTCAAACGTAATGTGCACCCAGCTTTCTTGTTCCCTGCAAGTACAGCGCGGGTCCTCCACTATTCCCAATGTGTAAGCTTTGCATTGAAAGCCCCATGACCCGTAAGGAAGTAGATCGTGTAAATTTCGAGTTACAGCCAGGTTGGGAGAATGGGGTATACTCTATCTACGTCTTGGATGAACTTTTTGGTGATATTCCCTTTTGTTGTGTTTGTTCAGCGGTATTGCCAGGTTTGTTTTAGGTATTTCTGCAGCTGTTCTTTTCAGCCTTGTGGGTTGCGCTGTTATCCACTGTGTAGTCTAAGTGGGTGCAAGGCATTCCTTTGGTTATATGATAGGTTATTCCAGTGCGTATGATGTCCAGGTCAAGGGGAAGGGCTCTGGCCAAGACCTGTTGGGCAACAGTGCTAGTGGTGCTGCAGGCTCTGGTAATGGTTAACAGGATAGTTCTACGGACTGAGTCGATTATGCGTCTATTTAAGGCGGTTGATGCCTTGTGATACCAAACCGCAGAGGCGTATGTTATAGCTGGTAGGAATGTCCGTTTTATAATATAAAGAGAGTACGCGACGTTTAAGTCCCCAGTCACGACTGACCACACGGGCTAACAGTGCATGATACTTCCTTATCTTTGTCCTTAGATGTGTGAGATGTTGCTTGAAGGAAAGATTACAATCTAATATCGCTCCCAGGTACTTAAGCTGGCTTTGGAGTTTAATTGTGGTGTTGTTCACCTTTATTTGAGGCGGCCTGCGCAGTTCAAGGGAGCCTTTCAGTAAGATTGAGGATGTCTTAGTTGGTGAGATTTTTAGGCAGTGTAAAATGGTCCAGTCCTCTAGTATCTTGATGGCATGGTTTGCTTTTACCTCCAACTGTGTTCTACTGTAGGCAGCAATTTTCAAGATCAAGTCGTCGGCAAAAGCTTGGGTTTGGACGTCACCAAGGTCCATGGCCAGGAACTCATCCAAGACAATGTTCCATAGGAGCGGTTCCAGGACAGAGCCCTGGGGGCAACCCCTGCAGACACGGCGGTTTACCCTACCATAGGGTGCCACGACACTAATACTTCTGTCGGTAAGGTAAGACTTGATAGTAAGATACAGGTTGCAGGGAAGGTTGGCCCGCATTAGTCTTGCCAGGACACTCGGCCACCAAATGGTGTCAGATGCCCCGGCAAAATCAATGGAGATGATTAGATAGTATTATATTTACTGTTGGAACTGGCCACACTGTGCAGCAGATGTCTAAGTGCCTCTACTGTCGAAGACTGTGGCTTAAAGCCGAACTGGGTAGACATGTGCAGTTCAGCACTCTTGTAATGTGTGTCAATTCGGGCATATAGCATTCTCTCAATTAGTTTGCTGATCACCGGTAGCAAAGCTATCGGTCTGTAGGTGGTTGGCTGTTGTGGAGGCTTCGTGGGTGTTTTTGGGATCAGCTTCAGTCCCACAGTCTTCCAGTTTCTTGGGAAGATGTCTTGATCCAAACAGTTATTGAACAGACTTAGGAGGAGTTCGGGGGTCAGGTCCGTTACTTTTTAGATAATTTCCGGCTCGAGATAATCGAGGCCGGAAATTATCAAAAAAGTATTTCATTTCATTATCAAAAAATTCATTTGTGATTGAATGTTGCCATGTGGTGTCAATGTGGTAGAAATAACTTCCCCCCTTGGGAGTTTGTTTGTGATTATCCTATAGACTACCCACCATGGCTCATTATTTCCTGTTATGCCTGCCAATTTTTCCCAGGCTCTTTGTTTGATCTTGTTTATCGCGTCCGTATATCTGTTTCTTGCTTCTCTCTAGCGCTCCTTCAATATCTGGACCTCAGCAGCAGGCCATGTGCTCTTGCTCGTTGAAAGAGTTTTCTTCTTTTCATGGACTCCCTCCTGAGTTGCTGGATCTCGTGAGTCCACCAAGGGACTGCTCCCGGTTTGGGATTTCTCCTCTTCATTGATGCTTCACTCGCCTCAAGTATTATTTCCGTTACCCTCTTTTGATTCTCGTCCGGGTTCCCATTCTGGTTTGTTGTTTCCAGGTGTTGGGCCGCAGCAGGCATTAAGACCTCTCTGAACCTTTCCCCTTTCCCAGTTCGCCCGGCGGATGGCGAAGCGATTTAGTGTTTGTTTAGGTATCAGTAGCCTATTTAATGATCTTCTGATTTGGCAGGTAATCATCCTGTGGTCAGAAGTCGTCCACGAGTCTCTGACGATCCAATCTTCAACGTACCCTGCAAGGTTTCCCGTGGACAACGTGACATCAATAGTCCCTCTCACAGGGTATTACAAAATGTAGGTATCTGGTGTGGTTTGTTCAGGACAGTGAACCGGGAGTTCGAGAGAAAGTCCTCTAAAATCTGTCCATTTCTGGTACCTCTCCTGTCTGGGGTCAGACTGTGCCAGGCTAGGGAACGGCAGTTTACATCTGCCCCAATCATGATTCTTTGATCAGGGAGCGTGTCGGTCAAGACCTGCAAGTACCTGGTGATAGGTGCAATGTCCTCGCTCGGCCTGCTGTAAAGGGCCACAGCATAGATTTGGCCCAATGGCGTTAAGATGTGGGCACACGCCGCCCTGGGTGCACAAAGCTGTGTTACTTTAGTCACAGTATAATTGGGATTGCAGACCACAGCAGCAGCCCATGGGGTGTCACTCTCGTCATGGACTATTTTGTATGCTGCCGAATATCCGCACATTCGTTTTGAGTGGGTATATGGTTCCTGTAATAGTAGGACGTCAGCTGCTTCCTAGTCCGCTATGTCCTTAAGTTGCTGGGCTACTGCTCTAGCTCTCTGCGCGTTATGCTGCATTATTGTAATTTTGGATCTGTTGTACTCTTTAGGGCGTCTCTCCCTAGTCGAGGGAGAGACGCCCTAAAGATAAACTGGACATTTTGGGTCTCTGATAGAATCTGAATGGTCCATTTTCCCTGTCTTACAGTTTGTACAGATTGGATCTTGCTCCTTGTTTGGACATGTTTTATATCCATGTCCCCTGCCAGAGCAGTGACCGCAGGTTGATTCCGTTTGTGTACACGTATGGGTTGTGTGGCCGTATTTACAACACCGGAAGCTTATGGATTTTATATATACTGTTTGGCCACTTTATTAGGTACACCTACGATTAGGAGTATGTCCGAATCGAAGATACTCATGCCGGCGCCAACTACCATGTCACGTTCAAAGCCACGTCATACAAATGATTTATCTTTTGCCTTTCCGCTTCTCGCACTGAATTGCATACACACATACAGTATACCTACGTATCTTCCCATCTGCTCTATATCGCATGGTACGAATACGTGATCCTGTTACTGAAAGAGTTCTCCATTTCGCGAAAAGGGTAGGCGTGCTAATAAAGTGGCCCTCAATGTATAGAGAGATAATGAAATTTAATGCTATTCCCAATTTATATGGAGATCACATTACAGTATGGTGTTGCCATGTGAGCGTTGGTTTCTGCTGTATTATAATTTTTCACTGCAAAAAGGCCACCATTATTCAAATCCATTGCTTTCTCAGATCGATCAGTGTGTCGGTTCATGTATGCATGGATTTGTCTAATGTTGGAAATGCAGTGATTTCCTGATCATTATTGGCTTTGTGGTCCTCCGTCGAGATGGGGCATAATGGTCAGTCTGTTTTATTTTATTTGCTTTTGTTGGTCCCTGTGTTGTAGATAGTTTTTGTTTCCTCTTTTTTAGTGATATTTCACATAATTCGGACCTGGTGCCATCAGAGGGGCACCGGTAAGTTTTCAATTAATTGGCATTTTCTAAAATATATTTTGGTGTTGTATATTTTAGCCTTTCAAAATTATTTTAGGATCGTTCCTTCTGCAATACCCTTTCTCCCCCAAATGCCCCATGTGTGGGGCGTTCGCTTGTTTACAGATATAGTGGGATGGGGAGAATAAAGATGGGGTGGGGGGTAAAGATGGAAGAATGAGGTTAATAGGGAAGACGACCCCAGGTGGAATCAGTGAGGCATATCCATGCCCCACCAGAGGGAAGAGTGTGGTCGGCACGGAGGGGAGGAGACAGCGAAGCCGTAACCTCCCCCCTCCGTCGGGGTGATGGAGAAGAAAAGGCCGGACAAGGGATCTGGCTCAGATCGCGCCAACATGGCGTGTATGCAGCAAAGCTGCGGTTTCGTCAGGTCCGCGACAGCGTCCCGTCCAATAGTTGGTCAGTCTTGGGACAGGATCCTGTCCACTGCTGGTCCAATAATCAGGATGTCAGGGTGGGATGGTGTCATTCATCCAAATTTTTCCAAACAGTGCAGTGAACCTTTTTAATTCATAGATCCTGTGAAATACTGGCAGAGCAAGCAATACAGAGGGAAGAGCCTATCTGAAGCCCACAACTTACTTCAACTATAGAACGGGGGCATTACTATAGCTCACTTATTACAGGGTATTACTTCTTAACATAGTACTACAAATCGTTCTCGTTCCACCTTCTTTATCCGAGGAGTTTCCTTTGGGATGCCCCCGTTCTATAGTTGAAGTAAGCTGTGGGCTTCAGATAGGCTCTTCTCTCTGTATTGCTTGCTCTGCCAGTATTTCACAGGATCTATGAATTAAAAAGGTTCACCGCACTGTTTGGAAAAATTCTTTAAATAGGGAAGTTGGACAGTAGAATGCAACGGTAGGTAGGCGTTGCCATAATAATGCTACCGCAGTGGGTTGGTCACCATTACTGTGTCCAGCACGTGGGGTAGAGATAAAGCCTTAAAGACTCGGATCGTAAGTCACACCGGCAAACATTTGAGAAAGAAAATTATTGCTGGATGCTATGCGAACTCGCTATGGAATTATGCTCAGGTTGATATATATAATGCATCTCAGGAGATGGCGAATGGATTGCCCATGACCTTATTCATCCATCTCATTATACAGTATCGACAGCCAGGAATCTGTTCACATATGACGGCAGAGTAGAAGACCAGATTGGAGATACTTAAAGTGCATAGTGGCATTGGGTTTAGGTAAGGCGCTACATGTGCAAAGTGTGTTAAGTGTCTAACAGCACCAGGGGTTTCCCTCATCTCCGCATTATGAGTATACCAGTTCACTGGGAAGGCCAGAGATTTAAAATTGTGTGGATCATGTGAGTGTGTACTGTTATGTACCGTTGTTCCTCTGACCATTTAGCCGCTGGACCCCTGCTGAAGCCCAACGTTGCCCGCACTTCGCCCCATAGAGGCAGACCAGGTAACCAGTAGTTTAAATTTTAACTCTGGCAGGTCCTGCCACCTAATTTTCAGTGGCTAGGACCTATTAAAAAAATTGCATGGGGATATTGTGCTAGAATTGGAAAAGCCATAATGATTGGCTAACAGTGTAATTTAGATACAGTTATTTTGGATGTGTGGGGCATTCGCTTGCGTACAGATATAGTGGGATGGGGAGAATATATATTGGGGGGGGGGGGTAAAGATGGAAGAATGAAGTTAATAGGGAAGACCCCAGGTGGAATCAGTGGGGCATGCCCATGCCCCACCAGAGGGAAGAGTGGTCGGCACGGAGGGGAGGAGACAGCGAAGCCGTAACTCCCCCCCCTTCGTCGGGGTGATGGAGAAGAAAAGGCCGGACAAGGGAGCTGGCTCAGATCGCGCCAGCATGGCGTGTATGAAGCAAAGCTACGGCTTCGTCAGGTCCGCGACAGCGTCCCGTCCAATAGTTGGTCAGTCTTGGGACAGGATCCTGTCCACTGCTGGTCCAATAATCAGGATGTCAGGGTGGGATGGTGTCACTCATGGGACCTAGGTCCCATCCAGTAAAGTCATAGTTGTCAGAGTTCCAGTGTAGAGAAGTTGTGGTAGTGCTTGCAGTCTGGTGAACAGTTCGCGCGCAAATTGTGAGAGGGCTCTGTAGTACTCCTCCTCCCACAGCACAAGGTGGTCCCGATCTTTCGAGTTGAAACATATTTTTGTTATAAAGTGGCATAAAAGTGGCATCTTATATCCTTAAAGAGGTGACATTCATGCATCAGATGTGCCCATGTCTGGTTTTCACCACAGTGGCATAGTGGTGATTCTTTTATTCTGAAGGTCGAAAGTTTGGCATTAAAGGAACCGTGCCCCATTAGAAGCAAGGTGGTGAAGAGCCCCGGTGAGAACCAGGCCGGCTGGTGGTGATTGACTTGAGTAACATCTGGGATGAATTTCCGGGTTATGGCGCCTTTAGTTGATTCTGCCCATCGGGACTGCCAGGTTTGCCGGAGATGGTTGATAAGACGTTTCTTCTCTATGTTGCTGTTGTTGGTTGGATCGGTAGTGAAGCCGATGCAGGTTACACTTCCCCCCCCCCTTGATAGTTGAAAGAGCATGCCACAGTGGACAATTTCCAAGTCCATGGCCAGTGATCCTGCCAGGACCTGCAGCGTGTGTGAGCTGACAGTGCAGCACGCCCTTGTAATGGTGAGCAAGATGCTACGCTGTATTGATTCTAATTTCCTTTTAAAATAAATTTTCTGTTTATACTCCGGGACGACTAAATGATCAGAGGAGTTCACAAGATAGACAGAATACAAGAAACAGCACCGTATTCAGCAGTCACGGGCTTGAACCCCGGTCACTCAAGGCACGTGTACTTATGCACCCGCGCGCCTGACCACTAGGCTACGCGGCCTTTTGTTGGCAGCCGTGGTCGCTTTGTTGTATCAAGTCCCTGCAGCATATGAGACGGCCGTGATGAAAAAAGCCTTGTAAAAGAGAGACAGGGTCCTTTTCCTTGGTCCCCAATCTTTTCGTGCGCCACCAATGCAAAGTGTGTTAGTTGTCTGACGGCACCAGGGGTTTCCCCCATCTCCGCGTTGTGTACTCTTGTTTGTGTAGCACAGAACTCTGTGAAGGCCAGAGATTTAAAAAGCGTGTGAGAAGTGGAAGGATGTGTAGTGTGTGTACCGTTGTTCTTCTGACCATTTAGCCGTCGGGCCCCTGCTGGGACCCACCGTTGCACTTGGCCCCGGGGAGGCAGGTCAAGTACCCAGTAGATTTTTGTACTCTGGCAGGCCCTGCCACCTAGTTTCCAAAGATTTAAGTGGCAAAGGCCTATGTGAAAAAAAAAATAATAATAAATAAAAGAAATAAATAAAAAAAAAACGCCACCAATGCAATTGGTTGTAGGCACAACTGGGCGTATCTCGTGACAACATTCACGCTGCGTTACCCTGTCAGTTCTTGTCGAATTGCCCGTGTCGCCGAGTACACCTTTGTCATGGTGGGAAAATGATTCTGAAATGTGAGCCCTCTCATCGTATGCCAAGCCGAGGTCGCTGTGAGACTTCACTCTCTTTATCTGATGTCCTTTGTGATAGGCTCTGATGTTATTCTTCAGTCTCTTTATTGAAAGAGTGATATGAGCTGATTTGGGTATGTAGTAGTAGTAGTGGTGGTATGTGATGCAAGAAAGCAAGTGTATAAGCTTATGCAGCATCAGCCAAAAAAAAAAAAAAAAAATTTACAAAACAAATCCCTCTAAATGTTTGTCCAGTTCCTCCTTAAATTTATTTAACCTATCAACTTCCACAACGACAGATGGAAGATGTTGGGCTCTATACCTTTTTGCTGTAGACAGGCTGCAAAGCGATCGGAGACCCCCCTAGTGAATTCATGAGGTGAATCTGTTTAACTTCTTTCTGTTATATACAGTTTGAGATACAATCGTCCGCATATGATGTAAAATCAGTTTCCTAGCGAGGAAAGGTTCAAGGGTATTAGAGAACAGTAGACTGGAGGGGAATTCTCCTTGCAGCACTCATGGCGTGGCGCCTCCGTAGCCAGGAGCAACAGTGCGTAGCACATGCTTCTTGATTCGACCATGGTTTGAGCCCGTGAGCCACCAAATACGGAGGATGCGGGAAGGTCAGGGAACGACCACCGCATATCCCCGGGGCAATATGGCCTTAGTTGCTAATGCTCATAAAAACCAATTAACAACAATAACAACTCCCGGCGTTATAGCGCACGCTTGTTGGAAGGATTTATATCTGATGGTCAGTTGTCTTGACGTAAGAATTAGGGTGATGATTTTTAAGTGTTAGTTTTGTACATTTATGTGGTTTTTATTTAGAGATTATTTGCAATACGTATTACACTCATTATTCATACAATCTGAAGTTTACTCCAATTATCGGAGTAGTCTATATGGTTAATAGAATCAGAGTGAAAAAAAAAAAAAAAAACAAGTGGTCATTTATAAAACGTTTTATTGAAAAGCGTCGAATAAACTTCGATTTGTACCCGTTGCTATTTTAGAGTAAAGTGACACACACAATTATTATTGTTACAGTCTAATTATGGTGTCAGCACACCGGGTCATTGCAAGCATTGCCTTTTATGTATATTAGTGATTTTATTATTACATTTATAGAGTAATTTATTGTTTGAGACAGGCTCTATAACAGTACCGTTATAAACATACAGGCAACTACAAGTTTCAACAAAAAAATATGGCACCCATATTCTAAATACAAATCACCTTTACATGTTAGGGTATCAGTGATGCAACTGGTTAATAAATCTAGTAAAAAAGTATTTTACAATTAGTAACATTTAATGGGATTGGTTTAATTAAACCATGCATTTAATTTGATGGCACATTTTATTTTACAAAGACAGAGAAAACTTTTCACAGCAGATATCAAAACCGTAAGGCTTAGTTCATTAGTTATATCAGTGATTAAACATTGTTACACTCACTATATATAAAACATTTTTTATATAATTATAGCACTATGAAAGCAGTGTTAGAAAATATATGGCTTCTTGCAATAGTAAAAAATTTCATGACAATGGCTAAGGCAACAATTAATGAAACGTTTCTTCCTGACAATATGGTTTAAAAACACCTGTTCATATACCAATATGTTTGAATTCGTGTTTACTGTGAATAAATAAATAAATAAATATATATTTATATATATATATATATATATATATACATGGCCGAAACTGGAGATAGCAATTATAAACATTATTAACAGTTATCTACTCTACGCTTAAAGTGGGATGCCCCATTTTACTTGACTGTCATTATTGCATAGCTCTTCCCTTGTGTTCGGGAATTTTTGAACAGCACTCGCAAGTTCAGCCCTAACCCCGTTTCGGTCTTGTATGTATAACTGCTAAGCTCTTTTGTTCACCTAATTATTGGACGCTTTCGCCCTGTTGAGACCAAATATAAATTTATTATTTTCCACAATTTACTTCTTTGTTGTTTTCATCAAATAGAAGTAGTACAATATGCATATGGGATGCGAAATTTTAAATTTCTAAACTGGAAGTTCAGAATGATTTTATTCAATCAACTAGGCATAAGAACTGAAACATTTTAATAGCAATACAGGATTAATACAAGGAAAAATTAAATTTGCAGATTAAGATACATGGCTCAAACCTAAGTAATAATCTATCCGGGGGCATAGAATATTTTTTTATTTTTAATGTGCATTTCCTTAGAATAAATTATTTAGCCTAAACAAGTTTGAAAATGTTGTTATCAGATATCCTTACAAACCGAACTTACAAGTTCGGTTTGTAAGGATATCTGATGATGAATTTTAAATTCAGAATATGAGCGAAATTTAACAAATTAGGAAAAGTTATCTCTATCGAGCATTCCGGGATACTTTTTATGGCTGGTTTCAAACCATTTGGTTAAAAGAAACAAATACACTATTAGAGAAAAACAAAATGAAATATACACTAAAATGCAAAATGTAATCGTCAAAGTTTGTGTCTTACTATTAAATGATAATAAATCATTTATTATTCATAATTTCTTATCATATTTGTGTTGTTTTAATTATCAAAATTTTATAAATATTTTACGGAAATATAACAGGCAGTTTAAGTGAATGTAACATCTCGAAAATATAATAATGGCAGTATAATTAAAATTTGTCTCTATATACATATATTTGTCTTTTAAATATTATTTAGCATGTAAGCAGCAAGTAATAATTATAGGGTGCATTTTTATGCTTTGAGTAATAGATACAAAGCGGGTATCAGTTAAATAATATTGTATAATTCAAGAATAACACAAGTTCTTTATGATGTGTGGGGACTAAACAATCATTTATTTTAATAAAATTCGTACATTTGGATAAACACCGGAACACTTTAACTGAGTTGAATAAAGAAAGATTGAATAAGCATAGTTTGCCTAGAAGACTGTGATAGCCTGACAGTATGACAATAATAAATGCTTTTTATAAAATATGTTAATAATTGTATAATCCCGTGTTTCATTCCCTCCGCTAGTTGTAGCTTAACCGGTTTATATTATTTGGAATTTCGCCTTTATTTAAGAATATAATAATATTGACATAATCGTATTATATTATCATTTTAGATCTATTTGAATATAATTAATGAATAATAAGAAAATATACAGTCTACGCACACGGTTGTTGGAAGAAAAGAATTCAATGACCTGCCAATTTAACAAATAGAACACAATCAAATACATCTAAAATGAAATGTATACCTATACGATTACACATCAATATTACTATACCCTGGATTTTTTTATTATTATTTTTTTTTTTACTGTACAGTTAGAGTATAGGCAGACAGAAACAGAGGTGACTTGGAAGGCAATTTGTCAAGCCACAAATCACAGCATCTTGTGCATAAAGATTTACTTTACTCAGCTGCCTAAGAAAACAGCACCATTTTGGGCAGGTTTGTTCCCTGACAAGGGTGGCATGGCAACTTTGTCACGCTCTGGAAAGTTTTATATTTCAATCTATCGCCATCTCGCTGTATTCGATGAAGCTGAAACCATTGTTTAATATTAGAAGCAGCATTATAATGCGCAAAAGCTGAAAATGGTCTGGCAAATTTAGGAATAAACAAATATTTCAATTATGAAATCGTTTGCTACGAAAGCCACCCTTTGCTCCGAAAGCACGAATATGCCGTTTTACATAGCACCATTAGAAAGACAAAGTCGAACGAGCTGTGAGAGGAAACTGTACTCTACGTTGCTAAGGCTGCTGGCCTATCCGCTGATGGTGAATAGATGGCACCATTTACATCAATTTCTGCTTTGCGCATTCCGGGCAGAGGATATCTGATCCATCAGTGATGAATCCCTTGCCCACAAGGGATGAGTTGCACATGGCGCACATGAAGCAATCATTATGCCAGTTGCGATCTTCAAATGAGATGAACCTTGTGCCACCAATACCTAAAAAATACAAAACAGTGAATTTAAGAGTAAATTTACATTCAGTTTTTATATAATGGGCTTTCTTAAATTTATTTTTACATAGCAGAAAAACATAGTGAAACATTTCTTTTAATTTTTTTTAAATACCAAAGTAATCTTAAAAGTAACACCTAATTTTTAACAGGACTGAGTCTTTGCAGAATGCGAATAGACTATATAATACGTAATAAATTTTATGAAAATATTCTGAACAATTTGATTTTTTATTTTTCCGACTGTTTATATTAAGAGCCCAAAATCATACAATTTTAAAATGATATCCACAGAAGTAATCTGTTTTGCAAAAACAAACAGGATAAGATGATTCTGAATGAGTGGGTTATAGTTTAAGCCAATGGTCCCAACTTGTGGTACCGTTTACTTAAACGAATGTACAACCACATTAAGAATTTCCAGCTAAAGATGCAGTGCTTGCGATGGCTAATGAAGCAGTAACTGTTCTCTCATATTCATGCAGTAGTCACATCAAGAAATTGTATAGGAAATTATAGGATGAATTACCAGATCTTCTCTACGGAGCAGACATCAGGGTATTAGCTTTCTCAAAAACCCTTAAGCACTTGTTGCTGAAAAAGTCTGATATTGTTTCGTGAAGTGGGCATGTCAATGACAGTGTGTTGCATCCTTGTTGATATGCTGACTGCTCATCAACAATGGAGTGTGCCGAGTACTGACTGACGCTGTGATGGTCGTCAACAATGAGTCCCTCGCAGCACAGCCACTACTCTGGCCATCGCTCTTGACACAAGCTCTCTAACAGGATAGCGTGAAAGATATTTCGTTTTAAGAGTTGCTCATCATAGCTATTAAAATTTATATAAGAATAATCCCTGCACATAAAATCTAGAATTCTTGTGGATGTAGTTGCATTCAAATCACTTTGCAATGCCAAGAGACATTTGGTAATGTACAAACGGGCCTGTACTAAATAATATTGAAGCAAAACATTGAAAACTGTATTAATGACATTAATGAACTTATCTTCGTAGAGTTTAGTATTAGTAATGGCCACATGGGGCAAGAAGCCTATGGCTTATGCTGCACCAGCCAAAAAAAAAAATAAAATAATAAAATAAAATAATAAAATAAAATAATAAAAATAAAAAAAATAAAAAAAATAATAAAATAAAAAAATAATAATAAGAAGAAATAAAAAAAATTAATAAGAGAAAAGGAAATAGACAACCTATGCGTTTCCCTCTTCACGTAGGTGACCTTTGAATTTCCCGAAACTGTCAACCTCTACCACCCATGTAGGTAACTTATTCCAGTAATTTATAACTCTCTGGCTAAAATAAAACTTCCTACAATCCAGTCTAAACATCTCCCCCCCCGTAACTTGAAATTATGGCCTCTAGTTCTAGAATCATTTATAACCTTGAAAATTTTGTCCTCATTCATTTTACTTATGCATCTCAGAGCCTTAAAGACCACAATCAAGTCTCCTGTAAGGTGACTAGTTTCCAAGCTCTGCAACGCACATATTCGAAGTGTTTCCTCGTATGGTTGCCTTTTTGCTGATTTCACCAGGCGAGTTGTCTGTCTTTGGACTTTCAAGAAGCACAATGTCTTTCTTTAGGTAGGCGCGGTCTCCATATTTGAACACAGTATTCCAAGTGTGGTATTACAATAGGCTTATATAATGGGATTATGACGTCCTTATCTCTACTAGCAATCGTTCGATAAATCATCGATAGGGCACCATGGGCCTTCCTTGCAACCAGTCTACAATGCTCGGAGAGCTTCATGTCTGAACGTATCGTAATACCCAAGTTCCTTTCCTCCACTACCGGCTGTAGTATGTATGTATTTATTTATGGTCCCTGGTGGCCCCTAGATTTTTGTCCAAATCCACCTGATATCACTGTTCTTTACTATTCAGTTTACGTGGATAGGGAACAGCCAACACTCTGGTAACCGCTATTCAGCGCCCGACCCTAGGCACACCGAGCCAGGCCCAGGTTTACTAATCTGTGTGTGTGCTAGCCGCACAAAAATTCCGCACGCTCCGCTAGAAGTGCTAGACCAGAGGGTGCCTGCCATCTCGCTCCCAAGTTGCCCTGGGAGCCAGCAAAAAAAAAAAAAAAAACAACAACAACAACAAAAAAAGGAAACAAGTATATCATCAACTGGACCAAATGTATAAATTATTTAGAGGTTGCTGTTCCCCAGGTGTAATACCTTTGTTGGATTAAAGCAAATCTGCCATTTTTCTGACCATCCCTGAAGTCTATCTAGGTCACTCTGAAGAAGCTCTGCTTGGCGGTGATAATTAAATACTCTACCAATCTTTACATCATCTGCAAATTTAGACATCATGCACTCTATCCCTTCATCAATGTCATTTATGAAAATCAAAAACAACAGTCCTAATACTGATCACTGGGGAACCCAATCTGAGGAATAACCATTTATCACAACTCTCCGCCTCCTGCCCTGAAGCCATCCAGCTATCCATCTAAGGATTTTTCCCTGTGATTCCAACCTGTTCCAGCTTATAAAGTAACCGCTCGTGTTGGACTGAGTCAAACGCTTTGCTGAAATTCAAATAAACAATGTCGAAATTATTCCCTAAGTCCAGCTCTTGAGTGACCATATCAAAATAGCTGATCAGATTAGTTAAACATGATTTTCCCTTTACAAAACCATGCTGAGTATCCTTCAGAATTCCATTTCTATCTAAATGATCCTGAATTCCACCCTTGATCACTGTCTCATGATTTTTCCTGCTACTTAAGTTAGACTAACCGGCCGGAAATTTTACACTTTATCCTTAGAACTGCCCTTATGTATTGGAGATACATTTGCACTTTTCCAATCCAACGGAATCAATCCCGAGGCCGGTAATGCTCTCATAATTAGCCTCAATGATTCAATGCACTCACTTTCCGAATCCCTTAAGATTATCGAACCACAAGTTGTATCAAACCACATTCTATTAACAGTTTTAATTAAATTCAATCATCGTTTTCAATAAAAGTTTGTAGTATTTAACACTGAGATACATGTCAATTGGATTATTGCAAACTGGAGTTCATTTTAATTGGATCCTGTACAGGCGTACCGAGTAATGCATTTTTCATATATGATATGAGAAATGCGTGCTATGAGAACTAACAGTATTCTTTATTTTTTAATGTTTTTTAAATAAAATTTTAAAAATATGAAAAGATAATTGAGTGATACTCGTACATTTTCAGATATTTTATTAATTTTACCTGTTATAGGCCTGCTACATGCTGTGCACCTTTTAGCGAAAAGCTCACCGAAGCAGTCAGCACAGTAAGGTTTTTCATCTCGTGAAGTGAAGCGCTGTCCAGCTAAACACGTACTGCAGTTAGTACAGCAGAAGCACTCCCGATGCCATGGTTCGTTACGGTATGTTACCCCACCGCTGGTAATAATCTAAATAAACAAAAATTAATCATTATTGGTAACAGATTGATAGTTTGTGATAGATGTTGAAATACATAGCCTGAAATACATTTTTTATCATTTATTCAAGTGTGCATAAAAATTAATAAAAATAATATAAATACGAAAATTTAGAGCTATTTCGAAATTGACAGATGTATAACGTGGTTGTACTGTTTAGTGGAATTGCATCATTTAATGTACGTTACCAGGAAAGCAGGCTGAGTGTGCATCAATCTCATATGAAAAAATCATTACGATCAATGATTACAGGCAAATTAAGTATCGGTATTCCAGATGCAAAAAGGTGTCGATGTGATAACTTCGAAAAATTAAGAGCTAAACAAATCGTAATCGAAATAAATTGCGAATCAGAACAAGCTGTGAAGCAAAAGGAATGATTTGCTTCACAGCATGAGATTGATGCGTTTTATATCAAACTCTTATATGTATTTTCTTAGTCTGATGATGATGCAATTACGCTAATGGTACTGTACAACCTAGTTATAAGTATTCCATTATTTGACACCCTTCAGCTCGTAAATTTCCAGAATTATAACATGTCTACATCTCTTATATTGTAGAAATATGTCAGGTCTTGCAGTGATAAGTGCGTCTATGAGTTTTCAATGAGCACCGAAATGGTGGTTAATGGTACGTATTACGAAAAAATGGTATGTATTTCTCTTTTGGAAGTAGTTGTGTAAGACTGAGGAAACTCCCAATATTAGTGACGTGCGTAAATTATGCATTTGCACTAATATATCATACAAATAAAATTATATGCACAACAGAAATAAATTCCAACTTAAATGCATATTAACATCAAAAAGAGTATTTATCTTGAAATTCCTAGTACAGTAGTTGGTTGTTCACAAATATTTGTAAAGTTAAGCTAGATTTTAAACTATACTTGGTAGTGATATATATGGTCTCCTTTTCCCCCCAAAAATGTGAAGAATTAACTGCAATAAAATGGTTTGGCCATCACTGGCGTTATTCACATGCTTACGCGCTCCCATTTGTAGACCTGAGCGCATTCGTCTAACTATATTTTTTTGATTTGAAGAGAAACTATAATTTACAAAGTGAAAATAATTATATGAATTTCATATTTTTACACTGTACTTATAGAAAAAAAGTAAAAAAAAAAAAAAAAAAACTATACTTCATAAATATAACAGCAGATACTTGTACACGTATGTTTATTAAGTTTAAAAAGTTACAATTAAGAAATATTACGTTTTTGATGATGTTCTAATAGAAGAAAGTTGATAAAAAATTCAAAATTTTATAATATGAAAAAAGTTCGGATGGTCTACCTCACATTTCGTAATCCAAAACATTGTCAACTTCATCTTGAGTTTGCTCATCCTCACCAGGATGCTTTCGTAAAAGTTGTGACGAATAGTCAGAATAACTGCAAGAGATCTGCGAGTTCCTTATACTGTACTTTAATTTCTTCCTGAGGCGCGGGCTCTCGTGGGTAGCATAGTTGGTAGGATCGCCGTTCTCCTCACACTGGGTGGAAAAGACGTGAGTTCAAATCCCGTCGATGACGGGAGGAATTTTTATGGGCCTTTTTCATAACGTGGCTGAGTTAGTCGGTCTCAGGCGAAGGTAGCATGGTTTTTTCTCTCGGATACTCGTCCAGCAAACAGAAAATCGACCTCAGAACACACGCAGTTTACAGACAATATACACAAAGCAACATGGCCTTAGTCGTCGATACTCATAAAACTCAATAACAACAACAACATGGGCCGCGGAGAAGCATACTTCTGAATTGGATAGACATCTCAAAATCTGAGGGGCCTCTTTGAGACATCTCAAAGGGGTACTTCAGATTTTATTACCTAGTGTGGTGCTGCCTGCCCATTGGGTGGTAACCTTGCAAATGTTTCGCTTGTGTATTTTTCTGAGTTTTTAATTCTTTTGAGTGGCTTCTTATTCTGTATTCATTGCGTTTTTCTAATTTTAACTACCGCATTTGATCTGTTATAAGTTATCTTACTCCCCCCCCCCCCAAAAAAAAAGCAAGAATAAAGCGCCTTTCTCGCTGTCATTGTTACCAATGCGTTAATCGCTGCTCCTTCGAAAGCAGGATGGCAATTTTCAAAAAAGAATTTCGAGGCTTTATGGTACGGAAAGAGAAAAACGAAAACCGAAACTAGATCCAAGAAAGAGTTGGAACAGCATCTTTTGTCAAATTTGCTCATCATCTATTTCTATTAAAATAACAGTGAGACCATCGAAATGTCTACCCGATGTCGTAAAACAAAAGAGTGGCTATGAAATGAATCTTCTCCGGAAGGTGAATAAACGGGATCCAATTCTGTTTAATAATTTTTTTTAGATTTAATTTTTGTGGCCAAAATGTTTGGAGTATAAAAAATAAGCTGTTCAACTTTGAAATCTTACCCTTATCACGCACTTGTGATATTATCTGCATTGCCGAAACATGGTTGTGCGATGATTGTTAGGAGCTACTCAGTTTCCTTATTTCGAAGTCAGGGACCTTAGAAAGAATAAGAGAGATGTGGTATTCTCACCCCACTACAAATATTGAGATTAATAAAAAGTTCTACTCCTCATCCAGTTATTTTGAAACCTCGTCGATGGAATGTACCCAGGAAGTAGTTTATTTTAATGTTATTAACTGTTAAGTTCCTCTTCCCAATGTTTATAGTGAACTTATTCTGGATTATTGCAAATACTAACACTAACTTGCTCTCAGTTATTTATGGCGATTTTAATCAACTTCATTTCCCTCAATGCTGCAGTCTTAGGAAGAAACAATAGATCATTTAGCTGTCGCCTACACTTTTGGTATTCAGAAGATTTAGTCACATTAAACCTTCCCGAATCAATTTCACTCAGAAAGTTTCGTTTTTTCGCAGATTTCTTAATGCCAATTTTACATTAGCACTTCTTCAGTTATTTCCCTGATACGTGCTAACAGATACACCAATTTAACTGGCATCTTAAAACGTCTTTTAAACTGGTTAAGTTGCATTGCAGAAAATGCAGCAAGTAAGGTCTCCAGATATTGGTGGAATATGCAGTACTTGCCAATGCTTTAAAGGGAAACAAACTCTTTACTTCAAAAAGCGACGAACACTATTTCCCCATGGCACTCCTTTATGGGTTTCTTTTCACTTAGTCGCTGAGTTAGTCGGTCTCAGGCATGTATAATAATGTTCTTCCCCCCCCCCCCCGGAAATTCGGGTTTTTTGTTCAGCGAAAAAGGCACATCGTCCAGAGAACACACGCATTTTATGGACAAACTAAGTAAACATGGATGGATGAGTTTGTTCTCAGGTGGCCTTAATATGACAGTTCTTTCCCCAATTCATTGTCCAGTAGAGTCCAGCAAGAGCTGGATTTGTACTTGTAATACAAATATACGTATTTATAACCCTCCTCCCCCCCAAAAAAAACAAAGAATGCTACTGTGCTATGACATTTCTCAAGACAACATAGAAGGAATTGTATTATTTGTAAAATATTTTTGATAAAAAGATTTTGCTAACTCTGTCTTATGTTGTGTCAACGAATTTTCTATCCTAATTTGTGCTCCTATTTCAAGCCGCAATCTTTGGAAGCACGGCGAACTGCCCTGAACCTTAAGCTGCTGTATCATATTTTCTCTGGATTAAGTTATCTGCCAGATCTCTTATGCCGTCTTAACTTTCATGCACCGGCGGCAGCTACGAGACAACAGATTACCTTCCACATTTGTAGATCGAGATTACCGATATCTAAGAACTCCTTTAAAAGAACTATGACACTTATAAACCAGCATGACTTTGATCTTTGGACAGTTTCCCTGTGTGTTTCACAGGGCTTTGTGGAACCGGTTATCCGGTATTTGCCGACCGGGCTAGCCGGGTGGGTAAAGTGCCTGCCTGGCAACCCAAAGGTCGCGAGTTCGGATCCCGCCTCGGGCTTAGATCAAAGTACTGCAAAAACCTTGGGAGGTGCACTATGGCCACAGAAGCCGATGGGCCTACAAAAAAAAAAAAAAAAAAAAATCTGGTATTTGGATTGCTTTTATATGTGATGTTTCTTATGACTTTTTCTTGATATGGGACTTTAAGAAAGCAACGAATCTTTTATGTTCTTTTCCTGGTCTTGTACTGATTTCTTGTTAGTATGGGAAACATTTTTAAACTGGGGATTTCTAATTGCTTAAGATTCTGTTCATTAAACTTATTACCAAGTTGTAAGATAAGCTCCTTTGGAGTTTCAACGTACCTCTTGATTAAACTAAGCTATACATACGATCTAGTTTCAACGTACCTTAAAAGATCATAATTACAATAAGACACAGCAACAATCCACTAAGTAATTCTGTGAACTGTTCACAACCATCAGGACTTAACGCTTAACATGGTATACGTATCCAATTATGGATATCGATGAAAACAATTGCAATATGCTACTTCCATTTATCAAAATGTTTCTACTAAAAATGTTTTAGCGCTGAAAGCCTCAGACTACGGAAAATCACCAATCGAACAAGTTAGTGCTTGGCATCATTTTAATTCATAGTAAACCACCGAAGTAGGTGAAATGGCATCGTTTTTAATATATCTCATATTGTGAGTGCCTTCACAACGAGTTGCTCTGATATTGAACTACCTCGAATAAACAACGCTCCGACAATACTTCGCCAATAGATTCTCGGCGGATACCATCACTCCACAACCCCTGGGTGGTGGTACCCGACGATAATAAGTAACGTTAGTCTTCTCCATTGGCGAAGCTTTGCCTATTGGAGGTAGTGCAATATCAGGGCAACTCGTTGTGAAGGAATCACAATATGAGATACATGTATATCGAAAACGATGCCATATCACCTACTTCGGTGATTTACTATGAATTAAAATGATGCTTGGCACTAACTTGTTCGATTACCAAATGTTTATATTGTTTAATATTTTTTAATATTAAAAATAAATGATTTCTATATTTTAAAACGTATTAAGTGGGAAAACGTAATTATAATAGTGCACTGTGTATTCTTTATCACGAACTTTTTATGCGGGAAAACTTTTTACCCGGGGAACTTCTTACGCGGGAAAATAATACATGACAACATACAGAGTTGAAATTGGGACTTAAGAAACCAAACTTAGTACAGGGGAAAACTTCTTATGCGGGAATTTCTAATCCGGGTTCTACTGTATTTATTTATTTATGTATGTATTTATTCATTACAATCTGCTCGCGCGCGTTACATGCAAATAGCCCGTGAACACACTTCAAAAGACAAATACACGATACGGATAACGTATCGTGCATTTAATATTTAATTCTAATTTTCTCTTGACTGTTTTATTTCTGTCAGTCCAGCCAGGTACGCACGATCAACAAAAGTCTCCAAGAACCGAAAATGACAAAAGCATTTTGTCACATTTTTCTCACCCGTAGAGTCCATAGTCTTTGTGCTTGCATGTACGCTTTTGAACCACATTTTAATTTGTTACCTCTACATCTTTTCCAGATATTTTTTATACCCTGGTAGTTTATTCCTATTTTCCATTTTTATATATATATATATATATATATATTTCTTGCCCATTTCTTGGCTTGGGAATTCTTTCCAATCCTTTTCTCCATCCTTTTGTTTCAGACATAATTCAAATTGTGAACTGGGTTCATTATCTGAATCACTTAAATTAGGTTTTATAAGATTAATAATTAATACTTTTAACAACAAAACAGCAGTATACTCAAAGAGGAGTATAAACTGATTTTCACATTAATATGAACCACAAATCATACAGAAAAGCAACTTCAGGTGGAATATAAAATTGGACACCAACCGCACGCATTATTGAACTGTCAGCCGTGTTACATGCCTTCATCTTTCTTATCCGTTATTTGGAAAGATGGCTCTGACTTCATTTGGATAGACCACTCCTGCATACTGAGAAACAGGACTTTGAAATTGTTCTCAGCACTACAGTGACATATTTGTACATGCACTTGGGCGATTGTTGTATTAAGTAGAAGAGGTTGTGACTTGGATTCTCAAAAACGCTTTGTTTAAAAAGATGAATGGTTAGAACACTATTGCGTTTAGACCCACATTGTCAATATTAATTGGACCAGTCACGGGAAAACATACGTTTGAGTTTAACTGAGCATATCATATCAAATATTAGCTAGCTGGTTACCACCTAATATTTATTAGTTTCCCGATAATATTATTGTCATTGCACATTTTTGATGGTTACTAAATAAAACATTGTATTATTACGATGTTAAATATTGTATTGTATTATTAGAGTATTGCAACGATACAATAATATTGAATTGTATTGTATTATTATTGTATTGTATTATTATTATTAGTAGTAATATCATGAATCTCTGTGGTAATATCAGTGATGGTAGTAGTAGTATTATGTTATATTTTTAGTAAATCAAAATGATTGTTATACATTATATACCTGATTGCATTGTATGCAACGAGTAGCGAATTTTTCTTCGTAGCATGCTGTGCAGTAGATATCGTTATCTCGGGGAATAAAGCTTCGAGTTCCAATCGGATTTCTACACATGCAACAGCAGAAACACTTTTCGTGCCATTGATGACCTTTATACTCCATTTTCTTAGTTCCTAAAAGAAAAATAATACAGTTAAAATTATTGTCAAACAGTATGTACCTATACAAAAGGACAAAATAAAAAATAATGTCGTCATTCAAAAATATCAAATCCCTTCTGACAAAAAAAACTGATTTGCACTGCAGATTGAGTCGATGTTGACCTTCCTCACATTCCTACTCTCTCTCTCCACAGTGTATTTTCGGAATTTATAGAGAGTTTGTCGTTAAATAAATAGCCATTCAAGACAAGGTTGTTCTGCCACGCGTTCACTCTGGGTGGTATTAGCCGGTCTCTGGCTGAGGTATAGATTTTTTTTCCCAAGAAACTTCTGTTTCCTCCCACGTACATAGCGATCAGCCTAGATTTCCATACTGCCATTATCATTATTATTATACTATTATATTATTATTTGTGCATTATGTTATTAAAACGTCGAGAGTTTTAATTAAATTTGAAAGTGTCTGAAATTCAGCCTAGACACACTAGGAGGGAGTACATAAGAGCTTTGTCAATCAATTCGGCCTTGGAAAGGCTGTACAAGGCTCATTGGGGTAGAATTTTTCTCAACGTGGTCTGTGCTTGTAAACAGGAAAGATTACTTTTATATGGGTGAGGTAGAAGGATATTTGCTGATGCTATCGAGACAGTACTAGGTAGGTCAGAAACTGCTAACATTCTAGCTGGGATAGACAGATTAACTACAAGCGTAGGCAGAGATTAAAGTGATCCTTGTACTGTTTCTATCGAAACATGCAACAGCCTGGGAGGCAAGGTATCGAGGATTACAAGGCCTGCTGGGAATTCTTATGAAAAAAGGAAATAAATGGGCTGTTTTAGGGTAACTAAGAGTAAAAAGAGGTGCATATATAACTTGCATGGTTCTAGGAGCATAGTAAATAAATTTGTTGAATTTGAAATACTGTTTAAGTCGTCGAATGCAGACATTGTAGGAATGTCGGAGATTTGATGTCACTCAGACATAAGGAATGTACAATTTCAGTATTGGGAGTACAATGCGTACAGAACGACAACCAAGATAGGAGGGGGAAGGGGTTATGCTCTTAGTTAAGAATCATATAAAATCTATCTAAGGAAGTACGTCCGGTCGATATGGGTGGCCAGTGCAAATTTCAGTCAGTTTGGTTTAACTTAGCACTGTGAAAACCAAAATGAGAGTAGGAGTAAAGTGTTATAAACATAATGACTGTGATGAATATATATATATAACAAACAACTGTAGAGGCATGAGTGGGACAGTAAATCAGAATGTCTTATAATGAGCTCTTTAATTTTCCAAGTGTTGACTCGAACTTGTGGATTGGTCACCCACAGAGTAGCAGAACTGTATTGGATTTATAGGATGACTGTTTTTATATCAGCACGTTAGAGAGGCAACAAGAGAAAGGATTATTCTCGATCTGATTATCAGCAGCGACTCTTCATGCATTAAGAATCTGTAGATAAAAGAACCACTAGGTGGCAGTGATCACAGTGTATTGATATGGGATATACTTAAGGAAAGAGGGAAGCGATTTTGCTTTCATAAAGGTGACTACAGTTGTCTCAGACACTCTTTAAATTCAATTATATACAGTAGGACCAACTGTAGGTGCTACCAATAGCAACATTCTAAATGGGAAGCAGTCAGGAAAGCTACTAGGCTTTTTATACCAACTAAGAAATACTGTTTTAGGGTTAGACCTAAATGGTTGTTTCTCAGATAAAGTAATGAGACTCGTTACAGAAAAGAAAATGCTTCGGATGCATATAAATTGCCAGGTGATACAGAAGCCTACCGTAGATATAAACTAGTCTGCAATAAAGTTAAAAAGGAGATTAGACAATCTAAGGCAGATTATGAGAAGTGTTTGGCGAAAAATGCAAAGAAAAACAGCAAAGACGTCTTTACTTATGTAAACACTAAATGGAAGGGGATGAATTACATTGGCCTACTCGATATCATTGATTTAACTGTTGACGATCCTGCACAGGTTGTTAACAAGTTGATAGGTATTTTGCATCTACATTCACACATAAGGAATTCTTTTGGGAACGCGACGCGATGAAGGTAGTTTATCAAATTTTAACAGGTAAGTAAATGATTTTGTGATAACTGAGAAGAAATTGGAAGAGAAATATAGCTCTTAATATAACAGTTAATTTTTTATGTCACTGGACGCATTGTAAGAGTGATTGCTATCCATTAATTACTTCTGGCCAGCGATTCCATTTTAAGGGACGATAAAATTCGCACATTAAGGAACTCTTCGATATAAAAATAAAATCCATAAGCGTAGTAAATTTTGAGAAATTTTCAGCCTTCATATTTCTTAAATTGTACACTGTTTGTTCGACCAAAATGTTTAGGTCACAAACATGGCAGTTTACTGTTTCTCATAAAAATATTTATATAATAATTACTAACTTTGCATACATAATTATTTCTGTAATTTCAAGTCGTACAATTCACAAGAATGTGTTTAACATTTTAAAACACTTGCTAATAAATAACAAATACTCAACACTTTTACTATGGGGGAAAACGTGATTATATCGGTAAGCTATTAAAAATTACTCAGCACATTAATTATAAACCTACGGCTATTCTACAAATCCCTACGAGATACTCCTTTTCTAACGAAGAAACAAGTTTTTGATTATAAATAAAATATACAGGTTTATCAGAACGAAATATAAAGATATTTACTATTGCTGTTATTATTAATATTTCTTATAGACTGGTTTTCTATTTACCTGCTCTAAATACTTCTCCACAGCCATCACACCTAGTAGCAAAGGATGCATCGTAACAGCCGGCACAGTATACCTTTTCGGCCTTCGAGCCGAATGGTTTATCCACTAGGGACACTCGGCACTTGTTACAAAGGAAGCAGGTCTCATGCCAGTGTTTTTCCTTATAAGAAAGGTCCTAAGGAAAAGAAAAAATAACACGTCGTGCATTTATATATTCCATATATATAGCCATTCTTTTTCAATTAAAACAACAAAACTGTGCATTTCTAAATTAATATAGCCAGGCAACCGGGACCTTTATTTTTTTACCGAAAAAAAAATCATGTTGGATCGATGCTGTCGACACAGAGAGAGAGAGAGAGAGAGAGAGAGAGAGAGATCCTTGGATCCTTGTGAAGGGTCTTTTGAATCCTGTGTGGTCTTGCGTTTGTGGTAGTTATTTGCACAGTCCTACATTTCTTGTAATGTATCACCATAATCATCTGAAAGCGAGTAAGTCGGCCTTCCATAATATTATTTGTCCTCTGAAGCCTATCCAAGAAGGGGACAATATGGATAGTATATATTCCAAACAAGTCAAACAAGTGGGGATGCAGATCTAGTTTCGTCCATAATGGCCTGCGGTGATGTGCTCTTTGTTGTGGGTATTAAACGCCAGGACGGTTTGGGTAGACTTTAGTCAGTTTCCTGAACGAAACCTCCAAGTTTCTATGAGATAAAAACCATATGGGCCCCTTCCGAGGCATGGTTTGAAACAGGCCTGTAAAAATTCGTCCCATCTCGAACCAAGATCTTTTCCACTCATTATCGAAGAACGGCGATCATAACCAGTGTACTAACTGTGAGGTTGCCTGAGATGATCGTCATTTCAGTTTGCAAAAGCGAACCAACTCTTCCCCTCCTGTCCATTATGTCGTCAACGGTTTGATAAACAACTTTTAGTTACTAAAATATGTTATGAGATATTTTTACTTAACATACATAATAGAAAATTTTAGTAACATATTGCTAAACACTTTAGTAACACTAATAGCTAACCAGCTACGTGATAATATCTTCTGAATTCCAGGTATGTACTTTCAGCTGCATTAGATGAAGAATTCAAGTTTCAAGTTTCTCCAGAAACGTTTGATTTGTGGCATTCATTTCTGATAATTCAAAATTATAAATATTCCGAAAAAGTAAATTCATAATCATCGGCTTTGGTGCAAAAGTAATACCAAAGAATTTCACTACAAGTATTTTTAGCATCATATATTAAGGCGCAAGTTTTCACATTTCTCCTGTTATATTAGGTTAGATTATGTGTGTATGTTAAGTCCCAAAGCAGCTGAGGTTAGGAGGCTTTAGCATATTGTCTGTAACTAGGGGTCCTCTTCGGTCGGTTAATCCGTTTTCTGGATGAACATCTGAGTTTTCGTGATAAAAAACATGCAACTCGCGCATAATAACTTAATTGCGTTATGAAAAAAAAAAGCCCAATGAAAGTCGGATCACCTGGTTTAGGGGGAACAGTGGTTATAACTACAGAGTTCTACTCATTTGGAGAGAGAGAGAGAGAGAGAGAGAGAGATCACATTGGATTAATTACTATAATTAATAACCACTCTTAATTATAGTAATTAATCCAATGTGATTAATACCCATCATCAGACCATGCTGCTGTCAGACTCCTGTTGCCGATGCTGACGAAGCAGGAGTCTGACAGCAGCATGGTCTCATGATGGGTATCGGTAAGATGCCTGAAACGTCACCTTAAATGTATAATGGTTTGGGCTATAAGCTTAATAAACTATATTATTAATTTCACGTGTGTAAGAGTGGTTATTAATTATAGTAATTAAACTTCACGGAAAACAACCATAACGTCCTTCCCTAACTATATCACATTGGGTTATTTCTTTGTCTACGCACAAGATTAACTCTGTTTATATAATCGTTTCCTACTTCATATAGGAGAAAGAACGTCCGATTTCAACAAGTTTAGTCAAACTCTACATTATAGAAAAAGAATACTCCGTAGTGGTTTGCCAAGGCCACCAATATTATAACCTCAGGTTATAATATTGGTGGCAACGTATTTTCTTACTATGTATATAATTATGCTATTCGATGTACAGTATATTCTTATGTTATGTATTTTGAAACTAATATTCTGTACACTCACTTAAGGTTTAGTTTTCCCAATTCATTTCTCTATTTTTCTAATACTTTATTTAACTTATTCATTATTATTGCACTCTTTTATTTATTTTTTTTTGTTTATTCAGGAAACTTTGCCTTTACATTATATTGTTAACCCCAGGCCACCGCGCCATGAAGGGCAGTTGCAACGGCACTATTGTGTACATCACTATCTCCATGTTGCAGTAAAGATTTATCTCGTAATGCCTTTCAATGTTAACACCAACCAACAGGTAATTTTGCTAAATATTGTAATGAATGTAATTTTGAAGTGTGGCGTTTTTTTATTGTGTTGAAAAAAGTCCTCTTATGCCTTTCGCCATTATCTGAGCAACTCCTTCAAGATTATCATCTGACACAGAGAACTGCAGCTGTCAACTCATTTGTTTGCTTTTGAAGTGTCAACTCATTTGTTTGCATTTGAAGTGTAAGATTTTCACTTAAACTCAGATTCAGAAAAAAAAAGGAATTGGACTATTAACCGTGAATACGTAATTTACAGACATGATATACCGATGCCTTTTGTTTTAGTTTCTTCGGAGTTTGCTGTGATTAAAAAACAATAACAATAGTCAACCCAAAATAATAGTGTGTCTTTGTTGTGTAACATGAAGACAGTAGTTCCGAGACACAAAGAGTACGAAAATTGTGACTTTTAGCAAAATTTGTAAGAAACTACGAATTTTTCGTTCGCAAAAACTGCATAGGTCGTTAGTCACATGTCTTGTCTACTCCGATGTTTTTAAATCGATATTACTAGTGTATTACACATAGCAATGTTTTATTTCTTTCCTAAGCTAGTCAGTATGATATGAAACGTTTCAAGGTGTCAGAAGGTATTTTCTTTACTTTCAAGAAAGCCAAAGAATATAAAAAAAACCAAGAAATTGTTTTTCACAGATTATTATTAACTTTCTAAGAGCTATTGCCCTCCTTATATCTCGATGTAGAAAATAGCGGAAGCTTACATTTCGCTGCCTATCGTCTTTCTTATGTTCCTTTTCTTGATATTTGGATATTCGGAAAAACTATAAAACTCAGACCTGAAAATTTCTATTTCTGTCGTTCTTTGCATGAACAGGCTTTACTGTATTTATTAATAAGGAACACATGCCTATTAATGCTTGTGAATACCTTCCTAAGCTATTCATCCTATATGATAGGGACTCAAAAAAGGATGTTCCAAAATATCTATAGACTGTAGTATACAGACTAGAATATGCAATATAATGCACTACCCACTAGTATGAACTGGAAGCATTAAATTCAGCGGACTAATTTTAGATATAACATGTTATGTAAATACTGAAGTAGTGTTGTGAGTTAGGACTTGAGAAAAGTTGTATGGCAGAGGTGTTCCACCCAATGCCTATTTTTTTTTTTTTAAGGCAGTTGATACAACAGCTACACCCGATCTCTGATGGGTCTCTGCGATGATGTCCGTATGATAATAGGAGTTACAATTCGTTTCACTTGCGACGAATTTGACGGTCATATAATGACTATCTGTTCCCTTTCTTTTACGACATACTGGTAAATGGAAGGCAATCAGATTGCCGAAAATCATAATGCGCAATCAAAACGCCGACAAACAAAACTGCGCTTGGGTGAAAATCCCACATTTCGGAGTTTTGACATTCTGAAATCAAAATGCTGATACCCTCAAAACATCGATGCCTAAAACGCTGAAAATATCGAAATGCTGACACTTCAAGACGCCGATTGATCAAAATGCCAACATGATCAAGACGCCGATTGAACAAAATGGCAGCTGATTCCAAAGCTAACTGATCAAAACGCCGACGGTCAGAATGCCACGCTCGTGGTCAGCACAGTGGTTATAATCACCGTCCTTCCCATATCGGGTGGAAAACGTCCATGTTGCAAGGAACTTTTATGGGCTTTTTTCACTTTGAGGCTGAGTTAGGGTCTCACGCGAGGAGAGCAAGTTTTTTCTCCCGGAAACACGGGTTTTTCGTCCAGCAAGACAAGCAAGGCGGCCAAAGAACACACGATTTATGGACATAATGCACATGGGTGGATTATTCTCAGGTAACCCTAATATGAATTTTTTTTTTTTTTTTTTTTTTTGTCAGAAAAACTCAGAATGCCACAGGAAATGCAGACAGACAGTCAATAAAAAGTTAAATGCCAATCGATCGGCACATAGAGATTTTGTTTTATTTTGTCCCAAATTATGGATTCAGTGGCGTATTATTGGTAGAACGACACTGGATTTATAAAGCCCTAATAAATAAGGGAAGTCCGCCAGAACCTAGAAATATTTTCCTTATAGTGAAATTTCGTTAAAATAGTATTCGTTGTAATGGGATTTTAGCGTGATAGCAAATCCATTCTAACTTTTCGTTATGAAAACATGAATTTATCACCGCATGGTAACTTCTGTAACTCGTTAAAAACTTTTCATCTGAAATGTTTAAATTCTTGAAAACAGATAAATTTTACGTAATAACAATGCAATGTTTTGGTATTTATAAGCTGTGGGCATATTGATTCATTTGAGTTATAAACAGATTACTATTTTGAAAAGTCGGCGGCTGAACAGTTTGATGTTCTGAACCTTTCTGGCATTCTGTTCTTGTCAGAAACAACTAAACAACACACACGTGCGCACATACACTTCTGGCCATTTTACAGGGTTCTATGTGAGCAAGTGTACCACGACGGAGTTGAGCTGACGTTCAGGAGCTGCCCAACATAAGACACAACACATGTACATGTCCATTTTGATCCAGTAGCCCCTCTGACTGTTGATATGTTGAATTTTTCAGGATTTGGTTTCGACGTTTTTATCACTCAGTGTTTCGAAGTCTCGGCGTTTTGAACCGTTGACATTTTGATTGTCAGCAATTTCATTTTCAGTATTTTGTTTGTCAGGTATTTGAACACACCCCTGGAAAATTGACATACTTGCAGTGTTTTATCTATAGCACTTCCTGGCAATAAGAAATGATTCAAATTCCAAGGGATTTAGTTTCTATCTTCGTCTCATCCTGTTTTGATTTTTCATCTACGCACGGTCTGGGTGAAGAGAAGCTACAGTTTTTCGAGTGACAACAATATCTACTCCATTTCGCTCTCAAGGCTATGATCTTCCACACTGTGTGAAAAGTCTTACGTTCGATTCCTCGTTCGGACTTGAAGATATTCCATTGGTCTTTTCTCTATTCTTCTCATATTGCATCCGAGTTCGTCGATCTTGGCCGACATGAGGTTCTGGTTATATGACTTTCTGTCGGAAATCCGGAATTTCTATCATATAAGCAGGCAAACTGATCATAAAGTACATGTAATTTTTCTGCATGTATTTTGTCGACTCTTGATATTTGGCTCGGCACTTATTCTAAACAACCAGTCGTTCTAATCTGATCCACAAAAATTCCTTAATAAGCGATAACAATTTTATCTGCACGTTTCATATTATCTTACCCCTCAAAATGTCTTATATCGAGTTTGCCTTTATTTCTGTTCTGTATGATTATCGTTCTCATTTACAAGAAACTCTGTTCATTATTGGATTATAGAAATATGTATCTGACTTCATTTAGAACATATTTTCGACAGCTCATTGATTATTCTTGGTGTTGCTTATCATGAAAAAGCATATTTTCTTTCCTAATAAATGTACTTTTATATCACGAGTACCAAAAAATTGTTTAGTTTCCTCATGGAGGGAGAGGCCAACTGATGTTTCCTCTGTTTTCAGACTCTAAAGCTGGAAAAATACTAAGTTTATTTATTTATTATTACTCATAGAAAACAAAGTAAGCTCCGGTGAACTTATATGAGCAGTAACACAGTAACAAAATAAAATTCCAATAAATATATATAAACCTATAAAATATGATAAAATTAAAGGTATACAAGAATGCATAGTTTAAATTATTTTATTTTTATTTTATTTATTTTTATTTTATTAATAGCAAGATACACAACAGGTAACCATTAACAGTGTATCTGAGATCAGATCAATAAACATAATAACAATAATATGAAATCCAACAGAACGATAAACATTGATATAGATTCAAACAATAAAAGCATATGTACAAAAGAGGATTGTATTAAGTTAAGTTACCGGTAAAACAAGTAATAATTAATCCGTTAGAGAATAGAAAAATAATATAACAAATAATAAGCTACAATAATTAGATGTGAGCTAGTCACTTTGCAGTTTAAGAGAGGAGGCAAACTTGTGGATGGAGTTCATCAGTGATTGGGAGTTGTCAAAGAAGTCAATGAGAGAGTCATTTGCTGATTTGCTGATTCTGTTCAGTGGACTGAACTTCATAAAGTCCGTGTTGGCAGAGTCAAGGCGAAACGGTGTAAGGTTCCTGACATTATCTACAGGGAGCATTGAAGTTTATTTTACTCAGGATATCAGATGCTTCATAAATTCCAGTGATCAGTATAGGTACATTAAAATAAATGAAATTTAATAAATTATTATATTAAGTATTTTATCGTTTAAAATTTTGCAAATGCAAAGACTTCCTTATCTTAATCTTCCTTTTTTTATAGAGACGAAAGCTCATTATAACTCAAGGTACTGTGTATAAATATTCTGTGAAAGGTAGGTTGTTTTCAATTTCATCAAATATTTTAAAAATTTCACTTGAATATTCTCTAATAAAATAATATAAAATGAATATTCCGTGAAACTAAACTGGGGAAGTGTAATCTAAAACAAAAAATAGTGCGTTTTAAAAGTTGTGTAAGCAGTTTTTTTTTTTTTCTGGAAAAAGGAGGCATACACCCAAATAGTTTAAAAGCTTTGCTAATGAATGTAAGATATATGCTATGCTATGCAATATTTTGGTTTAGCTTATATTGATGATCATGAAGCTGTTTGCAAGGATTGGCAAAGGTTATACTATGTATTGCATTTTTGAACATTGAGAACATTATAAAATTGTTATTTTCGGCTCAAATTTGAAAGATATATAAGGCTCATTGTAATACAGAATTATTTTTAATATTATAAACACATCCTTAAACAATTGAAGATCGTCTTCATGTGCATGAAACTGCACATTAACGTCGCTAATTTAAAAGGTCATTCATTTGTAGAGGTAAATAATAAAAAAAAATTAGAAGAACAAGTCCTGAAGAACATCAAAATTTTAATAAAATCATGAGATTGTGTATTATTATAAGTGACCTTATTTTTGATTGTGAACTTGAATATGAAATAAAAAGGGCATATCACAGAAGTTTTCACGCTGCTGGTATATTTGTATAATGCCTTAAGCTTATTTGCTTTTGATCTTTCCATCTCATTATATAGTTAATTTTCTGATTTACCATGATAGATGATTTTCATTTTCGTGCAGATCTGGATTTAACCATTATCTAATTATTTTCATCTAGCGCTGTTTGCTGTAATTTCCCTTGGATTACTGATAGTATTTTTATTTTATGGTTTTTCTGGTCTTTTCATGAAGTTGTTTACAGCACGTACTGTAAACAGTACGTGCTGTAAACAACAGCACGTACAGGGAGCATTGAAACAAAAAATAGGGTATGTAGGGTACTTTCTGCTAAACAGCTTTAGCAGAAAGTACCCTACATACCTGACACATTTGTCAGCAGTCCAAGGCAAACTGCGTCGTTCTTGATATACTGAGCTACTATCCTGGAGAAGTAGCCAACGTTCTGAAAGCCAACCAGATCACTAGAACACTCCACTCCCCTCCCCCCCACAATCCACATGGATCTCTCGCTCCCTTTTTTTCTTCTGTCTGTAATGTAAAGTGAATGATCCAGGACTTTATAAAATTAAAAGAACGAAAGTTTGACAGGGACACGGGACAAACAGTGAAGATGATTTATAAAACTTATCTTCACTCTCGCGCACATTCTGTTATATTTACAGATCAGTGGAATTTAAAAAAAAAATGAATAGACCAATTATTATAATATACTTTATACATTTATTTTAGTCTTATAAAAATATACAAATTAAATATCTTAATGCAAGTAATATTGCATTAAGATATTTAACATTTTAAAGCAAATCGCCACAAGTTGTTCAAGTCTGATACTGTACTATAACTAAAGAGAAGTACTGTTTCTCTATTGTGTAATACTGAGACAACTCACGGCGCTTTGTTGGCAACATAAAGTTCTTGATGCATGTATGGCAAGCTTACGAGTAGTTTTCTTTCCCTGGCTCCATACAATAATGATGCTTTTGCATTAAACTTACCGTTAACGCTATGTAGCTCTCATAGTCCTTAAGCTTGTTAGCTAAATATTTTAGGATGATATTACTTATCATCCTAAAATACTTAGATAAATACTAAATATTATTTAACTCCCTGTTTTTTAACAACAGTTATTATTATATTAATAACTGTCATTTAGGGTACCCCTTTTGATGCACTAAGGTTCGGTATTAGAATGCCCTGGAGTATCTGAAATAAATGAATCATCGTACAGAAGACATCCCTTTCTCTGTAAATATCTTGCTTATGAATGTGACATGGTTGAATAAAAATGAGTAGTCACTCTGTAGCGAATTTAGTGAATTACAGTACTTACCTTCATTCACTAATGTTGGCATTAGTAAGTGATAAGAAGTCGCAATTTTTTTCAAGAGTGATATCTTTATACTTGTTGAATTGATTAATGGACATGGTTTTGAAGCGATCAACATCACTTTCAAGTTTTAAATCTAAACATCTGTAGTTGTTTCAGTCATCAATATCCTACGATCAATATCAATATTCTGATGCTGAGTTAACGAAGTTTCCAAATGAGTTTTTGACAAACGCTGCACTGTTCATTCTTCGCATGTCATATGATAGGCCTTACGTGCATATAACTTTTCAACTTCCAAATCAATCTGAATCTGATAATCAATCATTGCAATGAATGATGACCCCCCCCTTGAAACATTGCTTCCAATTAGCCCAGTTGATTGTATTTCAAAGTGTCATTCCTGATCAATCATCTGCATAAACATGCCAAATCCCTAACCATTCACCGTTCCGAGTTTTCTCAGTTTTTAAAAATGTGTCTTCACTCCACGCTCTCTGCTCTTTCAACAGAGTTACTATCACTGAAAGGGCTAAAGCCCGGTGGCCCTCTTCTCTAACCACCAGCTTTAAAATTAAACAACAACAAAAACAGAGGCCTAAGAAAAGACCGGAGGTCTTCAGAATTTAATTCAATACTCTATTGCAAATTGCAGTACAAGACTGAAATTACTAACCTTAAAGCTTACAAGGAGGCTATCCTTATAAATAGCAGGAGCCATATTCTGAGAAATACTCATGCCTTCCTCCCCTTTTTGACTTGATGGGCTCTAGTTAAATAATATAAACGTGTTCTTTAACTGTTCTGCCCGACCAGCTTCTTCGAAATTCCGCTGAGTTTATTAAGATCACATGACCTCAACTTATAGTTGCAATCAACTGTATTCCATCTTCTGCAACTTTATAGGATCCGATGGAGTACGCAGTTCATTTTCATCGGCTTTAGCCTTCATCTTCTTGACTCAGTGATATCGATTAATGGTTTCTACAGCTGCTGTTGTAGGCTTTTAGGCGTATCAGCAATTTAAGCCATATTGCACTGTATATAATATGACTGTAAATTGCATGTGTTCTGTGGTCGATTTTCTGTGTGCTGGACGAAAAACCCGATTTAAAAAAAACAAAAAAAAAAACATGCTACCCTCACTTGAGAACGACTAACACAGCCACATTGTGAAAAGGCTAATAAAAATTCCTTGCGTCGTTGAACAGGATTCAAACTTAGTTCTTTTCCACCCCGTGTAGGGAGGACAGTGATTACGCCAACTGTTCTACCCATGAGGGCCAGTTTTCTCCAGCAGGAGTACTTCCAATACTTTTCACTTCAGTGGAATCTATACTGTGCAATCTATACCGGTTTCAAAAGTAGCAACCATTACGCAAATAACCAGCTTCATTTCCATTTACTATGCACGAAACTTGTTCAGTGTTCAAGAAGGCATTTTTTGTTATCCTCATTATATATTTTCTCTCTGAAAACCAGCCAGATAAGTTATATCTCTCCCTTCATCGATACACAGTCATAAACTTGTTGTCAACAGCTATCCAAATTCCTAATTTTTTAAGCATAATTTATTTAGAGATAGGCGAGGAGACAATGATAACACACATTTACCTCACATTTGCATTTTACATTAAAATCATGGAGTTTCTATAGCTTTTCGAAGCATATTATAGCATGGCATGCAGCTTCCAGCGTAAGGTTGACTTCGATTTCTCTTTGTAGTATTTTGATGTATAGACAAAATAACTTGATGTACACTCCCATATAATACCACATAATGTATTAACTTTATGCTACCGTTGCATTAACCGAATGGCTTCCTGAAATAACTATGCAACGTTACATCTAATTCTATTTATTCGTGATATCTTTAAAGTGAATGGACAAAATATCTATGTTCGTCCAGTGTAATTTGCTTACGTTCTTTTTTCCAAGTTGCTGATTGTGAAGGGTACTCAGTAAATAAAATAAAATAAAATATAACTAATTATTAAATAAGTAACTCTAGTTGATATCATTACACCTTCGATTCTAATGTGTTTTTTTTTTTTTTTTTTTGTAAACCTTTACCTTCGCCCAGCAACAAAAGTTGTCGAATAGTTGAACTCGAGAATCCTAGTTGGCACTCTGTTGATCTACCTCTGTCTGTTCATCTGTTGGGAAAAGTAATATCCAGCCAGTCGTACACTAGAGTGGAGAAGTGAGAAGAAACCCAATCCTGCATAAAGAGAAGTTGATGTGAATTTGGCCATTTTTTTTTTATACACCAGCGAAAACAAATGTCGGGAGCATGTCAACAAACACAACACGTTCAAAAATCGTCGTCTGCCTGCAGGATGATATGAGTCCCAACAATTACTAGCAAAAGCCTTCAACTTGACTGATTCAAAAAAAAAAAAAAACCAGCTCCTGACTGCAGGATGTTGTTTAAAAGTGCAGGCCGGTCCTCCTTCCACCCAAGCATACTTTCCGCGAACTTCAACACCTTCTGTCACATTCCTCTGATGATAGTTGCCGGACGTAATGCGGTTTCCGAAGTCTTGACTTCAGTTCTTTTGTTAGAATGTTCTGCTCAGCATGATACTTTATTTCAGTTTCCACCACACATTGCCTTGTGGATTTTTTGGGCTTCTTCTGAATCCTCCCAACTGCCTGAACATTTTTTGCCGACGTGGATGCGGATGTTTTTCCATCGTGTTTACCTTCGGTGACTGATCTTGTTTTTATTAATTTTCTGTGGTATGTCTTAATGGTTTCTGGGCCCATTGTTTCACGTCGTTGGCGTTGTATGTGTCACACTCTCTGCACGTATTCCGCAAATCCCATACTTAATATATCGTCGAAATTGGGGCTCTATCCTTATATTCAGGTCCTACTTTATTTGGAATTAAAGAGAAAAGGTTTGCATTGCGTTAAATGGCATAAAATTCCCTACCAAATGGGCATTTGGTAGAAAATGTACGCATTCAATCTACCTTATGCACTAATAAGTAACACAAGTTTCAAAATAGGGAGTAGCTTTCCAGTCACCCTGTACACTGTCATGATTTATGTAGTGTGGTACAAACGTATGTTTGTGTTTGATGTAGTACCGATATATGTATACCTGAAAGTGAAATGGATGCTGATACTTTCGGAAACATCAATATAGCTCTTTGAATTGAGCAATGGTTCATTGTTACTTTAAAAGGAATGGGCATTTGAAAATGCTACTAAGACAAGATTTGCGGTTATGTTTTGAAGAGCGTGATGGAGACAGTTTAATTTCGAACAGCCAGGCTAAAGTCCTGATCTCATCAGTCCAGTTGAACATACTGATATGAACCAGAACAACGAAACTACCATAATTATTCACTTCCCTTCTCGTTTGCGTTGTGTACAACACTGTTGTCCATTGAAAATTATTTCTCATGCATATGGCTGCTATGCTATTCGCAAGGGGACCGTCCACTGTAATATTTGACACCTTAATAAAATGAATTGCGTCACTGTGTTGGTACAGTCTTTTCAAAAATCGTTACAGTACAGTATATATGTTGATACTTGAATCATTTTGGAATCTAATAGCACGTATTTGAAAAGTAATATGCATAACACAAATATTACATTTCGAACAGAAAATTATTTCGCTTTCTAACAACTTAATAGTAAACAATTAAACATCAATTAATATTTAAATATAAATAACTTTACCTTGGAATCGATCCCTATAAGCTTGCTACACTCTTCACATGAGTTGGCAAAAACCTGTTCATAGCAGCGAACACAGTAAGGGTGTTCATCTCTCAGCACATAACGCTGTCCCGTCAGGGATTCGTCACACTGCCAGCAACAGAAGTGACCGGAATGCCAGTCTTTGGACATGGCTTTCGTATATTCGCCAGAGAAGATAAGCTACATAAAATAAGAATTGGATGCATTTCAATAAAGTTATAAATTTATTCAATTAACAAAATAAAATTCAATGACTAAAAAACTATAATGCTAAACTAAATAAAAAAAAATCATTCATTTACGATTAGCTATTTAAATGATAATACCGATTGTATTATCCTTTTAGAGCATATTTATAAAATTAGGTAATCTTTATCAAACCGACTGAATTTTTTTTGCTATTATTAACGAGCTCGTGGTTACCACATGCACATGAATGAATATTTTACAAACCAAAAGTTTTCTTCGTGTGTTGTTTATTATCTATTTAATAACCACATGTAATTAAGTTCATACGTAAAATTAGGTAATAAGTATTTCAGAATGATTAGAAAAAAAATCGGCTCGTACACCAGCAAAATTCCAGCGAAAGTTTTGAAGACCGGCGTCCTACGGTAATTTCAAGCAAAATTTTCTAATTGAATAATCAAATAATTAAAATAAAAACTTACCCTAGTACTCTTATATGTATTAAAAATTTGGTTTATATCGGACTGTAAACATGAAGGCTATTATAGAGGAGGGGTGCATATAGATAAACATGGTGACCTCATATGCTCGTTTTTCATTTTGGAAAGTAAACTTGAGGCATTCATGTCAGTGTCCCCCTCGAGGCGGAGAGCAATTATTTAGTGATTTTAACTTATATTTTTAGTTATTTTGAATATTCTCCTATATGTTAGAGAAATTCCCACTAACCTGGATATCAAGAAGGTACTTTTGAACCAAAGCAGTGTCTGATTTCTTTACAAGCCAGCGGATCGATTCATCTCAATTGTGCAGTTTCGTCTTTTTACAATTTGCACGATTAATTCAAGTTTAAAAGAAATTTAAAGGGTATTGTTATTAGATATGGTTAGTCGCTTAACTATTTGTGCGCATTTTCTTGTGATGAAATAAGTAATAATCAGGAATTTTCTGAAACGTGAGGCTTCGATTTTAAATGCGTTTTGAGACTATTGGGAATCAATAATTTTCAATAATTACATAAATTTTCTTCAGTACATAGACGGGCAGCTCAGCACTGAGAGTGGACAGAATTATTGTTTTTGCTTCTCTAAACTAAACCGAATGGTAGGTATATTTACACTGTATTTTCACATTGACATGAGCACCTTTGTTCGGATTATTTTTATTGTATGATTCACTATTTCTCTACTCTTCTCATTTTCTCGTTACGGGTGACTTCAACCCTCCTCTTATAGACTGGAATAGGAAGACTTGAATGCACTATATGGCAATAAATTTTGAACAAACTGGATAATTGCTAATTATCCAAGCATGCCTAAGGGGGTCTGATATCTAATACTAGGGGGATAATTATTCTCACTAAGGATGATAACTTCCTAAAATACTTAACAGTGGAAGAACCAGTATCAGACAGTAACCACAGTATCATAAAATGGGTTTGTCTAAAGAAATCTGTGGTGAAAAATAAAGACGAGAGCTTCAATTTCAAGAGCGGGGCATAATAATAATATGAGATTTCTTGGAATCGAGTAACTGTAGAGCTACAGTATGGTGTCTGATACAAATATGCTGTGCGAACTATTCATGGTATTTATCTTCGAACCCCCAACCGCATTTATATCAGTGGTCAAGTTCCATAAACGCAGGATGCCAAAATGGATAAATGGTGAGTTTAACAGCTTAAAGAAAAAGAAACAAGCACGGAACAGTTTCAGACAATCACAGTCTAATCTCAACGATGTCCATTTCCACTTGCAGTCTGCCAAACCCCATGTACTATTTCTCACAGAATCTCAGTTATCGGTTGATTCAACTACTGCTCATCTCAGATGCCCAAATTATTCGCTGTATGATTCCTTTCGCCTCAAAGTGGTACTTGTGCATATGTCCCTTCTGATATTCCCTGTCAGAGACTTGGCAATTTGGAAACTCCTCTCTTTGATCTTCTCTGGCTTAAAATCTCTCTATCTCATTGTGTCAAATTCATCTGTTGTCTCTACCGTTCTCCCAACTCCACTAATCACTTGGAGCTCTTTGACTTCCTCTCTTTCCAACTTGACTTTCTCCAGTCCAACTTTCCTAACAGTAAGTTAATGTTCACAACTCCAGCTGGCTTCCGTTTTCTAGTCACACCGATCCAGCTGGTCGAGATGCTGAGGCTTTTGCAATTACTAATGACCTAGCACAGATTGTTCATTTACCTTCAAGAATACCGGACAATCCTAATCATACAGCCAATACGCTTGATCTTTTTCTCACAAATAACCCTTCTAAGTACACGGTCGATGTGAGAGATCCTTTAGGCACTTCAGATCACAACTTGGTGATTGTCTCTTTTCCAATGGAACCTTTATCTCATGGCTATTCCCAACCTCGTGTTTTTTGGCATTATAAGAATGCAAAATTGGATGATCTGCGAGACTTCTTTTCTTCTTTTCCTTGGTCGGATTACTGTTTTAAAACTTCTGATGTCAGCGTTTGCTCATATTGTGTCAGTGAAATTATTCTTGCAGGAATGGAATCCTTTATCCCACACTCCACTTCAAAATCTCGTCCTTTAAATAAACCTTGGTTTTTCAATAAATGTGCTAAGGCTGTTCAAGAGAAGAATGTTGCATATCGTAATTGGCTTGTTTCTAATTCTTCAGTTTCATTTTCTGCCTACACCAAAGCTTGCAACAATTGTAAAGCAGTTATTAATCAGTCCAAACTAGAGTTTGAACAGGCTAAGAGTAGAAAACTTGCTTCTTGCCCTAAGGGTAGCTGAGCATTCTGGTCTCTTGCCAAAGCTATTGGCCGCAACTTTTGCCCATCTCTGCTCCCACCTCTATTCAAACCAGATGGTTCTGTTGTCACTTCAGCCAAGGATAAAGCTGACCTGCTAGCATCCCATTTTTCTTCCAACTCATGTATTAATGTTCTTGGAAAAACACGTCCCACCGTTCCCAACACGCTCCATTCAATGCCTCCTGTAGTCTTCCGTCAAAAGGATGTCAGAAGGATTTTGACGAATCTTGATGCTAAGAAAGCTGCAGGTCCCGATGGTATTTCTCCTCTTGTTCCCAAAATCTGTGCTCCTGAACTTACTCCTATTCTTTGCCGCCTTTTTTCACTTTCTTATTCCAAATGTGTTTTTCCTTCTGCTTGGAAATTTGCTCATATCCAGCCAGTTCCTAAAAAGGCTGACAAATCCCTCCCATCCAATTATCGTCCCATTGCAATTACTTCTACTCTTTCTAAAGTAATGGAGAAATCAATTAACCGCCAACTCTTAAACTACCTAGAAACCTTCCGTCTGATCAACGATCGCCACTATGGACGCCGTCAGTGTCGATCCACTGGTGATATTCTGGTTTATGTTACTTATTTATGGCCTAATTCAATGGAAAGGTTCGGTGAAACACAAGTAGTTGCTCTTGACATCTCATAGGCTTTCGATCGTATTTGGCATAAAGGTCTTCTAAACAAGCTTCCATCTTATGGTTTGCCAACTGTTTTTAGTAATTGGTTATCCAGTTTTCTCTCTGATCGCTCACTGAGGGTGATGGTAGATGGCTCTCTGTCTTCTAACTTCTCCACTAATCCTGGCGTCCCCCAAGGTTCAATTCTTTCTCCCACTCTTTTCCTCTTGTATATTAATGACCTTCTTCCATTGACTGGAAATCCTATCCATAGTTTTGCTGATGATAGCACATTGCATTCCACTTTCCATTTTGAGAAACCTTGCCCTGCTCAATCAGCTTCAACTCCTCGAAAATCTGCTACCAATTCCTTAAATACCGATCTTCGGGTAATTCTCCAGTGGGGCAAAGACAACTTAGTTGATTTCAACCCTTCTAAAACTCAGTCTTGTTTTATATCTCGCAAAAAGGATTCATCTGTTCCTATGCTTATCTTTGGTGACACTCTGATTTCAAGGCAAAATGATATATCTCTTTTGGGGATTACCCTTACTTCTAATCTCTCTCTCTCTCTCTCTCTCTCTCTCTCTTGGCACAAGCACATTACAAATATTGCTTCCTCTGCATCTAAAAAACTTGGTTTTTTCTTTCGCTCTCAGCGTTACTTTTCTTCCAAACAGCTGCTCACTCTGTATAAAGCGCAAATTCACCCAGCTATGGAATATTGTTCCCACATCTGGGGTGTTCCCCCCAAAACCTCTCTCAGGCTTCTTGATTCCATTCAGAAGAGGGCAGTTAGGTTAATTAATGATTCATCTTTAACAGAGTCTCTCCACTCGCTGTCTCATAGACGTACTGTTTCTGCTGCATGCCTCTTCTACAGATACTTCCATGGGCACTGTTCCTTGGATACTTCTCAACACTGTTTACAGTAGAAATCAAGCTGAAATCACAGGGGAACGTCAAGGAGCCAGATCGCCTTAAAATAAGTGATGTGATAATCTCAGAGAAGAGGGTTTATTAGAAAAGCTACTGAGATTAAAGGAAGCCAAGGATGAGATATATTCAGTTAAAATTAAAGAGGCTGCATATGAGTGTATCAGACGGTTGGGAATGTTAATGAGGAGGTTATTAGAATATGGGAAGATCCTATTGGACTGTAGAAGTGCTAACTTCCCCAATCAACAAAGACAGTGCTAAAAAGAAGTTGGACTGCTATACACCATCGAGTTTCACTACTGTGGAAGATCATGGAAGGTCACTGAGTCTGTGATTAAGGATGCAGCTTAGAACCATCTCGACAGGAATTGTATCTTGAAAAAAATGTAGGAATGGATTTGTTAATGGGAGGTTATGCTGACAAATTGGTAAATTACAGTGATATAGTCATTAATCAGTTGGATGCATCCAACACTTTTGACATTATATATATTTATTGTCCTCATGGATAGCACAATGGATATAATAACCGTCCTCCCCACACCGGATGGTAATGCCGGGTTTAATCCTGTCAATGACACGAGCGGTCTATATGGGCTTTTTTTTTCACAGTGTGGCAGAGCTAGTCGGTCTCATGCGAGGGTCGCGTGATTGTATCGCCCGAAAACTCGGGTTTTTCGTCCAGGAAAGCACATGCAGTTTGCAGACACAATATACTGTCCCCTTAGTTTTGGCGCTTTACAGACAAAAACGCGTATATTTAGCCTTTAGTAAAGCTTTTCATATCGTCCTTCATGGAAGGTTGCTATATAAACAGGATGAAGTTGGAGTTACTGGTACGATCTTACTCTGGATCCTAGGCTGCCTAAAGATAGGACGCAGGGAGTTGTTATCACTGGTCAATTTGTAGTGTAGATCTGAGGTAACAAGTGGGACCCCTCAAGGCTCGTTATTAAGTCCCCTCCTATTTAGCTGACATTAATTTAATTTCCATAAATGATACAAATGTATTCAAGGGAAGTTGTCAGAGTTTGCTGATGATGTGAAGGTGGAAAGGATGGTTAACAATTCGAGTCAAGCTTCATTGCTTCAAAAAAAGACCTGGATCGGTTGCGTGTTTGCGAAAGTGATAACTAAAGTTTAATGCTTCTAAATGTAAGGTTATGTATTTGAGGGGTAGGAATTCTGAAATCGCGTATAAGCTTGGTGGGGAGCTTAAAGTGGTTCAAAACGAAAATCACGTAGGTGTTATGATTCCAGCTGACATTAAATTTTAAATGTAGCGTAAAAAGGCCGCTAGGAAGGCAGCCTTTCATAATTTATAGGACTTTTCCTAGTAGCGAGGACGCCATTGTCCCTCTTTACAATACTATGGTCAAAAGGCAATTGAAAAATGGATTCAGGTCTGGAGACTGCACCTTAAAATTACAAAACTTCTGGAAAAGGTTTAAATAATATGGGCAACCAGATTAGTGCTGAGTGTAAATCGATATATATATGAAGAATGTGTTTAAAATGTGTGCATTGTGAGGTTTGACAAGTAGACATCTAAGGGGTTATCTGATAGAGGTATGTATATAAGCGGGTTGTAGAACACTGAAATAAGTTTCCTGTCAATGTAGAAAGGCAATGAATTTGATTAAGTTCAAAGCAGAGTTGGATGCTACCTTTAGCATGAATATATTGTTTTATTTATTGTTATTATATTTTTAGCTGATGGAGAACATATCCGCATCAGATGTTCAAAATTTCGAATTCCGTCAGTGACCGGAGAAATTCTTTACTGTTCATTAGTCGAGACTAATTAGTTGAGCTCAGTCATAGGAAGGAAGGTTCCCCCACCCACTCATCATGCAAATCGGTCCGAGAATACACACGTTGCAGTCAAAAGACATGGCGCCTATATTAGGACTAGTGACCCAATAAAGGGAGGATGCGGGGGGGATGAAGCGGAAAATGACTACGGAAGGATGTAAATATTATTACCTCCCACTTACAACTGTGGTTGTGTGGCAACCACAGTTATTAATGCAATGAATATGTTTGCTCTGTTATCTTTCTATATATTAAAATAATTTTCCTCCTAGTGATATTTTTTCAGCCAATGGGCGAAGAGGGATGCGGGTTACGTATCATACGTAACTAGTACTAAAATACGTAACAGAAGCTTGTTTTTCTGTGGTATAACAAGCTTCTGTTATAGCGTGATCATCCTAGATAAAACTCGTGCACGCGCTTTGTTTATCTAGCATGAAGCATGAGCACGCGGTACCATTCTTGATTTCCATATGTAACGTATTATGTATTCATAACTAAGGAAGAGACACACACAGTGTCGAAAGCTTCTGTACGTATTTTATTTTATCAAAAGATGCGAGCGCAGCGAGCAGGGGGCGAAGCCCCATAGTATTATATTATATTTAATCTATGGCTGCTCAACGTTTGGCCATATTTTTAAATTTTCATAAGTTATGTTAATAAACAGTAATAAATTACTTTATATTAGATTTAAAACTGACTGTGGATAGACGATAAAGTCTCGGTATGTTTAAAATTTGATTAATATTTATGATTTGCTTCCATATTCCTATGATGATTATATGACTTTTAATAAAGGTTGAATACAGTTTTTTTTTTTTTTTGTATTGGATTTTGATTTTTCTGTGCACTATACTGTGGTTTTCATTTATCATTGTTATTTTATAAATGCCGTCGCTTTAAATAGCTATCTCATTCATTGCTCTTAGATTTTGTCCTGTGTAATGTATGCTTCCACGATAAATCAATACACCTAGATATTTTTTAAAGTTTTCTTTAAACAATAAGAATAGAACGTGAACTGAGTTTGATCATAAATGGGGAACGTTTCTTATACTGTACTCGAAATACCCAAAGCTTAACTGACTTCATTCATTTAAATAGTGTGAAAGGTTCGTTATCCTATTCATTTAATTTAAAAATGTTTTATGCTTGAAAATCTCCTTCTTGCATTGCTTAAAATTAAAAATAAAATACGTTGTCTCTGTCACGATGCGCCCATTGTCTTGATCGGGTATTTCCATTATACACTTAAATAAATGCTCATGGAAAATACACAAAAATATTTTTAAATTTAGTACGGAAAGAAAATTTTTGCTGAAATTAATGCAAACGACCTCAGGCATACTCATTATGCAATAAAAAAAAATCGGATCTTTTAAATGCTTGGCCTAATCAGCCAAATTTCAGCTTTATTAATTTTATGGTGAATGTTATGATCACCGAATCAAGTGCACTATGAAAACGCAGAGTTTGTGTTACGTAGACTGTGTTCTCGGGCCGATTTGCATGCTGCGCTAACTAGCAAATCCGGAATAATTCACGGGACGGGGGAACCTACTCCCTCCACCTGACATCGCTAACTACAGCCCGACTGAAGGGGGTCTCTCTAAACGAGTGGCAAGTTGTGAAACCACTGTACAATCACTGAGGATATTTCGCCAGTTAGATGAAATGACAAACTTACCGAAGTTTTGGCTGACTCAAGCAGACAGCACGCCCAGTTGTCTAATCAAAATATTCAGCTTCAGTGAATGATAAATATACTTTAAAACAAATTAAAACACCAATTAGACCCCACTAAATCGAAATGCACAGTTTATAAACGGCTAATATTATATACCTTTATTACTCATGAAATATATCAATCCGAATGCATAAAGTAGTTTTAAACTATTTATCGGCCACGGACCTACGTACGCGCAAAGACTTATAAAACTGCCCATAATTATACAACACCCTAAACGTGAGATATTGCAATATACTGTTATAACACCGTAAGCAAATGGTTTGTATTTTCTTTCATGTAATTTAGTTTTCATATTCTTTAATATATAATATCAGTTTGTTTCCCTTCCCACCGACATTTGTGCTCGTTAACATGAAAAATATTGAGTTTCATATGTCGTTTCCTTTTTCTTCCCTAAGAAAATTTTATGGATGCATAATTAGTTGCACCAATTCGCCCTGGCATGTTAAATATTTATTAATTTGGTACCAGGCAGTATAAACCTTCGTCTTCCTTAACTTAGAATGATAAACTAGAGAACTTGCATTTATACCTTATTAATCACGTTTCTTAAAACTGAGTATGCTGCATTTTGTTTGGCTTGCTTAACGTACATTAAAATTAAATTTTATTGGTGAGTTTTATTAACGTTCTCCAATTAAAGTTTTTTGCATAAATCCGTTCATCCAGAGCTGCTTGATTAAGTGATTTTAGATCCATGTGATAAATACAGTGGCGGGAAAATAAATTGCAGCATTTTGCTTTTTTGGCGCATCGGCTTCTGTGGCCATACTGCACCTCCCAAGGTTTTTGCAGTACTTTGATCCAAGCCCGAGGCGGGATTCGAACCTGCGACCTTTGGGTTGCTAGGCAGGCACTTTACCCACCCGGCTAGCCCGGTCGGCAGCATTTTGCTTTCAGATATTACTGTTTGTTCGTTGTTAAAAACAGTGTGGCTTTTTTAGAATCATTTTTTTTTGCCGACAGTTACTGCTTTCATCCTATTAAATATTAGTATTTTTATGCACAGCACGTGTAATTAAGTGAGAATTATTTATTACGTATTTTGCATATTGCATAATTGTGGTAAATTACGTTTTTTATTATTCTGTAAGTCAGTGGATTATGGTTACTAAGTATTAGTATTAGTATGGTTATTAGTATGGTAGGCCAGTATTTGGAGCTGGCTGGCATAACTAGCAGAACGTCGCAAAATTTACGTTCTGCGCTCCTACCTTTACTTCCCTTAGCTTAATAATTAACTTAGACATATAGTGAGCTGACCTACTTCTGGTTCGTGTTCCTCAGTGAAGGGCCGAAATGAATTGAATATCCTTTAGCCTGTTGTGCAATATACGGTACAATCCCATGAAAAACAACAAAAAACTTTTTGTTTTACAAGCATTGAAAACATTTTCATTATCAATATTTAGGAAAAACTTTTTTCTTGACGTGTGTTTTATATTGTTCAGATGACGGACACAAACATTTATATTACATTTGAAGAAATTCTTTTACTTGGAAAAAAAGCATTTCAATAATATTTCGTCAACTTGAAACAACGTCAACACTATAGGAAGCCATACTCCGCAATAATATCTAAGTATACCCTCAAGGTGGCGAGAGGACCAGTGCCACTAGAATATTGCTCACACCGTAATACCGCAATCAGAATCCTGCATAGAGGGGGATTAGGATGTGTTCCGGATCCATTATTTCATGTACAGTAATTTCTTCCGCAGCCCTATCATCTGTCAGTGGTAGAATGGTTGAAGCGAGATTTTTCCGACCGCATTACTTTTTTGACCGATCTATTCAGATATGTTTACAGAGTGCAACGTAGCTACACTGATTCACTTAGCTCCTGTGTGATATCAGCTATTATCGCGGAAAATTACGATGTCCGTAATTTTCCGCGATATTGCCCTTCGAATTTTCCTTACATTATGAGAAAGAAGTCGCCAGTCGCGATTATGGAATGCCCTCTTAATGCGTTCTCTGTATTTGTCGATAAGGTGTTCTCAGTCAATATTCATTGATTATATGTATATAGGCCTTTGGCATGATATGCACTAATACATTTGTATACGGATATTCAGTAAACCCTGATGCTCCTAATGCTCGGACACAGTCAATCATGCCTCTCATGAAAAATTGATTATATACTTGATTCTCACGTAGTAAAGCAATAAGGATGCATCTATACTGGCAGTTCAACTAACAGTGAAGCTTATTTTCATACATTGTTAAGTGACGAGCTATTCGATTTAAAATCGACAGGATGCATTCGCATATTCTTTTAACTTTTTCAGTGTATTATTCCTCTTTTGAGTGAAATATACTTTTTTTTTTTCTTCGCTTTCCTCTTTCGATTTCCAGAGGAAGCACCCAGATATGCGAGACAGAGAAACTCCCCCCCTCCCAAAGGTGAACTTCGCGTTGGAACTTGGAGATGGATGTGCTAACCCCACCCCTGCCCCGGTAATTAAATTCTTGATTACCAACAGCATTTATATATATGTATAAATGCATATTTAATTCATTAGCAAACATTCATTCATTAAAATTATGATGTGCTCGGATTTACTGTGGATATCTCAATTATCCTTAGTTTTACTGAAAACTGTGTGAAGAATGAGCACTGCATTTGAAAGCGGAAAGTTTCTTTATTAGTTATTTTATATAACCAAAATTATGTGATATTAAAAGTTAATTTTTGGTTGTGGTAACCGGTCCATTATTAGGGCGTAAATCTTCAGTTTCTTCTCGAGAAGAAAATAATTTTTTAATGTACCTTCGATAAACAAAACTACCAGCAAACAACTCTCAGTTAAAGCACACTGTTTCAACTTCTGTTCTTTCAGGTCTTGTGGAAAAGACCTGTGTTCTATTTTCATCCGCGGTAACTTTTATGTACTCTTTACCCTGATGAAGTTAGTCGGTCTCCTCAAAATTCATAAATTGATTTTTCATCTCTAAGAACTGCTATAAAACCATACAACTTCCTCCAGTTTACAGACACAGTATACTGACCCCACATGGTCATAGGTTTTGTGCGCTGATTCTAAACAACGAAGCAGTTGGAGAAAATGGAATATTGAGTGATTTTATCTAGTATTTGTCTACTTTTGTAATTGAATTCACATTCCAACTAAGCGATCTATTACTACTATTTACATTTTAATGAGTAAAATATATTCTATAATTGTGAGCAGTTGAAGTTTATATAAATTTGATTCGACCCAATTTTATTAACTGTAACTGTAATTAATTTAATTTTAACGAATTAACGAATTTTTCGTTGTCTGGGTGTGATTAGGAACTTAAGTGCGAGATCGCCTTTCTCTGTGATCATTGCTAACAACGGAGATGTTCATTGACAGGCACCTTGGAAACAAAGGTTGCTTGTCAGCCTCCTTAGACCGGAGAGGTGCCTATGTCAATTCCCTCTAGGTTCAGCAATTTCCAAAAAAATAATACGTAATGGATTCCATTTATCAAAGTCTGTTCAAAGGAGTAATCCTATACGGAGCTATTCATATTCCAGTCATGTTTCCATCGTAACTGGGTATGTTCAGTAGATCACAGTATCTAGATTAACTTGAAAGATAATGTATACAATAATTAGCTGGAAGTTGAATACAGGATGAAACAAGAAACTAGGTAAAAGAAGTCGAACAATACCTCATTCTTCTGTTCGTCGGGAAAATCATGTTGCCTTTCGTCAGTTTCCACCTCTACTTGCACTCTTGTCTTCTTCTTGACCTTCTTGGTTGTAACTTTCCTAACTTCCTCGTACTCAGACATTTCGGCAAGCAGAAATGCTCACGGAAGGCACACAGACACTACAGGTAAGCCACGGGCAACTGGCACAGCGATGAGCGACAAGAGGAATGAGCTGAGTTCTCTCTCTCCCGAGTCAAAATCACATCTACTTCGCTCTTACTGAATCCTCTTCTGGTCCCTTGTGGAATTTTCCATTTTCTTGTTCGTGAAGGGTGGGATAATGGGAGCGTTGGTTGGGTGGTGGGGGAAAACAGACCCACATAGCTTCCACCCCAAAAAGACGTAACGAGCACACTACCTCCTACGCATTTGAGGAGGAAGTCTCCGTTGAATGCCGCCATGATGTGTCACGTGGCAAGACGAACTCGTGCGAGCGCTGAAGTACAAAGTCTCCGGCATGAGGAGAACAGACAAGAATAACTAGCGTACCGAGTGCAAAAGGCTCGTACTTTGGCCCACTCCCTCGTTCTAAGCTTTCAACCGTCGTATAAGAGGAACCTTAAAAGGCAGTGAAGAAATAGGAAGTGATATCTTCCACAGGAAATAAGAACGCTGTAGCATGAGAGAGTCATCCCTTTATCCAAATCCATGACACTCATGCTTACTGAGGAAATGAATATTTCGTTCAAGGATTCTGTTATTTGAAAGCAAGAATTTAAATATACTTGTACATTCATACTTTTGTTCATCGAAAAAACGCAATTGGTAGTCTATATATAGAATCTGTTAGAAACGGAATAAAATTTCAGTATTCCGCGAAACGTTCCGTGGAAGTGTCGACAGTTATTGCCATTTCGAAATTATTTTAATAATCTAAGTGCATAAGAAATTGAGTTTGCACTTCGTAGTACTTTTCTGATGAAACTAAAGTATCTACATTATGTTTTGCATTTTTATCGTAAAAATCAGAGTATCGGTTTGCCAAACGTCAATTATCCGAATTCTCGAATTTTATACGTATTTTCCCCATATCTTGTAACTAGTTACTTGTAATTAATTTAATTTCTTATATCTGTTTGCTGATTCAACGTTATATAATTTCTCTTATAACTTTTATTTTAACTGCAACTACTCCTTTTGACGTGCAGTCTATGCATATTTTGTTAACTTATAGTAGGCTATTTATTAACAAAGTTTGATCATTTGCATTTCTTCTATCAGCAATTTTGATATATGAAGACAATAACAACCTTGTATCTTGGCGGTAATTTTTTCAGAATTTTAAAAGATTATTAGCATTTTGAATAAACGGGTGTTGATGAATAATTCCTGTTGTTCTATAGTAATTTTGATTTCTCTTTAATGAGCCTCAAGTGACCGGTAACCACCTTTCGTTGTCTTAGTAATTTAAGTCGAAAAATAAAAATAATTCATTACACTGAGATTATTGCACATAATATTTCAACATTAATGATTAAAATCATATTTTCAATGAATATGTAATTTTAAATTGGACGTTCCCTTTTCTTATTTATAAATAAAGGTAGTACAGTGGATTTCGTTATTGAAATACAAAAAAAAAAGTTTGTTACTAAAAATTTTTACTTTTATCAATTTCCACTAGATGTGAGCATATTTTGAAACATTTATTGAAGACATTGGGTTAAAAAAAACATTTAAACAACATTGTTAAAAATATTTTATATCATTGATAAGTTTTTATGAATTTATTTTTGGATTTTTTTCAAAAGGTAAAAGTGCGGAGGAAAAAATACACATGTTAATAAAAGAATAACTGGATACTGAATTTGCTGAACAGGGAACTGCAGTTCGTTTCCCAGCGAAGTGCTGTTCTCTGTTCAGCAAGTTCAATTAATCCGTCTTTGGTTTTAGTAGAAGGTATATTTAACCATAATTCTCCGATTTTTTTTTTCTAACAAATAGATAAATCAGCTATAGAATACAGTATAATAATGCAAGTTGGAGTACGTTAGGCATTTCCTTGTCTTGTTCTTGACTTCAGATAAGAATTTGTGGCCGAGCTTAAAGTAATTTAGAGAAGTCATCTGCCGGAAGGAAGAGAAGATATATTTCTTTCAAGAACAAAATAAAGAAACAAGTATTTTTTCTGTTTTATCAGTACATTTGAATGTATTTTAATCGTACGTGACACAACTGCTGCATAATTTCCGGTAATTATAGCGTTTATTTTGTTAATATCTGTTTTTACACGAAACGTTTTTTTTTTTTTTTTTTTTTTTTTTTTCAAATGTGAAAAATCAAAGTTGTGACTAGTTTTTAATCTTAGAAAATTACAGTCTCTAAAATATCAGCAGAAAGATTTTGGATTTAACTCTTATTTATGTTTACTAACATATAAGATGTTATGAGTGCCTTTTGGTTTTAAGAATGAAAAAAAAAAAAAAAAAAAAAAAGCAGGCTTAACTCCTTTATCTCATGGTGATAAATGAGAAGATTTAAAATAGTGCGTCACTGGAAGCGTCATTTAGACTCCCAGAAGGCTGTGGTGGTAGTTTTTACGGGCCTGTATACAAGAAAAAAAATTTCCGTCCTCAGTGACATTAAGTCCCATAAATCTAATTCCTTCTGGCAAGCTTCTCCTGTGAGTATTTAGAATTTATTTATTTATTTAATCATTATACACGCATAACCGGCAAGGCAAGTAATACGAGTAATGCACATGCTTTAGTTAGCTTATAATATTAAATTTTGTTTGTAAAGGTGCACTAGGTAGTAAATAATAAGTTAGAAAACAAAACTAATTTAAAGAAAAAAGTTGGTAGCTGTTAACATGATGAACTGAAAATGTTAATACTCAATAATGTATGTGCAAGAAATAAATGGTAAAGCATATTAAGGTACTATAACATATTTCTTACATTTTTGCACTAATAAGTTCATTAAGGCAATAATGGAATATATATAGGACGTACGTTCAGGATCGATTCAGGACTTGAAATCAATGAGAAAAGTTTATATAAACGTGTGTCCGATTGTGAGCGGTTCGGAAGCTATCGTTGTTTGAATTTAAAAAAAATAAATGGCTAGGAGTTTTCAGATGTAAAAAATAATAAAAATAAATTCATCAATAAGAATAAACAAACACATACCTATTAAATTGTTTATTCATACTAGATACATACTGCTTATTCTTGTTTAGTTTTTATTATTTTTACCATTGAAACACTCCATATCCATTTTTTAATATTCAAAGAGCCATATCCTTGTAACCATTCAGAATAGGACACGTGTTTGTATGAACTTTTTTCCCCCCTATTATGTTCAAGTCTTGAATCAATCCTGAAAGTACGGCTTACCTCTCATGAAACATCCTGTATATACACCAGAAAACTCAGTCTGTTATGCAGGTAATTTGCTTATATGTAACTTAACTGTTCCCCGGCGCTGTTGGCAAACTGCTTTTCTGATGGTAGCTTACTGGCTACTTTGACAACGTTTACTAAATAAATTAATCAATTTATTATGTGGTTTTATTCATCAAAGTTACCCCGGGAATGGTTTTTTTTATGTAAACCCCAAACACTAGAGGTATTAGAACCTATAGTATTTAGTACCGTGCTTGGGTTGGAGGTTCAAAAGACGAAAGAAGATATTTGTTGACATTTAACTTGAAATTCTGTAGACTAATTTTCAAGAAATACGTACGAAGAAAGGTTGTTCCAGAAAACGGAAGTTGAAGGAATAAATGAGGAAGAAGAAAAGTTGATTCTGTGAGTTTGAAGTTGGACAGTAAATGGATGTTGGCTGGTGGCTGCACGTGTTCGTACTGTTTTGAAAAAGAGAGCGGGAATTATAGAAGCCACTCAGAAGAACCGTGCCCATGGAAATATCTGTAGAAGAGGCATTCAGCAGAAACAGTACGTCTATGAGACAGCGAGTGGGGAGAATCTGTTAGAGATGAATCATTAATTAACCTAACAGCCCTCTTCTGAATGGAATCAAGACGCCTGAGAGAGGTTTTGGGGGCACCATCCCAGATGTGGGAACAATATTCCATGGTAGGGCGGATTTGCGATTTATACAGAGTGAACAGCTGTTTGGAAGAAAAGTAACGCTGAGAGCGAAAGAAAAAAACCAAGTTTTTTAGATGCAGAGGAAGCAATATTTGTAATGTGCTTGTGCCAAGAGAGAGAGAGAGATTAGAAGTGAGGGTAATTCCCAAAAGAGATATATCATTTTGCCTTGAAATCAGAGTGTCACCAAAGATAAGCATAGGAGCAGATGAATCCTTTTTTGCGAGATATAAGACAAGACTGAGTTTTCGAAGGATTGAAATCAACTAAGTTGTCTTTGCCCCACTGGAGAATTACCGGAAGATTGGCTTTTAAGGAATTGGTAGCAGATTTTCGAGAAGTTGAAGCTGATTGAGCTGGGCAAGGTTTCTCAAAATGGAAAGTGGAATGCAATGTGCTATCTTCGGCAAAACTATGGATGGATTTCCAGTCAATGGAAGAAGATCATTAATATACAAGAGAAAAAGAGTGGGGGAAAGAACTGAACCTTGGGGGACACCCGCATTAGCGGAGAAGTTAGAAGACAGAGAGCCATCTACCATCACCTCAGTGAGCGATCAGAAAGAAAACTGGATAACCAATTACAAAAAAACAGTTTGCAAACCATAAGATGGAAACTTGTTTGGAAGACTTTTATGCCAAACACGTTCGAAAGCCTTTGAGATGTCAAGAGCAACTACTTGTGTTTCACCAAACCTTTCCATTGAATTAGTCCATAAATGGGTAACTTAAGCCTGAATATCACAAGTTGATCGACACTGACGAAATCCATACTAGCGATCATTGATCAGATGGAAGGTTTCTAAGTAGTTTAAGAGTTGGCGGTTAATTGATTGCTCCATTGCTTTAGAAGGAGTAGATGTAATTGCAATGGGACGATAAGTGGATGGAAGGTTTTTGTCACTCTTTTTAGGAACGGGCTGGATATGAGCAAATTTCCAAGCAGAAGGAAAACACATTTGGAATAACAAAATGAAAAAAAGGCGGCAAAAAACAGGAGTGAGTTCAGGAGCACAGGTTTTGAGAACAAATGGAGCAATACCATCGGGACCTGCAGCTTTCTTAGCATCAAGATTCGTCAAAATCCTTCTGACATCCTTTTCAGGAAGACCACAGGAGGCATTGAATGGAGCGTGTTGGGAATGGTGGGAGGTGTTTTACCAAGATCATTAATACATGAGTTGGAAGAAAAATGGAATGCTAGCCGGTCACCTTTATCCTTGGCTGAAGTGACAACAGAACCATCTGGTTTGGACAGAGGTGGGAGCAGAGATGGGCAAAGGTTGCGGCCAATAGCTTTGGCAAGAGACCAGAATGCTCGGCTACCATTAGGGCAAGAAGCAAGTTTTCTACTCTTAGCCTGTTCAAACTCTAGTTTGGACTGATTAATAACTGCTTTACAATTGTTGCGAGCTTTGGTGTAGGCAGAAAATGAAACTGAAGAATTAGAAACAAGCCAATTACGGTATGCAACATTCTTTTCTTGAACATCCTTAGCACATTTATTGGAAAACCAAGGTTTAGATAAAGGAAGAGATTTTAAAGTTGAGTGTGGGATAAAGGATTCCATTCCTGCAAGAATAATTTCACTGACACGATCTGAGCAAACGCTGACATCAGAAGTTTTGAATCAGTAAACCGACAAGGAAAAGAAGTCTCGCAGGTCATCCCATTTTGCATTCTTGTAATGCCAAACAACACGAGGTTGGGAATAGCCATGAAGAAGAGACAATCACCTTCTCCATTGAAGAAGAGACAATCACCTTCTCCATTGAAGAAGAGACAATCACCAAGTTGTGAGCTGAGGTGCCTAAAGGACCTTTCACGTTTTGTTCGCGTGTTGGCTGTATGATTAGGATTGTCTGGTATTCTTGTAGGTAAATGAACAATCTGTGCAAGGTCATTATAATTGCAAAAGCCTCAGCATTTCGACCAGCTGGGTCAGTATGACTGGCAAAAGGAAAACAGCTGGGGTTGTGAACATTAAAATTAATAAGTAAAATTACCTCACTGTTAGGAAAGTTGGACTGGAGAAAGTCAAAGAGCTCCAAGTGATTAGTGGAGTTGGTAGAACGGTAGAGACAACAGATGAATTTGACACAATGAGGTAGAGAGATTTTAAGCCAGAGAAGATCGAAGAGAGGAATTTCAAAATTACCAAGTCTCTGACAGGGAATATCAGAACGGACATATGCACAAGTACCACCTTTGAGGCGAAAGGAATCATACAGCGAATAATTTGGGCATCTGAGATGAGCAGTAGTTGAATCAACCGATAACTGAGATTCTGTCAGAAAAAGTACGTGGGGTTTGGCAGACTGCAAGTGGAAATGGACATCGTTGAGATTAAAATTGAGACCACGTATATTTGTGAAATGAATTAGGAATGTTTAGATATTTTCGCAGATAAGATTGCTGTATTAGTTTGGCAATTCATGGTGTATTCAACAGTAAGAAAAAGTGGGTGGGACATGCTGTATGAAGTAATGAAATTTTTGGATATGGCGTACACATGGTAAGAATATGCCCAGATCCTTGACATAAAGTGGCCTCGACAATGCCACCCGCATACACACTACTCGGACTCCTTCCAGTCACTATCTGGCAGAGTAGAGGTAGCAAGATTATACACTAGCTGATCCGGAAGCCTCCTAAAGAGTTACCAATAGGTTCGGTCCGGTGTACTAACTAGCGGCCTGCCTGCGAACACCGTTTTAGAGCTGTACCCTCGAAATGTATGGAATATTGGATCTCGCCACGATGTTCATCATAACCTCAAAAGTCATCAATCATACTGCATGATGAAAGAGATGGGAAAAGGTTGACCGGAACTTAGCTCTAGAGACTAAACATGGGTTCCATCACTTCAAGCCTCCAATAAGCAAAGTGGTGGTATTTCACCGGTTGATGAGAGTCATCTACCACCTAGTACTGCCTGGTAAATAGAGGGGCGGCATTCCTTCATGTGGTGTGGGCGCCACACCTCGACCTCTGCTTACGTTGGTTCACACCTGGGTGGTCACCCACCATGTACTTGTGCATAGAGGTTATACCCAGGATTATTAGCCGACCGGGCTAGCCAGGTGGGTAAAATGCCTGCCTGGCAACCCAAAGGTCGCGGGTTCGATTCCCGCCTCGGGCTTGGATCAAAGTACTGCAAAAACTTTGGGAGGTGCACTATGACCACAGAAGCCGATGCGCCAACAACTACCAAACCAAACCAAACCAAACCACCCAGGATTACTAGCAGTCCCACCATCGTGAAGGTGCAAGCAGAGGATTTGGCTTGTCACAAACCGTCCGGACTTTGCCGAAATTGGGTCCACCTAACTTGAGTGTCACCCGAATATCAGTTCTACAGCGTTTTAGACTCGTAGGTAGCAAGTACAGCTTGTCTGGTAAAGCTGAGAGAATGTCTGTGACAACCTGAAGGCTTGAGAAAAATTTAACCTAAACTGATATAAAAATAATAAAAAAAAATAAAAATAAAATAAATAAATAACTATCTGTTGCACCAAAACAAAACTAGTAAATTTTGAAAGAATTCATCCAATTTTCTTTTCCGAATTCATCCAATTTCCAAATATTTGGATAGATTCAGAAGATAAAATAAAAATAAAAACTTACCTATTTCACCAATGAATATAATCATTGAAACTATGCATCGGTATTTCAGCTTATGCTAAGAGTAGACTATGAGAATACTCACGTTTAACTACCCATGCCAACGTAAAATGGATTGCATATACAGTAGAACCCGGATAAGAAATTCCGTCATAAGAAGTTTTTCTCTGTACTAGGTTTGGATTCTTAAGTCCGAATTTCAACTCTATATATTGTAATGTATTATTTTCTCACGTAAGAAGTTTCCCGGGTAAAAAGTTTTCTTGCGTACAAAGTTCGTGATAAAGAATACACAGTGTATTATTATAATGGCGTTTTCCCACTTAATACGTTATTTAAATATACACTAGTGATCAAAGAAAATGCATCGCCCCTTAAAACTGTAATTGTCGTCCGAATAACGTTAGTATATGGCAATATTTCTTACAGATTGCATCTGATAAGATTTACACGCGTAGGTGATGACGTAATATTGCATCAGCTGTTACTTTCAGATATATAAGCAGTCTCTGCAAGAGTTGCAGTCATTCCATGCTTGTGTCAGGATAGCGAGTTACGCGCAGTTGACGCCACGAAGGAAAAGTGCTATTGTTGTTTTACGTGAGGAAGGATGTTTTTCACCATCATATTGCTTATAGAGTGTCTTGTAATCAGTCGACAGTGAGTAGATTTCTCTCAAACAAGAATACTGGTTCTGCTAATAGGAAAAAAAGGAACCGGACGCAAACAAGTCTCTACGCCAAAACAGGACCGCGTTTTCAAGCGTTTATGCCTTAAAATCGATAAAAAGCTTTTTCGTTTGAGCTGAAAAGAGAATGGGAAGAACACACAAGAGTGGTAGCAAGTGCAGTAACAGTCAGAAGACGCTTCTTCAAAAATGGACTTGTAGCCCGTCGTCCTAAGAAGAAGCCCCTCCTCACACAAAAAATGAAAAAAGACCCGATTAATTTGGTGTAAGGAGAATGTAAAATGTACTCCCGAGCAGTGGAAGTCAGTTATTTTCTCGGATGAGAAGAAATTCAACCTGCATGGCTCTGAGGGGAGACAAACGATTCGCCATAGACGTGGTGAAGAATACCATCCAGACTGTTAGGGGGCCTACAATGAAATTCCATACCAGCCAAATGATATGGGGATGCATTTCGTATGGCGGAGTAGGTCATCTACAGTATATAAAAGGTTCTGTAAATGCCAGTGGATACCAGGCTATATTGGAAGGCAAATTGCTGCCAACCATTAGAGACCATTTCAACCTGCCAAGTAACTGCATCTTTCAGGACGACCCTGCTCCTTGTCATCGGGCGAAAAGTGTAAGTAGGCACTTCTATAGTTACTTTAGATTCATTTCTGCATTAGAGGTTCGTCAGTAATGTGTTTACATTTGTTACAGGTGGGAAAAAAAACGGTTGGAATACCTGTCCATTTCAACTCTTAGCTGGCCAGGAAACAGCCCGGACCTAAAAATCTATAGAGAACTGTTGGACTCCTGTGGAATCTGCAGTTGCCAGAAAGAAACCTTCGTGAACTTCAGGAAGACCCCGTGAAAGACCCTTCTTGAACTTCAGGAAGCCATAATTCGTGTTTGGAACCACGAACTATCAGTTGATTATCTTCAGAAATTGATCTTGTCAATGCCTCGACGGTGTGTTTGTTTGTTTGTTATTTGATTTTTAGGAGCATTAGCAACTAAGGCCATATTGCTCCGGGATATGCGGTGGTCATTTCGTGACCTTTCCGCATCCTTCGTATTTGGTGGTGACGGGCTCGAACCCCGGTCTAATCAAGAAGCGTGTGCTACGCACTGCCGCTCCTTCCCACCTGGCTACGGAGGCGCCTCGACGGTGTGCTGCTGTCATCAGGGCCAGAGGCGGTTCAACTAAATATTAGTGTGCACCTGGTGAACTTTTAATTTGTTTTCCATTTAAAATGATAAACTGAAGCAAATTGAGAGCTTCTGATAACATTTCAACCATAATTGTCGTGTGTACCAAAACTGTTGTATAAAGGTTGAAAATGCTCATTTTGGAATATTTTGAGAGCACCTGTCAAATATTACTTAGCTTTGCTTTAACTATTAATAAATATCTTTTGTTTATATTTCTATTTGTGACGCTAGTCATTAATGTAACATACCATCGCGAAAAAGGGTTAGAAATGTGAAATTCCTAGGTGATGCACTTTCTTTGAATACCAGTGTACAAATTCTTTATTTTTAATATTAAACAATATGAACATTTTGTTAATTGAACAAGTTATTCAATAGCAGAATTTTAGTTTGTAGAAATAGATGAAATGGCATCGTTTTTGATATACATGTATCTCATATTTTGAATGCCTTCACAGCGAGTTTCCCTGATATTGCACTACCTCCAATAAGCAACGTTTCTCAATGGCGAAGACTAATGTTACTTATTCTTGGCGGATACCACCACCCCTGGGTGGTGGTATCCGCCAAGTTCTGCAAATTGCAGTGGTTGGAGACTAGGCACCTGCGCAGTGATCTGATTGAGGTGTATAAGGCCTTGAATGGGTTGAGCACGCTGAATTCTGATGGGATCCTTCCACTTGTTCAGATTACGAACCTAAGGGGGCATAAATTCAAATTAAGAAAAGACAGATGTAGAATAGATGTGCAGAAATTTGCCTTTAGCCAGCGGGTGGTTAATTGCTGGAACAAACTTCCATCTTCTGTCGTTGTGGAAGTTGATAGGTTGAATAAATTTAAGGAGGAACTGGACAGGCATTTGGAGGGAATGGTGTGATTTTTTTTTTTTTATTTGGCTGATGCTGCAAAGCTCATACACATGCTTTCTTGCATCACATGCCACTACTACTGCTACTAGGCACTTGCGTGGTGATCTGATTGAGGTTTATAAGGCCTTGAATGGGTTGAGCAAGCTCAGTTCTGATGGGATTCTTCCTCTTGCTCAGATTACGAACCTGAGAGGGCATAATTCAAGTTGACGAAGGACAGTTGTAGAATAGATGTGCGGAAATTTTCCTTTAGCCAGCTTGTAGTTGATTGCTGGAACAAACTTACATCTGTCATGGAAGTTGGTAGCTTAAATAAATTCAAGGAAGAACTGGACAAAGTTTTAGAGGGAATGGATATGTGAAATTGCCTTTTTTTTTTTTTTTTGGCTGATGCTACATAAACTTGCTTTCTTGCATCACGCTGTTTCTACTACTACTACAACTTTCTGTTTTCAAATAGAACTTCTGGAAAATTTAGTCACTGGTGAAGTTTTTCGAGATAAGATACAATAAGAATTAACAAATAATTTTATTTGTTTAAAAACCGTTTCAACAAGGCTATAACTTCCTATCATAAAAATTTGCTTTACCGAAACAAAGAAGTATTTTACTTTGGTTATTGAACATCGATTCCGAAAGGCTATATATGATTGGTTTTGCCCCGAGCTCGCTCTTCTGATTTAAGCATGTAATGTTTAGTCCCGAGTTTTGTTGTTGCTTCTCTGCGTTGTACAATGGTAAAGAAAATATGAAATTGCCATTCCATTTTGAAGCGACTGTTATATTATTGTATGTTATTATACCCTCTTTAGAATGCCTGTAACTTATAAAAACTATCTAATGGTTATATCATTTACTACAATGTTTCTTTTCCGAGCAACTGAAGGATAAATTGTTCAAGAAGATTCATCGTACAGTTAGTGCAACAGCATCAAATTTCTACGTAGCTATATACACTGGTGTGCAAAATTTAAGGACCAACACTATTTCTAAAGGTTACAACCACAAAATCAAACGAAATAGCCTGTGGCGATTTGCATAACTGTGGCCGTTCAGTAGAAAGCTGGTGCGCATGCAAAAATTTCAATCGTGATGAGAGGGCTCACATAAACAGATAAAACCAGCAGTTCAGCAGTTATGTGCAAATTACCGAATGGTGAGCACGATTGTTACAGACGTTCGATTGATTTCATTCGATTAGAGTGCTACGGACAACGAAATGGCTAGTAGACAACATCTGGATGACTTTAGCCTGGGTCGAATAATTAGGAAGGTCGAAGTGCGAGGAGTGTGGCTGCAGAGTTCAGTTTCACCCATAGCATCGTCTCACGTGCGTGGTCGGCCTTTAGAACGACAGGTACAGTGGTGGTCGACCACGAAAAACAACGCCCAATGATGACCGCAATATACTCTTACAGGCCAAGAGGGACCGACACCAGACAGCGGGATCCATTGCAAAGCAGCTGCATAGTGACGCAGGATATTGCGGTTTACTGTGGCCAGGCGACTCCACAAAGGTGGACTGTTTGCCCGACGGCCAATACGCTGTGTCCCTTTATCACTTGCCCATCGGAGACACCGTTTACAGTTGTGCATCGAACACTAGGACTGGACAGCAGCGCAATAGGGTAAGGTACTCTTTACTGATGATAGTAGATTCAGTCTCAGCAGCGATTCTGGATGTCAGCTAATCTGGCGAGAGGTTGGCACACGGTATCACCCCGCAAATATCACTGAAAGGGATCGATATGGCGGTTGAGGTGTTCTCATCTGGGGAGGCGTTATATGCTTCGGGAGTCTGGTTCCATAGAGCCGTTAATGTTAAACTCCGTTCCAAGCTCATCTCCATTCAACGGATTATGCTGCTTGCCATGCTCCGGGCCTGCAGGACAGTGTCCTCTGCTGCTCTGCAGGTTGCAGGTCCTTGCTGGAGTCTTACCACTAGACCTGCATGTAATTTTCAAAGGACTATGCTATCGTCTAAAGCACGGAGTTCCCGGCGAGATTCTCGGCATCTCATGCAACTTAACTGCTAACATCAAAGACGAGAAACGGAGAATCTGGAACGAACTTATCAGTGTGTGGCAATCACGATGGGATTCCAGTACTACTGGTCAAGTCACCCACTCTTTTGTTCCTGCAGTTACCTTCCCTCTCAACAAGAGCGTCCGCCAATGGTTTTCTCCTAGCCTAACAACATCGTATATACTTACTGGGCACGGCTCCATCAACTCCAAACTATTTCAATTTGCCTTGTCTGACACCAATCTCTGCTTGTGTGGTGCTGAGGAAACCTGGACGCACATTCTGTATCGCTGCAACCTGTACCACGATGACAGAAATACATTACAAGCTGCTGTCAGCAACTTCTCTGAAGGAAATGAAGTGGCGCTGACTGAAAATTCTCAATCGTTCTCAGCTCTACAACAGTTCTGCTCTGCTGTTTTCACTAAAAGAAAGCAACTCTTCTCAAGTTTATCAACATATCAACAACAAGGAACCAACCCAACACCTGCAATGTCTATAGCCTCTTGAAACTGATATCGCCTGCCATCTATTCTCTTTTTTTTTTTTTTTTTTTTTTATTAGCTGGTACCCCAGTTTGGGCAGCTGTGGATACAGGATTAGCTAACACCCATTGGTATATAGCACTACCTTCAGTGGGTGCGGTTTTCGTTCTTCCTAGGATAGGAAAAGACTGCTGTCTTGTGGTTCCTGGGACACAAGTAATAGTTCTGATTAATTACGTGATGTGATTTGCTCTGTGAACATGATACATGTTCATCACACCTATAACATTGTAATTAACACGATTATATGTATATATCATTGTATGTATCATTTGTATATTGTATCATATATATATATCATTGTATATATATCTATGCATGTACATAGCGGATTTGCCAGTTTCTGGCTAGGGGCCGCTTGCTGTTCTTTGTTAATAAAGAAAAAAAAAAAAAAGAAAGAGTTATCTTGGATGGACATACACAACTCCAGATACTGGAAGGGGGTACTATAACCGGTGCACACTACTGTACTGAGGTAATCCTTCCCCATGTGCATCTGTTCCGAGGTGCCATTGGCCCCGAGTTCGTGTTTATGAATGATAACGCCACACCCCCATCGCACTGCAGCTGTTGATATGCTTTTGGAAAGTGAGAACATTGTTCGTATGGATTGGCCTGCCCGTACCTCCTCGATCTAAATTCCATCGAACACATATGGGACGCTCTGGGGAGACGCGTAGCTCACGTCCTCACTCACCAGAAAATGTTCACCAGCTGAAGACGGCGCTGACAGAGGAATGGACGATGCTACCGCAAGAACTTATCAACAACATTGTTCTAAGTATGGACAGGCAGTGCAAAGCCTGCATCGACATTTGGGGTGGCCATATCTCCTACTGAGGACCACCTCTTCCCTTTGTTCCAAATTTGGCAGCGATCCATATGTATCATGGCAGCCAGTGCTATGTTGCCAATTTTGAATAAAGTCCCTCTGTACCGTTTTGTTTCCGTTGTTGTGTCTGTGTCGTTTCCTTCATCATTTCTGTACCTCACGAGGTTCCTTTGATGCTTTTCCCCTATCCAGGCCACTCCTATGAGAAGCTACAGGTGAAAACCTGACTGGTCCTTAAGTTTTCCACACCAGTATAAAAGCAAAGAAAATTTCCATAAAATAGAATCATCATACAACATCTCATATTTTGAATCCCTTCACAACGCGTTTCCCCTACTCATGCACTTTGAATAAGTAATCTTTTCCCAATTAGAGAAATATATTGTTACTTGATGACCGGACATTGAGTGGTGAAGCTCGATAGTGTACGGTCCACTCAAACATAGGAAATTTTGTTTGAGTGGACCGTTCTTCAAGTCCGCATGACTGCTAACGATTGTATTAATCTTCGAAATGTTTAAATGTAAACTCGTTTGATCTAGTGGTCGTGCCGGAGTATAAACGGAACATTTTTTTTATTCTCAGTTGAGTGAAACCACTCAGACGGCGCTTTTTCAGGGTAATTACTCGTCCTCCGTTACTTCATCGGTGTTGCGGAACCCCGAGTTCAGGTTGGTTGGTTGGTTATTAGGATTGTTATGGCGCATAAGCCTCTAAGGCTATTGTGCGCCAAGTCTAAACGTATAAAATATAAATATATAAGAAATATGTAAAAATATATAATAAAATAACGTATGGCATAAACACAGTTATAATGTATTAAATATTGAAGAAATCTAAATAAAACTATATAGATTAATTAGTTGTAAAAACTTGGGTACATCTGACACATTGTCGTCGTCCGATAAAATCTGCCTGAGTGTATAAGGCTCAGACAAATGGGTAAAACATAAACGGCGTTCATTATTAAAAGATGTACGTACATTCTACTAAAATATGACGAATAGTTAAAAATACGGTACAATATCTACACACAGGATTATCATCAGCCCTCAGCAAATACGAATGCGTCAGGTGAGAGATATCCTATGCGTAGCCGAGCAAGAACTACTTCCTCCCGGCGAACCCTGCGCTGACTACAATGCCAATGCATTATTACAGGCTTAATTTCATTTAGCTTGTTGGCAGGGCACCCATTCCAAGATTCTTGCCAACGTGCGCATAATGTTTTGTGGATTAGTTGCTTGCAGTCTCTATAGAGGACAGACAAGCGGATACTACTTTGTTTGTTTGTTATTTGGTTTTTAGGAATATTAGAATACTACTTTGTGACGTTGCTGATTTGGCTGCTGCATCTGCCAAATCATTGCCTCTAATACCAACATGGCTAGGGATCCAGCAAAAGCGAATATCGAAGTTTAACTTTTAGAGGGAGTGTAATATTTGCTGCACGAGACACAATACTGGGTGAGTGCTTCTCACATTTGATAAGGCCTGTAATACGCTTAGGGAATCGGTATATAACATGCACCTTTGGTACTGGTAGGATTTTATATGATCCAAGGCTAGTTCTATTTCGTGTAGCTCTGCAGTGTATATTCTGCATTCATACGGAATACGATTGCAGATTGTTTTGGTTGGGAAAACACAAGCAGACCCAGCAAACTCTTCAGACTTCGAGCCATCTGTATATACCGGCAAGAAGTCTGGGTATTCGGCGCGGTGTGCTACAAAGAGTTGCCGATATATACATGGCAATGTATCAACTTTCAGCGAGCTCCTAAGACTGAAATCACAAGTCGGAAATTGAATATTCCAAAGAGAAATTGCCTGGCAGACGTGGATATATTATCCAATGTAAAGTTAATATCACGAACCAGCTCTTGAATCCTGATACCAAAGGGTCGACTGACAGTTTTACGCGTATTATATAGATTTTCCCACCGTGGCATATAAACAGAAGGATGATCCACGTAGGATGATCAGGCAGGGATTTTATTTTTATGGCATATTGTAACGACAATTGCTGACGTCGAAGCATCAATGGTGGTTCATTGGCTTCAACGTGTAGACTTTGGACAGGCGAAGTACGAAATGCCCCTGTGGCAATCCGAATGGCTGGCTCTATGGTGTATTCGATCGAGCCATCGGAGTGCAGAAGTTCTAGCTGAAGAATAGGCTTGGGAACCATAATCAAGTTTAGAGCGGACTAGTGCTCGATGCAGATGTAATAATATACTTCGGTCTGCTTCCCAAACGTTGGAGGATATAGCACTGAGCATGTTCAAACATTTCGTACATTTTGCTCTGAGCTGACGGATATGGTGGAGGAACGTTAGCTTTTGATCAAAGATGAGCCCCAAAAATTTTGTTTCTGCTACCACAGGAATTGGATTCTGTCCAAGTTTGAGTTCCGGGTCAGGATGTAGATTCTGTTTGCGGCAAAAATGCACACAAACGGTCTTTTGAGCAGAAAATCTAAACTCATTGGCTAATGTCCAGGAAATAAGACGGTTGATTGCTTGTTGCAATTGTTGTTCAATTACTCTCATGCTGCAGGAGCGACAAAAAATACTAAAATCGTCTACATACAAAGCACTATTTACTGAAGGAGGAAGCTGTTTTGTAATGGAATTAATTTTGACTTCAAACAGCGTAACACTGAGGACAGAGCCTTGGGGGACTCCTTCCTCTTGACAAAAAAAGCGGGACACACTGGATCTAATACGAACCTGGAAGAGTCATTTTGATAAAAAAATTCTTAACAAAAATAGGAAGGTGGCCTCTAAGACCAAATAAATAGAGGTCTTTTAAAACACCATACCTCCAGGTTGTGTCATAAGCTTTTTCTATGTCAAAGAAAACTGATACCAAGTGCTCACGCTTTACAAACGCATCCCGAATCGCTGTTTCCAATCGGATCAAATGGTCCAAAGTGGACCGATTTCTTCGGAAGCCACACTGAATCTTCAAATGGTCATTTGCCTCAAGATAAGCAACTGGTCAGAGCAATAGGACGATAGTTGTTAGGAATTTTGGGGTCTTTTCCTGGCTTTGGGTATGCGAGAACGATTGATCCTCCAAATAAATTCGAAATTTTCCCCATGCCCGATTTTGTGACTTCCTTGCTTCTTTACAGTCTTGGTTCCACCATGGTTTTGGATAACGTGGAAATCGGGAGGATGTTTTTGGAATTGCAATTGCCGCTGCATGGATAATACATTCTGTGATGTACTTCACTGCTTCATCGATTGATTCCTGTTGAATTTGTACAGGATCAAATTCTGTAAGCTGCGAGAAAATACTCCAGTCCGCTTGATCATACTTCCACCGTGGGATTCTGAATAGATGGCAGTGTTGTCCTTCCACTATGGTAGATATTACGGGGAAGTGATCGCTTCCATAAGGATTTTGTTCCACTTCCTAGGAAAGCATAGGCAGTAGGGAAGGTGAGCAGATAGAGAGATCGATGGCAGAGAAAGTACAGGGAGGCATATGGAAATAGGCGTTGATTCCCATATTTAGTAACGAAAGACTGTTATTGTCGAGCACACGTTCAATAATACGATCTCGTTCACTAGTTTCTGCACTACCCCACAGGGTACTATGTCCATTAAAGTCTCCAAGAAGTAATAAAGGAGAGGGCAATTGCGTAATAAGATCGTCGATATCTGCCTCGGAGATGTGTGTCCCAGGAGGCAAGTATATAGAACATATTGTGAGAACCCTACTGCTAAGCGAATGGCTACTACTTCTAAGTTAGTGTTTAATTGAACTTGTGAGAAAGGGGTATGGTTGCCCACGAGGATTGCGACTCCTCCATGGGCTGGGCCACCTCAATTTCTGTCTTTACGGATAGCAGTAAATTTTCGAAAGATGGGGGTCATCACTTGTCTTTAGATACGTTTCTTGCAGACAAAAGCAAACAGGTTCATATTTGCGCATTAGCATTTTGACATTCTCCGTATTTCGCCGGAATCTACGACAATTCCATTGCAATAATTTAACCATTATTACTTGGAGTTAGTGGAACCATTGGCTAGCTTCCGATGTGATGCCGGTTTTTATTGGCCCGCTTTGGATTTTACCTGCCTTTGGAAAATTGAGGGCGTCCAGTATCCATTTCTTCTTCAGGGTGAAGATTCAGAATAGATTCTTCCACACTTTCCTCTTTTTCATTTACCTCCATTTCCCCCTGTACTACCTCACTAATAACAGGCTGGAATTTAGTTGGAGGGGATTTTTCTTTAGGTGCTACTTTCTTGGTTGGTATTGAGATGGGAGTAGCGACTGCTTTATCTTGCTGTGCTTGTGACAACAAGTATCGGGCTTGTGGTGTAAAAGAATCACTTGGCGAGACTGAAATATCAGTTTGCGTTGAAATAGAAACCTTCCTCAGAACTGCTTGTGCATAAGATTTTACACTATTTACTGATGTTATCTGTTTCCTTGCTTCCGCTTATGGGATGTTTTGTTCCGTCTTGATTGTTTGAATTGTTTTTCCTCTTTCCATCTTTGGCATGCTCTTGAATATGCAGGGTGTTCACCGCCACAATTCAAGTATTCTGGTTTCGAGGCAGAACATTTCTTTGTATCATGTTCCTTGCCTCCACAGCGGGCACAAGCAGGTGATCTACGACATGAAATCTGAGAGTGGCCATATTTTTGGCATCTGAAACATCGCAACGAGTTCGGAATGTACCGCCTTACAGGACAGTTCAGATAACCAGCCTTGATGGAAGTAGGCAGTTTAGGAGTATTAAATGTAAGGATAAGAATCCTAGTTGGGACTAGTTTTCCCTCCTTACGCATAAATATTCTTTTAACGGCTGTCACTCCTTGATCTCTCAGTTCGATGCATATCTCCTCTTCAGATGTTTCAAGGAGATCCCACTCGGCAATTACACCACGTGATGTATTCAATATCTTGTGTGGTGACACCTTAATTGGAATGCCCCCAAGAGATGTTGCTTGGAGAAGCAATTCTGAATGTCGCACTGAGGAAGTTTCTACTAAAAGGTCACCCGATCTAAGTCGTTTTACCGACTTCGGGGACCCTGCCAGCCCTTCAAGACCCTTCTGAATGAAGAAGGGCGACATTTTACCTATTTCCTTCTCACCGGTAGAATGCATGATAAGGAATCGAGGTACAGGTGGTGGTGGTGCAGCTTCTGTTCGGTGTTTCTTTTTTAATGTTACATTATCTTCATCAGTTTCAGGTAGGGACCTCGTAGAGGCCCCAGAGGGGTTTGAAAGATTTAAATTACTCATAGGAGTAAAGAGAAAATTTCCGATGCCCTAAGTACCTCACCCACCACGGAGCCCAACAAGGGGACGCCCACTCGTGAACTAGCAGGTACTGCGAACACGAATGGGACGCCAAGTTCGCTTAGGAGTACCATACCCACGTTACCAATAAGTCTTGATCCCGTCCCAGGACCAAAGGGAGGGAGACTTATTGGAACGCAGTTGACCCTAGCAGTAAAAAACCACCCGCCGATTGATCCCAGTCGGGCCGGTCCGGGACCACCCGTCTTGTCAAAGCAGGGGCCAAAGTAGTATATTAGGGCTGGGCCCCACACCCACCAGGATTCCCCTTTCCGAGTTTCCACGGGTCGCGGCGCACGGCTGCATACGCCGGATTCCAACGATGTAACCCTGGAACCAAGGTATGGACATTAGATCCCAGTGATCCTAATCTGGAAGGCCAGCAGCATCACTGGGAGGTCCCCTCACCACGTATAGGTGCCCACGTCGAGGGGCTGAGTTCAGGAACTGAGAGCCCAGTTGTGACTTGATTTCACAATATGAGACAAAAAAGGTACAGGAGGTTTCAAACTTTATTTAATTTTATATTGTCACAAAGAAATCCGATTCTATTGCACTAACCTGTATGATAGGTTAGTGCAATATACCTTTTAGGTAGCTTGAAGCATTTGATGTAAAATTGCTCAGAATTTAACGTGATGCATTTATAGCCAACCCATAAATGCATCATGTTAAATTCGCATACATTTTGGTATCTCTCATATTGCGAAAATATCTCACTTCCAACTCGTCTACTTGTAAAAATTCACAGTGCCTACCCTCCCACTGAACAGGAAACAATGCTGGATGGTGGCACTGAACTGAGAATAAGTAACAATAGCCGTCTCTGCTTGGGAAGTGTTACTTATTCGAAAGTGTAAGGCTAGGCACTTCACTAGGTTGCGAAGGATTTCACAATATGAGATGTTATAGTAACGGAGCTGTGTGGCAAACTTCGTTTGCTGTCTTCGTGAGTTTCCTACATATTAAAGTGATGCCTAGTGCACTACCTAATACAGCGTTGCTCAGAATTTAAACTTCCTACACTTCTCATATTGTTTTGAAATCTTGTTTCTCATAGTGTTCATCTCTCCTTTGTCATCTTTCAATTTCAATCAAGTCACAACTGGGTTTTCAGCTGTTGCATTCAAGGTACCAGGTACCTACCCGCCCCTCGACGAGACAACAGTCTATGAAGCGGTGTCGTCTAAGAATAAGTAACAATGTACTACTTGGGGAGGGTTACTTATTCGAAGCGCATGAGTATTGGAAACTCGTGCACTTCACATCTCACAGTATGAAATGTTTAGGATGGCATTTTATGCAAAACTTTGTTTGCCTTTAAATTTGTTTGAATATGTACAAATCTGATGCTATTAAACTAACCTATACGATGTTACAAACCATGATGTTTTAACTATAGCGTTCATAAGGTCTTAAACTGGAAATTAGAAATCTTCACAATCAAGTAGTTATAACAAAATAGTAATAATTTTCCTAGTAAATGACATTTAACAAATTAACATTTAACAAATTAATTTTTCAGTTACAAAGTAATTTTAAAAAAGTATTTTACTTAAAAAAAATTCAGGACTGATTTCTCTCTTCCCACCCGAATCATCTTCGGATCATAGATTTTGTCGGATCATAGATCATGAGACATTGATGCAGCTGAGTAGGAACGCAAGAGTACAGTAGTGCACACCTTTGAGTTGATTGTGGTTAGAGATTACATAATCGCAAAATGTGATAATGTTCTTGTGTTTTTCACCTTGAAAACTCCTCTGATCATATGTGCCCCTCTCGGAATATAATCAGAAATTTTTATTTATATATTTATTTATATTTATTTTGTATATATGGCGTAACCGAAAGAATAAAATCATCGATTATTCACCCCATTAACAAAATGTCTAGGTTCTCGGATATCACAACTAGGATTTTTTCCTAAAACATTTTCTCCTAAAGATATAACAACTAAGATTTTCTCCTAAAGCATTTTCTCCTAAAGATATAACAACTAAGATTTTCTCCTAAAGATATAACAACTAGGATTTTCTTTTACAGGCTCATTTAGAGAATGCAGTCATGGCGTGAAAATAAGAGTTGGGAAGAGTAAGCTAAATTGGTTGTGCCTTGACACAGATAACGATAATGGTGGATTAGGATTGGGTAACAGGCAAACAGCCAGTTAAAAGAAAATTTGAAGGAAAACAATGCAGTTTTCTTATATTTGTGACAATAAATAGCTAAAGGGTAGCACGAGTAAAAAGCCTTTTCACTGCCTAACAAAGACAAATACATTTAACAGGATATTTCATAAATAGTTTCAGTAAGCAGTTCTTGCTAGTCACTTCTTTATTTAATGGAAATTATTTTTAAGTTTATACCTAAAACGATATCAAACATTTTTACATTTTGTTTTTTTATAAGTGCAAAGTATGTATTTCTTTCTTGTATGTAGAAAACTGTGTAATGTTTGTAAAATTACATATGAAATCGCATTTGTTTTCTCTCGTTTATATTCAGAGCATTTTCAGAGCCGTTTATAGTAATAAGTTTTAGTGGATATCAAATATGCGTGGTTCAGTAATAATCACAGTCCGAATTAAGCATTTACGCAAGCACGATGTGCTTTGTGTGATATAAAGATTTGTATATTGGACAACAAAATTTAAGCTTTTGATTTTTTTCTGATGAAATATGGTACATCTCATCGATTTTATTAAGCTGAATACAAATTTACTGTCGGAATTTGCCTAGTATCAACAGATTTAGAGAGGAATCCAGGTCATGCTTATTTCAATTATTTTTTCGTTTTCTTTTATTTTTTTTTAATGATCAGGAGCTTCTCTTATTAATTTACAAGAATAGTCTTCCAGCACACAATGTTTCGCCTCCTTGGTCACGTGTCTCTAGAGTAGCAAAATCTTGATGAAAACGTTAATCAAGATTTTGCTTGTTAATAAATTATCAACAATATTTTATAGTTCTCTGCTTTGCTATTGCTCAAAATATGTTCACAAAATTCCTTGATTCTTTTCTGAATACCCATGATACTATTTTGTTTACTTAATGTCTTTCTCCTTGTATTTGTGCTGGCATGGATCACATTTGGAGAGAGAGATTTTACCCCCTGAATTAAGATGATGATGCTTAAATGAAAGCCCTCGTGGGTAGTATAGTACAATTGGTATAATTACCGTCCTCTCAACCCCGGGCGGAAAAGACCTCTAGTTTTAATCTTGTTAATGAGGCGAGAAAATTTTATGGGTGTTTTTTCACAGCGTGACTGAGTTAGTCGGTCCCAGGAGATGATAGGATGACTCCCTCCCCCAGGAAACTCGGGTTTTCTCGGTCTTCTCTCCCTTCTCCCCAGCTTATAAGTAATTTACTGAATTCTTCTCTCGAGGTGCAAAACCTTACATTTGGAGCATTAAATTTTAATTGCAATTTTTCAACCACGTGTGCGACCGATCTAACTCATTCTAAAGCAAAATGAATTGCTTCTGGTTAGTCGCCCTCCCCCTTCCTTTAAACTTTAAAAACGTTGACAAATTTCCATTAAGGAAGATTAGAAACAGGAATGGCTCCAATACCTGAGGGACCCCACTTGCTACATTGGTTCACCCTGAGGAATGTCCATTTATGGCTACTTTATATATCTTGTCTTTTAGACAACCCTTGATTCAATAAAGGAGCTTGCCATTAATCCAAATTTGCTTCTGTTTATACATTAGCTTTTCATGGGAAACTGTATCAAAAGCTTTACTGAAGTCAAGGTAATAATGCCAAAGTTATTTCTTGTATCCAACTGATAGTCTCAGGCGAAGATAGCGTGGTTTGGTTTTTTCTCTCGGATAATCGGGTTTTTTTTGTCCAGAAACCAGCAAATCAACCACAGAACACACGTAATTTGTGGGCATTATATACTGTGCAATATTATTATTATTATGAGGAAATCATTTTGATTTCCTCATAATGATTAGCTACATTGGTCAGGCAAGACTTCCCCCTTCAAGAAGGGGGAAGTCTAGCCCCTCCTATGCTGTAATCCATTAAGGATCCATTCCTTTCGGGATGGCCCTGCATTGTATCCTTATACACAGACTCCATGATCTTTTCAACCACTAAAGTCGAACTCAATAGTCTATAGGTATCCACCATCCCTCGCGGATAACACAGTTGATATTTTCACCGTTCTCCCAACACTGGGTGGAAAAACCCCCGGTTCGAGCCCCGTGAACGACGCAAGGAATTTTTACGGCCTTTTTTCACAACATAGTTAAGTTATTTGGTCTCAAGCGAGGGGTGCATGTTTTTTCTTCCAGAAGCTGGGATTTTTCGTCCAGGAAACAGGCAAATCGACCGAGCCTCAATCGGTGTAGTCGATTGAGGCTTGGATGTAATAGAAGCAAAGGGAATAGTATCATAAAGCAAGCTCTTTAACAAAAAAATTGAGGGTGTTATGTTTCCATTAAGATTATTACTAAATTTATTGTTAATAAATAAATTTATTATTATACAGTCCCTTTATGTTTTATTATACGATATTCTTTAATTTTAGATTTAGGCTTGAATTACCTCTTATTTACTTACAGGTATTTACAGTGATTCTTAAAATTATTGGTACAGTAAGCAATGTTTAGATTGTTTAAAATATAATAAAATATGCTTTGGTTAAATTAAGCATTCATTCCCAAAATCTTATATCTGTCCCTATACCGTTATCCCTCTGTCGCTACAAGGAGGAACTGCTGTACCCAACAGTAGAGTCATATTGATCTTGGATTTTTTTTAAATCCACGCTCAAATTTCAACAGCACCTTGAGAATTTGCCAAAACTGTGCAGACTTCAGTGGTTTGCCAGCCAGCAGCTTACGTATATCAATGATCTCAAAGTCGCTAGTAACGCTTACGAATTATCCTTTACCCTCCAGTAGTGCAATGCTGAATAATGAGGATAAATAGTGGAAACAACAAAGAAACTATCTGCTGTGATGGATGGCAAGAATTTTATCCCCCCCCCTAAAAAAAAAACGTAGCATAGTAGCCTTTACGATATTGATGAATTACCCGTACCTCAGGCTATAATCACAGAAATAACCATGACTACAACTGTAAACGTGGTTACTTAACCATTCCTGCCCACGAAGTGTGGGAGTTGGTGCACAGGAGGCTATCTGATTACACTTAGGGACCAAACCGATCCTAGGTTGTGTTAATTATAGAATCCACTTTAGATAGCTTTCTCTCACAGTAAGACCTCAACTTGGTCTATTATTTAGATGGTAAACTTTCTTGCTTTACATTAGCATTGCTTGATTTGGCATTAATGCATTGCTAATACATTAATGCCAAAATACTGAGAATTTTAGAAATTCCTTACGTCGTCAACGGAAATCGAACCTAGTCCTGTCTAAACAATTGGCAGACGTTTGGACAAGTTTGGTCTAAAACAGTAAGCTGCCATGAAAGACAGACTTCTGGACAATACGTTCGGGCTTGTTAATCGATTAGCTAACTGAATAGAAAAAAATTCCATTTTTTTTTTCTATTCAAGTATTACATAGTCTTGAAGGGGCAGGAGTTTATGTAGATTTAGAAAGATTGGATAAACATCTGCTACGTTACTTTTCTTTCCTTGCATAATTCTGCCATTTAATACTAATCCTAAATTATTCCTCTTTCCCCGCCCGTACACTAGGTTAACTATAAGCGAATTAACGAAATAGCCTCGAACAGAAAACCAGAAGTAGGAAAAAGAGGCGGGTGACGTCAGAGTTACACTAGGGGAATATAAATACGCATCACTTTCAAGACAGGGCTAAATTGTGTCTAGTCTAGAAGAATGCTGTAATTAACGGAGAGGAATATACCTTTGAAGTTTATGTTTCTCAGTTAATATGTAATAGTTATTAACAGAATAGATTTTATTATAATAGCGGTGTGCAAGTGTAATATTTCAAGCTTAAGTTTTATGTTAGCTACTGTAGGTTCAATGCATTTCTAGAAAACACTATGAATAAGACTTTTGAATTATCTAAGCGAAAAATAAAAACTTAATTAAAGTTGTCCAATTCTCTGTTAAGTAGGTTTCTAAAAAAGCAGTAAAATTACATTTTACCTACAACATCTCTCTTGTATTTTACTATTTCTAAAGATCCGCCTCCTAGGAATAAATACTCCCTAGCTAAGATTCATCTCTGACTTCCCTACCCTATGTACTGATGTACCCTATGCCTACCCCATGTCTGATACACTAACGGGTATGCCGACAAAATAATAAGCAAAAATTATATTAACGGATACCAATATATTTTAAATCAACATCCTTAAGATTATTTTGAACTGTTTTTATTTAAAATGTTTTGAACTTGCAGAACGGGAATATTGTTTTAAATGGTATTGATGTTTTATTTTTTTTAAACTTATTTCGAGTTTGTATACCATGTAAAGATTAAATAGAATTTAGTCTTTAGGGATTATTGAAATGCTTTGTAAATTACAAGATTTCTTTCTTGGCAGTTGCGCATGGACGCGTGTGCTTATATGTAGGTATGGGTGAGTTAGTGATCATTCTGAAATGGCAGATGACTGTACTGAATAGAATTGGACGTGAATACTTTTTTATTGCTTTTATTTGTTTTTTTTTTTCTTATAGGAAGTGATGAGAGAAGTAAAATTTAAATGGTTTAAGTACTGTTGTCTTATTTATTAATATTTTAACAAAGTAAATTAGAAACTTTTAACTGACAGTCGTTTGGCTGGCCGGTTTTATTGTTTTAGATTGTTATTTGTGGTAATTTACTCACTATGGTTAAGTATTGTGCATATGAAACTGTACAACAATGCTCCACTTAGTAAGTTCAGTTACGTTTATTAAACTGAATATTATCGCAATGCGAACAGTCATAGCTATAAAATGCAGCTTGGCTCACGTGCGTGCACCTTACACCCTCCCACGTCAATCAGTAAAAAGTGTTTATTCAGCAATTCTTTTGACATCGTCTCTTCTGTTTTTTTTCCCTCGACCCACGTGCTTCGGAAACTCAATCCACTGATGTGTTCTTATGACTCGACAACTCCACCCACATAACTTTGCTTTCCGTATCATTCGACCTCTTGCTACAAAAAAGAGCTATGTGTGTGTGTGAGCCACTGGTATCAAAATTCAGTTAAAGCATGCGTTGATCGTTTCCAGCTCCACATACGCTAATTGGATTCATGCAGGAAACTAAGCTCATTCATGCTTTCATACAGGGAGGGAGCTTTCCATTACTGTTTTTTTTTATTTTTTTTTCCACTTGTGCAAATAAACATTCGAAAGGAGACTTTCGAAATTATGTCAATTAACTTTATAGTTTCTCCTAACTAAGGATTCCGGGTCTGGGAGGCTCCGCTATATAGAATACCCTACCTTGGCATCTGAATTTTCCTGATCTGAAGCTAAATTTTCTTTTTCAAAAGTTATTTGTTGTTTCTCTGAATCGTTTCGTTGTTCGTCGGAAGCTACGCTCTTTTGGTCAAGAACGCTATTGCTATGTGAAGATAAAATCGTCGAGGATCTCCTTCTCTTTCCACGTTCATGGGATTCAATTTCCTTATGCTTGACTTTACTGTGCAGGGTCCACAAAAACACAAAAAGACAAACGATTATATTCCCCACAAACATATATTGAATCATATTACTGTATACAATAGGAAAACACGAACGGACACTTCAAGTGTTAAATCTCTTGACATTGAAACGGTCCCTCCAAACAACAATTAAACTGGGCCAAGGTACATGCGCACGACCATCACCTTATTTCGTTTATTCGTTTTTTTTGCATCACTTAAGATAGCTTTATTGAAGGTCACCTCTCGACATATGCGCAAACTGAAAAACCCCCACACTTACAACTGTTCATCAAAGATGCTAGTTTAATTAACAAAACCCCCTAATTCAGAAGAGAAAGCTGCATATAAGCAGGCGTTTTAATAAATCAGCCTTTCATAACACTTATGCTTATTTCTTTGATAACATATCCCCGTGTTTGTTTGTAGCAGGTTTGTAATTTCTTCCTCGTACACGTCACTGATACTTGAGCGCTAAGTTTCTAAATTTAACTTTTAGTGGAGATCTAGTCGGTAAACTTGGCAACCATTGGAATACTTTGTTACCATAGTAACTAAATGAAGTTAAATTTCTGGAATTACCGGATGGATTTTTCTCTTCCCTCTAGGTCAATTTCAGCATTCTTTGAGTTCCTTTGCTTCTTAGTGGGATGTACAGTATCCTTATTTTCATTGTTACAATTAAAGTAAATACCTGATAAATGAGGAAAAACTGCTTTTACTAGCCTACGTGTGATGACCTCATTTCTAGCGTCACCTCAGATACATAATCGTTCTCTAATTATATAGTAATATATAACAGAACAGAGGTCGTTACAAAATGGTATTTTATAACAGGAGGTTATTAGCAAGATATAGGATTATTAACAGATATAATACTTCGATTTAGATGCATAAAATAAATTATTTTGGTATACTTTTAGTATACGTAAGTCTCATGTGTAATCATGCCGATTAGCATGTTGGCATATATGCCTCAGTCATGAATTCTTCAGGCTGGTAGTAGAAGCGCTGTAGAGATAAAGTATGCTTAATTAATTCGCACGGAAATTGACTTCGTCTTATTAATAGTGCGTTATAAAGACCTGCCTAAGGCCAATGCTCAGTGCATTGTACTGCGTGCTCTGCTCCACACGAATATTAAGTAATATAGCATATTGTATAATATTAAAAAAACCTATAACCTAATGCAAATTTTGCATTACGTTATAGGTTTTTTAGATAGCCAACTAGATAACTAACTTTGTAGTTCAAAATGCGAATAAAATTACTTATTAAATTAAGCATGTAAATGTCTTAACTATAATCAGTAATCCAATAAATATACATGTGCTTATAAATACATTGCGTTATTTTATTTATTTATTGAGGTTCTAATTTAATATTAGTAATTTAATATTTAGTTTTATAAATGTTCAATTTATTTATTATTATTTTATTTTATTATTTATTTATTTATTTATTATTATTATTATATATATTTTTTTTTGTATGACCATCAAACCGTAACAGCGCTGGGCTTGATCCCTAAACTTGATTTTGTTGTCATTTCTCGGTCATGCCTTAATTGGTGTAGCCTGATATGCCTTTCCATAGAGTCCCACAAGTGCTCTATGGGATTGATATCGGGAGAATTCGGGGGCCAATCGATATGCTGGAAGTCAGAACTGTGTTCCTCAAACCATCCCTGTACATCAAGTGCCCGATGGCTCGGCGCATTGTCATCTTGGAAGACACCATCGCCATTTGGAAAAAGTGTACTATAGCGTGGGTGTACATAGTCAGCAAGCAGTTGACGATAGCGGAGACCAGTGATACGTTGTTCCACATGCACCAGGGATCCAAGTTCCTGCCAGTGAAATATGCCCCATGCCATACCGCCTCCACAGGCCTGCACTTTTGATACCATGCATGGTGGATGAAGAGCCTCATGTTCTTGACGCCAAATCCGTACACGACCATCTACGGTGTGGAGTAAATAACCTGACTCATCCGACCAGCACACCTTCCAGTCTTCTAACGTCCAACTTGCATGCTCTTTGCACCAGGCGAGTCTTTTACGCCGATGGACCTTGGTTAGGAGAGGATGCCGTAGGGGTCGTTTGCTGGTATAGCCCATACGTGCGACGCATGGTCATGCCAGATATTGTTCCGGGTTGGCCCATGTTGTATTGGGTAGTCAACTCTTCAACAGTGCTGCGCCTGTTCGCCTGTACAAGTCGTCTGACCCGGCGCTCACCTGTAACATTACCCTTTCGCTGACCTTTACAGTTTTGCCGTCGGGTCGTTGTTTTACAATTTTGACGCCACTCTTGGTACACTTTAACAACGGCGGCTCTTGAACACCCCACCAGTTCAGCCGTTTGGGAAATCGAGGCACCACCTCGTCTAGCTCCCACAATCTTCCCTTTATCAAAGTCCGATTAATCCTTCCTTTTACCCATCACGCTCGGAATTTTACTACCTACTGAACCACTGACACCTTATCGACTAACTGCCCACTCTCGTACCTCACGTGGTCAACGGGTCGCATTCAGTTTTTATAAGGGTGGTCATAATTCTGTGATCACTCAGTGTATGCATATAGAGGTGATTGACGCCTATTGTTTTCACCATGTTCGTCTGTCTGCATGTGATAAATCGGCTCTTAGTGGATAGATTTTCATGGAATTTAATATTGCGCTCTGTTAGAACGATTTTTCGAACCTTCTCAAATTTAATTAAAATCAAATCAGTAATTAATAATTTGGCAATTATTAATTATTTTTTCATACGATATCACATAGGCTATGAATATGCCAACGACATTCATATGAATATTGTAGCTGGAGCACTAGATATCATGTTTGTTGCCATGCGCTGGTTGGAGGAATGAATGGGCAATGTGATGGATGCGCAGAAACGAAATATTCTCGGTTCGCGCATTTAAGTGATTGCCTTTTGCTCTTTTTTTGTTGTTATTATTAATAATGATTTATTATTATTTGCTAACGCGTTTGAAATATAAAGCACTGCGTAGATTAACTAAATTGTTTTAATTTTCTACCTTGAACGATTTATTATGAATGCATTTCTGATTGTTTATCTAACAAGGCTAAAAGAGGTATAGAAAGTAAGAACCATCATAAATGTGTCATTTTTGGCATGAATTAAAACACGTTTTGCCATATCAGCAAAACGAGCAAGTAAAAAGCTCTGTTTAAGCGTTTTTTTTATATATTTTATTCTCTTCATACATAAGCTGATCTTACGTATTGTATTATTTATTGCTTCGTACTTAGCAAGAATCTCGTATACCTGGAATTAATAATTAAATGTTATGGAATGACAAGCAAATATGGAGTTTAAGAGAAATGGGGACAGAGCTTTTAGGAAAGAGCAGTTAATTTGCTGCTTTACAAGCGGGAAAAAAAAAGAAGAAAAGAAACCGGGATATTCCAGATGGATAACAGCGCTTATTTGGCACGTAGCTATGTTTAAACGTTCTGTTTACACTACAAGCGGTGGTGCAGCAGCAGCAGCATCACTTGTTCCCTTTGGGTATTTTAGACATCTAAATGGTGGAAGAGTCCTTCCGAGAATTGCAGCAAAAAATATACCAGAAATTGCTACCTATACTTTGCCAAAATATACAAAATAGGCAACTAGATAGATATACATAACAAATATCTGTTTGTCTGTTCAATGTACAAATAAATTTTGTGATATCCCTGCATTTGGTAAATATAAGAAAATCTTTATTAATATCTGAAGTTATATTAGAGTTGTTATCCAATAATTTTTACTTGTGCTTTCTGAATTTATATTTTTAAATCCTTTCTTGTTCCGTGTAAACAGTAGTAGGTTTGAAACCCTTAATTTTTCAATAAGTACTGAAATCAGTTTTGTTGTGCATATGGAAATATACCTACAGAGTTATTCTCTCTCTCTCTCTCTCTCTCATTCATTGATATAACTCAGAGAGAGAGAGAGAGAGAGAGAGGGAGAGAGAGAGAGAGAGATTTCTCGAAGTCCTCAAGTAATCTTAATAATTATATGGACTGTAATTATAATTATAAGGCGCCACGAAGTGAAAACTGTTCCACTTATGTAGCTAATATAGCTGCTACTTGTAGCAGCTATACAGTGTATTAGTTACATAAATTGCATTGTAATAAAGCCCTATTTGGCCTTTTCGCCTTTATTATTACAAAAATAATGGCAAAGCATACCTCTGGATGTCAATTGTAATGTAAATTTCATGCGTCATCGTTCTGTGGAAATTAATGATCGTCAGTGATCTGCTACAAAAGAAAAAAGAAAACCATCTACTGTGGTGAATATACTTGATCAACCACGGCAATACATAATAGAATTCGTACGAATGAAATGTTAAAATATTGATCCCAAAAATATCAAACAATCTGAAGAAACAGAAGTCCGCACGAAAAAGTGATAAAAACTTATTACATAATACTTCTGCATTATCATTCAGAACCACTGCATTATCATCCAGAACCTCCTCCTCCAAGAAAGGGGGAAAATACTACCATAGAACATCATCCGACTGATGACTCTCCCACATTAGCTTTTGACTCGACTCTGAATGAGGCAATGCAGAGTGTCAAAGACCCTTCAGCTACTGCTGAATATCGACAATTATCATACCAAAACATAAATAAATAAAAAATAATAGATGATACATAATTCAAATAAATAAACATTAGTAATCGCTGCTCCAAGTGTGCGCTCATCACTGACGCAGAGGGTGAAGGTGGCTATCTGATGTTCACTGAAAGGACAGAATTCATGGGATACCTGGTTCCTGGGCCTGGGCTACGCGACGATGTCACCCCTCTTGCTAGTGGACGACCCCACCGCTTGCCAGGTATATAGGTACACTGCATTAACGTAGACGGTAATTCGATGTCAATATGGATAAACGTCGTGAGTTAACCGACTTTGAAAGGGGTATGATAGTGGGTGCCCGAAGCATGGGTTACTCTATCGCGGAGGTGGTACAAAAATTTCATTATCCCCGTTCGACAGTATCAAGAGTGTATCGCGAATACGCCATTTCCGGAATAACATCTCATCGTGGACAGCGCTGTGGGCAGAGACAGGTGGTGGATGAACGTGGCCGCGACATCTGTCTCGCATTGCTTTAGCCTACCGGAGAGCGACAGTGGCACAAATCACCGCCAACTTCATCGAGGAAGGTGCCAGAAACGTCCACCAAGACCATCAGGCGATCATTAGCCACAATAGGTGGCCTCCATAGCCAGGTGGGCAGGAGCAGCAGTGCGTAGCACACGCTTCTTGATTAGACCTAGGTTCGAGCCCTTGACTACCAAATACGGAGGATGCGGAAAGGTCAGGGAATGACCACCGCATATCCGAGCTATATGGCCTTAGTTGCTAATGCTCCTAAAAAAAAAAAAAAAATAAATAAATAAAAAATAACAATAGCCACAATAGGTTATGGGAGCCGGCTACACCAGAGTCCCATTGCTAACACCATGACACAGGACTCTACGCCTCAGCTGGGCGAAAGAACATCGGCACTGGACCTTGGATGATTGGAGAAGGGTATTCTGGTCCGATGAGTCCCGTTTCCAGTTATTTCGAGCGGACGGGAGGGTGCGTATCTGAATACGTAAAAAATACCTTATACAAAGAAACTGCACGAAGCTATGCGCCCATTATGTCAACAAGGAACCGTTCAGGCAGGCGGACGGTCGGTCGGTAATGGTCTAGAGCGTGTTCAACTGGCACACATTGGAAGAACCTCTGGAACGCCCAGGTTACGTGTCCATCCTTGCAGACCATTTTCATCCTTTCATGGTCATTGTGCACTCACAGGGCAATGGACTCTTCTAGCAGAACAATGCGCTTTCCCACAGAGCCGTGGTGACTAGCATTAGCATTAGTTCAGGCATATGATGCAAGAAAGCAAGCTTGTAGAGCATCAGCCAAAAAAAAAAAAAAACCCTTCCCATTTCATCCATCCGAGCACTCCAAATGTTAGTCTAGTACAGCGTTAAATTTATTTAAGCTATCAACTTCCACAACAACAGATGGAAGTCTGTTCCAGCAATCAACTACCCGCTGACTAAAGGCAAACTTCCGCACATCTATTCTACAACTGTTTTTCCTCAATTTGAATCTATGCCTCCTCAGGTTTTTAATCTCAGCAAGTGGAAGTATCCCATCAGCATTGTGCCTAATCAAACCATTCAAGGTCTTGTACACCTCAATCAGATCACCTCGCAGGTGCCTAGTCTCCAGATGCCGCAACTTACAGAATTTAAGCCTATCCTGGTAAGAGAACCCCTTTGTTCTTCTCACCAATCTTGTTGCCCTTCTCTATACTCGTTCTAGCAACTCTGCATCCTTCCTAAAATGAGGCCTCCAGACCTGTACGCAGTACTCAAGGTGTGGCCTGACTATTGCCTTATACGAAGGTATGATTAATTATGCGGTTTTTTTGCTGAGTCATTTCGGGTTATGATAAACAGCTTGTTTTCTAACTTCTTTAAATGCTTGTGTTCCCCATAGTTCACTCTCTTCTTGTATATTAAAGACCTTCTCTGAATGACTGAAATCTTATCCACAGTTTTGCTGTTTTAGCACGCTACATTCCTCCGTGGAGCTTGCGAAACCTTGCCATGAACAAAAGGCTTCAACTTCTCGAGACTTCCAAGCAGTCCTCCATTGCGAGGAAGAAAAGTTAATTAACTTCACTCCTTCTAACACGCAGTCCTGTCTTATTTCTTGCAAAAAAAAAATCTACTGCTCCTATGCTCATCTTTGATGACACTCAGATTTCTTGACAAGATTACATATCTCTGTTAGGCATTGTCCTGACGTCTGATTTCTCTTTGCATAAACACATCACAAATATTGCACCTTCTGCATAAAAATACTGGGGTTTTCTTTTTCGTTCCCAGAGTTATCTTTGTTCAGCAAAACTACTCACTCTGTAAAAATATCAAATACTACTGTGATATTTTTTGCAATGTTGGTCTCACATCTGGAGTGGTTCTGCCGAAAACTTTTTCAAAATTCTAGACTCTATTCAAAAGAAGAATTAATGACCCATCTCTTACAAAGTCTCTTCACCCTTTGTCGCACAGACATTTAGTTCCTTCTGCATGCTTTTTCTATAAAACTGTCAAATTAAGGCCACCATGACATGCAATTTATGTCCATAAACTGCTTTTGCTCCATTATTGATTTGCTTGTTTTTCCTGGACGAAAAACCGAGTTTCCAAGGAGAAAAACTTTGCTTCCCACGCCTGAGACCGACTAACTCAGCCGCGGAGTGAAAAAAGCCCATGAAAGTTACTTGCGTCATTGATGGCATTCAAACTCGGGCATTTTCCACCCGATGTGTGTGTGTGTGTGAGGACGGTAATTATGAATACTGTGCCCGGCGCGGATATACCTTTTCTATAGATACTTCAATAGGCACTGTTCTTCAAGAAGCAATAAGAGAAAACAATAACCTTTTAAGTGATTTCAATCAATGACTTTTCGTGCATTAAGAATCTTCGGGTAAGGAATTGCCATGTGGCAGTGACCATAGTGTATTGATTAAGGATAAAGGAAAGGAATTTTGCTTTCGCAAAGGTGTTACAATGGTCATAGACAGCTTTTAAATATCTTCAATGGAATCTGCTGATGTTAACAAAATACAAATGCTGAATGGGAAGTGTTCAGGGAAGTAACCTAGAATCTACTAAAATGTACTGTTCAGGTATCTCCTAGTAGTTTCCACGATTACTTTCCTGTTACCAAATAATTGCTGTTCAAGGTTTAGGTTTAATTTGATATCAGATTGAACTGACGAGATTAGTGGAAGCGAAGAAAGGATGTTAGCTAATGTATGTAGCGCGTAACATTTCAGGTACGTTCGATTTTTTTCTTAAATTCATTTTTTGATTGCTATTTACAATCGTCCCTTGTACAGCGTGCAAGTTAATAACCTTGTCGAACACTTAATAAACTCTATAGGTTTACGTTCTCTAAATCTAGCCGTTTAGTTTAATTACGACTATATAATATTTATTACCCTCCTCCCGTATTATCCGTTTTTTTTTTTTTTTTTTAATTCTCTCTGAATATAAGTTCTGTTCTTAAGCGACATAACGTCACGAGTTTTGAATAACAGTACAGTACTCGCGAAGCGTGCACGGACTGTCTAAAGCTAACAATACTTCATTAAAACTACATTTAATCTATGAATTTCTTTTTTACATACATATGGAAAAAGAAGTAACTATATCCGGATTTCTATTTGACCGATTTTAATGAAATTTAGTTTTACTCGACAAAATTTTTTTATTTTTATTTATTATTATTATTTTTTTTTTTTGAGTTCTTAGTTCTTTAAACTAAGAACTCAAACTTTTTTTCGAGTTCTTAGTTCAGAACTAAGAACTAAGAACTCGGGAAAAAAAAAAAAAAAAACCCCAAAAGGAAGCTGGGAGAGACATTATTAGAGCTAAAAGTAAATAAGGCACTTTGGGATGTGGAAGTTACTAAATTAAATTAAAAGAAACAGCAAAGAAGGTAAGTAGATCTTTAGAAGTAATAATGAGAACATTCGTGGATTCAGGGCATGTCAGTACAAACTGGAAATGTACAAATGTCTCTCCTATTTACAAAGGCGAAACAAAGAGCGACGTGGGTAAATACTGTACAGAACTCTAAGTTTGATTTCTGTGTGCTAGGAAAAATAATGGAGGCAGTGATTAAAGAAATAATACAGGCTAAATTTTACAGGAGCACAATTAGACTGAAACTGAAGCATGAATTTATCAAGGGAGACCTTATGTTCATTTAATACTTGTCTGCCTTAAACCATTCCTTAATTTCTGAACACCTTCAATAATCAGGTATATCAATAGTCTTCTCGAGATACCATCGTTTTAAACGACATTCCCGATAATAATATTATTATGATACACTGAGTAGCCATTTTATTACGTACACCTACCCTTATCATGAAATGGAACTCTCTTTCAGTAATATTATCACGTCTTGGTACTGCGCGGTATAAAGTAGGTGAGCAGATACGTAGGAATGCTGTATGTGTGCGCTTCAGTGCCAAAATGGGCAAGATGAAAGACTTAATTAATTTTAAACATGGCATGGTAGTCGGCGCAAGATGCGCCGGTAGGAGTATCCCAGAAACTGCAACCCTGCTGGGATTTTCACTTAATTTTGGTCTAATAATCAGCCCTCGCCGGTAGCAGTAGTTATGATCACTGTCCTACCTTCACCACCACACCACGATCGTCACGTATACGTAATTCTGCTCTACCGACACCAGACTCGTGATGCATAATCATGTTCAGTTTACTTTTGTTGTTTTAACCAACGTATATATACTGTAGTACACCATTCACCAACTAAGCTGATGAAGAGGCACTTCGTCTCGAAAGCTACTGTATATTTTATTAGTTTTGTCCATATTTTATTGTATTTTAACGCTTTTTAGTATTTTTTGTATATATTATTTATTTATTTTATTACATTTATGTTAATTCAGTTTGTCGGTCGTCGTTAGAAAGTTTTGTGATATGCAACCCGAAGCTCAAGGCCTGTTTTCCAATCTCCCTTCACCATGTGGAAAAGTTCTAGGGTGGAATCCCGTCAATGATACGAGGTATTTTATAGGCTTTTCATCCAGCAAAACAAGCAAACTGGCCAGAGAATACGCAATTTATGGACATAATACACAAGAAACGATGAGTTTGTTCTCTTGGATAATCCTAATATCAAATACTTTTTTGATAAACTAATTAGCATCCCTCCAACAGCTATCCTGGCTTGGAAACACCTCATTGATGCAAGATGTCAAAGAAAGCTGATGAAACTTGTGCAGGGTAACGAAAAGGATATAGTCAGTCAAATAACAACCCAGTACAACCCTGGTAACCAAAGAAGCATTTCAGAACTCACAAGCCATCTTATTGTCACAGTTGGGTATCGAAGTTGACGATCGAACTCGATTATACTCCTGTGTGCTAAAAACGATATGGTATACGATTACAGTTGGCTAAGGAATATCAAAGGTGGAGAGTGAGGGAGCGAAAAAACATTGCATGATCTGACGAATTTCGGTTTCTGCTGATTTACGCTGATGGGAGGACTAGAATATGGCAAAAACAGCATGAGTCCGTGGACACATCCTGCTAAGTGTCAACGCTGCAGGCTGGTGGTCTGGTATGGTTACTATTTTTCCGGTGTATTTTGGGCTCCTTATTACCAGTGGAACAATATTTGGATGCCACACGTAATTTCTAAATTGTGTGCTACCAACCTGGCTCATCCATTCATGACGACAATGTATATATCAGCGAACCGGTTCTTTCAACAGGATACTTCGCTATGTCACAAGCGCAGAATTGTATATAGCAGGTCCCAGAAACATGAAAGTATATTCAAAATGGTTATTGAGGAGACCACCCTGCTGTGGTGGTCTCCTCAGTAACCATATCTCAATCCATTTGAGCACCTGTAGGAGGAGGTGGGTTGAGCTCTTCGGAATAGAGACCGGCAAACATCCAATTTACAACAATTGTGGAAGGCAGTTGGATCAACATGGCCCAGCATTTATTTTTTCACTTTTTTGAGTCCATGCTACGGCAAATCCAAGCTGTTCTGAGGGCTGAAGGGGAAATATGCTCGCTAATAGGTTGGTATGCCTAACAGAGTGGCCACTCAGTGTGCAGTAGCCACTATTATGCGTTGCACAAAATATTCATTAACAATTTTGTCTATAGAAAAAATGACATCTGTACGCATGGGTTTGGCAGATGACGTGATTTTGTTATTATTATTTTTGATTTAAAGTCCTTGAGAAAGTTATCTTTGAAGTACATTGCTTTAAGTTTAGAAAATTTAAAAGTTTTTCTACTATCTGTTTGCTATTAACAAGTACATTTTGTGATAGGTTCTTCATAAAGTTTCTCCTGTTTTTAGTTTTCATTATATTGTAAAAATCTACACCAATATTGTTAGCATGGATTTTATAGTTTAATACAAAATTCATTTTGAAACGTTAAGGGAAAATAATTTTTTTGATAGTGATTATAATATGTAAAAATATGCATATTGTTTTGCTTAATTCATTGTTATTTTTTTCAATTTGTATAAGTACAACTCTAGTTGAAGACAATATATAAATGTTTTCCCAAAAATATATGCTATAAAGGGTGTGGGGCGCGGCTATATCCAGGGACGAACCTTTGGGCCGCAGCTGCCTATACTGAAAATTTATTTTATATTTCTGAGAGCGATAAACATATAATTGATTTATTCTTATATTAATAATGTAAGTAACTTGCAATGAAAATCTGATTATCATGAAAAAGATTCTAACTATAGCATAGCTAAATAAAAGTAATGTGAAGGACCACCGAAAGATGGTGCCACTAGATAAAAGAAAAGCAAACAAACAAGAAATCATAGCAAAATGTAGATCGAAAGTTTTACTTTCATTGCGGCTCAGCGGTAAAAAAGGGATGAAGAATGGAGACAGTCAATAATGTAAATTTTCAAAAAAAAAGTTTAGAATAAATTTCATACATTAGTCATACATTGATCCTTAACAACGGTACACGGCACTACACATATACAATATCCATACACTTTTAAATCTCTGGCATTTCCAGTGAACTGGTACACCCACAATGAAAACTACGCGGAGATGGGGGAAACCCCTGGTGCTGTCTGACACTAAATTCACCTTACACCTTACATTGATCCTTATCGTCATATAATTTATAATTAATATCGGTTGTAATGAGGGGACATTGGACTGGGGGGGGCATGAGGTGCTGCCAGCTCACATTACACAGTAAATTAATGATTTTATATTATATATACAATCAGTGATCACTGAATTGTGACCACCCCATCCTTAATGGACTATGCCGCATAGCTCGCAGGCAGGTGGCGTTAGTTGCTTAATATGGATTTTTTTCTGTCAAGGACTGGTGCGTATGGACCAACTTTTCACTGGCGAGGTCTACCTGCAGCTGTTAGGACAGTGGTGCGCAAATTACTTTAATTTATCCCGCGATCCCTCTGGGGATCGCGGGATAAATTAAAGGGGTTGCGGAAATTTTTAAATAAAATTAGTTTTTGTGTACATGAAAGCCAAAAAAAACCTGTTGTTAAAATTACTTTTTCAATACTATTGGTGTAGAGACCTTACTACTCGAACGAAGTCTGAGATACGAATGAACTCTATTGCCACTCTTTATTTTTTAGGGTGGTTTCACATGTGATGCGGGTGGCTTTCTTACTCATTGTCATTGTGGATAATACCGCTTAATTTGCTCACTGGCTGTGGACGCACAGAAAGCAGCTGACTAGTGTGACTTCTCAGTATGTATTAATACTTCCCAGTACTACTCAATTGTTGAACCGTAATCCCTCTAGCTCTTAATTCGTGCTTCTTACAGCAAAAATTTCTGAAATTGCCTAAAGGCTAGAGGTGCGAATATGCTGTGGAAGTAAACAGCAAGTCTGTTGCACGCACGCTTTATTCTGCTTTGCAATTCGGTAGTTTCACGTCAACTTGGATGTGTTTTTCATTCTTCTTCTACTTTTTTATATAATCGTTGTTTTTAAGAAGAAAAAAATATACATTTCTGTATATTTTACAATGGACAATTGGGTAATCAACAAAACGGTCGAGGATTGACGGCAATAATGTTGCTCCAGATACACCAGAAGCTGAAAGTGTAAGAAATGTATCATATGAAAATTTGGACACTAACGTTTTTTCAAGTGTAGTGCAACCACCAATTTCTGGTAGAGAGCCATCATATTCCAAATAAAAAAAAGAGTAGAAAATATCAAGAAGAATTTATGAAGTACGGCTTTACTTACAGTGTTGTTGATGATGAGCAACGTCCTGCGTGCGTAATATGTTACGAAAAACTGGCTAACGAAAGCATGAAACCTATTAAATTAAAAAGACATTTATTTTAATGAAAAAAAACTGAATCCTTGTTCAAAAGACACGCCGACGCTTTACAAGGTTTGAAATCTTTCATGAAGAAACACTGCAGTTTCTTGTAAAGCTTTAAGAGCATCGTTGGAAATTTCATATTTAATAGGAAAAAATCTGAAATCACTTACTATTGCTGAATCTCTTGTTCTCCCTACTGCAATAAAATGATTTCAATTATGTATGGAGAAAAGTACAGCAACGATTTAAATACCATTCCTCTATCCAGAGACACAGTTATTGCGAACAACATAAAATCCAATTTATTAAATCGATCGAGAGAAAGTCCAATTTTTGCAATACAGTTAGATGAATACACAGATATTTAAAATCTTGCGCAACTTATTGTATATGTGAGATAGTGCTACGAGGGAGATATTTTGGAGAATTTTCTATTTTGCAAAACTTTGGAAGGAAGAACGACGGCGAGAAGATTTTTGATGTTATAAATATTTTCTTTCAAACAAATATTGCCTAAAGTGGAATAACTGCTTTGCGATTTGTACTGATGGTGCGGCTGCATTCAGTGGCGGATTAAGGATGTTGGGGCCCCGAGGCAAATTATATTTGGGGACCCCCCAAAAATAATAATAAAAAAAAGAATAAAAAAATAAATAAAAAATAAATAAAAGTTAGGTGGCAAATAAATGAAATTTTGTACTTTTGAATTTTTTACTTAAATTTTCGCTTAAATTAATCAAGATTTTTATGATGTTTACTGAAAATATTAATCTATTTTAGAACACTATAGGAAAATGTCTTGGTTTGCCCCCCCCCCCCCCAAAGCCTGGGGCCCCTAGGCACGTGCCTCATTGCCTTAATGGGTAATTCGCCACCGGCTGCATTAACAGGATAAAATAAAGATTTAAAAGGCAAAGTAAAGGAAATTACTCCAAATATAGTTTTGAATCATTGCATTATACAGTACATAGGGAAGCATTAGTAGCAAGGAAATGCAGACTGATTTGAACGAAGTTTTGAAAGATGCGATAAGTGTGATCAACTTTATTGAAGTTGATCACACTTATCGTATTGAAGTTGATCACACTTATCGCATTGAAAGTTGATCACACTTATCGCATTGAAGTTGATCACACTTATCGCATTGAAGTTGATCACACTTATTTATTGAACTTTATAGAAACTTAAATAGCAGACTTTTCACTATGTTTTGTAATGAAATGGGATGTCTCATTTTGTTTCTTTAATGCTTTTATATACGAGAGTGGGGTGGTTATCCAGTGGTAAAGTGTTCCGATGTCTTTTTGACCTCAAACATCATTTTAATAATAAAATAATTTTTCTGTTTATACTCCGGGACGACCAAACGGTCAGAGGAGTTCACAAGATAGACAGAATACAAGAAACAGCACCGTATTTTATTGTTTTTATCGGATAAAAATCAGAACCTTGCTCAATTGTTTACAAATTAAAAATGGCTTGGAAGACTTAGTTCCCTTGCTGATCTATTTGAAAAACTTAATGATTTAAATTTAAGTCCTCAAGGACAGGGAACAGAGCAAATATATTAATACTCAGTGATAAAATAGAAACTTTCAAAGGGAAGCTTAATCTTTGGAAAACTGAATTTGAGCGTAATAATGCTGAAATGTTCCCATGCTTTTCTGATTTTGTTATAATATTGACATTTTACAATTTAGGGATATCATTGCCACCCACCTAACAATGCTAATTAAGAATTTTTCCAAATGATTTAATGTATCTCCAGAAAAAAGTATTGGATTCGCGATCCCTTTGCTTTTGATAGTAATTCATGTCCCAAATTTATTTATTTATTTGCTGAATTACCATTCAGCAAAAGGAAGATCTTATCGACCTGTCGTCTGACGAAGCATTAAGTGCTCTTTTCAAGACTACTTGGGAAAATTTTTGGCATTCTCTTCGAGACGAGTATCCAGAATTATCGAAATTGGCGATACAAACATTGCTGCTACCTTTCGGGTCTACATATTTATGTGAGGTTGTTTTCTCAAAATTAACAGCTATAAAAACAAAACAGAATTCAAGGCTCGTCCTTCTCATTAATTGTTTTGTTTTGTAGTTGTTCATTTTTTATTGTTTTTTAATCTTAATTGAAGAATAGAGCTCACATCTGGTGAGTATGGGCTTGGCAAACCCTGAGCTGGATGTCATCATTCTTCTCTTTCTTGGTGATTACCAGAGGCGGATTTAACGGCGAGCGCACCGGGCGCGCGCCCTGGGCCCCGACTTCTGAAGGCCCACGCAAAACCCCAACAAATTAGTTGAACTAATATGTTCAACTATTAGTTCAAAACTTGGTGATTATTATTATGCTATTATTAATTATATTATACATATATTATATTAAAATTTTATTGGAAATAAAACATTAATAGTACATAATATTTTTTATTTATTTAAAAAAATGGTTAACATGTATTTTTATTTTCCCTGTCTTTCTCTTTTTTTTAAGGGGCCCAATATTTTCTTCTGCGCCCGGGCCTCAACCGACCTTAATCCGCTACTGGTGATTACCTTCTACTTTTGACAACCCCCCTCCCCCCCTCTCTCTCTCTCTCACAAGGTGCTTCCTTGCACCATATGATAATAATAATAATAAATAATAATAATAAGAATTTGATTTGTTATTTTTGCTGTATTCAATTAAAATATTAAACAATTATTTTAATGTGCAAATTAAAACGGAAACAATTTTTTTATTCCTTTCCCAGTACTGGAATAAAATTTTCTACTACATAATTTATAAACTTCCATTTTTCTTCTCTAAAAATCTGGTCATCCTACCTCGAGGTTTACATTGAGGGGTCGCGTTAATTTTATATTTAATACAAGGGGTCGCGAGTGAAATAAGTTTGCGCGCCACTGTCTTAGGAGACCATCTGCACTCTGCCATGTTGCATTTTGTCTCTTTAATGCCGTGTCATCGGGCCCACGCTGTGGACAAATGTGGTTCGAGGAGCACAGTAAAGAAAGCACCTATCTTCATTGGCCTCCAAATTCGATTGACCTTAATCCAATTGAACACCTGTGGGATGTTTTGGAACTGAAGTGAGGCGTATGGACACGCGACTGCCATCTATTCCGATACTGTGGAAAGTCTTGCAGGCAGCATGGCAGCAGATCCCTGCGGAGCTTAGCTTTTTTTTTTTTTTTTTTTTAGTGCATCAGCTTTTGTGGCCATAATGCACCCCCCAAATTTTTTTGCATTTTACTCTGATCCAAGCCCGAAGCGGGATTCGAACCCGCGACCTTTGGGTTGGCAGGCAAGCACTTTACCCACCTGGCTAGCCCGGTCGGCCCCTGCGGACGTTTTCAGACATATAGTGGAGTCGGTGCTTAGGCAAATAGCGGCTGTTATCTGTGCGATCGGTGGCACAACATCGGTGGTTAGGTAGGTGGTCACAGTTCAGCGATCACTGAGTGTATATTGAATAAATGAGCAAGAATGCTGAAATATTAAAATAATAAATACAATTAAAAGTGATAAAAATTTAAAATATAAAAAAATTAATCTTAATCGCAATGGGAGACATCATTAAAAGAAGTGCACAAAATCGTGCAAGGAGCCTTGACATAAAGTAAACGATTGACACTGCTTTTTTGAAATAGAAGCTAGATATGAAATATTTTAGCAGTATACCTGAAGTAACCAGATATCAATATTTTAGTTGGAAAATCCGATTTTTAGTCTGTCCTGCTGTTGTAATTGTCAATTTTCACAGAATTTAAGGTTCTAACGTTATATTAGGACCTTAAAGTGGGATTTAATTTCATTAACTAAAGTTAACCAAACAGACTATCTTACCTTAATATTCGGCTTACCTTTATAAATCTCAGTAACACGTTTTTAACAGTGGGAACATCTTTCGAAACTGTAATTGAAATCGTTAAATTATTGGCTCACATTCATTTAAATTACTGCTTTTGTATGAAAGGAGGAAGATATACCCACACAGATTATTTGTGTACAAGGCCAGCCACTGGTGTGCTGCCCACACGGCTTCAGTATTTGCTTAGTTCATAACAAACATGTAACTTGTTCCTAGATTATAAACTGATAGTCATATTTACATTTGAAAGCTAAATGTTGTTTAATTCAATATTGAATTTGGTACCGGAACTACAGTACTTTGATAACACGGTTTTGATAATACATGTAACTATAATAGGGCTACCTTACTAATACTGTTTGCTGTATTATAGTGTACTTCATTATAATGTATAATTCGACTTTCAGTTTTCGTTGTATATTATTATTATTATTATTATTATCTTTATTTTCTCCTGAGAGACACCCGCTTACAGCTATTAACCAGGGGGTGCACATTCATATATACAAATATAATTTATATACATAATTATCTATTTATAATTTATACAAATCAGTCTTTATAAATTATACAAATTATACAATGTCTAAATTATACATTTTCTAAATCATACATTGTCTGATTAATTATATTATACACATCATTGCCTTATTTTACATGACAGGCAGATAGAAAGAGAGCACAAGCATAATTTACAATTTTACAAGGAATTAGAGAATGTTCACATCTACAGCACTATTTACAGCGAGTTCACAGAAAGACAAGACGTCCAATATAAACATAACAGGAGCAAAAACAGTCCCGACCAGTTCATTTTCTTCATTTCCTGCATTCTCTTTTGTTTCCCTCTGTCGGCATCACTCAACATTTATAGGTGGAGTAATGCCTTTTGAAACACTTCGGTCCTGTATCTCTTCTCTGCGCAAAGCCTTTCTGGGTTTGCTTGAAGATCTTTGAACATTTTAATAGTGTTCAAAGGAAAAAAATCGCCGAAGGCTTTCCAGCTGTGTGAGCGCGCTACTGATTGGAAGGGATGTTGTTCTATTCGCCCACCTTTGCGTCATGTGGGGCCGAGTCAGCAGGTGGTCAGTTTTCGGCGAGTCGACTCTTCCGGTCAGTAGTTTTGCAAGCGTGAGGATGTTCTTGGTGACAATAATGTGAGACCAAGGCGTGACATCCAAGTTGGCATATAAAATGGTTCTTGAGATTGTAAATGGCTTCGTAGTGATCCTGTTTAACCATCTCAGCATCCAGTACTCTAAACCCAGGAAAGCCTTGATGGTAGCAACTGGGGCAGAAGACCAAATCTGAGATGCGTAGAGAGGGATGGAGAGGACGCATCTTAAAATATATTGTTTAACAAGGTCAGGGTTCCTGATACCTACTAGTTCTTGTCTGGAGGTCCATAGCGCTGCGTAAGTTTTCTTCTTTACATGTCCGAAATGGGGTGTGAAGTTTAGGTTTTCGTCCCATTTCAGACCAAGATCAATATGTGTCCTGACTTTTTTGACCACACTGCCATTTACGCGTATTGATATGTGGTTTTTTAATACCTTGTTGGTGAAAACCATTTGGGCTGTCTTGTGTTCATTTAGTCGGAGCCCCATGCAATTAAGGTATTCTTGCAACTCGGCGATTTTGGAGTTTGCTTCGTTGTTGCATTGTAAAGATGTGTTTTGGTCATTCGAGGTGACGAAATATTTCAAGTCGTCTGCATATACGACAAATTGCTTTTGATTTTGGGTCAGGAAGGGATGCAGTGCTGTTGCGAAGAGAGTAGCAGAGAGGACACCACCTTGTGGGACTCCCCTGTTGACTTGGAAGGTCTCTTTGGAAGTTCCATTTATGGCAGTGATGTGTCTCTCCCTCAAAGAACTCGTTATTATAGCTAATACGTGCCCAGTTATATGGAAATATTCCTCCAAGATGATAGTAATAGCCGAGATGGATATTCTGTCGAAAGCGGATGCAACGTCTAAGAAGACAATGTCTAATTGCTGTCTGAAGTTAAGGGCGTGTTGTATTCGAAATAGAGTCTCCATGAGATTGGTGGTAGTAGATCTTTGTGGGATCACTGAATGAAGGTACTCCGGTCTATGCCCGAAGCAGTGATGGTTGATGGTATTTAAAATGGATTTCTCAAATATTTTTTGAAACGAACATCCAATTGCAATAGGCCTGTAGTCTTTGGCGGATTTAGGATTGCTATTTTTGGGAACAGGTTTAACGAAATACGTATTCCATATCTTCGGAAAGTGGTTTTCACTTAAAATTTTGTGGAAAATGTGAAGGAGCAGATCTATGATGTATACACTGCTGATCTTAATCATGAAGAGTGGGAATTTATCAGGCCCAATTGTGGCTTTATTCTTGAGGCTATTCACAGCGGCTTTAATGTCATCTCTAGCGATACTGATTTGAGACAGTTCAGGATAGAACTCTGTCTTCAGTTTGCTAATTGCTTCACGGATTTTCTCTGTGTTGACTTCACTTTCAACTTGATTTTCTGCTAGAGGAGTTCCAAAGGTGGCTTGGGTCCATTCTGAGAAGATGTGCTCGGGCATTATATCCGTACGCCTTTTCTTATTATATATCCTGCTTCCTTTCTTTAAATGTGATCGCACCATGTCATAGTGAGCTTGACGTTTCAATCGAATGAACCGCGCTCTAGCTTCTTTATATCGAATATAATCAGGTGGGTGTTCAGATTTTTCCATTTTCTGAACAGTTTTTGCTTCTTTTTAAAAGCATATTTTACTTGTGGACTAAACCAGGAATTTGCTCGATGGGAAATTTTTATGTGTTTTGATGCGCCCTCAAGAGCAATAAAGTGAAGGGTATCCGAAAGTGCTTCTAAGGCATCGTCTACGGGGAGTTGGAAGAGATTTTGCCAGTTGAAATTCGCGAGCCGTTTCAAAATTACGTCTGGTTTTATATACTTGGTTGAGAAGATAACATCAGCGTTGTTTTCCCTCTTCCAGTTCTCTTTTTGTCTACAAGCTTGACTTCTCAGGTTGACTTGGATTGAGAGAGGGATGTGATCCGAAGCGAAGCGAGTCGTACTGTCAGTTAATGTGATGTCTAGAGCATTATAGTATACCAGGTCAAGGCGCTGTGTGCCTCTTGTGAGGGGCGTTTCAAGTTGTTTCATCGAGAGGGTTTCCATAGTATCATCCAATTCGCTCTTTGCATCTTTGTACTTAGGAAGAGGCATGTTCAAATCTCCCATCACAATAGATTCTACATTTGGGTTCAAGTTTGCAACGAGCCAAGTAAGGAGTTCATTTCTGGCTTCGCTGTCATGGTTGGGTGGAAGGTATATAATACAAATTTGTACATTCTTTGTACCTTCTCTGAAGGTTGCTGAGACGGCTTCAAAATTTTCCGAGTGTGACTCTTGGTTTTTAGTTACAGAGAAATTATTCTTATAGAGTATCATTACTCCTCCTCCTCTTTTGTTTTCTCTTCCTCTTGTAACGCATTTAAAACCAAAATTGTCAGCCAGAGCATCTAGCTGTCTATTATTATGAAGCCAGGTTTCTGTCAGGCAGATGAATTCATATTCGGAGCTTAATAGAAGGTTCTGCAAAGTGTGAAGTTTATTGGCTATGCTGCGCACATTTTGAAGGTAAAGAGAGACTTGCATATTTTCTTTCGAGTCTGATGAGGAATTCCTTAATTGCTACTGAGCAACCCTGGTTGAGAGCCTCGAAGCACGTTCCCTGAAGCGTTTAACCAGGGTGCCAGTGGGCCAAATGGTTTTGTCTAGTAATCGTGCTTCACAATTAATAGGGCATGAGATAGTGAAGGAGGAATATGCTGGATGTCTTGTTCGTACTTGTCGTACTTCCACGTCAATACCCATCCCCTCTACGCACATTTCTTTAATGACGCTCGGTGTGATACTGGGTTCAATCCGTGAGACAAATAGCTTTCCTCTTGTTTGAACTGAGGTGATGCTGTATCTTTCTGCAAGACAAGGGTGATGGCTGGGATGTTGGAGGATGATCAGTAGGATCGCCATTTGTCCGTATGGCATGTTGTTGCTGATGGGCATTTAGGTGAGGGGGGTCCTTTTTAGTGGAATTTTGAGGGGCCGATTTTGTCGGCAGAGAAACAACCTGAGCAAAAGTAGGTTTCTGGTTCATGTTTGGCTCCGATGGAGGGGTTGATTTCTTTTTATTGCGGTCTTGGTTTGCAGAAGAAGTAGAGCTGGGGATAGCGGTCGCTGGACCGTTTTCCGACCTGTGCATTTGTGCATACCTTTTATTGGAGGATTGGTTTTTTGAATTATCAAAATTTTGAGGAGGTGGCTGCTCTTTGCAGGGATCAGCATCTTGCAACTCTGCCCTAAATTTGAGGGTAGTCGTCCGTTGTGATTTAATGTGCGAGTTCTCCATCGGTTTCCCTCTTGCAACTTTCGAGGTGCCAGCTGGGCAAGCCTGTGGGTTTTCGAGTATCGGGATATTTCGTCCGATTGTTCCGTTAATTGCACGTAGTTGAGTTAGGACTGTGTCTAATTTATCATCAATTAGTTTCTGTTTGGCTATTAAAGTTCTATTCTGTTCATGCAGTTCATGGTTTTCTTCTTTGATTCCTTGCAGAGTTTTGTGGATTGGAAGAAGGAGTTCCTCGAGTAACTCTTTTAGCATTTGAGACTCATGCTTAAAGTAATCCTGACCTGTTTGTCTTTCTTGATCATTCCGAGCCCCACTACAGCCTATTTCTTTAATGTAGTCAAGAGTATCATTTCCATCATCATATGTTTTCTTGTGCGCGCAATCGTCTGGGCATGCGTCACAACCTAAGATATCAATTAATGAGCCACTAAGGTTCCCGTTCAGCTCCGTTACTGCGAGGTTGTCGGAAACCTGTGGGGAAGGTTCCTCAGTTTCTGAGTCATCGTTGTCTATGACGTGAGATTCTGCTGCATTTATTTCTTCCCGTTGTTCTGCGCTATTGTTCTCGTTGTGTGACCTGCATTTTGAGCAAAGGAACTTCTTTCGTCTGCTTTGATTTAAGCGCACGATGTCAACTTGGGAACAGCAGCTCCCAATGACGCTGCCACATCGCGAGCATTTAATGGCGTATTTATTTACAACGTTACAAATGCCGCATACGTGCTCCGTCATATCAGATGGTTTCTTTTCCATATTTGTAACGATTGAGACCGTAGATGCGTTACTTATATGTTTTACTTAAATCTGGAGCGTTGGCCAGATATTTCACTTATTTCTCGATGAAAGGTGCGGTAGTGGGGAGAGCTATACACTCCACACCCAGTTACGGTTTAATTGGAGCCTTGAATGTAAGGAGCGACCTTGAGAGAGGATTAGTGGTGGGGAAAGCTGAGTAGTTGAACTTTCCGCAGACAAGAAAACTTATCTATAGCTGTACCACATATAGCATGCATGAGACCAAAAAACAATAATCATAATTTACCTGACTGTGCATTTCTTCCTTAGTTGGTATATTTAGATAGAGGCACTTCTGAACTTTCGATTAATACTAAATATAGCTAGTACATGACTCATAATTAAACTGAAAATATCAAAAAATACGGAGCACGATAATCACACTGTTGTCATCTCCGCCACCTAGGATATAATGTACGTAATGTGTTAGTTACTGTACTCTTTGCAGTGATAAAATGAGCTTTCCTAAAATCGAGATAATAGGTCTTAGCAGAATGGTTGATATTTTGTTATAAGGTGTCTGCATGCGGGATGCTGTTGATTCTGGTTTGTTTTGCGCCGAAGCAAGAAAGGCTATGTGGCATTGGTGTATTGTGGCTGTGAGTTGCATGTATTCTATCGTCGTTTTTCCTGTTTAACTGGATGAAAGGCACATACTTTTATTGGAAACACAAAAAAGTTTGCCTATGGTAATGTTGCCCTATAGTAAAGTTCATGAGATACAGCCCACATGTCACTTTGCCTCTGCTACCCAAAATTTTTACCAAGCTCTGCAGTCCGTACCTTCTCTGCTCTTCGTGTGGACATCGATTAACGACCTTCACCATCCTCGTCTCTCTTCTTTCGACTTTTTCTAGAAACTGTATCTTTTTTTGAACTGTTGCCTCTAAACCTGGCTACATGTTACAAATGCGATGTCACCAGCTTATAAGAGGGACAAGTGTCATCCCCTCCTTACTTGCAAATACTCTATAAATTTAATATACGATTGTATCGTAATCCGCAAATCCTTTTCCTGCTGAGCCACTTTTAATCCCCTCTGTAGTTTATAAGTAGTTCCTAGATTTCTGTTAGCCAGATGAAAGACCTTATATTTGGAGGTATTAAACTTTAGTTTCAATTTTTCCGACCATATATGCAACCGAGTCAAGTCATTTTGAACAATGTGGCCTAGTTTTGGTTGTTAACTATCCCTACAACTTGGAAATTACAGTATCAGCATACTCTGACTCCCTCTTCATTGTTACTATGGGAGATTAGAGACATGCAGGACCCAGAACTGATCCCTTAGGAACGCCAAATGCTACAGTGGTCTACCCTACATTTATGATTGCCATCTGTCTCCTGTCTTTTAGCCAACTACCAATCCCAGTTTGCTCCAGTTTAAATAGTCATTATTCCATATATGAATTACACTTTTCAACATAATCTTCACAGCTTGATTGTCCAGAGGGTTCACAAAAATAAAAATCTAAAGGTTGCAACTTCATATATGTTTCTTTGGACACATCCTATGAGATAATGGTTAATAATAATAATGATAAAATTATGATAATAAAATTTTAAAAAAACTTCAAAACATGAAAATCATATGCCGAAGGAGAAATCTGCATAAAAGTATCGCCCTTCTACATGAAAAATGATAACAAAATGAGAATTATGTAGTTCTAAAGCTAAGTGCAGAGATAATATTAAAAAGTAAATTGATGCTGTGTAACAGATTGTTTGATATTGTAATGACTGGAATTGATTAAATAGTAGAGATTATTTTAGCATTGCTGTGAATTGCTATTATTACACAATAATATTAATACTTTACCATTCCCTGAGGGATAAGTCAATTATTGAATAAAGAAAGTTATCAGCTATTGAGTATAGTTTAACATGTAAGAAATTGGCGAGTTGTAGTTTTGTGTTCTATATAGTTCTGTGTTGATTGATTCGGACATAGAATTCATAGGGGCAGTTATAGTCTTTACATCCTTAGAATTCACGCATTATGCTTTACCCGGTCCTACGTGAGAGTATAGTGGTTTCACTGCTTGTCACTCGTTTGGGGAAGTCTTGGTTCGAATTCCGTCGACAACTGGAGACATTGCTGAAGTTCTCTTCAATCGAAGCTGTAGTTAGCCAATCTCAGGCATAGGGAGTAGAGTTCCCCTGTAAGTTCTTCAGGGTTTTTCAGCTCGCACCACATGCAATGTGAAATTTGACCACACACCTCTACAGGCTAATACATACATACGGATTTGGGTAACTCCCGGGGGCCGTTAAAATAATAATAATAATAATTATTATTATTATTGTGCATTACACATGTCCTCGCTGGTAGCATAGTGGTTATTATAACAATCACCGTTCTCCCCACATAATGTAAAAAATGTCTGGATTCAAATCTCGTCATCAGGAACTTTGATGTTATAAACTGATAGTCATTTTCACACTGTCGCTGAGTTAGACGGTTACAGGCGAGGATAGCAAAGTTTTTCCCACCTGAAATTCCAGTTTTTTTTTTGTATGCTGTAAAATATCCCATAAAAATTCTTCATGTCATAAATGGAATCGAACCCAGACCTTTTCTACATGTGGGAGGATGGTAAGTATAACCACTGTGCTACACGTGAGGAATCACTTACAATAGGATGATTGGAAAAATAAATTTGTAAAATAATGTTTTTTTTTCTAGTGGAACCTACTTATTTTTCAAAGTATTAGGCAATTGTTGCAGCAAAATCACAAATCTACTCATATATCAATATAAGATACTTGTCTTGATCCAGATGTTTTTCCTGTCTCTATTTTAAGGAAATGTCGGTCTCTTTCTTGTTCTAAACATTTTAGTCAATTCCTGTCTTCATATTGATTAATATTTTTCTGCTTTTAAGCCTTCACATAATTTTCAACACTATCGCCAAATTATTTGAAAAGTTAATTTTCAAGTATCTCTGTATCTACTTTTATCCTTTCAGCGATAACCACTAGTACGTATATTTTCCTGAAAGTTCACTTGTTTTCCAGTGTCGTCTATTTATGTACTTTATGCGCACTAGTCTTATTGATGCTTTCGCACTATACTTATGCACTAGTCTTGATAAAACTAAACTGATTCCTCGATGTATTTCATGCATATGATTCTGTTCACCCTGATTAGATATATTTTTTATTTTTATTACTGTCTACTATCTGAAATTATCCTCTTTAGACTTGCGGTATGCACTGAGTTGGCATTGCATTAGCAACATTTTGTAGAAATGGGCTAGTCTGTAACGCTGGTGATAGCTCAACGTTGAGAACGGTTGACATAAAATTGTAGTTGTTCGCACAAGTGACGATCAATTTTTGAGTGTTTGCTAGGAAGAATGGGTTGGCGTCGTGACCATTCCGACTTCGACCCTAGAATGGTTTTGGAGTGGGGCAAGGAGTGCATGTGCCAGTATCTCGGCAACAGCTAATATGGTTAAGTGCTCCTGTTTTGTGGTGTCACGAGTCTATCGTGAGTGGATCGACAGTGGTCGAAAAACCAGCCAAAAGTCACACGTGGAAGTCATGTGCCTCGTCTCGTAACGCACAGCAACGCAGCACAGTGGTCCAACTAACCACTCAGTACAACATATAAACAACAATACCAAATGTCCACATGGGCTATGCGCCGGACATCTCGTATAGGTTGTCAGTCAACGGCGGACACAGGTGTCCATGCTCACTGCGAGACACAAGAACTACGCCTAGCATGGACACTTCAGCACTAACACTGGACGACCGACATGTGGAAATCTGTGGCCTGGTGTGATGAATCCCGTTTCCAACTGTGTCATGCTGATGGCGAATATGCATTTGGAGAAAGCAACATGAGGCCATATTGGTGCACTATTGGTGCTCGGCAGGCAGTAGCTGGTAGTGTTATGGTTTGGGAGCTGTTTTCGTGGCATGCACTGGGTTCCCTGCTTACCGTTAACCGACTGCTCGATAGTAACGCCTACTTTCCTATCATCGCCGACTAAGTACACCCCTTGATGATAACAATGTTTTTAGGCAACTTTCTTTGTCTAGGATTTTAGGTGCATCAGTCATATAGCACCGTATATAATATATCTAATTTTCATGTGTGTTCCGCGGTCGATTTGCTGTTTGCTGGACAAAAAACCGAATTTCCGGGAGAAAAAAAAAAAAAAAAAACATAGCACCCTCATCTGAGACCGACTAACTCAGCCACGTTGTGAAAAAGGCCCATAAAAAATTTTCCTCGCGTCATTGACGGGATTCGAACTCAGGTTTCTTCTGCCTGGTGTGGAGAGGACGGTGATTATACCAGCTGTACTACACACGAGGGCATCTAGACAATTCCGGCATCTGTCACCCAGACAGCGTACCTTTCACAAGGCCTGGCACGTTGCTAACTGGTTTCAGGAACACGACAGTGTTTCTCTGTCCTCCCATAGTTGTCAATTGAGCATGTTTGGCACCTACTGGAAAAGGCCATTCGATACTAACCATCCACTTGCCAATGCGCATGCATTACCGGATACATTTTGCAACGCATGGGTTTCACTACCACGGCAACACCTTGTGGAGTGCATGCTAAGACGCGTACACTGTCTGGGTCACCTCTTGCCAGTGTACACTGGCAAAAAGGTGAGCTACGAGGTATTAGGTAGGTGTTGCTAATGCATAGCCAACTCAGTGTATGTTTTTCCTTTACTGAAGTTTTCCAAGCAGATTCAGTAAAGGTATGTTTTTCCTTTACTAAAGTTTTTCAAGCAGATTCAGTAAAGGTATATTTCTCTTTACTGAATCTGTTTGAATAGCTTCTTCATCATTTATCTGTTGTGGTTGAAGGAGAACCATCGATTTCTTATAATTATTTTTAAATCCTTTAAACTTTATGTTTATGCTATATCAGTGATTTCTCTCCCGTGTTTTGGTCTTACAACATCAATAATCTAAAGCTTCACAAAGTTATTTATCGGTCCCCCCCCCCCCACTTTCTCGCTTTCTTTCTTTCTGCTGTCTGGCTGAACATGAAGAACATGTTTCTAAATCCCCTTCGAATTTGTTTCTGAAATTAAGATAAAATCTATAAACGTGTTGGTATGTGCAGCATAAATGTTAAAGGCAATTTTAAACATAATTTAAAGGTTAGAGGTAATTTTAAGGTGTCGCAAACATATCCATTAGAAGTACTATACCGGAGAAGTACTATCACGAAGTACTATCACGAAGTACTATCACGAAGCCATTACTGAAAGTATATTTCATGTATGTTAAAACTGAAAAATAAAACCATTTAAATTAATTTTCATATGAATATCAAAATTAATTTAAATAGTTAGAATATTAAAACAGGAATTATTTGAATATGTTTTAATGTAGTGGCAATGTATCAGATCGTTATCTGTCTAATACATGTCCACGCCCGGCATCATTTGATAATCCATTGTAACGTTTTTTGTATATTAATGTCAGCTGATGAAGGGACCCATCGTTCCGATATAGTAGAAGTACGATTGTAAATACTGTAGTTTAGTTTTTTGTAAATATATGTATAATTTTGTATTGTATAATGTTATTAACGCACCACTTATCGAAATATAATCAGGAAATGACCTATGTAATTATTTACTTGCGCATTTGTAGTGACATAATTGCCCCGCCCTCTTCTCCCATTGACTGGAATAAATATCATTAGGAGGAAAACTTTTTTAATGTATAGAGAGATAACTAGGAGAAAAACCTTTTTAATGTATAGATAGATAGATAAAAACTTGAAGATTTCTATGAATTTGTAATCTGAACAAATTCTCCTAAATATGAGGAAATCATTGCTTCTTTGCTATAGATGCAGTATTTTATTTTTTATCGGAATCTATGGCGAATTTAAAAACAATGTATTAATTTTATAAAAAAAATATATATTTATGAATAGAAAAATTAATTTATTGTGTTGTGGCGGATGGTTTCCACATAAAGTAAACCAGATATCAAATTATTCTTCCCACTTTACATTAGATTTCGAACAGCTCCCCATAACAAAACCACTGAGCTTAGCGTTCAGTTTTCATTATACATAGAATAGAATATAACAGAATGAATGCCCTTCCTTTCCGAATAAGTGGTTCTCTATTTAGTGGTATAGAAGGAATCATATTGTGAAGCTCGGTGTTTTGGAATAGTTCCCACTATACATAAGTAGTTGTATAACTGGTGAGTGTGCATTTCCCACGCCAAATTAGTGTGGTTTATGTTTTCTTATTGTATTAGGGGACTTTAAAATGAAACAACACTTTGTAATTTACGCGATCCAATAAAATAAAATGTTTTAAAATATTTTTTCTCACATTAAATTTAATATGTGTGAAATAATTGCATTTTTTACTCTTCAGCTTGATGCAGTTGAATATTTCGGTTATTTATGAACCGTTTAGGTAGTCCATCAGAAAATACTTTTGTTATTATTTTTACGTTTAAAAATAAAAGAATATTATGAAATTAAAACATATTATTATATCAGGAATGCGAAAGATAGTGTAAAATCAAAGTCTAAAGATTTAATTTCAGTAAATTTTGCTTTTAAAAATGACTACAGGGATTATTACGATAAAATTTGTTATATCACAGAAGCATTTCTTACGAATTACACGAAAGTGGTGCGAGGAAGCTCTCTTTATAGTGACAAATGGGCCTGGAGTACTGGGGTCCATAGTTTAATAATTTTCAAATAGATATTTACAGTATACCCAGTATAAAAATAAAATATAAGTACAAATTCAGTAGCTTTCGGAACACGTGTCCCTTTATCAACTGACAAATTTGAATACATTACAAGCAAAGTGTGGCACGTTACTCATGCGTCATTGTTGTAGCACGGACGTGTGCTGCCTTACGCCAGTGATCATCCATCAATAAAACGGTTGTCTCTAGGATGGGATGTATACGCATGTCTTTCTGGCGATTTAATGCCTTAGGGTTGTTTATTATGTTTAGTGACTCTAGCCATAGGCGGTGGCGAAAGTGTCGCGCGTGGTCTACTATCTCAAAGTCGCGCTTGGGGTCAAGATCGTGGTTGGTAGCCCAAAAATGTTCTGCAAGCGCCGACTGGTCAGTTTCGGCAAGCCGGATTGCTCTGTCGTGTTCCGTGAGGCGATCCTGGAGACGTCTCGATGTCTCACCTACGTAGCAACTGTTACAGGCCCTACAGGTGATACGGTACACTACATTGCTGCGTAAGACAGGTGTGACAGGTGTGTTACTGATAGATTTTATGAATGTTGTTCAAAACTATTGTACTTATAATTGCGTAATTATATATTTTGCGGTTAAGCAAATTGGTAATTGATGGATTGCATAATGTTGTAAGGAATTAACTTTTTAACTCAAAACGAGTATAATTTAGGATACTTTGTGTTAAAAAAAGGTTGAAATAAACAAAAACAGCTAATTTCTGTTTAAAAAATATACAAATACATTGAAAGAGTTTTAAAGTCCAGCGAGTAATATCCCCAATAAAAATATGCTGTTAATGTAATCCTGTTAGCTGGCAGTAATCATTATCATTCCAATAATAGAAGGTAGTGGACTATTGTTTTTTTTTTTTTTTTACCCACGGTTCGTTAATCTTCATTTTAAAAATAGCAGCAATAGTATAGACGATTTAACGCTATTAAAATGGATTCCTTTTGTCTCGTTCCTTTTGGTAAATAATTTTATTTACTGTATATGAATTGTACCAACTTCATTGCTGAATGAAGAAAGGTATTATAATATGGCATTTAGTTGTTTCCTTACTATTTAGCTTCTAGAAAAATAGTTTCTTAAGATCAAACAAAGCTGTATACATTCGTATGACTACATATACGACACTTAATATATCGTGTATAGTTATTTTCATGGAAAGAGAATGCAATATATTCAAATTTTATTCCTTATGAGCATTCTGACTTTGACCGTGGTAGGTTTTAAATTTTGGGATATTTGAACTAGTTTATTGTTTTAATTTAAAGATTATTGGATTACGTAAGAAAAACATGTTTTTCAGATAACGCGGGTGTTTGACTTTTCCAGAAAGCAACATATTTCTTAAAGTTTTCTCAAGCAGGAAAGTTCGTTAATACGTTTGTTGTTATTTTGAATTAACGCTAAGAACTCAAGTCATGAAGTGTTAGTATGCCATGTCTATAAATTCTGTGGTTATAAGAGTGGTTTGTCTGTTTTTTAAGGATAAAAAACCTAGAGAAAAATCCCAGAAAAATTCTTCACCTCCACTCGAGAGTAATGAAAGTACTTGTCAAGTGACATAACTATTTCCCTACCATGGAGAATAGGTTAAATAGAGTTATTAGTATTTTATTTGAATTCATGTAGATTATAGTGTTGGAACGTTGTTCCAAAGAATAGAAATAAAGGGAGTTAATGAAGATGATAAAACATTCCATAAATTTGGATTGGAACTGTTGAATGGTTAATGGCTGGTTACCGCACGTATTTCTAATTGGTTTTATTATTATTAGCCATATAGTGCAAGGAAGCTTAAGGCTTATGCTGCACCAGTAAAAAGAAATTTCCGAGTAACCCTGAGAGAGAGAGAGAGAGAGAGAGAGAGAGAGAGAGAGAGAGAGAGAGAGAGAGAGAGAGAGAGAGAGAGCACCAAGAAAGAGAAGAATGATGATGATATCCAGTTCAGAACCCTGGGTGTGCCTTTGAAGAAAGTGGCAGAATTAAGCAGAAAAACACAAAATAACAATGCCTGTAGAATATCTGCCGAAAAGGTAGTCAGCAGTAACTAAATATCTGTATGATTGGGTGTGGTTTGGATCCGGTTCTTTAGAATGTTTGTCGATATAACTAAGGGCATAAGACAATTTACATACACGATACAGTATAGTATATATAAATTTCTTGCATACTTTTCTGTTTGTTGGATGAAACACCCTTTTCGTTGCGATTACAATTCTAAATCTTCTTCGATATTCACGTTTGGGAAATAATACCTATAAATGTTGTTGATATTCTTATATTAAAACTGAATTAAACCAGATTGCGCGACCCTTAAAACTCACCATTTCAATTTCATAGTCAAAATCGTTGAAAATATAAGGGCCATAAAATAAGAATAATTTATTCCTTAATGTTATGGTTATGTGGTGCAAATGAAATTGTTTTCTTTACTAAATAGACTTGTTTCACTTAAAAATAAACAATAGATACTCTGAAAATTTGTTACCTACTTAAAGACATCTAGCTGGCTAGACGAAGGTTAAAGAAAACAAGAATATGCTATATATAAATAGAATTAACTGTAACTGACTCATTTCACCATCGGAAGCAATGGGAACAAAGCCAAAATGTACGACACAGTGAGCAAGGGTATCAATGGATATATTGTCCTATTCCTTATGCCTGCCTCATTTATTCATAAGTATGACTATTAGTAAGGCCAAACAATGCACATATACGTATTTTCTACATCAGTCAAAAAGTAATCATACAAGTATTTTATAAAATAAAATAACAATTAAAAAACCACAGAATGTTCATAGTATTTCCATTCCCATTCCCACAAGGCCACCATCCACTTCCGCTTTGAACATAGCCGGACTCACTGCCACTGAAACGTTGAGAGGTATCTTCCTCCAGTGTTCGACGTCCCGCTGTCCACAGATGAACTTCATGAGATCCAATCTTCTTTTATTCCATTATATTCTGTATTTGTGACCATGGTTCTCGTCTCACTAACGCAGAAGACTACTCCTTCATTCAATTTACCCAACTTTTTCATCGCTTTATACACCTCCATCAGATGTTCCCTTATATATTCAGTTGTCAAACTTTCAAGTCCACTCTTTCTAAGATGTTCATATTGGCATCGATTTACACATCGCTAATCTGGTTCCCCGTCCTTTAACCTTCTCCAGAAGTTCTGTGTCTTTTTTAGGTGTAGTTTCCAGACCTGAATACAATATTGCAGTGGCGCTGTGACCATCGTATTGTATAGAGGGACAGTGACATCCTTATCCCTACTACAAAAGCTCCTATAAATTATGGACAGGATACTGTGCCTTCCCAGCAGCATGTTTACTAAGTGGAAACTTTCAGATTGAATAGTGACACCTGTTTTTCGCCTTGAACCACTTTCTCTCTTCCCTCCTTAACATATACGTGACTCCAGATTTTCTCTTTCCGAAATGCATAACCTCACGTTCATAAGCATTAAACTTTGGTTGCCATTTTTGGACCATATATGCAACATATCAGAGTCCTTTGAAGCAACATAGCCTGGCTGTTTGGCTGTTTGTTTGTTAAAATGGTGGAATAACGTAACATCCTTGTTACGGGGATGGTAGAATGAATTCAGTTTATTAATTATGGTTAAGCAATTATGATTATACAATTCAATAGTTATTATTATGGTTATACAATTCAGTGGTTATTATTATGGTTATACAATTCAATGGTTATTATTATGGTTAGATGCAGAGGAAGAAATATTTGTGATGTGCTTATGCCAAGAGATATTAGAAGTCAGGGCAATCCCTAATAGAGATATGTTATCTTTTCTAGAAATCAGAGTGTCATCGCACATGTGCATAGAAGCAGAAAAATCATTTTTTTTTGGTGTGATATAAGGCAGAACTGAGGTAAAAATAGAATTGAAATCAACTAAGTTTTTATTTGACCCCTCAACTGGAGAATTACCTGGAAATCAACATTTTAGGAATTGGTAGTGGATATTCTTGAAGTTGAGGCTGTTTGCACTGGACACGGTGTCTCAGACTGGAAGGTTGAATGCGATGCGATGCGTTATCATCAGCAAAACTCTGGATAGGATTTCCGGTCAAGTGGAAGAAGGTCATTAATATATAAGAGAAGAAGAGTGGAAGAAAGAATTGAACTTTGGGGAACGCTGGCATTATTGGAGAAAAATGAAGAAAGAGAGCCGTCTACCATCATCCATTGTGAGCGGTCAGAGAGAAAACTGGATACACTATTACAAAAAGCAGTTGACAAACCATGAGATGGACGCTTATTTATATCTTTATGCCAAACACTATGCCTTTAAATGTCAACAGCAACTATCACCAAACTGTTCCATTAAATTTGTTCATAGATAGGTGATATAAGATAGTATATCACAAGTAGATCGACACTGATGGAATATATTCCCGCGATCATTAATCAGATGGAAGGTTTCTAGATAGTTTAGGAGTTGGTGGTTTAATGGATTTTTCCATTACTTTCGAAAGAGTAAAAGTAAGTGCAATGGGACGATGATTAGATGGGAGGAATATATGTCATCTTTTTTTAGGAACTGGCTGGATATCAGTAAATTTCTAAGCAGAAGGAAAAACACCGATGGAATGAGAAACTGTTCATATAGATGAACAGTGCACTGTTGAGTCAGTTTGGTGTGACATAAGCACTGCGAAAGCAAAAATAAGAGTAGGGGTGTGTTATATGCCTAATGATTCGAATGAGTACAATGAACAATTGTACAGAGAAATAGAGTGGGCTAGTAAATTAGAATGTCTTATAATTGGGGATTTTAAGTTCCCAGATATTATTGACTGGAATTTGTGTGGTTGGTCACTCGCACACTAGTAAGACTTTTGTGGATTTATTTGATAGTTGTTTTCTGCAGCATTATGTTCTAGAGGCAACCAGAGAGGAGAATACTCTTGATCTGGTTATCAGCAGTGATCATTCGTGTATTAAGAATTTGCAGATAGAGGAACCACTAGGTGGCAGTGATCACAGTGTACTGATGTGGGATTTACTTAAAGATATAATTAACATCAGGGATAAAGGAAAGAGATTTTGCCTCCGTAAAGGTGAATACAGTGGTCTCAGACAGTTTTTAAATTCTGTACAGTGGGATCAACTGATGATGTTACCAACAGTAAATTCTAAGTGGTAAGCGTTCAAGGAATTAATCGTGGATGCTACTAAAAGTTTCATGCCTATTAAGAAATATTGTTCAAAGTTTAGGCCTAAATGGTTATCAAATGAACTAATAAGACTCGTGACAGAGAAGAAAAATGCATGGGGTGCATATAAATTATCAGGCGACACAGAAGCCTATGGCATATATAAGCTAGTCTGTAATCAAGTTTCACCACCAAATACGGAGGATGCGGAAAGGTCAGGGAATGACCACCGCATATCCCGGAGCAATATGGCCTTAGTTGCTAATGCTCCTAAAAACCAAACAACAACTGTAATCAAGTCATAAAGGAGGTTAGGCAGGCGAAGGCAGATTACGAGAAATCTTTGGCAAAGGATGCTAAGAAAAACAGCAAGGATTTCTTTACTTATGTAAACTCTAAAAGGAAGGGGATGAATCTGATTGGTCCACTTGATATCGATGGTTCGATTGTTGATGATCCTTCTCAGATAGCAAACAAACTGAATGAGTATTTTGCATCTACATTCACACATGAGGAGTTATTAAGGTTTGAAAGTGCCAGAAGGTTATCAAATTGTAGCAGGGTGCTTAATGATTTTGCAATAACTGAGAGCAAAGTGGAGGAGAAACTGCTGAAGTTAAACATAAGAAAGACTCCTGGGGTGGATGGGATCTATCCAGTTATATTAAAGGAGGCGGAAAAGGAAGTAAGCAAACCCTTAGCCATAATTATGAGAGCATCCTTGTACTCAGAGGAGGTCCCCACCGAATGGAGATGTGCAAATGTATCCCCAATTTACGAAGGGGATCGAAGGGTGACACGAGTAATTACAAACAAGTTAGTTTAACTTCTGTTCCGGGTAAAATAATGGAGTCACTGGTTAAAGATGCACTGCAGGATCATCTAGACAAGACTGCAGCAATAATTCAGACACAGCATGGGTTTTTTAAGGGAGTCTTGTCTGACGAATTTGATTGGTTATTATGATGTGGTTACAAAGGAACTGGATGCAAAAAATAATTTTAATATCATATACTTGGATTTTAGGAAAGCTTTTGACACTCCTGCTCATGGAAGATTACTGTACAAGGAGCAGAATGGTATTAAGGGTAAGTTGCTACAATGGATAAAAGGATGGTTGAGTGGGAGAAGACAGAGGATGGTATTCAATGGGTGCTGCTCTTCTTGGACTAATGTTATTAGTGGAGTCCCACAGGGTTCGGTGTTGGGTCCACTGTTGTTTTATATATTTATCAATGATATTGATGAAGGTATATCAGGCTTAGTGTCGAAGTTTGCATATGATACAAAGGTTGGCATGGTTGTGAATGACAGTAATGGCAGTGTGCTACTGCAACAGGATCTAGAAATTTTGAGCAGATGGGCTGAGAAGTGGAAACTGAATTTAACCTTGGAAAATGCAAAGTACTGTATATGGGTAGAAGTAACCGCAGAGACACGTACCAACTGTTTGGTACTTAAGGTGGTAGAAAATGAAAAAGACTTGGGAGTAATTGTGCAGTCAGATATGAAGTTTTCTGAGCAATGCAGACAGGCTGCCAGGGCAGGTCATGGGGTTTTGTCAATGATATATAGGAATTTTGCTAGCAGGGAAAAGGAGGTGATTATCCCTCGGTATAAGGCAATGGTCAGGCCACGGCTTCAGTACTGCGTACAGGTCTGGAGGCCCCATTTAAGGATGGATGTAGATTTGCTTGAGCGTGTACAGAGAAGGGCAACAAGGTTGGTGTGGGCAATGAAGGGATCCTCTTACCAAGAGAAGCTTAAGTACTGCAAATTGCAGCGGCTGGAGACTAGGCACCTGCGAGGTGATCTGATTGAGGTGTATAAAGCCTTGAATGGGTTGAGTACGCTGAATTCTGATGAAATTCTTCCACTTGTTCAGATTACGAATCTAAGGGGGCATAAATTCAAACCGAGGAAAGACACATGTAGAATAGATGTGCGGTAATTTGCCTTTAGCCAGCGGGTGGTTAATTGCTGGAACAAACTTCCATCTTCTGTCGTTGTGGAAGTTGATAGGTTAAATAAATTTAAGGAGGAACTGGACGGATTTGTTTTGTTATTTATTTATTTATTTTTTTGACTGATGCTGCATAAGCTTATACACTTGCTTTATTGCATCACATGCCACTACTACTACTGCTACTACTGTAAAAAGGCGACACAGAAGAAGGAAGCTGAAGAGCACAGGTTTTGAGAACAAGTGGAGAAAAACCATCAGCGCCTGGCCCTTTCTTAGCATCAAGACCGTTTGAAAGTTTTCTGACATCATTTGACGTCAGATCACAGGAGGCATCGAATGGAGTGTACTGGGAATGGTAGGAGATGGTTCACCAAGATCATGAGTACACGAGTTTGAAGAAAAGTAGGATACTAGCAGGTCAGCTTTATCTTTAGCTGAGGTGGCAGTGGAACCGTCCGGTTTTAACAATGGTGGGAATAGAGGTGGGGAAAAGTTGCGGCCAATAGCTCTGGCAAGAGACCAGAATGCTCGAGTACAATTTGGACAAGAAGAAAGTTTTCTACTCTTAGCTTGTTCAAATATGGTTTGGACTGATTAATAACTGCTTTACAATTGTTGCGGGCTTTGGTGTAGGCAGAAAGCGAACCTGGAGAATTGGATCTAAGCCAATTCCGATATGCAACATTCTTATCTTGAACAATGTTAGCACATTTATTGGAAATGAAGATTTATGTAAAGGATGTGATTTTAAGTTGAAGTGTAGAATAATAATTATTTCACTGACAAGATATGAGCAAACATTGACATCAGAAGGCTTAATACAATAATCCTACCAAGGAAAAGAAGAATAGAAATCGCACAGATCATCCCATTTTGCATTCTTGTAATGCCAAACAAGACTAGGTTGAGAATGGCCACAAGTGAAAGGCTCCATTGGAGGAGAGACCATCACTAATTTGTGATCTGAGGTGCCTAGAGGACCACCCATCTCGACCGTGTACTTGGTAGGGTTTTTTGTGAGAAAAAGATTAATAAGAGTGTTGGCTGTGTGGTATTCTTATAAGTAAATGAACAATCTGTGCAACCCCATCTGATTGGAGACAATGCAAATCTAGCTCAGTTCTTTTATTTCTTAAAGCAGACGGGATTATTTTACTGATTTTAACTGGTAATTGCACTACCGAATAGAATCAGGCACAATATGGCCTTAGCAGCCCTTGTGCCATTAAACAACATATCAACCAACCACAATCTGTGCGAGGTGATTAAAATTGCAAATCGCAGCATCTGTAGATAAGGAGATAGGCAGATAAGTAGAAATCATCCAGTTAAAAAATGCTGTTACCATATAGTCTATTTATGGTCCACGTATTCTAGTCTATAAGAGGGTGTTTTTTCCCCCCTATTTTTTTTTTAAGATGTAGATTGAGGTCGTTTATAATAAAACAGTCGTAAAAACCAACAGTAAGTCGTATCTACCGTATTTCTAAATGTGTGGTGTTTCTTATAATAAAAATATGCTTTCAAAATTCACTCTGAACAAAATAGCCCATTTAGAATTTTGTCATTTTTCCAAGATTCCTTTTTATTTGTAACATACCCCATTATCATCTTGCCTTTAGCGCAAGCCATTTAACACAACATTGACTCAGCATCCACTTTACCTTGATCTGATTGAGGAATCATTTTTAACGCATTGCAGGTTTTAATCAGAAGCATCACTCCCCACCACTCCGAAAACTTCCTTAGTGTTCGGATTTATACTGTCAGAGTTCGAAATTTCATATCATGCAGGATCACGCTTTCGGTGTTCTAAAGAAGATTAGAACCTACTTAACTCGTAATTTAAAACTGATTAATTCTTAAGAAACAAAAACCTGAGTTAGTATCTGTACATTTTAGTGTAAATTAGCTGCAGTATCTAGCGCCTTCAGGGGAATCGAAGTTAAGTCTCATATTTTTGTAACCAAGAGATATCACACTTTGTAAGTTACTGTGATAAATCTATTTTATGAACTCTTTCAGTAATAATTTTGACATTATTTTGGAGTTAAAAACATTTTTAGTAAAATGTTTAATTCTATCGTAATAGAAATGTAAAAACGGCAAATGTTATTTACCGTTTTTAAATTTATTTTAGTTTTGCAATTTTGTTATTTTCCACACAAAAAAATAGATAGTTCTTTTAGCTAAGGTTTCATCGAAATCTTGGCTAAAAGAACTGTCTAGTACTATGCGGTAATAAGAAGGAATGCAAAATGACATATGTTGGGAAAATGATAATTTATTATTAATGACGGCTTCGGAAATATGTTATTATTTCCGAAATAATAACATATTCACTCCCGAGTACTTTATATGTTCGATTGTACTGAAGTTGAATGTTTGTATGCATGCGAGTGAAAAAAGATAAACAATAAACACAAAATTGACCTATCAATACGTGGAAGTTGTATCTACTGTATCGTATTTTTAATGTGTGGTGTTTTTTATAATAAAACTGTGGACAAAATATTTTACTTTTTTTTTTAGTATACGTGTTTTATCATTTTATTTATTTATATTTGATCCCTAAAAGTAAATCGAAATTGCTACTTCTGTACATTAGAAAAATGTGCAGTAACAATTTATTTGTACAAACAATGTTTCTCTTGAAATCATTTACAGCGATCTTCATCAGAACGAAATTTAAATACAACGAAATGATTCTTTCACCCCTGAGAAATTCCTTGTAACATTATTATATACTATTTTAAGTTTGTTTCTTACATTGTATGCACTCAATAAATTATTCCCACCTAACTTGTAAGACAAGTTAAAACTTTGTATGTTTTAATGGTGGTTTGAAATTCTTCATGAAAGTGTTAATGAAATAATAGTATTGGCAAAATTTCTTGTATTTTTTTAATTGTCCAGAAGGCCTCTTTAGTTATCCATAGAGTTCTCAACAAAAACTTTCCCAGAAACGTGAGTAACACGTCAACAGCGTTATATATTTCCTCCAGAGAATGAAAACGACTCATCTTAAGTTTCATAAACATATAATAATACAGAATTCAAAGATGAAACTGCAATGAGGGAATATTAGAGATAATTTCCAATGAATTTAAAGATTTCATGATTTTCCAAATGAGCAGAATATGTCATTTGAAGTAGTCTTTAAGTTTATCTGTTTTATTTTATCCAATATCAATTATTACTCCTTTGCTAAGAAAAAATCTATCAGTTTATATCTTTATTTTATTAAATAGAGAATAAAGGAAAGTACTGTATCTGTATATGCCCACACTAGAATAATTATCACATATCAAGTGATTGGTTCACAGTCTCTGTATAAGTTGTTAATTCTTATAACAATAATTGAATGGATCTCAGTAAACTTTATTTGCATTGTGCCCTATTATTATGGAGTATGTAAGACAAATAACAGTGATATTTTAAACAAATATTAGCTTACAATTTTGTTTAAATAAATGCTTTTTATTTAAGGTAAATTAATCAATTTGCAACTGTATTCATTTAAAATAATTATTTAATAATATTTGCAACGATCTTTTTCTTCACTCTTCCTTTCTTTAAATTTCCCTCTTAAATTTATTTCCCTGCCTACTCCCCGTGTTATAATTTCCATTTTACTTAATAGGTATTAATTTTCCATTTATCTCGCCTAGCCCCTTATCGTATTTGAATAGGCCTTTTAATCTGATATTTTGTCTTACCTTCCTTCCATCTTTCTGCTTAAAATTATTTCGCTGATAATTTTTCTGCCTTCTTTCTATATCCATTCCCATATATTGTATTGTATTGTATTGGTTCATTGTACTCTATTTTCATTTTTTCCTTCCTATTAAACCTCATTCTGTTATTGCTTTCTATTTATTTGCACCGGTTTCTTTCTAGGTTACTTGGAAAACATAAGATTACATCATTAAATAATTTCTTTCTCGACGTGATTAATTTATCATCACTTTTCTTCGCTTTAAAATAGCAAAGTAACGCATGGTTCATTCAGTGTACTAGATCTGGGAAAGTGCCCAGCGTGAAGTGTATACAGTTTAGTTAGTTTTACTTTTTCCTGTGTCAAGATCATCCGTAAATCTGGAACAATGTTGTGGGCCATCCAAAATAGTAAGAAACATTCGAGAGAGAGAGAGCATGTGTGTGATGAAATCTAATCTGTCTTGCTCCGTTTCTTTACCCGCCGAGCTGTGAGCTTTCGTCGTATTTCCTGGAGTTTTTTAAGGTTGTAACGCATAGCAACGCGAATTTCGAGGTGTTGCCAATACTAAAAGAAAAACAACGATTTAGTCACGGAAAACTGAATTAGAGAATTTTTACCGCTTATGCATTCGTAAGCGCTGCTAATCTGAAATGTTAAGGGGGAAAAAAAATAAATAAATATACATATGCATAAATATATATATATATATATATATATAGAGAGAGAGGACATGCAGCGTGGCTGATGATGAAAAGAGATCACTTGCGCACAAAGAAAGCACGAAAGGTTAGGGAAATGGCAGTGATTAGAAGCTGGACCCGAACTGTCCCCTTGACCGAATCTGATAGGACAACGTACACTACCGAGTCACTCTTAAGACCATGAGCCCACCATCAAGAATAAGTTGCTGGGTACAAGGCTACAGCTAAGACGCTGTACTGTTTAATGACGACACCGGATACCGCCAATAACGGCCGCGTTTCTCAAGAGACGGACAAGATTAATGTATGGAATATTGTTCTCCGTGATGTCCTGATGTCTATTTTCGTTCCCACCTTCGCCTGTTTTTTTTTTTTTTTTTTACTTCTCAAAATAAACTACAACGTGTAGATGAATTCACTGTAGAAATAGACTTGTGTACTGTTAATAAATTTATAGTTGCTATTTTAAAGTTTCCCCAGATCTGTTCATCTCAGTGAACTAGGTTTCTTATATTTCAATTTCCGTTTAAACGGAAAATGAAGCATAAGAAACCTAGAAAACAAAATTATTTTATATTGTAATTTCATATATTTAAATATATGAAATTACAATATAAAATAATTCATTTTTCTTGACTTTTTTTTTTGAAGTTTAGTGATCTGGTGTGTAAGACTGTTATTATGATTTTCTCTATCTCATCGCTTACAGAAACTACTTGATTAGTTGCCTTTGTTTAGTTACAAGTTTTTAACTCAAAATACAACAAATAATGCAGTAAATAATGTAACAGCAGCTATTCTTATACGTGATAGTAACTTTTAATTTTGGTACGACAGTCATTTTTGTCGTACAACAAGAAGGTGAACTCAGTTATGCTACACGACCACATTAAGACTTGAATCATAAAGTTTTTTATTAAGTATATTTTTGGGTACAAGTCGAAAATAAATTTCATGTATTGAATACATCCCCCCCCCCCCCCAATTACAAATAATACCATCGAAATGCCGGTTGCTTACACGATTTGGCGATACTCTCTCTCTGGCATCTGTATGTGTTGGCGAAAATTATCACAAGTAAAAGCGCAATATGGTCTAAGTCGCTGATGCTTCCGAAACTCTACAGCAACAATTAAACCTCAGAGAGAGAGAGAGAGAGAGAGAGAGAGAGAGAGGGGGCTGTTAATTTTATTTCTCATCTTACAGTGTCCTTATTTCTGTACGTTATAGTTAGTTGGTCCAGAATAAGGATTGCAAGGTTTCCTTCCCGGAAACTGTGTATTTTGAATTTTTCTTCCCGTAAGATAGGGAACCAACCACATAATACACTCCATTTATAGACACAATATACTGACTTCTCGTGGTAATAATTACCTCGGTGTTAATATACAGGGTGTCCCAAAAGTCACTATCTATTAGGCTAAATAAGGCGAATTAAAAAAAAAAATGTTTTAATGGAAATATTATACGTATATTTGGGTCTGGAAAGAAAAAATAATAATTAATAAATTATGAAAAATTGTAGAACAATGTAAATACTTATATTTTGTAGAAAAATATGCGTGTGATCATGTCATTTGGGCACTTTTATGAAATTCATCTTATTTAGCCAAATAGATAGCGACTTTTGGGATACCCTGTATAACAAGTTAATCAATGTGCACAGTGTGTTACATTTCAGGCGCGTTAGCAAATAGTAATAATTAGTGATTTTTAATGAAAAAATAAATAAATAAAAATAACGAACAAAAAGCAACCACTTTTATGCGCGAAATTAGAACATTTCGTTTCTCTGAATCCACTATATTGCTCATTCATTCTTATTGCTGTTATTGCTTGTTACTGTGCGCTAATAGCAATTAGCACGGCAACAAGCATAATATTCAATGCTACAACTAAAATGTAAGGGATACGAATGTGAGATGTGATATGCATGAAAGAAAGAAATAGTAATTTGCTATATTTCTGTTGATCCGATTTGAATGAACTTTTAAATGGCCCGACAAATCTTACTAAAAGAACCAAATATGAAATTTCATGAAAATGCATTACTGGGAATTGAGTTAATACACCGGAAGAACGGGCGGATAGACGGATGGACATGGTGAAGACAATAGTATATCTATGCATATATGCTAACGCACCTAAAAAACAACAATCCTTATATACATTTCATTACATGAGCGAGGAACTGTCATTCTGGTCATTGTTGATTGATTGTTTCCTTTTGCTTGACCTGAGATTGCAGTCGGTATTGAAAAAGATCTTGAATAGTGTACACAGCGATTTAAACATAAGTTTTTTTTTCTTTGTTAGCGCATCGGCTTCTGTGTCCATAATGCACTGCCCAACGTTTCTGCATTTTACTCTGATCCAAGCCCGAGGCGGGATTCGAACCCGCGACCTTTAGGTTACCAGGCAGGTACTTTACCCATTTGGGTAGCCCGGTTGGCTTAAACATCACTATATTTCAAACTAGACATTGGGATGTTCAAGATTCATGTGTGATGGACGTCTTTCTGCGAGAACTATCTTTCGATTGTGTAAAGAGTGAAGGCATTGTTGGCAACAGCTGACAATCCATCATGACGAGACTTCTGACAGTTGCTGCTTCGTCTTTGTGGTCATGATTTTTTTCATCTCTGACTAGAGTGCAGTGTTACAGACGAGACGTGCTTCATAAGGGTTGGAATTTTCTGCGCCTGATCTCTATGCCTGCGCACAGAAAAACAAACACACGATACATGTCGCAAAAAAAAAAAAAAAAAAAAAAAAAGTGGCAGCTGTTCTCAGTCAGTATTTAGATTGGACTTCTAGCTAATCTGGCTAACTAATCTAATCGTATGTAATGCATGTCCATCTTGCAGTTGGAACATACTTGTTCTTCCGGAAGCACTATCCGAGTTTATGAAAATGTTCCATTGAACACGTAAAAATATGTCAATAATACGTGTCATAGCACATCTCAAAACTCAGTGCACAAATTATGCATTTTATGATCTATAACAGGTTGGATTATTTAGAATTTGTGCCAAGGCAACGAAGACCATGCTAAATCAGTTTTTTATTTAAATAAGTTGAGTGTATTCTTTGGTCAGCATGCATGTTTCGCATTATAGTGAGTAGCACAAAGGATAACGTCGCTGGTCTGTCACGTGTGTGAGATTCCCCGTTTCGATTTCGTTGCCGACCGAATTTGAGAAACACTTCACGTCTTCAGGGAGCGAAATTGGGGATTGCGCAGTTTTCCTCCCTGAAGCTGGATTTCTCATTCCACAAAGCAGGCAGCCAAGCAGAGAATATATGTAATTGTCATGGTGTACTTTCGCTTCAAAACCTTAGTTGCCTCGGCATAAGTTCTAAATAACATTACCTGATCTGTTTTATGGGATGAAAAACCCGAGTTTTTGGAACAAAACCATGCAATCCTCGAAATGGAAGAGTGACCCTTATTTATGAAGTATTTTCTACTCTGGTTGTCCCTCCAAAAGGAATGCACACATTAACAATCAACCTCTATTTTTTTTACTTAATTCTTTTTTATCATGTGTTACATGATAAATATTATGGGCATCATGCACGCCACCAACATCCCTTGCCCTCGTTGGTATAATCACCGTCCTCCCCACACCGGGTAGAAAAGACGTGAATTCACATCCCCTCAATGACGAGAGGAATTTTTATGGGTCTTTTTCACAACGTGGCTGAGTTAGTCTGTCTCAGTTGAGGGTAGCATGGCTTTTTTCTCCTGGGAACTTGAGTTTATCGTCCAGCAGACAGCAGATTGACTACAGAACACGTAATTTACAGACATATTATATACGGCGCAATATGGCTTAAGTTGCTGATGTGCCTACGACAACAACAGCCAACATCCATTGCATAGGAAGGAAGCAAAGGAAGTAAGCAGGCTCTTAGCCATAATTATGAGGGTATCTTTGGACTCAGGGGGCATCCCCACGGACTGGCGATGTGCAAATATATTCCCAGTTCACAAAGGGTGATCGAAAGGTGACAGGAGTAATCACAGACCTGTTAATTTAACTTCTGTTCAGAGGCAAATAATGGAGTTACTGGTTAAAGAAGCATTGAGGATCACCTAGATAAGACTGCAGTAATAATTCAGACACAGCATGCCTTTGTTAAGGGAAAGTCTTGTCTGACAAATTTAATTGGATACTATGATATGGTTACAAAGGAACTGGATGCAAAAACTAATTTTGATATTATATACTTGGATTTCAGGAAAGCTTTTGATACTGCTGTACAAGGCAGACTACTGTACAAATTGGAGCAGTATGGTATTAAGAGCAAGTTGCTACAATGGATAAAAGGGTGGTTGAATGGGAGAAGACAGAGAATGGTAATCAATAGGCGCTGCTCTTCGTGGACAGATGTTATTAGTAAAGTCCCGCAGGGTTCAGTGTTGGGTCTATTGTCGTGTTGTATATTTATCAATGATATTGATGAAGGTGTATCAGGCTTAATGTCGAAGTTTGCGTATGATACAAAGGTTGGCAGGGTTGCTAATGACATTAATGGCAGTGTGCTACTGCAACAGGATCTAGAAAAGTTGGGCAGATGGGCTAAGAAGTGGAAATTGAATTTAATCTTGTAAAATGCAAAGTGCAGTACTGTATATGGGTAGAAGTAACCGCAGAGACACGTACCAACTGTTTGGTACTACACTTAGGGTGGTAGAGAATGAAAAAGACCTGGAAGTAATTGTGCAGTCAGACATGAAGTTTTCTGAGCAGTGCTGATAGGCTGACAGAGCAGGTCATAGGGTATTGTAATGATATACAGGAATTTTGCTAGTAGGGAAAAGAAGGTGATTGTCCCTTTGTATAAGACAACGCTCAGGCGGACCCATTTTAGGAAGGATGTAGAGTTGCTTGAGCGAGTACAGAGAAGGGCAACAAGATTTCTGAGGGGAACGAAAGGGTCCTCTTACCAAGAAAGGACAAACATTTTAACAAAAACAGCAACCCTGTCTATCCCACGGAAAAAACCGAGGAAGCGGACAGTTCCCTGGTGGTGCCCCGAACTGACTATACTCAGAAGTAGGGTACACCAGGCGAGGAGACATTTTCAAAGAGCCAGAACATCTTGGCCACAAAATGAGGTGGATGCACTGAGAGATTCTTATAGAACTCTCAGGAATCAGTATACAGCCCTCATAAGAGACAAGAAAAAGGAATGCTGGAGGCTCTTAGTGGGAACTACTGGAAACAATATACGGTGAGTTGTCTTGGGGAGTTGTTTACAGAATAGTGACCAGCAAGCTGCCGAGGAGATGTCTTAGAAACTACTGTCAAACCAGATGGAACCCCAACCCTATGTTGGATGGATTCTGTAAATAACATCCTAGACAGTATCATTCAGACTGAAACTGGGAATCATTCCCCCACCAATCTAGACATTATAAAAGAAAACACTGAATATGACAATGCCAATATTGAACCTCTGTTCACTATACAAGACTTAGAAATAGCACTATCTAAAACAAAAAACAATAAATGCCCAGGTTTTGACCTCTTAGAGGTTGAGATTATCAAAAAATTAGCGGAAATAGCACCAGATAAATTAATAGCACTATATAATATCTGTATGACAGAAGGTATATTCCCAAAAATATGGAAACAAGCTCTATTAAGATTAATTCTCAAAAACCCTCAAAAACTCCCTACTGATCCCAAATCATATAGACCAATAGCCCTATTCCCTGTACTAGGGAAAATATATGAAAGATTAATATATAGCAGATTAGCTCAATATTACACAGAAGCAGGTTTGCATTCCAATAATCAGTACGGTTTTAAGCAGGGCAATTCTACGGAGGATGCCATGCACCACCTACTGACAACAGTTAAAAACACAGAGGAGAAATATATGCTGGCAATCTCCATTGACTTTGCTGGGGCATTTGACTCACTCAGGTGGCCTAGTGTCCTTAGGAGACTTCGCCAGGCAAATGCCCCACAAAACCTCTATAAGGTAATAAACCTTACAGACAGAAGTAAGCTACCTTACAGACAGAAGTGTCTCAGTACGCACAAGGTTCCAGGAATTGACACGCCCTGTGAATAAAGGCTGCCCGAAGGATTCAATCCTTGGCCCTTTATTTTGGAACGTTGTTCTGGACGAATTTCTAGCCTTGGATTTGGGCCCCGTGGAAAGCCTGGCCTTTGCAGATGACATGATTTTCCTTGTAAAAGGTAACTCACGAATGGTTGTAGAGCAAAGATCAAATGCCGCGCTCTTGCAGCTGCAGGAGTGGGCGCAAATGCACATGCTCAAAATATCGCCTGAAAAAACCAAACAAATACTTCTAAAAGGCAATTTGGACATAAGAAGACGCCCACAAATCAAAATTAACACAACCACTATAAAAATGGTAACAGAACTAAAATATCTTGGAGTGGTGTTTGATTCAAAATTAACTTTTTACTCCCATTTGATCTACTTGGCGAAGAAAGTGAGAAATTATGCAGGTATGCTTGCCAGGATCAGTCGAGCAGACTGGGGACTCAAAAGAAAGACACTGGCAATCATATACCGTGCAATGTTCCTACCTGTTATCACCTATGGAGCCGGTGCGTGGTTCATCCGCTCGGCCATAGTTCCGGCCAGCAACTGCACTACAGTTGCTGGCCGGAACTCTCCCACTTTACCTGGAAGTAGCCAAAAGAGGCTTATATTATAGATTTAAAAAGGGCATACCCACAGAATTTCTGGGGATAGCCCTTGATACAACCAACACCTTCAATGATGAAAGAAAAAGAATAGCCACAAAGCTCCATGAGCTATGGCAAACAAAGTGGGAGCAGGAAACCAGAGGGCTGGTTACCAAACGGTTTCTGCCACGGGTGTCAATGGTTAGCTCAAAGCCACCTAAGTGGTATGCCTCTGGACTTTTTACAACATTTATATTGACAGACATTCTATATGAATGTATAATATATGACATCCCCAGAACAGAGCTAATAGCACAGATTGGTCCCCTTCCCAGGGGAGAAGAACATCTGTTCATCATAGAAGAGCAAAATTATAAAGCTTTTACATCTTTCACACAGAAAGTATTCGAAATGCGCAGAGCAATCCAAAGAATGGCAATTCAGCCCCCCAGCAATTAAATAATAATCAATAGTAAAATTGCGCAAGTTTCCCACCACGCCCAGACGATGACTTAAAAACTGTTAGGATAGCAGTATTCTGCGCCCTGACAGAAACCTGACATAACAAAACTCCCCAGGACTACCTTGCCATGTGTAGGAACCTGGGGCCCCACACCAAATAAGTAACGATGTAGGGGAGGAAGATGTACAGGCATCCAGGGAAGCAGATTAACTGAAAAATATCAGTAAGCTACATAGCAAGGGGATGCAATGTAGAATGAAAGAAGAATGAGAATGAAACACAGAATGAATAGGCTGGGCACTGAGTGAACTGGGAATTATGGTAAAAGGGAATAAATGGCAGTTTTGGTGAAAGAAAGAGTGACCTAGCATGAGGGAAAGGGTGACCTAGCATGAGGGAAAGGGTGACCTAGCATGAGGGAAAGGGTGACCTAGCATGAGAGAAAGAGTGGAAGAGCAAATGGAATTGGCCGAAAGAATACAGAGTTAAAAATAACTTACATTACTTTATATATACTGTACTAACAAACATTTACTAACCACGTAAACACTATCACTGCATTCTTCCCTGGCCTGCAAAAAAAAAAAAAAAAAAAACTCGCGGCTAGGCCTGCACCACAACTGAAGAATAACAGTAAGTTGAGGTGCCCAGAGAATGCAGTGCAGATAGTAAGAGTCGAATAAATGAGATGAGAGCTAGAAGAATGAATCGAAGTGTAAGCGTGTGAGAAAAAGAACACAAACCATAAATGCTACAGTTAAGTACACACTAACCCTAGTTTTAATTAGTATTTAAATTTACACTACACATCATTGCATCCCCTCCTGGTGTGTGAGAAAAAGATGAATGAGTTGAATGAAAAAAAAAAAAAAAAAATATATATATATATTAAAAAAAAAGAAAAAAAAAGAATAATAATAATAAAAAAAAAAGAATGCAAGTAGAGTGAGAATGCAGATTATGAATGAAGTAAATGTGTCTCTCCCACCCCCTCGCCTGGTGGGTTCCCCACTGCCAGCTAACATATCCCACCCCCGGAACCGGATGGGCAGCTTGACCTTCATACTGGATTCGACACTGCTTGGACATGACACCGACGAAGACATTCTGCGACTTTACTGCCAACACGCCATTGGCGATCTGAACTGGGTACTTTAACCTTTTAAAACCCCATCCCCAGGCAGGGGAGGGAGGAGACGGATCTCTGGTGGGGTTCGTCTCCACTGACTTCTTTAGGGATGCCTACTCTATCGTCCCTATTCATCTGTTTTCCCCCCAGTCTTCAGTCTCTCCCCCTCTCACTAAATCGACCGAGTACACCCTTAACAATACCGCCAAATTCTAATCAACGTCTAAATTCTACCAGTTTCATGTAAATCTCTAAGACAACTAACACTATTAGCTTTTATCTAGCGTACAGCCTCATATGTCTAAATTTAATAACATCAAAATTTTGCCCGACCTATTTAGGCCTTTAACACATCTATTTAGCGTTCAACCCCAATCAGCGATTTCCTAATAGCAATCCCATTAAGCATTAATGTCAAACGCATAATTTTTTTTTTTAGGTCCTAGCCACTGAAATCCCAGGAAACTAGGTGGTAGGACCTGCCAGAGCAATTTGTTGTCATACTGGATACACCCGGCTAGCCTCCACGTGGCAAGGTATGGGCAACGTCGGGCCCCACTAGGGGCCTGGCAGCCAATAAGCCGGACAAACAATGGGCACAACATATCACACTGCACAGACACGGCCCACATACTTTCAAGTCTCTGGCTTGATAGTGTCCTCGATGCAGCCAAACACACGCGGAGATGGGAGAAATCCCAGGTGCCGCCTGACACGAACATACCTTATACCTTACCAAGAAAGGAGGCGCCTCCGTAGCCAGGTTGGCAGTAGCAGCAGTGCCTAGCACACGCTTCTTGATTAGACCGGGATTCGAGCCCGTGCCTACCAAATACGGAAGATGGGGAAAGGTCAGGGAATGACCACCGCATATCCCCGGAGCAATATGGCCTTAGTTGCTAATGCTCCTAAAAAAACCAAAACAACAACAACAAACATTCCACACTGCAAAGAGAGATTGTAATTTATCTGCATAGCAATTCTAATTTACTGTATCATTTTAATTACCAAGAAAGGCTTAATTTCTGCAAATTGCAGCGTATGGAGACTAGACACTTGCTAGGTGATCTGATTGAGGTAGGTGTATAAGGCCTTGAATCGGTTGAGCAGACTCAATTCTGATGAGATTTTGCTTCTTGCTCAGATTACAACCTGAAGTATTCCATTGAGGGAAGACAGTTGTAGAATAGATGTGCGGAACTTTGACTTTAGCCAGAGGGTAGGTGATTGTTGCAACAAATTTCCATCTGTTGTTGTGGAGGTTGACAGCTTAAATAAATTCAAGGCTGAACTAGAGAAACTTTTTGGAGTGGATGAATGGGTGAAACAGGAAAGGTTTTTTTGCTGATGCTATATAAGCTTGCTTTCTTACATATGTTTCTACTAATGCTAATGTATTTCTCGATACAGTTTTCAAACAGATTCGGATACTAGCATGCTCCCAGGAGGCAGCTGCAGGTTAGCTTACAGTAAAGTTGATACTTGATATTTTAAGGAGTCCTTATGTGCTGTAATGTAAATTAAGCTAAGCTATACGTACGATCTAGTAAAGTTGATGCTAATTACGACTGGAGGGAGTCGGTAGTTGCAGTAGTGGCATTTGGGTTGAACACCGGACACCACATGTTAAGCAGTTGAGTTTACCTTTGCTGTTTTTACAACATATGGTGTACAATAGGCATGTCAAACTGGCGGCCCTCTGATGTTTGTTGTGCGGCTTACCTTGTGTTATCAACTTTCATAAGTTAACACGGTTCAACCTATATGAAAATAATGATAAACAGCGATACTGTCTTCGCGGTAGCGCAGTGGTATCGTCACCGTCTTCCCGACACGCGGTAGAAAAGGCCCGGGTTCGAATACCGTCGATGACGCAAGGAACTGAAATGGGCTTTTTTCACTTCATGGATAAGTTAGTCAATTCACAAATACGGATTTATATATTGAATTATGGGTAACCGTAATATTTCAATTTGAAATAGTGATACTTAAAGGGTATACATTTTAAATAAGATCCATTATTTTTACGAACCGTCATAAATTTTGGTCATGAGATTGTGTATTTTTGCACAAGGGGAAATACGTGAAGATATTTAATATTCGTTGGGAGGTCAAAAGGTTCTATTCAAAATGTATCAATAAATTATAAAATAGGTTATTTTAATAGCTTAATATTTTATAAAACATCATCAAAAACAGTTGATGTCAGTGTCTTATGCAGTTTCTGAAATTCAATTTTTTTTATGTTGGTAAGTGGAAGAAGAATGAATATCTAGCAAATCGAGCATCGTTCAGCAATCAAATTTTTTAACAAAGAGGGAGAAATGCTAAAGAAATTTATCAAAGAATGACTATAGTGTTTGGGAAGTATCAGACTGTTATGCTACTGTTGTAAGATGGTCGTCAGAGTTTATAGGGGGAAGCGAGTCAGTTGAGGATGATCCAAGGTCTAGTCGACCATTAATGTAATCAATTCGAAAACAATTGAAGAAACTGGTCTAGATTTCTTCCAGAAAAATTACAGAGCTAGAAGCAGCTCTCGAATTTTTTTGAAGGTTAAAAAACTCTTTGCAAATTAAATACAGTAAGTGTATTGAACTTTGAGATGAATGCATTGAAAAATAATAATAATAAATACAAGCATAGAATTTTGTACTTATGGGTTTTATATTTCTTTCTCAAAACTTTCTGACCATCCGCCTATTTCTTTCAATAAAGCAAATGGTGTGCTATGTACACACTAGTGGTGAGGCTCTCGAGCACCCTGAGAATTGTTTGTGCTGCTATCCCCCCCCACCCCCCAAAGTGCTTGTGAGGCTCACGAGCTGTTCTGAGTTTGACACTCCTGCTGTACAGTGTTCTTAAAACTGAAAACTAAACTTCAAGATGTTATTTATTAAGTTGGTTTTGAATCCAAAATGTTATTTCAGTGTACGTGCCATACAAGTTTTTTGATCTTTCGAATATTTTCAATATTTCCCCATAATTAATTAGTAGCAACCATGATTTGACGCAAAGGTTCTTCCCACGTCTATAATTTTTGCTGAATTTCTGTGACTTCCTATTCATTTAACACTTTTCAGCAGTAATAATGTGCCTAACATTAAATGGAGGTAATTAACGTTTGGTAATGTATTATAACTTCATATTACATTTTAAATTCGAAATAATCTAATTACATTCTAAGGTTTACTTATCATTTCTCAGAACACCCTGCCCATAAGAATATCATAATAGCATCATACATCGTGTTCATTTTCATTATTAACTTTGTAACTTATGAATAGTTAAGCTATTGGATACGAGCTTTTTCGTGAAAAAAAAATCAACCCTCTCACAAATTTCTTAATTCATTTCATTTCACTAATATAAATGGTATCAGCTGTAATCTCAGTGAAGTTCGTTTTCATTTAACCATAGTCTAATTGCCATTCATTTGTCTAACTGTTTCCTAACTGCCATTCATCCCATTTCATCAAACTACGGTAATTCTTTCATTTTTAAAGGTGAGATTTGTCCACATATGCATCCCGATGGCCCTTGTGGGTAGCAAATTTGGCATAACCACCGCCGACCGGGCTAGCCGAGTGGGTAAAGTACCTGCCCGGCAACCCAAAGGTCGCGGGTTCGATTCCCGCTTCGGGCTTGGATCAAAGTACTGCAAAAACCTTGGGAGGTGCAATATGGCCACAGAAGCCGATGCGCCAACAACTACCAAATCAAAAAAAAAAAAAAAAAAAAAAAAAAAAGCATAACCACCATCCTCCCCACACCGAATGGAAGAGTTTGAATTCCCTCAATGACACGAGGAATTTTTATAAGTGTCTTTCAAAACGTGGCTGAGTTAGTCTGAAACAAGGGTAGCAGAGTTTTTTCTCCCGAAAACTCGGACTGTTCGTCCAGCAGACTGCAAATCGACAACATAACACACGCAATTTACACACATATTATATACAGCGCAATGTAGCCAAGTTGCTGATGCGCCTAAAACCCTACTCTCTCCCAACTCCACAAATTACTCCAAATATTGTGGTCGTAGTGGTGTTTCTTTTTTTTTTTTTTTTGGTTTGGTAGTTGTTGGCGCATCGGCTTCTGTGGCCATAGTGCACCTCCCAAGGTTTTTGCAGTACTTTGATCCAAGCCCGAGGCGGGAATCGAACCCGCGACCTTTGGGTTGCCAGGCAGGCACTTTACCCACCTGGCTAGCCCGGTCGGCTAGTGGTGTTTCTAATATTGTAGCCATAATGTAAGAGGTTGAACGTTTGTGTCTATTAACACATGCATGCAGATTATCAGAGTTACTCTGCAGTCAAATTAATGTCGAGATGATGTTTCTTTTAGAACAGCATTCCATAATATTATTTAGTGAGGCTTGAAATATAGAAAGTGTTTAGAGCTGTTATGATCCCATAATGAATCCATTTTTATGTCATATCAAATAGAAGATATGTGACTGTGGGTTGTAATACAGATAGAGAGAGGAAATGAATAAATATGGGAAAGATCAAGAATCTATCCCTTTGATAATCTGTATCTCATTGGGAATGGTATAGGAACGAACCCTTGACTGTTACCATACGAGAGCAACCTTGCAGGCAACTTTATTAGACCAAGAGGGTTTCTCCATTTTGGAGCAGAAACTTATGGGAGAAAATATGGTATGAGCAGAACGATTCTCGTGAATTTGTAATGCAGGAGAGATTGTAGGTAGCAAGAATAGTCGCCGAAAAATGTATTGATGTAATAAATGTAACATTGAATGTGAAATCTGCTGGTAATGACTACTAAGTGTTACTTCTGTTAGGAACCGAATTATAAAGATCAAAGAACCTGCGCTTGATATTATGTTCTACTAAAATTGTTTGGATAGCTTTGTTTATTTTAGTTTATTCGAGAAAAATTAAGGCCATGAGCCATCAGTACGATTTTATGTCTATAATTTAAATGTTTTCTGTGATAAAAGAAACAAAACCCGAGTTTTTGAGAGAAAAATCAACCAACTACTCCCTGAGACCGACTAACTCAGTCAAAGTGTGAAAAGTAAAGACCATAAAAATTCCCCCTGTCTCGAAGGAAATCGAAGAACAGAATTTGAGGCTAGGTTACTTCCAATGAAACAGGAATCATTGGAAAGGCGTGAAAATGTCGAGTTGTAATATGCAGTATGTAATATTACGCAGTATGTAATATTATGTAATAATATGTAATGCTGTATGTAGTATTATGTAATGCTGTATGCAGTATCATGCAATGCTGTATGTAGTATTATGTAATATTATCTAATGCTGTATGCAGTATCATGCAATGCTGTTTGTAGTATTATGTAATATTATGTAATAATACGTGATGCTATATGTAGTGTTATGTAATATTATGTAATAATATATAATGCTGTATGTAGTATTATGTAACTTGCAATATTATGTAATATGTAGTATTAGGCCTAAGGTAGCCGAGTGGTCAGGAGCGAGAGTGCAGTAGCACGCACTCTTTGAGCGGATCGGGATTCAAACCCGTGACTGCTAAATACGATTAATGTTTGTATTGATAGTTTATTGTAAACTCCACTGAACTGGTGGTTGTGCCGGAGTATAAACAAGAACAAAAAAAAAGGTAATATTTAATATTATCTGTGTTATATTATATAACATCATGTAATATGTAATAACCAGGTCCAACGAAAATAGACGTGGAAGAGCCTTCTTGAAAATACTGTACTAGTGAAATTGACTTCATACTGACAAACAATGAAAACGATATTCACTGGCTGCTCAGTCTTGAACTACTGTATTTAATGTTGGAAGCGACATTCCAACATTTAATATTGGAAGCGACACCAGTTTTACTGAGAGCAAAAAGCAAAATTGATTCCAAGTAAGAACGAAAGAAATTGATCAATTCAACTAAATTGAACAAGATCGACACTAATCAACTATTGAAAAATCGTTAAACTTATTGAACTAGAACTGTCCAATCGTTTTCGTGTGCTGCAAGAGCTTCCTGACAAAAATATTTCAACCGATAATGACAAAGTCATTGAAATTATTGTAGACACTGTCTATGCCCTTACACCTACTGTAAAACAAGAAAAACCAACCAGAATATCAAAAGAAACAATTGCAATTTTGAGAAAGCTACGCGAAATAGAGAAAGGTGCAGTATAAGAAACAAGGTAGAATATGTAGAGATGTGCAAGAAGATAAGAAACCGCATAAAAGAAGAGCGCAAGTTCAATGTTCGTCTCGTCAGAAGACACTAAAAGAAAATCAAGGGCTAAGGAAAGCAAAACGAAAAATAGTTACACACAAGAGACAAATGTTTGCTTTGAAGCTTGAGGATGGCGCAAGAAGAAATACTAAAACGGATGAAAGAATAGAATTTTATTCAAATCTTTATAAGGATAAAGGACAATACCTGGATCGAACACCAGATGCAGAAACTGTACCAGAAATTTTGCTCGAAGAAGTAGATGTTATAAAAATCAATGAAAAATGGTAAAGCAGCAGGACCGATAAAGGCACTGTTGAAACGTTGAAAGCTAGATGCCAGCCGGTATGTGAAGCTCTGGACAAACTATTTTCAAAATGCCTTCTGCTTAACAAAGTACCTGTAGCATGGTAAAATACAGAAGCCATTCTACTGTACAAAAAAGATGACAAGGCAGGTTTAAAAAAACTACCGACTAATAAGCCTATTGCCAGTTGTCTACAAGTTACTTGTAGTAAGAATAGGCACAATACTTGATGCAGCACAACTCAAAGAACAAGCAGGTTTCCGAAGCGACTTTAATACAATGGATCACATCCAAACAGTGCAGTAAGCTATAGAGTGGCACAATGAATACAACTTTCCGTTATGTGTAGCCTTCATCGACTATGAAAAAAGCATTCGACTCAGTCACAAAACAAGCAATAATCAACGCCCTAATCAACCAAGGTGTAGAAATGGTTACACGCAAGCTACAAAACATCAATAGCATACACAACATTCTCCAATCAATATATGAAAAGGCGACTGCATCAATACGGGCCAACAATGATAAAGTTCAGATCAACACAGTAAAATGCGACAGACAAGGAGACACAATCTCTCCGAAACTATTTTCTGCCTGTTTATAAGAAATTTTTTGTAAACTGAATTGGAATAATAAAGGACTCAAGATAAATGAAGATTACCTGAATCACTTAATATTTGCAGATGATGTCATTCTCTTTGCCAATGATCCGGAAGAATTGAAGCAAAACATTGAAGAACTGCAGCATAAAAGCAAGAAGTTCGGTTTAAGGATGAATATCAAGAAAATATAGGCTGTGTTCAACAAATTTGGCAGACAAAAGAAAATCACGGCAGATGGACAAGAACTAGAAGAAGTGGAAAGGTATGTTTACCTTGGATAGGAAATTTCAACAGATGGAAACTTAACGGCGCATAAAATTGGGGTGGTAAATATTTGGGAAGCTTAATATAGTCTTCAAGACAAACTGGCCACTTTATTTCAAACGAAAAGTTTTTAAATAATGTATCCTCCCTGTCTTAACATGTGGTTGGGAAACATGGACATTGATGTCAAAGCTTTACAAAGACTGAAGATCACGCAAAGAAGTATGAAACGCCACATTTTGAACATAACCAAAAGAGACCTAAAAACGTGCGTGGATTCGCCAACAAACCAAGGTCTGTGACATCATTGAAAGAACTAAGCGCTCAAAATAGAAATGAGCAGGTCACATATCAGGAAGAACTAATACCAATATGGACCAAACGAATTTTGGAATGGATACCGCTTGACTCTAAACGCCCAACAAAAAGATCAAAGATGAGGATTGATGAAATTGTGAAATTCGCTGGTGTACAATGGCAACAGAAAACAAAGACCGCAGTTGCGGTCTTGTGCTCACTTGAAACGTGTTGAGGACGTCTTCATCCTGCAAATCGACAATGGGTGAAGAAAATGATGATGAATATGTAATATGCTAAGGTCTAACGAGTCATGCTTCTTTTAAAAAATATATAATCTCTCTCTGTGTTGTAACTAAATATAGGATAAAGGATTATATATTGCATCTTTAGATTATGCAACTAGATTATGTATTGCAACTGTGTGGTAAAGGTGAACCTTATATAAAAATAATTTTTCTGTTTATATTTCGAGACAGTCATATAAAGTTCGACAAGCTCATCGTCATATGTTAATGGATATATGGTGGCACCCGGGCAAACGCCTGTCTCCACCCAATTACCATGCATCAAAAAGAACCAGTACCAATAGGCCAATAATGTAATGTGTGTAAAATAATGTAAAAAGGGGGGGGGGCTCATTTACACCAGGCAATATACACAAGCGTGACTGCCCCTGGTGCCCGTCCTTTGGCACCTGTAGCCAAACCTGGATCAGCGCTGTCGGTTTAAGTACCTTCTCCACGCCCATAGATGCAATTCCAATTCCAGTTAGAGGGGCTCACATTACAGGGAAAATTAGCGTATTCTTAGTATCGCGTGGATTCGAACACGCGGAACTGTCGTTATTAGCTGTCGCAGATTGAGTAGGAATGAATGTTTACCCAAAGAAGGCTAATGGTAGTTAATCTTTCCTTTACTCGATAATGAAGGTTAAAAAATTGTCTTATTCTGGTTACCGAATCAACGACAGTATACATAGGTTGATGAGGAATTAACCTCAGTCCACCCATGCATATTATGCCCATAAATTGCATGTGGTCTCTGGTCGGTTCGCCTGTTTTTCTGGACGAAAAACCTGAGTTTTCGGGAAGAAGCAACCTTGTTATCAACCTTGATACCAACTAACTCAACCACGGAGTAAAAAAGCTCATAAAAGTTCCTCGCGTCATTGACAGGATTCGAACCGGGCCTTTTCCACCCGGTTTAAACCACTGTTCCCTGCTAGGAAAATAATGAATGGTAAAATCGTGCCATGGAAATAATTAGGAGCTTAGCTCAACGAGCATGGATTTTGCATCAGCTTTAAATTCATGGAAGATATTGCAAGCCTGAGAACCATAAATTTGTGAATGATAGTAACTTTTGACACATGATTCACCGAATAACATGTTCTGTGCAATAGGAAACTTCTTGATGACATTGATTAAACATAATCACAAATGTTTCCAAGTTAAAGTACCTGGCTATTTGGAGGAATACGTAATTTCCAGCAAAGATAATGTGGGAGGGCAATAGCCCTCTCTCTCTCTCTCTCTCTCTCTCTCTCTCTCTCTCTCTCTCTCTCTCTCTCTCTCTGGTAGTAGTCTTGCGCATTCATTTAAGATTGGAATTTTAAAAATAAAGATAGTAGGTTACCAGATGTCACCAGAAAATAATATTCTCATCCTCACGAATATGATCATATGTCTCAGCCATTTTTATGGAGACTCAGACGATTTAATCCTCTCCGATGAAGTTTATTAACTTTTAATTTCTTTTTGATCTTTAAAAGGAAATAGTGAGAATAAAAAGAATTAACAGGAAAATCACTTTGGTATGAAATTTTCCTCTGCGTTTTGCTAAACTTGATTCCATAATCAAAAACACTGCATTGTGCAGCCTTTTGCAAACAAAATCAGTCTTTTTTGGATTGGTTTTGCATATTTAGAAAGCTGAAAAAGGCAGTATTTTTAATTATGGAACCAAGTGACGGATTTAAAAATATTGGCGAGAGATGCAGTTGAGATTCGTACTTGATTTTCTCCATGGGTACTGAAGAGAAACGGATAAGACCTTTTGAGATTCACTTCGCTCGAGAAAAATATTCTGAAGTCCATCTTCGACTGACTAACGTACGACTAGCGCATGTATTTTTAAATATTTTAAAAACCTTGGAAACAAGCAGATGGAAGTCACAAAAAATTCGTACGCATATACGGTGTGTTATTTGGTTTTTAGGAGCAATAGCAACTAAGGCCATATTGCTCCGGGGATATGCGGTGGTCATTCCCTGACCTTTCCGCATTCTCCATTTTTGGTGGTCACGGGCTCGAACCCGGTCTAATCAAGATGCTTGTGCTACGCACTACTGCTCCTGTCTACGGAGGCGCCAACACACATATACGGTAACATAAGCAACGGCATATAAATGATAGTCCGAATAGATTTGAATAGTAATATTCATTGCTATTTAAATTACTTATTTTCCTAAAATATATAAGTATAAAATTAGTAAAGCGTGACTTCCGAGACTCTCATTAATCTATACCGAATACTTGTTTGTTTTTTTTTTGTTGTTGTTTCCAAATAACATAATTAATTTCAGGAAAAAGCCTCAAGCTACGAAAGCTGTAAAAAGTCATTGTACATGTCAGGCAACTCATAGCGTCTTGTGTCTTTCTGTCTGAGCTGTGAGAAAACTGGGTTTGCTACTCGTACATTGGTCTTGTATTGTATTGCCACGGGTTACCTTCGCATTGCACAACACTAAATAGAAAGCTCTGCTCCAATGGAGAAGTATATTGCTTTTTATTTAAAGTGTATGCCATACCCAGAAGTAAAGTAGAGAAGTGAGGTAGGTAGCTATAAAAATATCATTTTACGCCAAAGCCGCTTTCTAGATGCATCTGTGACAAAACTGGGTTTGCTATTTAGTACATTGATCTCATATTGTGGAGGCCATTGCTACCTTAGTATTAAACATCTCTAAATAAAACCACTGCTCTAATATATTTCATCACTAGGTTGTTCAGATCTTCACAATGCCTACTTTCCCACTGATAAGTTTCCAAAAAATGGCCGAAACCCTTATGTGAATAGTGGCATACACATTAAATAAAAAGCAATATACTTCTCCATTGCAGCAGTGCTTTTTATTTAGATTAATGCAATACCAAGGCAACTCATGGCGAAATGCTTCAACGATATGAGACCGATGCACTAAGTAGTAAACCCAGTTTTCTCACAGATGCATATAGAAAGAGGCTATGCCCGTCATGTGCAATTTCCGAATAACTTAAATTTTGCGATTCTGATCCTGGCTTGCTTTTCCCTGTTACATAGAGTCCGAGTACGTGTGCATTGGCCCCAGACTGACAAGAAAATTACACAGGTCCAAATTTGGTAGTCCCTGTATTCGCGATTGTATCTAGCATATTTTGTCTGTTCCAGCGGGTGTTCCCAGGCTGGTTGACCTTTCATGCGGTACGGGCTGAAAAAATATCCGGAATAACTCGTGGGGTAAAAACACACTCCCTCTACCTGAGATTGGCTAACTCATATCCCCCCCTCCACAACTGAAATGGACTTTAAAAAATCATCGTCTTCGACGGGACTCGAACCTCGCTCTCTCCTTATGAGTGGCAGGAAACGAGTAATATTTAGTAATATTTACTGGATAGTTAACATTTACTAATATTGACTTGCATCTACTATTGTCTCATTATTTTGGATTACTAATGAAAAAGAATTCATTTTGCTTCTTTCACTAGCCACTAATTTTCAGCTCATTAAGTTTTCTTGCCAGAATTTTTGAAATTTTGACTACTTTGGTCTCTTCAAGTAATCTCTAGTTTATTTGCTGTTTCTACTCAGTATAAGAAGTTATGCATTACGAAAGTGTTATTCACAAGTCATCACTTGGGTATGTAAAAGAAAAAACTTGTGACAAATAAATCTCCATTCGTTAAAAGTGCAGGTTATGGAAGGCGTCTTGCACATGCTCTATGGATAAGACTGGCATATTTGACAAGTGGAATGCGGGGATGAAGTTTACCACGCTGACGGAAAGATGTGATGTTGCGTGGGGGGTGGAGATGAGGAGTGACAAAGATTGCTGCAGAGGACGAAAATGCGGAAACCATACGGGACAGATCCGGATACTCTGACGCTAAAGATAGATTTGTGTCTGAAGATATCAAGGGAGTAGTTGGGACTGCCAAAAATGTCACTGACTCTGTGGGCGGAAGAACTTTGGTTTATGCTTTGAGTTCGTCAAATATGTAAGCGAACTGAAGAACAATGAGAATTCATAACGCGTTCTTTCGATCAATACGAATATTCGAAAAGAACGAATATTCGTATCGTTCGAAAGAAGGGTGATGTGCAGGTAAGCAAATAAAAAAAAAGATACACAATGAGCAGGTGATGTTTTCATTTAAATATAGTAGTTGTTTCTTCGAGGTATAGTTTCTTCCAATTAGAATAAATTATTGGATTACTTGAGGACGGTACGTGTTTGCTATTTTAAATTATATATTCAATTGTCAGGTATTATTCTTCCTTCCTTCAACAACAGTAATTCTCATTAGTTAGTACTAATGGGATGTTTAAGATGCCATTTAAGGAATCGTACCCTGTTTTGTCATTTATTATTTCTTATGGTGGATTGGTCATCTGGAGTTGTCTCCGTGACAGTACAGGGGCCTTTGTCACTCGTTTGGAGAGGTGTGGGTTTAATTCCCGTCGACGATTGGAAGAATTTCTAATGTCCTCTTCAAAATTGAGCCTTTAGAAATCTTTGCAATAATAATAATACTATAAATCGATACATTGCAGTATTGTCCTTCACGGCCACCAGGCCAGGGGTTAACAGTGATTTAAGTTAGGCATATCAAGCGGAGGGAGTATCCTTCCATGTGAGTTCTTTCTGGATTTTTCTGCCCGCGCAATATGCAAATGAGCCCATGAATACCTGTTTGGACATAATAGAATGGGGATGATGGCTACGCCTTTTAGTCTTTGGAAGTTGATATCTTCTGTAAAATACAGTATTTAGTTGAAAAGGCGACTCTGGTAGAAGTTTTGGTAGAAGGTGAGGTGCTATCCATATAACACTGAGTGTATCACTTTAGTAGATACCGCTACCATTTTTATGAAATGCAGCGCTCCTTCAGTAACAGCATCGAGTTCGTACCATGCGATATAAAACAGGTGAGCAGATACGTTACGTGCTCCATAAGTGATACGTATGTGTGATGGCATGGAAGTCAACGCCAGACGCCCTGGGTATGAATATCTTGGAAAGTAAAATTCTGCTGGGGTTATCACATACAAAGTATCTCGAATGTAAGAAGATTGGTCCAGTAATTATCCAACTAACGGCGATTCTGTGGTCGGAAGCAGCTCATGATGTGAGAGGCCAACTTAGGCCGACAAGACTTGTGCAGGATAACAGAAAGGCTACAATCAGTCAATAACAATCTAGTACAGTGGTAACCAAAGAAGCATATGGTATGAAACCCAGTTCAGTCGTCTCAGCAAAAACTAAGACGGTACGGTTATAATGTATAGTGTTTATTGTCCAGCGGCACCGTGGATTCCCCCTACAAACCCCGAGGTATATTCTGTAACGCAATACAAACTCTGTAAATGCCAGAGATAATACGTAGTAGATCTTCTACGCATACTTTAGGGTAATTTTGCGTTGTGTAGTGTTGGGTTATGTTGGCCTGTTGTTCCTCCGGCATTTGGCCGCCAGGACCCTAGTGGGACCCCGCATTTCCGTCCACCGCCTCGGGGAGGCAGCCGGGTAGAGTAGGAACGAGTTATCTGGCGGGAGCTCACTCTGCACTGAGCTGTGCCTGAGCTTACCAGAGTGGGCTCCAGTAAAACAAAAAAACAAAAAAAAAAAAAAAAAACCGCTAGAGGTAGAAGACGTGAAGCGGGGGGTGATAATGAAGGGGGGGACATAGCAAGAAGATTAGGGTGGGCGATAGGAAGGCACTGATCCTAGAAATAGGATGTTAAAGGGATAGAAGGTACGGTTACAGTGACTCAGGAACACTAACACTGAAGGATTGAAAATGTCACCTGGTCTGATAAATGCTGGTTGCTGCTGTTTCACACTGACTGGAGGACCAGAATATGACGAAAACAGCACGAAACGAATCTATCCTGCCTGGTGTCAACATTGCAGGCTAGTGATGGCCGGTGGATTGTTTCTGATCAGGCATATCCATTCTTGTCTTCACTGAATACATCTAGCAGTGGATTTTTCGAACAACATAATGCACTATGTTACAAGAGTAGAACTGGTACCATAAACATGCAAATGAATTCAGCCTATTGCAGTGTCCTCTCCAATCACAAGATCTCAATCTAGTTGAGAACCTGTGGGAGGAGGTAAAAGCATTTAAGTCATCAGGACCAGCATCGCTCTGACACGCTTTTGACACTTCGTTGAGTCCATGATGAGACGAGTCCAGGCTATTCTGAGGCCTGAAGAGGAGGGGGGGGATTGAAGCCTAATCACTCTTTCGGTAGGTGTATCTAATGAAGCGACTATTCAGTGTAGTTTCCGATATGGGAACTTCATCAAAAGGGGGGATATGAATTTAAGTGAACGTGACTACACATTTTTTCTTTAAAGGTGATGGTGACTTAAATCCAGATTTGGGATTCCTTTTGTTGGCCTCCGTAATTGTTCGAATCCCAAAAATTGGAGAAAATTGAGTAATGACATGTTAAAGCCCCTGAGAGAATAGTTAGGACACATTTCAGGAGCGTTAATATTTCTTAAGTTCGATATTTTAATAATTTCTTTTATTGACGTACAAGTTAGTGCAAATGCATCATTTTAGCACGCAGTAACCTACTAATGTAGTTAAAAATTGGCATAATTTAAGTATATCTCATATTGTGAATACCTTTACAACGAGTTGCCATGATATTGCACTACCAGGAATAAGTAACGCTTCACAAATTGAGAAGACTATTGTTGCTTATTCTCGGCGGAGTTATATTTCATAACTGGGTTGTCATCATTGCAACACCAGGGTACCTCTCACCGATGAGAAGTCAATAAGAAAATAAGCTTCGAAACAGTGCCGTCTGTGGGAGCTTGTTGCTGCCCGAGTTACCAAGAATAGGTAAAAACAGTCTTCTCTAATGGGGAAGCGTTGCCTATTCGAGAGATTTATGAGTGAGGAGTAACTGTCTCTTTCGACAAAATTTCTTCTTCTTCCTCTCCTAGTATCATTTTCCTTTTTGCTTTCTTAAGTCTAATAGGGACAAATATGTAGATAACACAGTTTTTATCCCATATCATTTTACAAACTGTGCCCTCTGGGTGGTGGTATCCGCCGAGAATAAGTAACATTAGTCTTTTCCATTGGTGAAGCGTTACTTATTCTAGGTAGTGCAATATCATGGCAAATCATTGTGAAGGTATTCACAATATGAGATACAATTAAATGATGCCAATTTTTAACTACTTTAGTAGGTCGCTGCGTACTAAAATTATGCAATTGCACTAACTAGTACGTCAGTAAACTTTGATGCAACATGAGGCTTCAGCTTTAAAATGCTTCCAGTCTAATTACTTTTATTTAATTATTTTTATTTAAACTTCTGAAAAGAAATAATATTTTTGATTCCGATTCCAAAGATTTCTAAAATTTGTCGGATTTCTATTTGTTCGATTTTAATGAAATTTGAAATGACTTGAAAATATTTATAAAAGAGTGAAATATAAAATATCCCGAAAATCCGATGACTGGAAGACAAATTGTTACATGTGTGCGAACGGACATTTCAAAACTAATAACGTTCCGCGTTTGCAAACACGCTAATTAACTACTCCACCCACATTCAGAAGATAAAATAAAAAAAAAAAAAGGCGTTAGAAATGGAATCAGAACGTCAGTTTGAATTTAAATGAAAAGTTGTAATGGAGTTTTTAAGATCAGAGACGGAAACAATGGGGAATATTCGCAAATTAATGACACTGTCGATGGAAGCATAGTTTTACGCTAGGGTGAAAAGTGCCGGCGGCTCACAACACGGTGAGTGTCGATCTCCATGTTAAACCATGTAATAACCTCAACCTTGGAAATAACTGAACAATGATTATATGACATCATAAGACACGATTGGCGTGTTCTACACAGTAAGTTATTGAATCTCCGAATTATTGAAGGAAATGTGAATGCTTTAATTAACTGGGCTATTCAAAGGAGTGTTCATAGTCTGTTTTCTTAACACGTGGAAATAGACTGGAAACTTCAGATTAAGAAAATTGCTTCTGGGTTTCAGTTGCACAATATGAAGCTGGTGACCTCTCATTCAGGAACTGTTACTAGTGATGAAATGTGGATGTTACTTGAAGCCAGATAGCAAACGACAATTCTAGACTCTTCAAGCAAGAAGTTCAAGATTGCTTTCTCAGCAGGAAATATTTTCATCCACCCGGCAAAAGTGCAAACCAACCAAAAATATACGCAGTTTATTTTTGGTTGGTTTATTAGACATTATATGCAAATGCTTCGTGTCTTTAGCTATACCTTCGCGGCTTGCACAATGGTTACGATTCTGATTAAAATCAGGTGACGGTTTTTAAGGCTGAGGTTGAATAAGCCTGGCTTTCTTGAATCAGTTTTCCTTTATCTACTGTCATCATCAGCTCACTGTTTTTATTACGGATAAATACGGGATGTCATTAACAAATTTTTTCCAGCGTACTCTGTTCATTGTAATTTGCAGTGCTTCTACATTGCTCAACAAAATTAAGAGAACAAATATTTTTCATGAATATTTTATTGAGAACAGTGCTTATTTGATATAATTTATATTTGATATATTTTATAAATATATATCAGATTATATTTGATGTAATAGGTATCCTGTCATGCAAATTCCGAGTATCCAATAGAAATTGATCTACCACCTTACAGAGCAGCACATTATACAAATTATTCATGCCTATAAAAACACGTGTTGCGACTACATCACTTCATTCCCGTTTTTTGGCTTACTCAGTGGGAAAGCCACATCTCCGGTATTCAGGATGGCACGTCATCGTCGTTTGGATGATACTTTGAGACGGCGGGACGTTGGACGACTTATAGCTGGGCAGTCGTAGGCTGCACGTTGGTTTAATGTGCCTCTGTACTATGTGTCGAGACGATACTGCGTGACACGACGAAAGCAGTTTCAGGAGACAATAAATATTACATGAAGAGCTGGCCAAGGTTGCCCGAGGGCTACATCAACCAGAATAGACCGCTATCTATCTGACTCAAACAGCAAGACGGAACTCTACGGTTTCCTCTCATTAACTGTCTCTTGAGGTTGCTGTTGCCATAGGTGAAAACATTTCCAACCGGACCGTGTTAAGAAGGCTCATTTCAAGTTTACTCTAGGCAAGGAAGCCAGTGGTTTGTATCTCATTAATCCCAATCCGCCGCAGAGCTCGTTGAAACTGGTGCCATAAATATGTGAATTGTCCTGACAAATGAAGTAAAGTTCTGTTCTTTGATGAGAACTGTAGGCATTATTTCATCTAAAGAGAACTAGGAACACGGTGACATCACTCCAACATCAGAGGAAGGGACACTTACGGTGGAGACGGTGTTCTCATGTGGGGCGGAATAATAATCAACGGCCGCAACCCCTTATGTTTTTGATAGGGATACCGTAACTGAGGCTCTCGTAGGTAGCACAGTTGATATGATCGCCGTCCTCCCACACCGGGTGGAAAAGACACGAGTTCGATTCCGTCGATGACGGGAGGAATTTTTATAGACCTTTTTAAAAACGTGGCTGAGTTAGTTGGTCTCAGGCGAGCGTAGCATGTTTTTTTCTCCCGGAAACTTTATTTATTTATTTTTTTTATTTTTGTGTTTTTGTATGGGCGGCTCCTAGAACAGAAGTTCATCTCCGCCTCGTTGCTCTGTTCAGTTTTTATAGACTCTGTAAAGGTAAGGCCGGTGTGTGTCTTATAAAAATAAATAATATATATATATATATTTTTCCTTTTTTTCCAAACCAAATCCGCACAGGAATATCCCAGATTGGATGAAGATAGATGAAAAGTAAGGGGAGAGAGGGAAAAAAAAAAAAAAGAAAAGAAAAAGCTTTTCATCCCGCACGGGAGAAAGTGATAAAAAAAAAAAAGTAAAGTGCAGCCATTATCAACCCACTGCAGGATGGAAGCCTCCTCAACAATTCATGCTGAGGGAAATGGACCATTATCTGCCACGCTGGTCCAGTGCGGGTTGGCAGATCGACCGTATTCAGCAGTCAGGGGCTTGAACCCCGGTCTACTCAAAGAGCGTGTGCTACTGCACTCCCGCTCCTGCCCACTCGGCTACGGAGGGAGAAAGTGATAGGAAAGAAAAACTGTGTTTGTGAGCTTATGTGTGTGTGTTCTGTAGCGTGATGTTGTGTTTTGGCCTGTTGGCTACCTGGAAGGAGTGATCACCTGGACGATTCCTCCAGGTACTCGTCCCTAGCAGAAGAAGGGCAAGGCCTTCCCTACTATCTGCACGCCCTCCTCCCTGGGGAAGAGTTCCCAGGGAAGAAAGAAAAACTTGTATAAGATGAAGAGAGGGAAGGAGTAAAGAGGAGAAGGACTGTTCCGGCCCAGGAAAGTCCCAATCCAGGATGGATAGCTAGAACAACAACGTAAATAAATAAATAATAATAAAAAATAAAAAAAATAAAAAATTTAGTGTGAGAGAGGAGCTTTCCTAGTCTGGGGAGCCCCAGCCCAGGTCAGAACGCGAAAACCTAAGTTTTCGCGTTCTGACCTGGAAACTTAGGTTTTTCGCCCACCAAACAGAAAATCGATCACAGAACACACGGAATTTACAGACGGTATGCACGGAGCAATATGGCTTCAGTCGCAGATGCTCCTAAAACCCTACAACAACAACCATAACTGCACAGAGGTACCGAGAAGAGATCGTCGAACCGTATGTGCGGTGGGCCCAGATTTTCTTTTCATTGACGACAATGCCACTACAGATAGAGCTCAAGTTGTGAAGGAATACCTTGAAACTGAAGGTATTCAACGACTTCCGTGGCCAGACGATCATCACCAAACTTAAATCCGATCGAACAGGTGTGTGACACCCTTGGGCGTCGCATTGCATGCCGACAGCAAACTCCTCGGTCACTTGGTGAGCTAAAGTCTGCGCTGGTGGAAGAATGAGATTTTTTGCCACATAATCTTATAGACACCCTTATGTCGAGCATGGTTCACCGCTGTCAGGCTTCTTTAGCCGTTGGAGGGATCATATGCCGTACTGATTCATATATGTCATGTATTTTTCGAGCACATTGTATCTACTTCTGTAATGTGACCTTTTTGGTAATTTTTATACAACCCCTATACGTGTACCTTAAGTGACCAAAGTTTCTCGCTGTCTTGGCGTTTCATAATTATTATATGATACACCATCATACCATGTTTTGTCCCGCTTCATCTCAAGCTGCACGAGTTACACGACGTTTTCTAAGTGTTCTGTTAATTTTGTGGAGCAGTGTATAACAAACGTCCAACTTATCATCGTGCAACCTCTTTGATGATCTACATTGTGCTCTCGTTCTGTCAACATTTTAATATGTAATTGTTTTCTTTAGACATCTTTTTTCCTCGTTGTCCGTCTTGCGATGTGTACAAATATAATACATGTAGCTTCTCCTTTTCTGAGACATAAAGGATCCTCTCCAATGGCTTCTCAGAAAGAGGGGAAAGTAGATATTTTCTGCTAATCATCTGTTATACCTGAAGTTAAGTGGTTGGATATTAAGGCAAAAGGATTCGAACAGTGGATAAGAACAGAAAATGGCCTATAATGAGATGTGCTAGTACGAACATAGATTGACGGCAGGGTTGAAGGAACTAAATGTTTTCGACAGTGAGTTCTGTCGATAATTGTGGAGGTATAAGGAATAGTTTCAGAAGTATGGGAATTTGGGCGTAATAAATTCTTATAGGAGTTAGTTCATTTGATTTATAACTTCTTTTTTAGTGCTCACTCAATTAGTTTTTAGTAGACGAAAAGAGATAATTTAAGTTTTATGATGCGCTTTAATTATACAATGTTTTATTATATACACATTTGTGTTATATGTAAATAACTGTGAATATAAATCGTAAGTATGTAAATCGGCAGAAGTACGTGATGAATGTGCTAAGATCACTTTGAGTTAAAAGAATAAAAATTTTAATTTCATTTAAGTGTTAGATATTATAGAGCCATCTCTCCCTTGGCAGGTGCCGAAACTCTGCCATGAAGTTTAATTATATGAAATAGTGGAAGGGTCTAAGGGGTCATAGATTTTAATAATACGCGTGCAGATAAAATCTAATAGAAGTGAGATAACGTGTAAATAAGCGTGAATGGGTCCAGCGCTGGAGAAACTCTGTGGTTACAGTATGTAGAAATCATGATTAAGGGTGAAGGGTATTCCACAGTTGCGAAGTATTGGACTCATTACATAGTCTCCTGAAATATATTTTTGTTTCTGTAAGCTATGTGTATTCTATAGCCAGTCTGTCTGTCTGCTTGCAGTAAAAAATACCAGTTTCTGAAAAAAATAAAATAAAATATGTGACTCTCTCTAGACCAGTCAACTCATCCACAATGTGAAAATAGTCCATAAAAGTTTTCCCCCACACGATTGGAACTATTTCTCAAGTTAAAGGAATACTTCCAGAAATGTGTAGCCCAGTAATACTCTCTACTCTGTTTTCGTGAGGGTTCTTTTAGTAGTGCTTAATGTTTTGCAAACAGAAAGTCTTTTTTTCTGCTCTTAGTGACGCAGTTTACATTCTTGTTTAAAAGATTTTAATGTGTTTTTAATTTGACCTTACTATTCACTTCATTCTGGCATCTGACTGAATACGTTCAAGAGAAACAGACCTAAAATAGCTGCACATTACACAAAACTATTCACTTACCTGCGCATGTCTCATTTCCAGATAACGTTTCTCCTAATTTTAGATGTTAATAATTAATATATAAGAAAGTAATTCTTGTAAATACAGAACCTTTTGATAAGGCACAATTTCTTTCAAATGTATTTTTCTGTAACTGTTTCGGGGAATATCCATTTTTTTTTCGTGTTTGCTTTTTTGGGGGGGGGGATAATTATATCATACTTAGCTAATTTGAGACTTCATATTTTTCCAGCCAAAACTGGTTGTGCTGAATTAATCTGTAAGAGGGCCGGTTCTTGTTTTATTTCTCCCACAGTGCACGCAGAATTTCTTCAGATGACGTATATTTCCTGCAGAGTTTGATTCCCTACTTCCCTTACGCAGGCAAGTAGAAAATCCAACTTTATCGATAAGGTTTTTAAAAGAAAAACGAGAGAGATCCATGGTGGAGAAGCGCTCCTCCACGGGATACAGAGATACAGTAGTTACTAGAGGCACAGGATAGTGCGAGGTACTATTCAGTGCTGACCGGTTAATATGCCAACTGTCTTAAATTTTAAGTTAATGTTATTAATGCTTCACTATGGTTATATGATCGATTTTTAGGTTTAATTTTTTAAAGTTTTGAATTTAAGTCTGATGTTTTGTTTTATGGTTAATTTATATGGTCTGTTTATATTATATAAACTTTATTATGTATTATTTGTTGATTGTTTGTTATGGATTGAAAGTACATGTAGTTTAAAGAATTGGTGCATATGAGCTTCGACCCTTGCGGCACTACCAGGTGAAGTCAATAAAATATGTACTTCCCTTACGTAGGACAAATGTGTAAAGAAGTAGTTAACAGCTATACACAGTAAAATTTTAAAAATTTTTTAAGATTCATATCGTATTCTACAAAGAACAAGAAAAAATTGTCACATTGAGCCACTCGAATATTAATTCATTTGCCGCGAGGCGTGTCTCATGTATGTTCTGTCGTCGATTTGCCTGTTTTGCTAGACAAAGCACCAGAGTTTCCGGGTGGGGGGGATGGGAACCTTACTATCTACGCCTGAGACCGACTAACTCTGCCACGGAGTGAAAAAAAAAAAAGCCCATAATTTCCTCCCTCGCAGGATTCGAACCCGGGCCTTTTCCATCGGTGGAGGGAGGACGGTGACGATACCCCTGTGCTACCGGCGTAGACTCCTACACAGAACAGGATGCCATCTGTACTGAAGTTTCTTTATGCATGCACTGAATGAAGATGATCAAGTTCAGGTTCTTACTTTTGCGACTTGGTTTCGCAATACTAGACAAACTCCAGTACTGCAAGCCATACTGGAGTTTCTGTCCGTTATCATCGATTAGTGTACATTGTCATACCAAATGTCATTAAACATTTATAGTTATTAAGAAAACATGTATTTATTCAAATAACTTAATAGTGTATTGCCCCACTACGGCCGTAAAGACTGCTTCAATATGCTGTGAAAGACTTTCTGTTAATTCCTAAAAGAAAGCAGTTTTGCTCCACTCCTTCCTTATGGCATTCGTAAGCTCAACTAACCGTCTTAACCGTGTCCGAATTATATGTTGCATATCATCCGAAAAATGTTAAATTCAGTTGAAGTCTGCGCTCTGTGTTAGCCATAGCAGCGTTCCGATGTTATTGTCTCTTCACACCACGTATTCGCAAAAAGGTTTCCATGATTTCAGTGTACTAGTCGAAATTAACGGTTTGTAGCACTATAACCAAAGGTCCAGTTCCAAACTGCAAGAAACAGCCATACACCATGATCCTGCCTCTTCCCATTTTTATTAGGGGTACAATACACCGTGGAAGACGACGTACACGAGACGATGAATTCAGAGCTAAACAGCCGATAATCTTTATAATAGCAAGCTTTAATAAATTATTTGAATATTTTATACTCACACTTTTTTTACACAATTTAAACTTACGAACTTGGAACCACCCTCATGCAAACCTCGACCTGGGATAGGAATTTCTAACATTCCTGCTGGCACACGCACTGCTGTGCAAGATTCTTCCACCGAGGTTCTCCTCTGGTGGAAGCATCTTGCACACAATAAATAAAAATTAATTTTTATTTACTTTATTTTATTTATCTGTCTCTTATTTTATTATTAATATTTAGTTACTTATTATTTGTTGATTTATTATTTTTTTGTTGGACTTCCCTTCCTCACGGTCCCAGCTTTTCCTCTTCCCTTTCTTACCTTCTTCCCTTTGCCCCATTTCATTTCTTGAGTCCTCTCCTTCCTTACTCTGCTGGGGGGATTAGACTCCAACAGCCATCCCTCTACTGACCGGATTCGGCTCCTCGTGTCGTCGACTGATGCTGGAATGCCTCTTCCTGGAAAAATTGAGAAGCCAGATAAACAACTCTATAACACTCTAGCACGATACCTGCACTACTCATCTGGCCTTGGCAGATTTTGCTTCTTCACAGTGACACTTTTTAGCGGTTTTGTGGGGGGACTACTGGCACTTCTGACAGATACATACTATGTCCACTATAGTTTGCATTGTTTTTTTCTCATTTAATTTGTGTGGCTGGCTGTATTAACAGGTTCAGGAGTCTATTTACTCTGGTTGACTTCACAACCTTTCACACACTGTGGCAGAGAAATTGGATTCCCATTTTGACGATTTTCTTGAAAATGGGAATCAAATTGAGTGGACGGATGATTAAGTTAGTTTCATTGTTTGTTATGTTTTGTTGTTGCTCTAAGCTGTAAAATATGTACACTACTTTATTAAATGTTCGGAGGAAATATATTAGGACACCTCTCCTATTGTACTGAAGAGAGTTAAAGTAGAAACAGAGCTAAACGTATGCAGGCAATAGCAGAGCCATCACAAATAAGCGAAATAAATTTCTGCAAGGCGTTTGGGTAGTTTAAAGAGGCTTAATTGTCACTTAATCTCATTAAGAGGCTTAATGAGAAATTGTTGATATGGTGATGCTATAATATTGCCAATAATGATGCCACAGCCACACGTTTGAACATCCAAAATCCACCAATAACAGCATCGCTTTTTGACATCATTTTGATCAGGTAGGCCAAAATTCTGACAGACAGAACTCTCTGATCCCTGCAAAAAGAGAAAAAAAAAAAAAAACTAACCAAGCTATCTTTGGAAGTCGTTCCATTTGAGCTTCAGGAGTGCCTTTAATGTGTCCACGGTATTGGTGTTCGTAACATAGCTGCTGCTCTGTTTGCAGTGGTCCCCAGCCAGTGGTTCTCAGTGGGATAATGAAAACAGTTTCTCTGGAGTGATCAGTCCTGTTACACAGTTTTCCGATCAGGCGGTCGAGAAAGAGTGAGGTGAATCTATGGCGAATGTCACTTTACGCAGTGTATTGTGCCCATGAAGTTGAGAAGAGGCAGGGTCATGATATGCGGCCGTTTTTCGTAGTTCGGAATCGGACTTTTGATTATAATGCTAAAACCATTAATTTCGAAAAGTATACACAGACGTCTTGGAAAATTTCCTGGTGCCCAATCTCTGGCAATTCTATTGAAATGCGCTCTTCCACTGCCCAAGACAATAATTCTCTATCCGCACAGCGACTACTAAATCCGGCAACTCGTCTGGCCGGTGCATCGTCCAGATGTGATGAACTGGAATTCCAGATCATAGAAAACGGTCCTGATTGAAGAGGCCTTTAAGAATTCCTCCACTGGTTTATGGGAATCGACTTCAAACTTGTGTAAAGTGACGAATCCACAGTGATGGCAATTTGTGTGATAAGTCTAGTGTAAGACAATTTGATGAATACAGTTCGATGTAGATGAGCATATCACGTCATAATCTCATTTAATTTCTCTTCTGCAGTACAGAAGAGAAAGTAGGTGAAGAAAGCAGCTACTGTGTTTTTTAAAGGAAAGCGATTGAATAGGAAGCGGATGGATTGAATGAAGATTGGAAATTTTTTCTTCATTTATTTTCTTTGCTCTTGGTCTTCTTGTGAAGTTTGTTCTGGTTTTCAAAGCAGAATTTGCAAAAAAATGTGGTTACGATGCTGATGCGCCTCTGCAATACTGAAAAAAAGACAATTAACAACCAACTAACCAATGCTAAACTGAACTGTGGTACTAGCGATGTAATATCGTCAACAACTTTCCATAAAACATTATAATGCGGTGTATAAAATAAATGATTGAACGTGTGTAAAGCACTTATCATCCATTGATGGTCCAGCTTCTTATATATACTGACCTAGTTCTTTCCCAGGTGGTTTCGGGAAAGCATTCTTCCATATATTCGTTTACTGAAATTTAAAACCTACAAAACTTCAAGTCTAGGGCAAGTTTGTATTCAACCCATGCACAGCACTGCAAGATTCAATAATCTTTCTTGTTTGGGATCACGACGAGAAAAGGTTGAATAAGGATTGTAAAGGAATGCACGTAGTCCGCTCAACGAAGCGGACTAAATTTATAAATAAATACATTTCTAAAATAAATTTATTGTGTACAGCATGGCGTGATAAAGTTTACATTTTTAGTCTAGTATTTGTAAACATCGAATTGTCTTATATCCCAAGTTGTTTTACATTGCGCTGAATTGTCACACACACACACACACACACACACACACACACACACACACACACACACACACACACACACACACACACACACACACACACACACACACACACACACACACACACACCAACTGACGCAGATTCCTTAAGAAAGTTTTATATTTCAAAAATTCGAGAAGGAGCTGTTATCCTTTTTAATTATCTTAATCCCAGAATTTTCCAATAATATGAAAAACTAATTGAATTGAAGCGGAATTAATACTAACTAGAGAATGTCTGTGGCGGTTGATTACTTTGTGTTTCTAATACAGCTTGCATATTAAATATTACAAGAATTAAGAGAGAGAGAGAGAGAGAGACTATTTGAAGATACTTACTAACTTTACATAATTAGAGAGTTGCTATTCAGATAAGTAAAGCATTGATATTATTCAAATAGCAAAAACACATGCACGCGCACACACCCAGCAGTTCAGAATAGTAAGTGCCAAAACCTTGACCAAGTCAGAAGTAAAAAAAAATCTATCTCAAAATATTTCTGGCACCATTTCCATCGTTTGTTATTCCTGTAATTTTGAACCCACTATACTTAACCATGCTTTTAGCATCAGTCATCAGCCGAGGAGATGTTTAATAGCATCCAGTGCACGAAGTGTTAAGAAATACATCGAGTTTGTTTTTTTAAGTGATTAATTGTAATGTTTTATGACCACTTAAACGAATTTGTGTTGCTTTTAAAATTTCTAACTTTAAAAGTATGTCAGTATATAGCACACATAGAAATCCTTTCCTTTTCCTTGTTAATAAAGCAAAGCGAAAAGTTTTTTGTTTGTTGATTTTTATGATGGATGACTTAAGTCATCCATCGTAAAAAAATAACTGCAATGAACTTAATAAGCGGACTTAGCATTTTTTCTTTCATTAAATACATTTTATTTGAATTTTCTTACATTGTACATTGATGTACGATATTAAGAAATACTGATACTTAATGCAATGTTTATACCGACTGTACTTATTATCTTAGACTTTCTTTTCTTGTAAACTGAATTGGAAGACACCGGTCTGTTGCTTAACAGGCAAACGAAAAAAAATTAATGAACTCTTTAAAATTCGAGCCTAGCTCGTTGCGCTTACCTTTTCTGTTCTGTACCGGTGATAAGATTCTGAAAGGAATCTGGAAACGTTGCATTATAGTGAAGCAGGAGAATGTGCTGGAGTAAAAGTTCGCATTAATGTGCATAGTTACTTTCTTTTTTGTTTTCTGCCATCTCTGTACAAGCCTAGAACTTCTAATTAAAAGAAATCACGTGATTTAATTTTTTATTTTCCACGTTATTTTTTGAAGTCGCATGATGTCCTTTTCTTAATACGTTTCCTTAATTTTAAAACTAAACTGCGAGTAGTAAATTAAGTTTTTACAAAGCGATAAATAAATATCAGTATACCAATCGTGGTGAAGGCGACGTACAAGTATCACTTCGCTCCACTTAAAATAGTTTATTAATAATGATAAATGGTTATCTTTTTTTAGATAATTTTTTTCCAGGATGATAAAAATGTGTGCTTAGGAATGCTTCGTTTTAGAAAGAATGCGCGGCACTTTATTGACAATAACAGGGGTCTGATGATCTGCTAGACGTGTAAATAAATTATCGTAAAGCTGGGAAATGGTGGAAGAAAAACGAGCTCCCTTCCTGCACCAATGTGAATAGGAGTCCTGCAAGTCAAAACACAACTTAGCGCCAGCAATTACAGATAAGCAAATAGGGTGCTCTCTGTCATGTCTGTGTCCGCCGAATATAAGGAGATCAACAAGCACGCTTATCACAGTTTTACTGAAGAAGGAAAGGTATTGACCCCGAAAATTAAGAAACAAACCAAACCAACTATTCCTAGGCCGACTATACCCGAAACTTATACCCGAAATGTCATTTATCAGAATTTAAGAGAAAGTTAATTAAAATTTGTTACTAAACTCCTATTGAATAAATAAAAATCGTACTCTGTGGACTGAAATGTGATGATCCGATTAATTTAGAAGCAGCTTGAACCTTTCTATAACCTTTCCATACTCTGGAAATTCAACTGCAGGCTTAGAACATTAGTCGAATAATTAAACTTGTTCTGTTTGCCTAGTAGTATGATTCAGATGATTTTCCCCTTACAAGTCTCTGTCTCTGTCTACTCCATTCCCTCGTACAGGAAAAGCATTCACTTTGTTCACATAGTATACACCTAAAATAGCATACATTATGTTTCCAAAAGTAACCAGAAACCTTCATGTTTCAAAAAACCTATTTTTTTATTGATGCAAATGATGCTTAATGCAGAAATTAGTGTGTGTGTGTGTGTGTGTGTGTGTGTGTGTGTGTGTGTGTGTGTGTGTGTGTGTGTGTGTGTGTGTGTGTGTGTGTGTGTCAATATGTTTTCACGCACAGAATAAATCAGTATTTATTGATATATGGTATACCATGGCAATATATTAGTAATATCAGTATGCTGTGGTCTGGCAATTACTTGACAACAGAACTGTTCATGAAGGAATTTCTTATTGGAATGCCCTAGTTAAGTTAAAAGTAATTGCAGTTAAATTTCAGGCAGTTCCAAGTGACTGTTAGAGAAATACTCGTAGTAAAAAAAAAAAAAAAAAAAAAAAAAGTAGCGAAGTAATATTCGGTGAACGAGATGGGTCAATTCATCGTGTCCAAACTATCGAGTTGAAAATGGAGCCGAAAATTAAAACAAAACAAAACAAAAAAAAAAAATATATATATATATATATATTTAGGCAAAAGTGTCGAGATTTTAACATGACATAATTTCTAGGCTAATTCGGGAACAAAAAGATTTACCAACACGTCAAGACACGTGTCCAGCTACTATAGTGCTGTTTTCGAAAAGAAGGCCGCACATTTCTTGGCACTCTAAACACAAAACACATTTATTTTTGTTCAGTCTTCACGAATCTTCTGCTGCACTTATGGGTTCTCACTCCCCACAATCTTATATTGTGCTCATTCCCTTTTCGCTTTATATAAGAAATGATTTTTTAAGACTAAAAACTTATGCGATAAAGCAATCTCTATAAAATTAATTATCTTGGTTTGTGAAACAAATTCTGAATTTAATTATTCATAGCTTTTCCAGAACCAGTAAAGACCGTCATTGTTAAATTCAGCGCAATATCTTTTCAGGAATCTTATATTAAATTATAGAAGGTATAGAAAATGAAGTTTATACTTCAGTTAACTCTTTCTTTGAACTGTTACTTACAGGCGTTACTTAACGCATGAAGTTAACCATGCAAGTTGTAATATTTTATGAGTCAACCTCTTAGGAATAAATATGAAGCAATAGTAGCTTTGCTTCTATACAGTATATTGAAATATTTTATCCCAAATCTTTATACAGAAATATCTTTAAAGAAATTAAATGAATTTTAAAGAAATGATATTTTGTCCCGAGTCTTTATAAAGTTAATTCCGACCGACCAAGGTGAATTGTTACCATTAAAACAAATCTGAAATTACATTTTTGAGCTGTTTGTTGCCAACCCTGCTCATCTAGGATTAGCTTGGTTTAGCAAAATTCGAAAATGAGCTGACCTGTTGAAGCTGTTGAAATTTTAGTGTGACTATCCACAGCCGGATCAGATGAAAATTTTTCTGGTGTTGGCAAACCAATTATTCGTTACAGGCATTTTACTATTCGTGATTCAGAGGAAGAAGCAGAACTCTCCTATGAAACTTGCACAACTAATTTTTATGGAAAAACTGAATAGATGTGTGAAATTTTTGTCATGTGTGCTGGCTGCGACAAAACATAAAAGATTTTTTAGAAACATAATGGATCTTAATGTTTATCAGCATACGCTGACGACGTCAAGTTGTTCGGAAGAGAAATTTGTTACAATTTGTGGTACATAAAATCAGACATTCATATAAATTCCGATTAAAATAGGTGCTAATGAAGATCCTGGAATTTTGCAGCTTTCCTTTTAGTACATGGCCTGAATATAGGACAGCTGCTGTAAAATGATAGCGCCATCTATTATCCAAAACATGAATGTCTGTTTTTCATCATAACCTAACATGTTTAAAAACATAAATAAAATTAAAAAAAATAACAAAACACTTGTTATTATTATTATTCATTAGAAAAGCTACCTGTAATTAAAACTTATTAAAAAAAAAGATGCAGATCCTTATTATCAAAGGATTTTCCAAATGTAATGTTCTCAGATTCCTAAAATCCAATAAATAAAAAAAAATAATAATAACAGGATCATAGATTGGACTGACACCGAGCTGGAGCAGATTATGAGATCGACCAGGATAATGATGACCGTTTATGACATTTAAAATAACATTTAAAACATGAAAACATATTTCGAAAGAATTTCTTGGTACGTATATCGTTAATGTACTTTGTCTAATTGAAAAATTGAAGTAAAGAATTGTTTTTGCAGAGTATATGCTGATGATCGAGTTGTATTGTTTCAAAAACAATGATCGACAAATTACGCAACGATTGCATTGTTACAGGGCATTCCAGAAAATTATTACACTTGCACAAGCTCCTGTGAACGGGCCGACCGGCCTAGCCGGGTGGGAGGAGTGCCTGCCTAAAGGTCGCGGGTTCGAATCGCGCCTCGGGCTTGGATCAGAGTACAAAATGCAAAAATCTTGGGAGGTGCAGTATGGCCACAGAAGCCGATGCGCCAGAAAAAAAAAAAAAAAATCCTGTGAACGGAAGAAAATTAGTATATTTTTGATATGTTTATTTCAAAATGTGAGGTAATTTGTGCTCTAACCTGTTAATAAGTATGCAATATATCTGTAATAGAACTTATGTCCGTTTTTTTATAGAACAGGCCGAAAAAAAAGGACACAAGGTCTAATATAAGGCGTTGATTTCAAATTGTGAGATATCACTACGAGCTGCCCGTGTTGCACTATGAATAAGTAACACTTTTCTAAAGAAAGAAGTATAATGTTACTTATAAGTAATGTGGTGCTACCTCCAGACGACTGTTTCAGTGATTATTGGTACCTCATCATACAGCATCTGAAGACCCGGTAACGATTACACACACACACACACACACACACACACACACACACACACACACACACACACACACACACACACACACACACACACACACACACACACACCTTCTGGAGTAGATTAAACACAGAGCAACCAGACTGGTGAGGAGTACTAATCATTGTCCATAGGAAAACGTCATGGAATGATGCTAACCATAAAGTTTGCAGCGGTCCTAATGAGCATGGGGAACCTGTGAATTCAGTTGTCCTTAACTACGGAGGATTTTTATCTTTGTTTTGTTTATGGCCCATTTTAAGAGCCAAAACTCAGCAGCGAAAAGTGGACTAATTTTGCTAGAGGCAGCAGATGCCCATACCTATGCAGCATATAAAAGCGGAGAGTATACTGTGATTTTTATATATATTCTGGTAGTTGTGAATTCATTAATATACTATAAATGCTGTTTGGAAATCCATCGTAGTCGAGCTGCCTGGGTAAGCAGTTTGTTCATGTGGTTACTGAAGCAGAGCTTAAGGTCAAAAACAACTCTGAGATCAGTATGCTTGTTGACGATGGGGATAGGAGCATTACAACCAGTTCGGACATTTTAGGCCGAACTGGTTGAAGTAGTTTGCAAATTCAGTGAACGTTTGGTTGGTAGGGATAGTTTCAGTCTGGGAGAGAGGAGTTCAGATATTTCAGAGTCATCTCCAATGTATTTTCACAATGTCCGTTTATGCTCCTGATGTATTGCTAATACATCAGGAGCATAAACGGACACCGTATGCCACAATTTGCGTTGGTGAAATCTAGGTACATGATGTTAAAATATTTTTTGCATACAGTTCCTTTGTTACTGCGTCATAGTATCAAATCGGATTGGCCAGACATTTTATTTTACTGTTTTATTTTTTTATCATTTTATATATGTTATATAAAGTAGAACCCAGATAAGAAATTCCCGCATGAGAAGTTTTTCCCCCTGTACTAGTTTAGTTTCTTAAGTCTCAATTTCAACTCTGTATGTTGTAATGTATTATTTTCCCGAGTAAGACGTTTCCCGGGTAAAAAGCTTTCCCGCATAAAGAGTAATTGATAAAGAATACACGGTGTATTATTATAATGACGTTTTCCCACTTAATACGTGTTTTAAATATAGAAATTATTTATTTTTAATATTAAAAAATATTAAACAATATAAACATTTTGGTAATTGAACAAGTTAGTGCATAACATAATTTTAGTTCTTAGTAAATCACCGAAGTAGATGATATGGCATCCTTTTTGGTACATCTCATATTGTGAATGCCTTCACAACGAGTTGCCCTGATATTGCACTATCTCGAATAAGCAACACTTCGCCACTGGAGAAGACTAATGTCACTTATTCTCGGCCGACCGGGCTAGCCGGGTAGGTAAAGTGCCTGCCTGGCAACCCAAAGGTCGCGGGTTCGAATCCCGCTTCGGGCTTGGATCAGGGTAAATGCAAAAACCTTTGGGAGGTGCATTATGGCCACAGAAGCCGATGCACCAACAACTAACAAAATAAAGAAAAAATACTTATTCTCGGTGGATATCATGACTCAGGGTTGGTGGCAACACTTCACCAGAATCCACTGGTGAAGTGTTGCCACCAGCACTTCACCACTGGCAACACTTCACCAGAATCCACTGGTGAAGTGTTGCCTATTCGAGAATCCACTGTCGAAGTTAGTTCGTTATCAGGGCAACTCGTTGTGAAGGCATTCACAATATGAGATATAACAAAAACGGCGCCATTTCACCTACTTTGGTGATTTACTACGAACTAAAATGATACTACGCACTAACTTGTTCGATTAGTGAAATTCTGTAGTCAGAGACTTCAGCGCTGAAACCTTTTCAGTACATTGATATATCTTGATATAATGGGAGTGACATATTACTCTTATTGGATACATCGCCATGTTAAGCGTTGACTTCTGATGGTTGTGAATAGTTCTGAATTACTTAGTGAACTGTTGCTCTGTCATATTGTAATTATGACCTTCTAAGGTATGTTGAAACTCCAAAGGAGCTCATCCTTCCAACTTGGTAATGAGTTTAATGAACAGAATGTTAAATAATTAGAAATCCTCAGTTTAAAAATGTTTCCCTTGGGCAGAGTAAAATATTTATAAATTCTGAAATAGTACTTAAAAATTATCTATAACTTATATATGTGCATCTTTTCATTTTTATTTGTGTAATTAATATTTCATACCCTTAGGTAATTTTCCCTTCTGAGAAGTTTTCCCTCGTAAGAAGTTCCACTCCCTTGCAAAATTTCTTAGCCTTGTTCATGTTAAAATACAGTGTTTTACTGCAGCGTAGCAATGCTAGCCTTTCGTCTGTGAGTTAAATTTGCTTTATTGTGAATTCACTCCTCATTAACTCCACATGTTATTATGTTATTTCAAAATTTTTATACTTTGTTAGTACTTAATTTAGTGGAATAAAATTTCCGAAAAAATTAACGAAAAAATTCTAAAATAAAAATTAAAAGTTTCATGAAAGTCTTTGATGGGGCAGTGATATCTCTCTGTAACTCTTGACTAGGTAATGGAATCTAGATTGGATTCGAAAACGTCGTTCCTTAAAAAAAATAAAATTAGTGTAATGAGTGCTGACCTGGTACTGAAAATTTTATTTATGTGATTACGTATAAATAAACTTTAAAACTTTACAATTGAAAATGGAATCAAGTGCTTTCTTTTTAGATTCTGAAATTTAGAATAATATTTTAGAAGAAACTGGTTTTATTTAAAATTTCTCTGTCTGCGTGAGCTGATGTGGTGCTAAAATGGGTAGAAATCTCTACTGATTTTAATATTAATATTTTAATGTTTTTTTCTTTTTTGTTTGTTTCCATGTCATGATTTTAACTACACTACGAATGTTATATATATTAAAAGGAATCACGATATCGAGTGATTGTTTATCTATTCTTGTAGGAATCATAGATCTCTGGTTTTCACATCATTTTCAATTTGTTATGTATTAAACCAAGAAGGGAATTTTTATAGAAAAAAATTTTGTTTCATTGAAAATTTTCTTTCATCACAAAAAGTGATTACGAAGTTATCAATTTTTCAATAATGAAATCTAATTGTCTACATGTGTGATTGAACTGATTTCATAAATACATCAAATACATCATTAGCAGCAACTGATTGGAAAGCTTCCTGCGAGCTAATAATACGGTGCTGTTTCTTGTATTCAATTTATCATGCGAGCTCCTCTGACCGTTTGGTCGTCCCGGAGTATAAACACAAAATTTATTTATTTATTATTTAGTTTTTTGTTCATAGTTCCTAATTTGCTTTACAGATATTTCTCGAGAAAAAAGTTGGAGGAATTATGTTTTCGCCGACCCACACTTGTTTCGTCGATGTGAGATTAGAATTATTCTTGCAGTATAGAATTCTTTATGGCGGATTTGCAGCCACTACGCTGTCGAGTTATAGACATTCTTTCATTCCAAAATTCTTCTAACAGTCCGAAGAGGTGGGAAATATGAAGTTGACTGTGCGATCGGTTATGGGGTAGAAGCTCTTTCAACCCAAAATGTTGAGCGCGATGCTTTATTGGCAGCATGGGGTCGACTGTTTTCATGAAAAAGAATGGTCTTTTTTTGGAAGCAAAGCCATTTATGAATCTGTAAAATACCGAAAGTGACGTTTATTTATTGCGAGGACTCGACGCACAGAAATGCCGCTGTTTTACAAAATAAGCTTCTCAGCTTTCTTAATGTTCGCATCATGATTGATGTTTCAGGTCTTGTAGTATGGGAGAAATTTCTTCCTGTCTGACGACTCAGTAGTATTTTCGACAATGCATCATTCCTGAGATGTACTGCACGTATTCGGTGAATATCAACCGGTTTTGAACTTTTTAACCAAAGTTTTGTTTAAATATAGCCGCTGCGCCTTTTACTAACTACTGTGGATGCTATCTTGCAGTAAGACTAAAGGTATAAACGTAAATGTGGCTAATTACTAGAGAAGTGGAAATATGAAATGAATGTGCAAAACTGACACTGCTCTTCATTCATGTTTACAAAAAACGAAAATTCTATGTAAAATTTGCACCCTTCTCCATAAACTTAAAATAAAAGCAGCTGGTTTGAAATATGAAAAATTGAACTACTAATTCCTACACCGTCAGTTAATGAATAATAGATCCATATTCTTTTTTGCTGTTTTTCAAATTTTAAATGCTGCTTGGAATCCATATTCAAAGGGACATATGAAAGAACAAATTTTATCTTGTTAAAAATATTTATGTTTGTGTAAATATAGTAGTTTTCCTTGTAGTAATAAATAATATTCTTTATAGTAATAAATCACGGTGATTTAGTAGTTTGGCTGCACGTAATTTAAAAGCTTACCTCATCGCATGCAGCACATCGCGGTTTGATTTCTTCTGCATAATGCCGTTCGCAGTACAGTTTTTCTTCCTTTATGCAGTAAGTGAGATCAACTAACAGTTCTTCACAGGTCGTACACACAAAGCACGCTGGATGCCAGACCACACTCTCTCCAAATTTAGGAGCAACAATCACTACATCCCCTTGCACGGTATCACCATGACATCGATTACATTCCTGTAAAGACAAAGAATAATAAATAAAAACCTTTTGAGGTACATATGAAGTGTTTCTATAAAAGCCAACAAAATATGGATATTTAAATACATTGTAACATCTAATAATAAAACTCAATAAAGATTTATTTCAATAGAAAATTCGACTTCAGCTTTATTTAATCCACTGGCTCTATTTTAGAACAAACCCAGTCATTTTGGAAGAGGTGGTCTGAATGGCTTTCACTCTTTTTGATCCGTTTATTCCATAATGCGATGTCCAAAGGAATGGATCATAGGCAGCTCAAAGTTTGTCATATCGTTTCGATTCATAAAATTGTGCGAAAGATTATATAAAAAGTTACAGACTTTAGCAAATTCTTCGCCGAAAGTTTGCCTTTAATATAAGGTTTTGAGATTATATTTATTATATTATTTTACTGTGTTGGGAAAACGTGATAAAATTCTAATTCATTAAAAGTGCGCACAACAGTCAGCGTTTTTAAATAGAAATTTTATTTCCATATGTAGCTGGCTGTTCACTTTAACAAAATCCATTATTCATGGTTCGGTATACGTTCGGTAATAGAGGTCACCCCACCAGCTGATGAGGAGCTAGTTCGAAACAGCTCTTATGTTGGTGTCTTAGGTTTTTAAATGTATAGTAGATTCTCCTCTGGTGATGTCATATTATTTAAAAAGGTATTAGGAACTTAGGAAGAACTATGGATAACAGTATTTGCCCTTAAAGTTAAGCATAAGCCCAAGCCTTGCCGGTCGAAACCTCGGCCTTTGGTGTTTGTGGGAGCAAATATCTCCCCATAATCGATATCGAACAGAGCATGCAATTTTTATTTTATGGTCTTTCTTAAACTTCTCGTACATGAAATCCTCTTATAACTCTACAAGAAAACGGTTTTCGTGCTTGAGAATTTCTATATTTTGGCCAATATGATTTGATATCTAGCTCTCTTGATTTCAGTTCTCAAGTTGGCATTATTCATTTGGAGATATCGCGTGCTGGCGATTCCTTACCTCTGCACCCAATTTGTGTATAAATTATATAAATAAGCTTAGGATTTAGGCAATCCTTTATTAGCTTGGATTTTTTCTCATCTCACGGAATAACAGCATAGATCACGTTACAGCGAATCCTTTTATACCTTTATACTAACCTGCAAAATGTCACAGTGTTCTTCCTTGGGTCCTCTTCTGTTTAGTATTTATATTGATGTCATGCTTACGAGTTTGATAATAATATTAATATAAATTACCTTTTGAATATGAATCATATTAAATTATTTAAAGTTGTCAACTCTAATTATGGCAAATCACATTTGTAAGCTCCTCCTCGCTTAATTAAGGATTGGTTAACTTTAATAGCTTTGTTATTAAAAAATAAAGAGGGTTGTTCAAAAAGTAGTGGCACACTTCCATGTACCTGAGTTCCTCAGCAGGAATCACATGTCATAGGCTGTATATAAAAAACAAAAGGATAGTTGTACAGCAGCAGTAGCAGTTTCGTAAGTACACTTGAATGGGAAAGTTATTTATGTGTTTGGTGGTTTTAAAATTTTCGCCAATCGTTAACGCAAATCGAGTGTCGATATGTTGTGTGTTTGTGTGTGAATTTCACTTATTCTGTGACTAGTTTTCCCGCTTTCCTGGAAACAAAACATGAGCCCCAGGGAGAAAACAACCATGCATCTCTTGTCTGAAACTTGTTTTACGGTGCTCTGAGCTATTGCAAAGCAAGATTCGTTGATAGAGATTTAAGTCGCATCGGATCGAAATGAAAAGGAAAGTTTCCGTAATTTGTAGGAAGCAGAGAGCCACTTCCGGCGAAAAATAATTCAAACAAGACCTGGGGAATGTGCAAGTGATGCTGATTATTGCGTGCGCACTGAAATAACATCATTTTGCTGCATTCTGTTCGCAAACCAACACGTTAAATGCCGTGTACTACATCTTGTTTTTGGAGAATCATTTCAGCCCAGCAATACGGTGAATGCACTGCTATTTCCTGGAGGCAGTGCCAATAGTCTTTCAGAGTGTAAGGTGTGATGTCTGCCTGTGAAGGCGTTACTGCAGGGGTGGCAATGGAACTCCTTGAACTTCCCCGTTTTTCGGAATTTGATTTATTCTATAAGATAAGGGAACCGCTCAGATGCCAAGGGCTTTCGAACCACACATATTGCGATTAGTAGTTCGCCTCTTTACTACTTTTTAATAAAACCTAGGCTGCTGTTAGATACCTCACGCAAGTTTGGGATCGAGTTTTACAGGAAGAAGGGGAGAGATTTCTTGGAGGAAATGTAACCGACAAATACATGAAATTTAAGTTTGTGTTTTGTAACAATCGTGTCCACGACTTTATGAACATTCCCGATAAATTCCATATGATTAATTTTCTGTTCATTCCACAAAGAAACAGAAGCATTTGAAGATGAAGAAATACAATTGCCATATTTAGGGATTACTGGGCTCGACCCACAGTCATCTCAAACACGTGTAATGTTCGTACCTGTATTCCGGCGTTGACTACGTGGCTATCTGACTTGCGTAAATTGATTCTGAAATATAATTATCAGATAGAATTGGATATTGATGTTTTCGTTTACAGTTAATTTCGCTCCTTATATTAAGAATTTAATTACTTGAGCTAATCGAATGGCAGAACTCCTCCCACCGTTCTAATTCACGGTTATCAATTATTAAAATTTTTATTTAGAGGGCAATATTAGTTTACTGTCTTAGAATTATCCTCTCGTATTTTGTTTCCGAATTTTAATTAATAATTATCACGCTCCCGCTAAATTTATATCTATACCTAAATTGTTTCACTTCTTTTGGCTTGGAGCTATTTGTGGATTATAAAACATTTATTGAAATATCAATTTAATAATTAGATAACGTGGAGATGTATTCTATTTTTATTTCATTATTTTTTTCTCATATATTTAAGAAGCATGTGAAGTCTCATATTTTCCTGTATATTTACCTCATGTGATGTGCGCTTTCTATTAAAAGTACGCAGTCAATGCAGCGTGGTCACTTCCTTGATTAAAGAGAGAAAAAAAGGCTACCAATTATTTACGATAATGTTAAATCATGAAAGAACCACTCTGAATTCAGCGTCTGTAGTTAAGCATCTAATTCTTTTTGATTCGCACTGATGTTTTAAGTTGTTACATTTCCAAAGCAGTGCTGCAAAAACACCGCCATTTCCTGAAAACAGTGCCAGTCATCTTTCACGGCAATGCAGGGTGTTATATGTTTTGTGCTGTACTTTCCAAAGTTTCCAATACCGAATTTATTCCTCTGAAAACGTTTTATACCACGTTTTCTGGATTGTGGCGATATTAATTAGACGCTTATCTTCAATTCTTTTACAGCCTTTCAGTCTGTTCCTTTTACAGTCTGTTATAACAATGTCGTTAGACTTATTTACAGAGAATCATATGCTTTTATAATATAGACTGATAATTGACTATAATATTGATTAGTGGAGAACTAGGGTCGAGAGTGTAAGATATTAAGGTACTACCAGGAGTACGATAGACTACTTGTAGTGCTAGCATCAATGAAAGAGAGAAATAAAAAAAAAAAAAAAACAAGAGCAAGAGAGGGGAATTAAGGCATGGAGGCTGAAAAACGATGATATAGGAAAAACATATAGAGAATAGATAAAGAAACCGTGGCCAGAGAATGAAGTATTAGGAGTACAGAAGGAGTGGGAAGGATTTAAAAAGGCTTTGGTTGCGACTGCGGAGGAAGTGTGTGGGAGGACAAGCAGTGTGAGGAAATAGAGAGAGAGAGAGAGCGCAAAGAAGGCTACTCTAAGGAAGACGAGAGCCAAAGAGATGTAAAAACCCTGGACACAGAGTTTTTCACAGAGAGAATATAAAGAAGCAAAAAGGATGCAAAAAGAATAGTTAAAGAAGAGAAGAAATGGTTGGAGAGTTAGTCGCAAGATTTGCGGGATATTAATAATGGGAAAAAGATGGTATATGGATTAGAGAAGAATAGGAGAAGGGATAGGGAGCAATAATATTACCTGTATAATGAAATGGGAAGAAATAAGCAGCAGGTGGGACGACTGTTTTAGGTGGCCGTTGAATGTCAGAGGAAAAGGACATATAATGGTAGAAGAGGTAGAGAAAAGAGAGGAGGAGGAGAAGAGAGGGATATCAAGAATTGATGTGGTGGCAGCAGTGGAAAAGATGAAAGGAGGTAATTCGCAAGGGTGTGATGAAGTTACTATAAAAATGGCAAAATGTGCTGGCTAAGCAGAGTTTCAATCGATACACAGAGTAATAAAAGTAGTATGGGAGTAAAAAGGATACCGAGAGACTGGAAAAGAGGATTGATTGATTGATTGTGCTTATATATAAAATGGGGAAGGAAAGAGTGTGAGAATTATAGGGGATCGCCCTGACTAGTCACATAAGGAAATTGTACGAAAGAATAGTGGAGAGGAGAGTACGAAAAAAAAGGTTGAAAGTAGGATGAGGGAAGAGCAGAGTACCTTCAGAAAAGGTACATCAACCACGGATCTAATTTTTTCTGTGAGACAAATGGAAAAAACACAAGTATGGAAAGGATCTATGCATTGCTTTTTTGGATATTGAAAACGCCCATGATAGCGTAAAGAGAAGAATGAATTGGGAAGCGTTAAGGAAACAGGGAGTAGGAAAGTCGTTGATAGAGAGTATTAAAATTTATACTTTTATGCAGAGGGACCGAAAACTGTTAAAACAATAGTTGGAAACACTGGTTTGAAATTAATAATGGACTGAGACCCGGTAGTGCACTCTCACCTCTACTGTTTATAATAGTAATGGATGATATTGCAAATGCTATCGAGAAAAGGACTGGGACAGAAAAAATGAAAATAATGATGTTTGCTGATAATTTGTTGATTTATGAGGATGGGGAGGAGGAAGTACAGGAGCTGACAGAAAGCTGGGTGGAGGAAGCAAAAAAAAAAAAAAATAATTTAAAATTAGTGATGCTGAAATTAACGCAATGGGAATGACAAAGAAGGAGGGAGAGGAGAGAATTAACATCTTTATTGAGGGAAAGAAGATAGAAGTGGACGATTTCAGATATTTAGGGAGTACAGTAGATGAAGAGAAAATTGATAAGGGGATATGTTAAAGAGCAGACTAAGGAAGAATGTTTTATAACTGTGCAAAAGATCTAATTTGGAGAAAGGAAGTACCCAAGAAGTGCAAGATGGTATTCATAGAGTTTATTATATGCCAGTAATGACTGTGAATCGGAATCATTGGTAATGCAGAAGAAGGATATTATCAGAATGCAAGCGATAGAAATTAAGTTTCTAAGAGGTATGTATGGAAAGACCAGGAGAGATAGAGTACGAAACGTGGCGATTCGGGGGAAAGTAGGAGAATAACGACTGAAAGAAATGATTGAGAGGAACAGACTGTGAGATGGTTTGGTCATGTAAAGATAATGGAGGATAACAGATTGCTAAAAGGGATTTGAAATGAAAATAGAAGGTAAAATAGGAAAATAGAAGGCCGAGAAGGCAATAAAAGGTGAACAATGTGGAGAGAAGAGGCGTGAGTTGGGAACTGTGTGTGTGTGTGTGTGTGTGTGTGTGTGTGTGTGTGTGTGTGTGTGTGTGTGTGTGTGTGTGTGTGTGTGAGAGAGAGAGAGAGAGAGAGAGAGAGAGAGAGAGAGAGAGAGAGAGAGAGAGAGAGAGAGAGCGTGTGTGTGTGTGTTCCTTATCAATCAGGCAAGAAACTGGGACGACAACGGGTAAGTAATATAGACTATACTATAGGCTATTTTCATGTATATACATCAGCAAAAATGATTTTATATGTTTATAATATAGTGAAAACTATATAAAGATTGCTTCTAGATTGCCATTTTCTTACCCCATAATGGTCTAACACATTCTTGGCATAACCAATGTCGAGAGCCATCTCGTTGCGTGTGTTAACAAAATCTTCAAAGTTCTTTTGGAAGTCTTTCTCAAGGAACTTGCAGTATGCCATGGCTAAATCCTGTTTGGGAAGCTGCAAAATCAGTTGCTTGTCTCGATATTTTTCTCCTGACGTACCAAGCCGAGGAACCTTGTGATTGGGTAATTGTGCAAAGTACTCATCAATCTGTAGGAAACAAAGGAAATGATAAACATGACGGTTATATATTATTTTATTAACTTGTTTTTATACGCGCATACACGCACGCACGCACACGCATATGCACGCACGCACACGCATATGCACGCACGCACACACACGCACGCACACTCACGCATGCAGGCAACTATAACACGAAAGGAGGCTTTAGAATTTGTGCTCCCCTAACTAACCTTATCTCCTAACTAACTATCCTTATCTTTAAGGATGAAGAAAACTTCTTTTCCTCAGATTTTAGTAATGAAAAAAGAGAACTTTTACATCAAATGAATTATGCTATGATGTAAAATGTTATTTTTTATATTAGTTGTATTTTAATTTCTAAAATGGATTTTATTGCATAATATCCTTTTTATTGGCATAATTTCCTTTTTATTTTTTAATGATATAGAGTTTATACTCTTGTAGGAGAAGCATATCTCGTTAAGCTTTTATCATATAATTTGTAAATTTTTTCAGTTCAAGCTCACTAGGAAATGTTTGAAAGTTATCGAGATTTAATTCTAATTGAATTAAAACTCGTAGTTGTAATGAAGTGTAAAGTGTAAAGTGTAAAGTGTATTGATGTCTAACGGCACCAGGGATTTCTCCCATCTCCGCGTTGCTTTCATTGTAGGTGTACCAGTTCACTGGGAAGGCCAGAGATTTAAAAGTGTGTGGATTTTGTATATGTGTAGTGTTGTGTATCGTTGTTCATCTGGCCGTTTAGCCGCTGGACCTCTACTGAGGCCCAACGTTGTCCACACTTGGCCTCGTGGAAGCAGACCAGGTTACACAGAATGAAATTTTACTCTGGCAGGCCCCCTACTGAGGCCCAACGTTGTCCACACTTGGCCTCGTGGAGGCAGACCAGGTTACACAGAATGAAATTTTACTCTGGTAGGCCCTGCCACCTAGTTTCCTGAGATTTCAGTGGCTAGGGCCAAAAAAAAAAAAAGAAAAATAAAATAAAAAAAAATAAATAAAACTCGGTAGGGGTTAGCGCTGGAATTAGAAAAGCCAATTGAGGTGTATGCGATTTAATTTGGACGAAGTTAAGTTTTTGCAGTTTGTGTGGGGTTATACGCTGGCGTATTAGGCAGAGTAGGGGGGAGACTGAAGGCTGGGGGGAAAAGACAGAAGTATGGGAACGATAGAGAAGACGACCCAAACAAAACAGACGACCCAAACAAAACAGACGACCCAAACAGACGACCTTCATTACAAAAAGTTGTAATGAAGTGAGGTAATTTATTTTATCATTTAATACAAGACTAATTTGGTACAAGAAAATATATCTTATTAGGACCACCCGATTTTCCTGTTCCGCTGGAAGAAAAATCTGAGTTTCCGGTGGGAGAAAACTGTGCTATCTACACCTGAGACCTCAAAAAACCTCAAACTATTATATTAGGGCCACCCATAATTTCTTATATATACCCGTATATGTATTACGTCTGTAAATTGCGCGTGTTCTCTGGTCGATTTGCCTGTTTTGCTGGACAAAAAAATACCCCAGTTTCTCTAAAAGAAAAACCTTACTATCTATGCCTGAGACCGACTGATTCAGCCATGGAGTGAAAAAAGCCCATTAAAATTCCTCGCCTCAGCGACGGGATTCGAACCCGGGCCTTTTTCCACCCAGTGTGGGGAGAATGGTGATGATACCACTGTGCTACCTGCGCAGACTCTACACCCGAGACCAAAAAAAAAAAACCAAACTATTATATTTAGGCCACCCTAATAATTAAATTCATCTGCCGTGCTGTGTCTTATGTCTGTTAATTGCGTGTGTTCTATGGTCGATTCGTCTTTGCTGGACGATAAACCCCAGTTTCTGGGCTAAAAACTTTGCTATCTATGTCTGAGACCGACTAACTCATCCATGGAGTGAAAAAACACCAATAAATGTTACTCGTATCATTGATGGGATTCGAACCCGGGCCTTTTCGCATCCCGCGTAGGAAGGATGGCGATTAAATCACTATGCTGCCCGCACAGATACGAATTCAGTACTATGTTTTAGAGGACTTAATTTTTAAAATAATATAAGAAGACTGGATTATCCTTGCATAATCACGGTTTTAATAGCCACTTTATTTGAATTGCAAGCGTCTGTGTGTATCCATACATTTTTAGGGTGGAGCGGATTAAATTATTAAGAGTTTTACACACATTTTTATGGCTTCAGAAAGGAAGTTTTTACACATATAAATATAAAGACTCGTGGTCGAGTTGGTCTCTGGCGAGTGTCAGTACCTTTCTCCCTCTCTTCCTTTCCCGCCGTTACTTGGTTGTTGTGGGATTTTAGGCGCATCAGCGATTTAGTCTATATTTTGGGATGTATATTATGTCTGTAGATTGCGTGTGTTCTGTGGTTGATTTGTCTGTTTGCTGGACAGAATACCAGTGTTTACGGGAGAAAAACCATACAAACCTCCCATGAGAACCACTAACTCAGCCACGTTGTGAAAAAAGTCCACAGAAGTTCCTCACGTCATTGACGGGATTCGAATTCGGAACATTTTCCACCCGATATGGATTGCATTGTGCTTTATATGCATTATACTACCGCTAAAGCCAGTTATATGAGTTTTTCATCCCAGAAAACTAATATACCAACCCTTGAATACAGTCGGTTTAGAGATAGGGTAACACTTACTCCTAATAGTCTTTGTCGGATCGGCAGTAAATCATATAACCTAAATCCACAGTTTTAGTCAATATTTGTTTCAATTCAGTATAATTTATCTTTTTTTTTTTTTTTTCATCTTCTCTCAGTCACAGGCAGAATAACAGAAATAGTGTAATGCATGAAAAAATTTAGACTATTCATATAATACACCATTCATTTATTATTATTATTATATATATTTTTTCATTTCTTTTGTGGTATTTGTTCTGTATCTGAGATTTTACCTCGTATTGCAAAAGCATATAGACACCTGATATTGTGCTGTTTCAGATATATCACTTCAATTTTTAAAAATTTATTTTTGTAATATATGCAAATTCAAATATATTCAATATTATTATATTAAAACCAGTCCTATACCACGAAGAAATTAATAATATAGTTTATTAGGCTGTTCGCCTACATTACTATACAATCTACTAATCACACTATTTATATAAATATAAATTTATATAAGACTATTTATATAATATTATACATGACATAATAAGCCAGAAATATTTCCCATTATTTTTGCAGTATTTTACATAGTGTTTCCTATACTCTTATATAAAATATGAGAGTACATCCAGTAAAGGTAATGCAAGAAAGAAACCGACTCCATGACAGTTTTTATGAGCAGAACTGTACACCATAAAAATGGTGCGTTCCCACTAGTTCCATTCTACTGTCTGTACAATCATTTTTCTTATAATTTTCACTTGACATCATTGAAGGGATTGCAAGCGACAGTGAGATAGAGAGAGAGGAGAGACAGGGGGAAGAGAAATCATTCAGTTGCTCCTTTTCATAACAAGTAGCTACATGGACCAGGCGAAAATAATTAGGCGTCATGATTATACGGAAAGGAATTGGAGGAGGGATCTAACGACTGTTAGGGTGACATTTACGTAGTGCTTTCGTTCATCGGACGTATAAAGGTCCACTTCACTTCAGCTTGCCGTAATGACCCAACATATGTGATCCGTGATGGGAAAATGGTATATGGTTTTACTGTTGATTTTATATTGGCCGAATGAATATTTACGGATGGTTTTCACCGATGGAGACAGCCATTAAATAGTGTTGAATGCAGACAAAGTTTTTTGTTTCCATTGTTTTGTCTTTGAGTATTAATTCAAATGTTAATCCTTTACCTCGTGTTCTACGTATGGAAGGGAAAGAAAAGTTTAAAAAATACCCAAAATTTGTTTTGCTCTTTATATAAGGAACTGCCTTTTTATCGTTCTTTTCTCTTTATTGAATAGCAGAACCCTTATCTAAATTGCTCTTTATCGAATACTAGTATTAAAAATGAAATGAAATAATTTGCAAAAAAAAAAGAATACTATTATTATTAAATTGGTTTAAGATCTTAATTCACTGTTAAATTTATATGGCAAAGTTTAAAATAAATTATACACTGTCTAATAAAAACATTATGACCACACCTTTATTTTGGCAATCGATTGTTCCTCCCTGTCTAGTGGCGCATTTGTCAGGATGAGAACCGGTAAATGTGATATTGTCAGTTCATGGCAAGCGGTCCATGCAAAGTACCAGATCGACATGGGCAAGGGACGCAATCTGACGGACTTCGAAATAGGGATGATTATCTGGTAACGATTGAAGGGTTGCAGTATTACGGACACTGCAAATCTTGTGGGCTGTGCGGTAGCTGTAGTTAAGGTGTTCCAAGGAGGACGGATATAGTGGCATAGTGTTTGGGTAAGGCGCCACTGGTGGTTTCCCACATCTGCTCTATAGCACTCTTGCGATGTATACAGAACCACTGTAAAAGCCAGAAAAGTGTAGTGTGTTGAATGTGAAAAGTGTTGTGTTGGGTTTCTGTTGTTATGTTCTGGCTTCTTAGCCGCAGGGCCCCTAGTAGGATTCCACGTTGCCAGCCGTTACCACTGGTAGGTGGGCTAGGCTGTCCACAGCATTCGCTGCTCTCCATCAGGGATAGCCTGAGCTTCCTGACGAAGAACAAAAAAAAAAAAAAAAAGACGGTGAGATTGAATGGGGAAGATAGTACAAGGAATCAAAGTGGGGAGGAGGATGAGGAAAGAAGGCATCCTCCGGCGGAACATCCTCCAATCCCTGGCATTGGAAGCCCACCCATTGCCAGGGAAAGAAGTGAATAGAGCAGCAGTCGCCGGGCCAATGGCAGGCGTGGGCGCCTGCCATTGGCCCAGCATGGGCACCTTGCGTGAGCTAATAGTGGGAAAGCGGTGGAATGGTCAACCATGCACTTTAACCAGGGAACTAGCAGCGAACGAACGAACTCCTCCGTATGGGCTTCTGTAGGTAAACATCAGGGACGTCTTACTGTCCTTGATATTTACCTGAAACAGGTTAATCAACCCGTACCCAATCCACGTCCAGTTCCATATAGTAAGGTCAAGTGGTTCTCGGATTATAATTTGTCATTTTATTGACCAGAAACGAATTTCAGGGGTTATAAAAGCCTTAGCTGTTATTTTTAAAAAAATAAAATCCTCATAAAAAAGTTGTTAACAACCAGGCATAAAATTCAATTTTTTTATGAGCATTAGTTGTTTTTGGGTATTATTATTTTTTTGTCGAGAAACAAACTAGTTCCACCAGAGGGCCACGGTTTTAGTATTAGCATTATAATAGCTAAATGTTGCAAGAACCGGGCTCTGCCATCCATACCTTCCCCATCTCCAAAAAGTGCCTATTCAATTCAGCTAGTCTACCCGGATATTACAGTGGTTATAATCGCCATCCTCACCATATCGGGTGGAAAAGGCCTGGTTTCGAATCCCATGAATGACGCGGGGAACTTTTATGGTCGTTTTTCACTCAGTGGCTGAAAAATAGTCGGTAGAGGATAGCAAGGTTCCCCTTCCTCTTCCGAAACTGTGGTTTTCGTACAGCAAAAACAGGCAGACCGATCAAAGAACACACGCAATTTTCAGACATAATACACACAGGTATATGTGGTTTTCGGGTGGCCCTAATATGATATTTTTTATCCAATTCAGCTTTGAACTTGACAACTGTGTCAGGCAGTTCATTCCAGTGGTTTACAACACATTGGCGAAAGTAAACTTCATGAGATCCAGCCTTCTGTTACTCCAAAATTTTTCATATGCGCCCTTTGGTTGTTTTCTCTTGTGGCAGTGAAAATATATCTCCCTCGTTCATTTTACTGATTCTCTTAAGGATCTTATATACTTCTCTCAGTCCCCCCGCCCTGCACTGGTCCAGTGATCACTTTACTTTGAGGTTTGAGAGGCAGATTGAAGATGGGGAGGAGAAAAACAATACGAAGATGGTTAGAAGGAAGGAAAGTCTCTGGGGTTGCAAGTATGATGGTTGATACAGATGTGAACACCCGATTGAGACGGTTTAGCCCTCTGGTCGGGAGGTCATTAGCAATATTAAGCCCAGCTATTGCCAGTGATTGCATATATGCAAATTTTGTAGATGGTGTAATTGTAGTGGTTAAAATCGCTGAATATTTCATGCAATACAGTAGAAACTGATCAAGTGATATGTGGAGGCGCTCTATCATGCATGTAGATCGTATCTTGAAGGCATGAAAATCTACTAAACGCCGCATAATCTCCTATTCTCACAGATTTTTGTAGCTTTGCCCCTAAATGGTTGTAGTTTCTATTTAATCAAATGTGATAGTTTTGGAAAAGAATAGAATAGTTCGAGGATAAATGAAGCAGGCAATTCGCACCACACAATTACTGTTGAAGAATGGAGGCCTTCCTGAAACTGATATTCGTGATTTTAGAGCCAAATGCGACAATTAAGAGATAGTTTTATGAGAGAGAGAGAGAGAGAGAGAGAGAGAGAGAGAGAGAGAGAGAGAGAGAGAGAGTCTCATAATATTAACCATTTGGCGCTCTGGTGGTGACTATTGGTACTATTTGTTTCTCAAAAATAAAAAGCCCATTTTTGAAGGTAAAGGTTTTTTTTTTTTATGATTCTGCCTTCTTTTTACAGTGTGTTTATTATTTTTTTTAAAATAGCTAAGGACTTTATAAATACCTACACTTATCTCGTTCATGCTTTGTTAAAAGGCTTGAATTATACTTCTTGCAACATTTAGCCATTCTAATATTAATAGAATATTAATACCTTATATGACATTACATTAACACACCTTATATGAAGTGATATCATATGATGTAAAGCCACCTTTACATATTGTTAGATATTGGTTATTCGTATATATATTGTAATAGATATGTATACAATAAAAAACGAGACTTCAGTATCTGCTATAAATGGACTGCTTTGCAAAACTTAATTTCCAAGGAAAGTTTGTGTAAGGAAAGAACGATTGTTATTTCTTTAGGCAAATCAGTGTGATCATCTCTTTTTCAAGTGGCATCTTTCCACCCTCTGAAGAGACTGTTGTAATATCAGGTACAACAGGTAAGGATGATTTATGGAGAGATCAGTGTCATTCAGAAAAAGTAATTTAACTCAATGTTCCCTTCATAAGGTAGCCAGCCATCTAGCCATCAAAATGTCGGGCTGTCCATAAAATTAGTTATGTATGCGCATGAAGATTCTTAAAGCTTATTCTTTAAACTTCATAATACATACATGTTAATTACAGAAAGTTAACGGCTGTCCATCTGTTTACTGTTTACTTTTTGTTTGTTTATATTCCGTTTTACTAACTTTTTCACTTGAAAGTCCTGGTGGAACCCAAGAATAGCCCTCTTGTAATGTTCTTTCCTTGGAGACATGCCGAGATGGATCTGGCGACGGTTTAAATCCTATCCTGTCTCTAACGTTCACGAATTCTTCATGATACACATCATGCGATTCACGAGGACATTTGCAGTTGTTGCACACCGTTCTGAAACAAAGGAAGTCGAGTCTGTTAATATACAGTATTTCAATTATTTTATCACTTCCATTAAATGCAATGCGATATATAAAATTATATTCAGTCTCTGCTGTTCAGATTTAGAATCTTACCCTTTAAAGACAGAACAAGGCAGTCTCATTCAAAAATAGTCGCTGTCTAATTCTGGATAAGGACTCGAAATACAATGAGGTCTCGATTACCCCAGCTTTACATCAAAAGAAGCCTCAGATAACTGAATACTCTTATTAATACAGTTCCTTTTTGGCATACTGAATTCATTGAATTCAGTATGCCAAAAAGGAATTGTGGAAGCTATTCCACAAAACGTTACAAACCAATATAATGCGGATAGCCGCGTTATATTGGCAAACATGCCTTGATGTGATGCTATTATTGTAAAATTTATCATAGCGTTTTGAATGGTATATGACTATTTTTGATTGCATAATAAGTGCAAAAACTACTGGAAGCCTCTCTATACTCTCGCCTAAAAGTTTGAACTCTCGTTTTCATTTTTATTTACTTTACAAAGTTTTTATTAAAAGAGTACCTACTTGTTTACCAATTTTTATTAAAATATTTTATATTAACTATAAAAATCAATAAACTTAAATAATATATAAAATATTTAAGAATTTCTGGAATATTTCTGAGTGTAGAAGACACTTGAATGTGGTAATTCTAGGATATTCTAGGATATTCTAGAAACTGGGAGTATTGTTTCAATATTATAGAAGATTGTGGATGATGTTGAGTGTTTTTCAATAAGGAGTAAGAGCCATGACCGTCATTTAGAAAGAGTCTTTAGTGTAAGTTTTGTGTGTTTCGTGATAAATATGGTAAGAAATAAAGAATTGAAAGTTGAAAAAAAAAAGTGCTATTGAAACATTGTATAAAGAAAGATATTCCATAAGAAGTATTGAAAAAAAAACTAGGTGTTTCATTTAAAGAAGTACAAACTACCATTCGACGATTCAAGGAGACTGGCAGTTTAAAGATTAAACCACGATCTGGACGAACACTGATTTCTAAACCCAATCAACGACTTACTCTACCTGAAATCCAAGCTGAGTTCAACAGAAATAGAGAAACTCCCGTATCTATATTCGTTGTAAAATTTCGTCTTAAACAAGCAGGACTTCATGGTCGTGTAGCGGTCCGAAAACCCTTACTAAAACGGGAAAATCGAAAGAAGCAGTTGGGCTAAAAGCCATGAACATTGGACAAATGAAGTGAGGAAAAACGTGTGGTGTGGACGGATGATTCCAAATTAGAAATTTTTGTCTCCAAGCGTAAAGTTTATGTGAGACGATCGACCGAAGAAAAAATATTTTCCATAAATGCCACATTGTTTAGTGCGTACAGTCAAGTACGGTGTTGGTTCCATCATGATCTGGAGTTTCTTCTGTTTGTCTGGAGTGGATGACATCGTCAGAATTGAAGGAATTGTAAGAAAAGAAGGCTATAAAAACATTCTTGAACATAATGCAATATCCTTTGGACTTTGACTTCGTGGAAGAAATTTTATGTTACAACAAGACGATGACCCGAAGCATAACTCTAAGCTGTGCAATGACTTTCTAGCAACTAAACAGCGGGAGGGGTATTGCAAATTATGGTGTGGCCACCCCCAATCGCCTGGTGTAAACCCAATAGAACTTGCAGATCGCTTGGAATAATGTTCAAGGCACTGTTATAAAAGTAATCGTCAGAATGCCTCGTCTGTTGTAAGACAGTGATAAAATCTCGTGGAGGATATTTTGATAAAAAAATCGACATAGTTGTTAATATTAATAATTTCAATATTTTTGGCGTAAATTTTTCAATGCGTAATAAAAAATCCTACAATACTTTGTAATGTGTTTTTTTTATATTAAACCTTAAATTTTCATAACAAATTTCAAAAAAAATTAACGACTACTTGTCATATGTTGTGATTCCAAACTTTTAGGCAGAAGTATATATTTATGCAAGAATGGAATAGCCAGTGAAACTCAGATTATCAGAGATAGTATGTTTATTGAATTGATGATTAAAAATTTTCCTTACTCATTTAAATGCGGACAGTCGAGCAAGCGATGTAAAGGAAGTTGTCCTTTTGTTGTACAGTTTTAGGTGTCAGCAACTTGACCGTGTTGCGCCGTATATACATTACGTCTGTGATTTACATATCTGCGGTTGTTGATTTGCTATTTTCTGGACGGAAAACTTGAGTTTCTGGAAGTAAAAACCATGTTATCCTCGCCTAAAGACCCATAGAAATTCTTTGCATCACTGATGGGATTCGAATTCAGGTCCTTTCCACCCGGTGTGGGGAAGACGGTGACTACTATCTACGAGGGCTTCGGAAGTTGTGTAATTTTCGAAAAACCAATCCGTTTTTTGTTCTGGTGCTTTACTATAATAAAACACTAGAACAGAAAACACATTATGTTCTCACATTATGACTTAAGGCATCGAATTACACTGATCTTTACATTAGGAAAAGCTCTCGTTATACTTTTATAAAGGCCTGGTACCGGAATTCAGTAGACTAGTGTTCCATCGCTCGAAGAAGTGGCCGGATACGTGACCTAATGGGAATGAACGCTGGGAGTCACATTAGGGAGGGCAAGCATCTGCGTTGTTTTCTTCCAGTGTTCCTATTACCACCTCCTCTTGTGTATATCAAGAACGAATCAACCTAATTTAGGCTAATTTATTTTAAAATAACCACTAGTCAGAGTTCCCTTGCAGGCCAGCCAAGCATTGCCCGACGCATAACACCCATTTCAATATGAGTCATGCGTTGGGCAATTTTATGGTTGGGCCATCTCACCCGGTAGCCGCCAAGAATCCAGTTTCTTATGACCGCCCGTCACAAGCAAATATGTCTACGTTAGGCATAGGAACAATGCCATCCAAAAATGGATGATTGGAAATGGATTATCTGGTCTAGTGAATCAAGTTTCTAGCTGCACTATGTAGACAGATAGCGCAGATGTGACATATTCAACTTGAGGCTCTCGAATCGCGCTACACGAACGAGGGGATGAGGAGAATTTTACAGGCCGGTAGTAGAGGCGTAATGGTATGGCTTAGAGCATGTTTGGAAGGGAAGCTCTGGAACTTCCCTGCTAACTGTCGATCACCGTCCAAATGGAGACTCGTACAGGTCTATCATTTTTGACAGTCGCACTGTTTATGGCGTCTTCCCAGACCACCGAGACATCTTTCAAGGGAAAATGCTCTGTGTTACAGGATCCATGTATATTGGATTGGTTCAAAAGGTATTCAGAATCCTCGGTTCTCCCACTGCTATAAATTAGCCGTCTCGACCCAATTGAACATGCGTGGGGCATCGTGAAACATGCCGTTCTGCACCTCGATCCATTACCATTTAATGACGGAAAACTGTAGGATACAGTGCGATCGGCATGGGCTAATCTGGACATCTTCCCCCAGCACCTCATGGTATTATTGCCTTGATGAATTAAAGCTATGCTGCGCGCTGAAGTTGACACAGCTTAGTACTAGATTGTCCATATGAAAAACGGCTTAGAAGATGCGGGCTACAAAGCTTAGCAACTAGACATTTTAGGGGGAAGGCTATGAAAGGAATCTGTAATATGAACGAAGCAGATATATTTTCAATGGTAGGAGAGAGAAGAACCTAAGGAGCACAACTACAAAATTTTGGGGGTAAGAAGGCTGGATATTTTGACATTTACTTTCAGGCAGCGCGTTGTAAATCATTGGATTGTATTGCTTGTCACAGTGGTCAAGGCGCATAGTTTGGTAAAGTTCAAAGCGGAATTGCATAGCTACTTTTTGGCTACGGGAAAGACAAGAATGATAGAAATTTTTTTGCATTTTTAGCAGATGCAAAAAAGTCCGCTTCCTTGCATCATTTAGACATCATAATTCTATTACTAATAGTATATCAGTGTTCCTAATACAAAGCTATTTTGTAAGATATAACTGTATAACTGAATCATTACATCATCTCCCATTAATATCTTAACATAATTTATCAAGGTAATATTTCGTATTACATATTATGTAATTTAAACGAGTACAGTATCTTCCATTCTAAGATGCGTGTCTCATACACGCACACACAGCCATATACAATACACATACAATTCATTCTTGATTTTTGTAGAATGTTTGTATATTTTATGGAAAATATGAACATAAAATTGATAAGTAAAACATGAAAACATGAATATAGACTTGTGTTTCACAAACATTATTTGTACGTTATATATAGATATAATCATAAAAATTTAAATTTTTTTATAAATATAAACTAAAAAATTCATAAATTAATCTTTATTTTATATTTACAAAACTAAAACTTAAAAAAATTAATTGTTCCTTCTGTAGGTAATTAATTTGTTCTTCGTACCGCTGGGGCGACTACCTACAATGTATATGCTGCTGAGTGATAAAATACAGGTTTTTATCGGTCATGACTACCTTTATCCTTAAGTTGATTGCTACGTCACTACTTTTCTCGTTATCAGCAAAGGTAAGTCTTTTATGATAATATAATTTAGTTCTTTATATTTTTATTTATTAAGCACAAAAAGTTATAAGATACAAGTGAAGCTGCTGTCTGATTCCTTACTAGTTCTAGGAGCTAAAAATCAACATCATTTTTAACAGAGGAAATAAAGCGCTTGATCTTGTTTGTTCTGATCTTCCACTTCAAGAAAAACAGCAGCAACATTACATTTAAATCCAATCACAGAAGTGTAGAGCTTCAAATAGCAATTTGCTTCAGGAACCTTGCCCCACTTGAGAAATCACCAAAATGATATCTTCATTCGAATTCACAAAGAAAATATTTCGCAGCTCTTAAAATATTACCCATGGGATTCTTTCAGAAATATACTTATACAGTATGCCACCGTTCTCCTAATGAAATGGCTGAATAACTAAAATCAGAGTCGGCATCCAAACTTGCAAGACTATCTTCTCATTGCAGACCTTGGATAAAATCCCACCTTAAATCATACTTTAAAACCAAACAAAAATACTACAGGTTGTTGAAGGAATACTGCCCTTCACCAGCGCACATAAAATATAAAAAAGCAGAGCATTATTTCAACTCAAAAAATTCAGTTGTACAGAAATTATTTAATATTCAGGCTGAAAAAAATACGAATCTTACAAAAACTAGGGCTTCCTTACAGAATGATCAAGTTTAGAATGGATAAAGTTCAGTATGGAACCTTGCATTTCTGTCATCTGCGCAGAAGATATACAGCACGCGCGCGCGCACGCACGCGCGCACGCACGCGCACACACACACACACACACACACACGCACGCACGCACGCACGCACGCACACACACACACACAGAGAGAGAGAGAGAGAGAGAGAGAGAGAGAGAGAGAGAGAGAGAGAGAGAGAGAGCGAGAGAGAGAGAGAGAGGATTATGATTGCATGCAACAGGAAATGCCTCTAATCAAGTCCTGATGATTAACCAGCTTTTTAACAAGTTAATTAACAGCAGATAATTAACCAAATACGCCTTAATAGTGGTGAAGGCCCTGATGGCATCCCTAGTTTTGTCATTAAACTTTATAGGGCATACGTCATTGATTGCTTAGTGCAAAGCATTAATAGGTGCATTTCCCAGCCATTTATTCCAAGAAAGTGAAAAAACTTGAGTATTACTCCAATTTCTAAACAAGCTAGTAGGAATAACCGTACAAGTTATGAACCAATTGCTGTTTCGTCAATAATAACTAAAATTATTGATATTCATGCACATATGAAGAACGCCTTAAGACGTGTGGGCTGCAAAGTTTGATAACTAGACATGTAAGGGCAGATCTGATTGAGATTTATAAGTTAAATTTAATGAGGAAAGTTCTTTTCTGCGTACGTCAGCCGAGAACCAAAGGCTGCTAATATAAGATATCAGGGAATAACAGAAGACTGGATTTCATGGAAGTTCACCTACGAGAAGCGGGTTGTAGAACATTACAAGTTGCCTCCAACCGTGAAAGAGACAGTGAGTTTGAATAGTATGTTTTATTATTTGTTATTATATTATATTTATTTATTGGCTGTTGCAGAAAAAGTCACTTCCTTGCATCATTTTGCCTTACTAATACTAATACGTAACAAACTTAGTGCCAGAGCTGATTGGACTGTTGGTGCTTAGCCGTGACCAGCTTCAGTCTGAACTTTTCCCTTCTGAGACTTTTGAAATCCAGGGAACATGTTGCAACTCCGCTGCATCATCAGGGCGAGCGAAGGTGCCACGTGTCATTGTTTATCATGTTTCAGTGTTGTACATCCCTTCTAGAATGGATGTAGGGTTCCTGCAACGCTGAATTGTACTGTAATAGTGCGCATATGCGTAAATGACCCTTTAAATGTTGCTCCACCGCATGGCAGGAAAGTAATGCTCAGAAAGTAATACCATTAAGTTTAAAATATACGACATGCAGTACATTTTGAATCATACGTTATTAATTGATTTTATTTACACTTAGGCGGCTGTTCCTTATATAAAGTAAGACAGAAAGTGTACTTACAGCGAGGCAAGTTTAGCAAATAACATATGCATTCAAAAATTGCAATCGGATAACGAGGGCAGTTACAGTCGAGGATGACCTGGTTTTGCTATTTAAAACAATGAACTTTGGTTTGATTTTATTTCAATACATTTTGTTGATAACGAGTAGTTGTTTTATGTCTACATAGAATTTTAAAGGGTGAAAAATAATAGTGTGCGGTTAGAGGTAAGTTACAGTGGGTGCATATTGTGGTAATTTACAGTACACAGTAAATTATGTTATAAATAAATTAATCAATACAGTACTCTCTCATTGTTTAAATATGGTATACATAAGAGAAACGAAAGTTAGCTAATGTACGCAGTGCATTTTATTTTAGGTGTGTTCTATTTTCTGTTGTAAATGATATATTTTTCATTTTATTTGATTAAGAGAAATGAAAATATAGACATTTTAATAAAACTCTATTAAAACTTAGCCATTTAGTTTAATTGCAGCTGTATCATGTTTTAAGTTTATTTTATCTCTTCGCAAGTGACATCACGTTCATCACTCTTGCATCATCACAATACACGGAAAGCATGCACGGATTGTCCAAAGCCAACAATACTGCCTTAAAACTACATTTAATCTACAAATTTATTTTTTACATACAGATTATATTGAAAAAAAGAAATAATTGCCGGATATCTGTTTTCACGATTTAAATGAAATCCTTGTTTGGCTCGACGAATATTTTTGAGAAGTCCAAATCCGTCAACTGGGAGTCCCTGTGTTACATGCGGATGAACGGACGGACATGGTGAAGGCAATAGGTGCTCAGCATATATATGTTCATCCACTTCACCGTTATGATATAGTGGATTACTAACTTAGAGATATATTTAGTTTCGTTTAGTTTCGCAAATTCTGAAATTATTTATTATAGAAATGGTTTCGGAGTTCAAGTGCAGTTATTCCGGTTTTTCATTCATATCAGCCAGCGCGCGCGCGCGCGCACACGCACGCACGCACGCACGCACGCACACACACACACACACACACACACACACACACACACACACACACACACACACACACGCGCGCGCGCGCGCGCGCGAATGTGAGCAGCGTTGTTTTTTTTTTTGCTATTTCTATTCTACATGCCGATTACATGTAGGATTCTTTCTTACTACTTTCTGAATTGTTTTGCCTAGAGCATTAGTTTCACACATACAAAAAAAGAAAATAAATAAACTACCGTATTGTTGACACCTAATTTTGTAAATCTCTACAGTGCAATTTTCCTTTAAATTCTCTCTGAGCAAATGAAATGAAACCATTAGTGAAATAAGGCTGCAAAATTTTAATTTTCTGCCAGAAAATCCCATTTAAGTTAATTCTGTGGTAATTAAAATTTAAGTTAATCGTTTTTAACCTGAAACAAAGACGAACTAACTGGAGCAGATGTAAAGGAGTTAATTAAAGGAGTTGGCGTTATGGAAATTTTCTAGCCAGGCGCACAGCAATTCTTTGCTAGAAAATTTTAAAAAATGTAAATCTGTCAAGTCCTGATAGATTTACATCTCTCAAGTTCCTGCGTGAAAGATGACTTTTAGTCAGCACCATTAGAACTGAAGTAAATATCACAAATTTATCTGCGCTTCAAATTGCAGCAGGCTTCGTGGTCAGTCTTGTATTATCCGATCATATTGTTAATTAGTGATAGCTGATTGTTTTGAATGATTTTCGTCTGCCAAATGGTATCAAAAGAAGTGAAAAGAAAATGCGATAATAATTTGTTAATAAAGGTCCAGTGAGTTGATAACCAGCAGCATAATGGCGATCAATAGAAAGAGACTTGAAAAATAAAAAAAAAATCTGAAACAATTACTAAAACTGGAATCAGCATAAGTTATTTGCTTCCATTAGTAGATAAGCCAAACATACAAAGTAAATTATCCATAACAGGTATTGTGTATCTCTGTAGTTACCGTTATCAGGGTGCGCTAAAAACTGATTAGATTATAAATGAGGCTCTCTTAAGCGCTCTGAATTTTGTGTACGTTTAGCGATATCGTTACTGAAATTTTACAAAGCACTTCAGTAGATCATTAAGCTTTGGGTTTAGATATATTAGTAATCAGTTTTTGAACTTCAAAGATAAACTCTGATTCTTGCCTCAAATTAGTTACTCGTGAAGTAACGTCTAAACCGTTAGAGATTCTTAAAATAGAAAGAAATACCAGATAAAATACACGTAATCAATATATATTTATATATAACTTAAAGTAAAAGGATAATTTCGTCCGGAAAAATTACTGGCTGCTCATGCTATTCCATAGTAAAGCAATTCCTTATAAATTATCTTCCATTTTAATGACAGATTCACATATAGCTATTCCTGTTATCTGTAAATAAAAATGGCATTTTACACTGAGTTAGTGATCGATGCCGATGCTTAAAATTTTATTATTTCATAACATCAAATACATTTAACATTGGTGCCCATTAAATATCACTATAATCCGGTGGGAGAGAGAGAGCTTAGTAACAGCCAACGGGGAGTGATCATAGAACGCTATAATAGCACTTAATATGTTCATGCCATTGCAGCAAAACTGCAATACCATAGATAAACGGTGGTTAAGAAAACACAAAATGAAAACATAATTGTCCTACCACAACCGGTAAATGTTCGCGTGGATCGCAGAAATTGACAGAAAGAGACCGGATACCAGATAATAATAAGTAAATAAATGGATGACACGCAGAAAAGTGGTACGTCCTCATTGAATACAGTAAACCTCTTTCAGGGAACACAAAAAGAATTATTAGTACGTGGACGATTTGTAGGGAGATGCATAGCATTGGATTTTATGGAAAAAGTTGTGCACAAACAAAAACATCGCAGCGTGCAGTTCATAGCGTCGACTTTCCTAGTGCATAGCCCATCGTAATTAGACCCTGGAACGTCGGAAAGCTATATTTTGTAGTAACAAATCACGATACACGGTTTCCGATCTTATGGCCTTGTTTAGGTCGTCAGATACCCGAACAACATAATTTATTAGAATGTGTCCTCCCAAATGTGACAATGGAACAATAATTGCTTCCAATCAGTAAACAGTCCTGGATAGTTTCGCTCTTTCCTGTACTGTGGCAGTAGTATGCGGGACCACTTTACTGTTTCATCATGACAACACAACACGTCATATTGAACAATGTGTAGTCACTTCATTTGAAAAAAAAGGACATACGGTAGTCTGTCCAAAGTCTGACCTTAATCCAACCTAAACACCTTTGGGATGAACGGGAACGTCGACTTCGGGTCAGACCAACAATCAATAGCTGAACCACTGTGTTGAAAGAGGAATTCAAAAATTAAGAAGTTTTCAAAACTGGTTCAGATTCTGCTGACGAAAATATAGTGTGTAAATAAGACGAACGATAGGACCAACACGTTATTAAATATTGTGTATCAATAAAAGGTTATTTGAAGTTACGGCGTCCAGTTACTTTTGGCAATGTAATTTATAATGTATATATGCATTATGCATATACATATTCATATATATATATAATCGATGATTGTACTTCGTGATCACCTTACATTCTGGAGTGATGTGTTGAAGCGTTTCTAGGGCCAGGTAGCATCATGGGTTCTTGGCGATGTATTTTCTGTAGTTCCTGGTGTTGGTTAACTGGTTTTGGGTGGCAAGCATCAATTCTTTCGTCTCAGAGAATAGCGTCCCGCTCATGAGAAGCATTCGAAGTTTCCTTATGTATGTGTCCTTGTAGTGTCTGCCATGGAATGACACCACCAAATACGGAGTATGCGGAAAGGTCAAGGAATGACCACCGCATATCCCGGAGCAATATGGCCTTAGTTGCTAATGCTCCTAAACACCAAATAACGAACGAACGAACCATGGAATGCATTCTTAGCCCATCTTTCTCCCTTCGTTTCATTCGTGTGAGCGGAAGGAGTTGGCTATGACGCTTATCTATCTTTATGGCCTGGTAAAGTGGCGCTGTGTTTTCTGTAAGTATTCCTTCAGGAGTAACAGAAGAAAGCGATAGGTTCTCAATCGCTTTCTTCTGTTGTTTGATGAGATCAAGCCCCTCCTTCTTTCCTGGCTGCAGTCACTCTCCCCACGGCCGACCGGGTGATGTTGGCGGCTATTGGTTATCATTGTTATTGTCTTTCTCAAGATTTCCTACAGCTTGGTATTTGGCTATTCTATGATCCCGCTGGAGTGTGTTGAGCACCGGAACTCCATGTGTGTTTATGGCTTCAACTGCATTCCCTCCTTTTATTTTTAATTTAAGCAGACCTTGAGTCTCTGATGGAATTTTTCGGTCAGACAGGCCTTGATCTCCTTTTGCTTTAACTGCTGAGCCTGCATTATCCCCAAACATTTGTAGGCCTCTCCCTCTGTCTCCTGGCTTCGATCTCTTTACCAGTTTGCAGTTGGTAGTTTTTCTGCCGACTGGTTTTCCCTGATCCAGTTCGTGGAGCTTGCATTTGTCTAGCCCAACTTCCATTGTGATATTATTGCTGAATTCTTAGGTTATCCGGAGTAGCTGTTGGAGTTGCTTCTTGGTTGCCACCTAGAGCTTAATGCTCTAGGTGGCAACCGAGTACATCAGGTAGGAGAGGGTGTATAGGTTGTTCCTTCCTTCCTTTCTTCTTTGAGGGTATGTTCTACTTGCTATTGTTGTGCTTGTTAGATAGCTGGTTCAGTTCTAGACAGAACCACGGTGGGCCCACGGCATCTCCCTGAAAGATTCCTCTTCTGATGGGGACCAGTCTGGTTGTGATGTTTTCGACCTTGATGGTGGTACTCCATTTCGCCATGGTGCTTCTAGGAAATATGTCACTGTCGGGATGGCTTTGTAGATCTTCAGCGTCTCTCAGGGCATCTCCCTGAAAGATTCCTCTTCTGATGGAGACCAGTCTGGTCTCCATCAGAAGAGGAATAATTTAGCAGTACTCGTATATACTCCCTCTCCTGTTTGCCCAGGTACAGGGAAGGAAAAATCTGCCATGACCAAAAAAGATTGATATGAACAAATTGAAAATAATCAAATTAAATAAAAAATAAGTATACATATAATTAAATTTTAGACAAAGTTCAAACTTCATTGGAAAGATCTGCATCTGTTCACAGTCTGTTGGAAAGCCAGCAGCGCTAGGAGCTGCAGAGAAGAGAAATACCAGCGCCAGGAGCTGCCGAGAGCAGAAATTCCAGCACAAGGAGTTGCAGTGGATATAGCAAACTCAAGCCTCCACGATTTCACAGAACTCCAGGTAATTCGGCATACACCATACCGCATTACAAATCCAAGGCTTCCAGATGCAGAAGAGTCTTCCACCTAAGAAATATTACAGTTGCAAAGGCTTGGAAAGCCAAGAAGTTCTGTTTATCAACTAGAATTGTCTCGCAGCCTTCTGCCATAAGATTGAGATTACTAACCCGAGATAGCAATTCAATTCGTAGATCGTTGTACTCCTCACAATTGTACATAATATGTTCCCATGATTCTCTGAATTATGCAACTTTGCATTAATCGAACCATGACCAGTTAATAAGAACATAGCTTGTAAGTTTGGGATAAACCATTCGAATTTTATCGAGGCTGCATTTCTTAAATCTGGGAAACATTTTTGTGTAATCTGCCCTTTATCACAAACACTCCAACGCTCTTGGCAGATAAAGCATCCCAGATTCTTGTCCTTTCCTTCCTGGGATATGCCAAAATGTCCACCTGTATATTCAGAAAAGAACAGGGAATGCCACGGCGGATGAAGTAAGCCAATGCACAATACAGTAAATGCAGATCAATAGGCAATTTTCCAGTCACAATCTGCAAAGCTGGGGTCGACACAGTTCTGCAAGAGGACAAGAATTTATCCTCCTTGAAACGGAAGAAGATTATAAAGCATTGTCACGATTCGCCCATGACCTCTTCGCAAGAAGAAGGGTGCAAATTGTCATACACTGAGGAAAAGAGAAAATGCCACTCGACCATGACAATTCAAAGACAAAACATATCACCAACCAGCATTTCTCCTCTTTAAACGGGAGAAGATTAAAACTGAAAAACTTGATGACAGACTGCAAGCGCAACCTCAACAACCTGAACTGCAAGTACGGGACTTGTCCCAGTAATGACCTACAACCCTAGAAGTTGACATCTCTTTAGATGAAGTAGAACTTAAATAGAAGACCTATCATGGACTTGACCCCATTGCAGCTCTGCTGCCAATGCCACAGGAGATCCTATACCTGTGCTCTCTTGCACGGTACTTTCTTTCCACTTCCCTTGGGAGGGGAGGAGATGGTTTGACTGTCTTTTCCCCTCCTTGCCCTCCTTTTCCTCCTGGTGGGACATGGGTCTGCCCCACTGACCACAGGGGTCACCTCCTCTATCGACCCCTTACTTCCTATTTCCTTCCCCTAGCCTTCAGTCTCTCCCCTACTCTGTTCACTTTCACAACGTAACCCCACACAGTCTAAATTTAAATTTAAAACTTTGACGTGGGATCGCCTTCCCTATTGGCTACATATTTCTGACTTTACCCCGTCTTCAGTCTCCCCCCACTCTGCCTAAAGACCAGCGAACGCCCCATACAATGTCAAAATTTTAAAAAATTGTCAAAATTCCAACTGCATACGAAAACCCCTTTCGGCCTAACCTTTCAGCGTCTACTTCCCAATACTATTAAATTATTATTATTTTATATATATATATAGGTCCTTGCTACTGAAATCTCAGGAAATTGGGTGGCAGGACCTGCCAGAGTGAAAACTTAAAATTGCTGGGTACCTGGTCTGCCTCCACGAGGCATAGTGTGGACAACATTGGGCCCCAGCAGGGGTCTAGCGGCTAAATGGCCAGAAGAACAACAATACACAACACTACACTTACAAAATCCATACACTTTTAAATCTCTCGCCTTCCCAGTGAGCTGGTACACCTACAATGAAAGCAATGCGAAGATGGGGGACACCCCTGGTACCGTTAGACACGAACACACTATTTAAAAAAAAAAAAGTTCTGCATGCCATGCACATCCACTCTTTGAATGGAACTGAGCTTTCTAGTAAATACTTTTCCACTTACATGTTCAAACCAAATTGGTGCACCATACGTTACCATGGGGATAAATACATATTCATATAGCAAGTTCAGCGCCTTACCTTTTATTCCCCAGCCAACTCTATTGATTCGAGTAATCATCCCAATAAATTTTCTCACCTTTTTCTGATAGATAAGTAACATGTGAGTTGAAAGTCAAAGATGCGTCAAACATAATGCCTAGATATTTTAATTGCCATGCCGATTTTAGGCTCGACCCATTAATGGAGGTGGACTTATTCAGCTTTGGCTTGCATCCATGGTGGGTGTTAGTTCTTGGGAGCGAGACCAGATGGCCCCGCTATCTACATCAGCCATCACTTTGACCTGGGGAAGTAGGTCCGATGAAGCAGCTTTCGCGATTCTTTTTTTCGTTATTGTTCTGATTTTTATATATTTATTTATTTTTTATATTTTCTCATGCGAGTCTACCAACGTGATGGAAACGCCTTTGCTCCTGCCAAGATGGGACTCAAAATCGGGTCCATCAGGCGGTAGTCCAGTGTTGTAACCACTGGCCTGAACCTGATCGAGGATATTTCTGAAGTTTCTGTTACAGACTGTGTAGCTTTCTTTAAAACCAAAACGACGAAATAAGAGATTTACTGTTTATTTATTTCATGTATATTTAATAATATATTGAATTCCTCCTTCACTGTGTACAATATCATATTATCACGTGATTGGTCTCTGATTCCACGTAATTTATTATGATTTTTTAAATGTAACTTTCCCTTTTTATTTTTGGTCCCACTGAGTTCAGGACTCTGGTGCAGCTGCGCCGCATGCACAAATGGATGATACGCAACTGATTCTGTACATCTTTTAACATCAGCATATTTCGTATGGCGCTCTACAAAGAAATCTTCGGGTACTTTTCATACCCGAATGCAGTAGTTTCCTGGTTTTGACACTTAGGTGTTAATATTGAAAACAAATCAAGAAAGCACACCAACAATAAAAACATATTCCATTTCTATCTGAGAATTATATTTATGCTTTGGCCTATAAATTTTGACCATTATGACGCATATGAAACAAATTATTTTAATTATAAAAATGCGACTTTTCCCATCAGTTAAAATTACTTTGAAACATTATATACATGTCAAAAGTTGTCTTTGTTATGATTGTAAATTTAATTACCTCGTTTGAATTGTGGTTTTATTTTTTTCTTCCCCCTTCTACAGAAATTTCTTGATTCCTGCTCATGATAGGTGCAAGTGGAAATAGATTGTATATATATAAAAAAATAAATAAAATAGTGCTTCGCACTACAGTTTATGCGTTATCGCAGTGAGGAGTGTCCTTCACGCTAACCTGTTTGGCAGGGTGCCAGCGTGTCGACAAACACTGTTAACGTCTTGCATGGTCCACTTGCTGCTAGGTGGCCTGCAGCCCACAAGCAAAACACAATTTTACGTTGTTATTGTACAATCTTCTCTACTGTTGAAATTTTTTTCCGGTTAACTCTGGGCTTTATACACGACTTGCACATCCCGCAAAAATATGACTGTCTATGTTTTTAACATCTTACAGAATGAGAACAAGTTCATATTTTAATTTAAATAAAACAGCATCCCTTTAAACCGTGATATTTTTCTTATTTATTTTTATTAAAATTAGTCATCTGTTTTGTAAGGTCACACTGGATTTAAATTCTAGCTTTCGACCTCCTCCCACCACTGAAAGAGGGGTTCCGTGCGAATGACTGGATTTTTCATTACAGAATTTTCAGTGGAAAGGTCTACGTTCGAACTTTGTTGATGACTCCAGGATTATATTGAGACTTTGATAAGAGAAGCTAAACCAAGTGGTCTGAAGGAGATGTAGAATTTTTCCGGTTCTTGACATCTTGCAAATAGACAAACTTGCCTTATAACAAACATACTATTTGGGTGCTAAAAGTTAAGAAACAAGCACAAAAACGTAAATAAATCAAAAACCATTCAGTAAATGAGATTAATAATTCATAAAGAGTGGACAAATTTCGATCTGAAATTACACAGTTATACTAATGAGTTCATGAGCTTTCAGAAATAGCATGTCGATAATCCATCGAAACATATCCTAAACAAGTTAGTTAATGTGCACAGTGTGTTACATGTAAGGCGCGTTAGCAAATAGTAATAATTCATAACAAAATAAGTCATCATGAAAATTTGTTACAAATATTTCTAAAACTAAGTAAGCATTGGCATTTTGAAATGGATCAGCGCTCCTGGTCCAAATTTACAGTAATATTTCTGTAAGGAAACTATGAGGATACTATGAAATCGGAATTGAACTTCGAACCATCCCTGGAGAATATACGTTGGATATGTGGTAGAAATCCACATATTTCTTATTGATTAATGCGAAAACCACCTTTTCTTTAATGCCGATTTTTGTAGGGGGTGGGGAAGAGGGCTGTTAATCTCTAAAATTTTCCAAAGGACCAACAGAACATAGGTTGAAAATTTTGCCTCTATCTGACTTTTCGTTCCAGAGTAATAAACAACATATACTTTTATTTATATGAATATATTTCGTTATTCTTGGGGGATAGGAGGGGAGGGGAGGGGAGGGGAGGCTGTGATCGATCTTAAAAGCTTTCCAGGGACAAAAGAACACTCTCTGAAAATGTGATAGTAATCAAACTTTTACTTATTAAGTCATGTCTAAACATCCGATAACATACTTCCATTGCAAGTTAGTTAATGTACACAGTGCGTTTCAATTCAGGCGCATTCTATTTTTTTATTAATTTTTTTTTTCTCTTTCTGTGATTAACTTAAGTGAAAAATAAATATGGTTATCTCCTTATTAATTAATTACTAAGATTATATATATCATGAAATAGTAATTGCCAGATTTCTATTTGTCCGATTGTAATGAAATTTGGGACGGCTCGATAAATCTTTCTAAATGAATCAAATAAAAAATTTCCTGAAAATCCGTCCACTGGTTGTCTACTTGTTACATGTAGAAGTGGATGAACAGACAGACGAATGGACAGATGGACGGACATGATGAAGACAATAGGTGCTTTTTTTATGAATATATGCTAACACCCTAAAAAAGGCGTGATCTCCATGTGTACTAATAGAGGTATGACAGCAACTTTTCATACTGAGAATAAGAACTGCTGATTAGCTGATATCAATTCCTATCCTTACGTAAGGACTGACAGAAACTTAGTGATGTTTTTGGGAGGGAGGGGAGTGACCTGCAATTGACAACCCTTCCATCTAGAACAGGGGTGGCGAACCCATGGCACGCGTACAAATTTCTTGGACACCCGGAATTCAGAGCGTCCCAAAAAATTTCAAACTTCGAAACAACATCACTCCAGGAATCCACCTTGAGTCGGGACCTGCGCACGTCCATTATCTCTGCCGGGCATGTAGTGACGTCGCACCATTCAGTAACTAGCTGTATTCATGCAGTGATTTGTTTAAAGTCAGAGTGGTAAGACGTACTGACATAACTGTGTGATTAAATGCTTTGACTATCGCCTTCCGAGGAGCACGTAAAAAATTACGTTGGCCAGGCGAAGCTAGTCTTTTAAAAGATTTAGCCAATTTTGGCACGCACCCTTAAAAAAGTTCGCCACCCCTGATCTAGAACATTCCATGAATGCTCTTGGATTAAGGTCTGAAGATCTGGTTGACCATTCTGTACGAGTTATTTGCTATTTTATTTCTTATATGCTATTTTAGCTCTCACCATGAGAGCTCTGTGTGGACGTGCGTTATCTTCCTTTAAAAGGAAACCTGTACCAATTGTTTCTTCAATAGAGCGAACATAAAATCAAGAATTCCACGTTGATACATTAGAAGATGAAAGTTCTCAGCGAATCCGAGAACGTAAGGACAGTTGTACAGCCATACCAGTGAACGTACGGACAGTTGTAAAGTGATTCCATACCATTAAACTGCTGCCCACAAATGAGTCTTTTTCTGCGGTGTTAGCAGGATGAATCTTGTCTCAGTTGAAACTGAATCGAGAACCTTTGAAGCTATATTTCGACTCAATAGTGATGAATACCATGGTCCATTGCTCCCGAGTCCAGCTGACATGCTACTGGCACTAGGCTCCAAATGAAACGTGCTCTCTTGTGCATAGGGTCAGTGGAATTTAGATAGTTTGTCCCCATACATAAATATATCATGATGCCATCTGTAGGTGTATGCCTGGAACCAGCTTTTCTATAGATTCAGAAAGTTCTGAAGCAACTTGCCATGCTGTGAAGTCTCTACGATGCTTTGGCTTTTGGGGAAAAATAACAAAAAAAAAAAAAAACTATTATATTTAGGCCACCCGAATAATTAAATTCATCTGCCGTGCTGTGTCTTATGTCTGTTAATTGCATGTGTTCTATGGTCGATTTGTCTGTTTTTCTGGACGAAAAACCCCAGTTTCTGGGGGGGGGAGACCTTGCTGTCTACGCCTGAGATCGACTAACTCAGCCACGGAGTGAAAAAAGCCCACCAAAGTTCGTCGCGTCATCGACGGGATTCGAATCCGGGCTTTTTTCACCCGGTGTGGGGGGACGGTGACGATACCACTGTGCTACCCTCGCAGGGGAAAAAATAATAGGAGATATTCATGTGTTGTTGAGGGTTCCCCCATGAGCCGCCGTTGTACATCTTTATAGAAGCTTACGCCAAAACCGGCCATTTTTATGTAGTGTGTTGGATGTGTAAGTGTAGTGATATGGTGGGGTGTTATGTTTTCGGCCAGTACCTGGCTCTTAGCAGATGGGAAGTAGCAACACCTGGTCACCACAGGGAAAAATAACAAAAAAAAAAAAAAAAAAAAACTTATTATATTTAGGCCGCCAGAATAATTAAATTCATCTCCCGTGCTGTGCGTCTTACGTCTGTTTTCGGAGCAATATGGCCTTAGTTGCTAATGCTCCTAAAAATCAAATAACAAACAATTGTCTGTTTTGCTGGAAGAAAAACCCCAGTTTCTGGGGGGAAAACCTTACGCCTGAGACCGACTAACTCAGCCACAGAGTGAAAAAAGCCCATTAAAGTTCCTCGCGTCTTCGACGGGATTCGAACACAGGCCTTTTCATTCCGGTGTGGGGAAGACGGTGACGTTGTCACTGTGCTACACGCGCGGACAGGGGAAAAATAACAGTCAACTTTCGCGAAAGTGATACGAGGCGGTTTTAAATGGATATGTACATCTCCACAATTGCATTTATTGAGCAATTTAAAATCGCCATGTTATTTTTTATTTCAAAATGAAAAAGAAATTTAAAAATTTCTTTTTCATTTTCCTTTATGGCGGTTGAAAATTCAAAATAAGAGTACTGCAGCTTCAGGGTTTACAATAAGAACTATCTGTTCATCATATGGTAATGAAAACCAGTAAGTTTTACTTACGTAGCTAGTTAGCTAGAAAAATCATAATAGTTGAAAACTCAGAACGGAATGTAGTTTATGCAGGACAAGTGGATGTACTGTAAAATTCTGAGTTAAAAAGTGGATGCTTGTCTTGCGGGGTTTTTATACTATTTCAAGAAATAAAAAAATACACATACAAACGGTGTTCGGACTTCGGAGAATTGTATTTCAGGAATAAAATATGCAAACATATTGCGTCAGGAAGAAATCGATATATAATGGCTCCGGTTGGTATATAGGTGATCTGAAATGGAAGAACATTTAAAGGCTTCCTATAACAGCTTAGTTAGGTTAGGAAAGATTGCCTGGGCTAGCTAAAAAGTTGAATGACACAAGAATTTTGTGGGAAAACACCATTGGAAAGTAAAGGAACAAGCTTCTGGATGAGTATTGTGCAGATTATTATATATGGCGATGAATGCAGAAGAATACATAGTGGATTATAGTTCCTTCAACACATTTTTCATAGTATTCTGAATTGATGGTAATATGTGGATCATGAATTCACATCGATGCAGCTCATGGTGCTGTGTCTGTAGGATGAACAGTTGTCATAGGATGTACAGTTCTTTGTGCTTTGCATATTAATAACAGGTGGTAATCGGTTAGGATGCGGTTCCTTGTGCTGTATTCTGCTGTTCCTAGTGCTGCAATATAGAAGATATAGTAATCGGTTTATGCAGTTCCTTGTGTTGCAATTTGGAGGATATAATACAACTAGTTTATGGTTCAGCTCCTTGCGCTGTACCATGGTGGATAAAGTGCTACAGTCCTAATTCATTGATTAATGATTTTCATACTGAGTATGTACTAGAATCTACTTATGTGAGATGACATATACGTTATACTGGTCTGCTATGGATTAGCGTATATATATATATATATATATATATATATATATATGAGTAACATAACACGGAACGGCTTTTTTGGGTTCAGTGATGTATATAAATAGGTGGCGGATTTGCCAAAGTCTGACTTGGGATATCCCTAACTTAAGAAATAATAATAATAAGACGTTATAAATGATTCTAGAAGTAGAGGCAATAAATTCAAACTACCGGGAAAGAGATTTAGACTGGACTGGGGGAAGTTTTCTTTTAGTCAACGAGTTATTAATTGAAATAAGTTACCTCCGTGGTAAAGGGTTTGGGAATATTCCAAGTTAAGCTAGACTGTTACTTTCATGAGGTGAAAAGCACATAGGTTGTTTATGTGCTTTTCATCTAATTTTTCACCTGTGCTAATTTTTATAGATTTATTTGTTTTATTTTTATTTACTCCATTTTTTATATATATATTTATTGATATTTTGGCCAGTGCATCAAAATCTTGCGGCTTCCTTGCACTATATGGCTAATACTAATACCAATACTAATTATACAACATTCATACATTAAAAGTAAAGTTTCTTGTGACTTGTGGCTCATGCTCCCTACATTTCAAACTTCAGCATTTTAAAATCACCTTTAAAATTGTTCTAATATGTCTTTCTGATAACGTCATTGTGTTTTATTTAGTGTGTAATGTATATTTAAATTCGAACAAATTGTTTTGTAATTTTATTCTATTGGAGCGGTCAAAATCTTAAGGTCTTATGGAATAATTACGCATGGGAACTTACAAGTGTTAGCAATAATTGATATCGTTATTTTATATGCGCCATCCTAGTAACGATTTGCCTTTTTTATCTTATTATAATTTTAATTATAATTTTCTAATTATAATTTTAACTAAGCATAAAGTACAGTATGGAGTCAGCTTCAGTCTTTTGATCTCCACTTTCTCTTATTTTCAGATTTTTGAACTCATGTTTCAATGTGCCTTTTTAGATATCAGTGTGATTTCCGCTCCTTGACTAGTTGGTAAAAATTATATCTGCGTTTTTAGACTTACCTATGCACCGGATACATTAGACGAACGCTGCACTAATCGGTTTTGCTTGCTAAGCGATATCAGCACCGCTGTAACTGATGATTAGAGCATAAAGGTCTACTGAGGAACATTGTACGGTAATAAAATGTCGCTAAATATATTTGATCTATTCATTTACCACCAGACGGCATTCCGTTTTTTTTTTATCTCAATATGAAAAATAATTTTAAATTATCAGTGTAATAAGTCTCTCATTTAAACAGTACTTAATGTATTTAGAAACGTTCACTAGCTAGAGAGTTCTTTTAGAATTTCTTCAAACTGCTATAGAGCAATATTCCTCAACCCCCTCACCCACAGAGTCATAATGTAAGCTATTGCTTTCCTCAGAAATGTCCCAGTAATGCTGGCTTTATTATATACCTTAAGTAATAAATCTGAATAGATAAGTGTACGCTGCCCTACCAAAATATTGGAACCCCTACTTCATTTGCATTTAGAGCACTGCCACCGAAGTAATCGATATGCCACCTCTTTTTGCTGTATCTAATCAACCATTTGTACTCACATAGCGCAAAGTAAATGTATTCGTGTATTCAAATTAAAGATTCACACGATATGGTCACATGTTAGCCTTGTTTCCTTAAATACCGCTAGCATTATCAAGAACCAAAACGTGACGCCTAGACCAACAAACAAAACGGATGATATAACCTACTTACAAAAAAGCCTTATTGTTATTGCGCAAGAAGACGGGGTACAATAGTAAGAACTATGGATTACAGAAGGCTAAAATATCCAAAATTTTTAAGAAATGTCCATATATATTTTTAAGAAATGTCCATATATATATAGAGGATATATATTGCAGGACGAGGGGTCATTCGCAGAGTATGTAGTGCTCTGAAGTGAATCTGCTAACAATTTGTTGTGGGATACTTTCAGCTTATGCCAAGAACAACCTACAGTGGCGGAAAAAAAACTGCATCACCTTAAAAAATCGGTCAACTACTGAGTGCCGGGCACTCAGGATGAAGGGTCCATAGTCACGAATGGTCGTTAGTGTAGTGTAGTATCTCAAATAGAGAGCTTTATGGTAACTGAAAAAAAGTTTCTAGTACCCCGGCTTGGCCTAAAACTGAGTAACTAACGAAAACCTTGTCTGTCTGAGTCTTTCCAGTTGTTGTGAATGACAAGGGTGGGAGAAGCGATTAAAGTCTTGGGGGAGAGCGACTGGCAGGTGAGGGCCGTACAAGGCGGCCACAGCAAGCCTCAACACTGGCTCTCTTGAGTACCTCCTTGCCTGGACACTTCCAGCTTTGAAAATTGTTAAAAAATACTTCTCGTCGCAAAATTTATAAATGACCTTTATAGAATTATTAACTAGCCATTTAGCAATATTTCTGCCACCAAAAGGAGAGTTACTTAGTACAAAGAGGCGCGCTATCGAAGTGCAATAAAATATATATTTTTTTAATTTTAACAAAATTTTACAAAAAGTAAATGATAGATTGTAAATGATTTCAATCGGAACAGATTTCCCTTGATAAGCATCGAATAACGCGTAGCTAATGTGATTTTTAAATTTTTAACTCTATTAGCGACGGAAATACAGGGGGGAGGAGACGAAAATTATTCACATTTTCCTGTCTGGCGCCGCCATTTATAATTTTAAAAATATTTTAAAATTATCTTTTAAACCTACTCGTTGAGCTCTTTCCAACGGTGTATAATAAGCTATAGGTTGTCGACATTTTTTGTATCCTCCACATTTTACCCCCCATTTCTCAGAAAAATTTTTGTCAACAACGATCAATATGGCGTTATGTTGGCCCATACGATGTACAAACCAAACCCATGCAAAATTTCAAGTCAATAGGTCAACAGACAGACAGACAACCGAGTGACATTAAAAGGGTTCTCCGTTAAACTACTGACCCTAAAAAGTAACATTTGTAGTGAACCGTATAAGATATTGTTTGATTAGTCATTCTGTTTGTCGCAGAGCAACGGTATTGCGTCAGATAACGCTTCTATTGCATCAGACAGTAATTGCAAGGTATCGCATCAGCCGTTTCTATAAATACGGCGTTGGAAGGGTATATAAACACGCTCCTGTTTTGCGGAGGTGTAAGTTTTTTGTCCGCCACTGTATGTCTGCTTGAACAATGAGCAGGAAACTGCAAAATACGTAGCTCAGCAGCCGTCGCCGAACCTAAATTACCTCATTGCTAAGACCATATTGATCTGTATACAAACTGTGCATTCACAAACTTATTTTCACGTAGTGTGGGCTGAAAAACCAGGAATAACTAACAGGGAGAACCTTACTCTCTCCATCTGAGATCTGCTAATCACAGCGCCGAACTTAAGCCACTCTAAACGACTGAGAGTCGATGTTGACTAGATTATAGAGGATTGGAAATAGATATTGTGGTTTAATGAAGTTACACTTTCATACAAATAGCAGGGCGAGAGTTGAGGAAATCGCGTCAGACGATAGATCCATGATTGGTCTTTCTACACTTATTTCATCACTGGATGCAATCCCATGCATTGCGTCCAGTAATAATAATAATAATGTCTCAACAAAGTGCAAAGTGTGTTAGTTGTCTGACAGCACCAGGGGTTTCCCCCATATCCGCGTTGTATACTCTGTGTAGCACAGAACTCTGTGAAGGCCAGAGATTTAAAAAGTATGTGTGTGTGGGGGGGGGGGTAAATAATCAACATCAGAAACTATAGAAAATACATTGCCAAGGAGCATGGAGTGTCCGATGACACATGTCGACGATGTCACCTGGCCTCAGAAACGATCCAACACATCACCCAGACTGAGTATAATCATAGACACGACCAGGTATCTAGGATAACACATCAGAAGAAAGTGTACCGTACGGAAACACGAAGACTAGCACCAATGGGTCTCCCAGCGAACATCTACAAGGAACTTCAGAAAGTCGCAATCCTGAATACCTGTAGGATAATCAGAGAGTTCCTCGACCAACAGTAACACCAGACATAACAACAACCACCCTATGAACTTAGTAGCAATACCCGTCACGAGGTAGAACCCCTAATCAGGGAGAAATAATATAAGAGCAATAATAATAATAACGAACCTAAGACAGGAGATCAAAGAGATGTGGCATATGCAACAAGTAGCACAGGTATAGTGCTAAAGATCCTGCATAACAGCCTAGCAGCAATAGGTCTCCCAGCGAACACCTACAAAGAATTCGAGAAAGTCACAATCCTGAACACTGTTTGTTTGTTTGTTTGTTATTTGGTTTTTAGGAACATTAGCAACTAAGGCCATATTGCTCCGGGGGATAAGCGGTGGTCATTCCCTGACCTTTCCGCATCCTCCGTATTTGGTGGTGACGGGCTCGAACCCCGGTCTAATCAAGAAGCGTGTACTACTCACTGCTGCTCCTTCCCACCTGGCTACGGAGGCGCCTACAGTAACACCAGACATAACAACTACCCTGTGTACTGTAGCAATACTCGTCACGGAGTGCAACCCCCCCCCCCCAAGTAAGGGAGAAATAATATAAGAGCAATAATAATAATATTTAACTTTAGCTGCGGGAAGCAGAATTCGGCGGTGGGGTACCCTCTCCACATATGTCCGCAACATATGTGGACATATGTTGCGATCAATGTGTGTTATGTTTATTGTTGCACATTTTCGTAAATTTATAAGGTCAATGAAATGCTTCATTAAAGACAAGGCGCCTCCGTAGCCAGGTGGGCAGTAGCAGCAGAGCGTAGCACACGCTTCTTGATTAGATCTGGGTTCGAGCCTGTGACCACCAAACACGGAGGATGCGGAAAGGTCAGGGAATGACCACCGCATATCCCCGGAGCAATATGGCCTTAGTTGATAATGCTCCTAAAATCTAAATAACAACAACCAATTAAAGACACAAAAGAAAATAGCCACCTTCAAGAAGACAATGTGGCTATCTAGGACGATAGATCAGGGCTACTAAAGTCTTTCCATGACTTTAGTAGTCCTGGTATTTACTTAACGAAATTCAGATACCACTGCTATACTGTACTGACATTGCAGGAAGGAAAAAAAAATAGGTTGGCACTACTTACACTGGATCAGTGGCACTACCGAAGTTACAGCTAAGTGTTAACAGTAATAAATTACTGTTAATATATAGTTTAAGTAAACAGCATTTTTCTAGTTACTTTCTCGATTCCATTAACAACGATTGATAAGCATATATAAAATAGAGCTAATTTTTCCCCTCCATATTTCAAAAATTTCCGATTAATGATTCAACGTAGAATCAGATAACAAAACGAATCCATCATTTGGAGAACTGTAGCAGTTCAAATGAATTTGCTTAAAATGTTAATTTAAAAACAGCTCAGTTGGCGTAACTAAGGCTCGAAATAGAAGCTTTTACGAAGCGGAAAAGTTGCCACCTGTACACGTTTACTGCTTTCTACACCTATCACCGTGAAGAGCGTTCTCACACAATAGAATTCCAATATTTCTTTTTTCACAAATGTTCAGGATTTCGGTCTTTTATGAGTGTAATAATTCATAGGAATATGCTAATATGTTTGTACAACATCCGGACCTGTATTTATTTATAAAATAAAATTGGTTAATCTCTTATAATTGAACTATAACTTTAATGATTTTTTGAGAAATTGTAAAACATAAGGATGCCTTTTCGAAATTACGCCACTGCACGTATACTCCCGCCTAAAAGTTTGGAATCATAGCGTTATGGCAAAAGTTTTAGTTAATTCTGTTGAAATAAACAATATTAGGTTTAATATAAAAAAAAAAAACAACACAATGCAGAGTATTTTAAATTATTTTATTAAGGATTGAAATATTTACAACAAAAAATATTGAAATTATTAATATTAACAGACAGCCATACTGATTTTAAATCAAACTATCCTCCAGGAGATTTTATCAATGGCTTACACCAGACGTGGAATTGTGGCGATTAACTAACATTATTCCAAGCGATCTGCAAGGTTTCCCATTAATTTTATGAAGATGGGTAGACTTTATGGTTGATCCCATAAAAGCTCTATTGAGTTTAAGTCAGGCGATCGGAGTTTCCAAACCTTAATTTGCAATACCCCTCCTGTTGTTTAATTGCTAGAAAGTCCCTGCACAGCTTAGCCTTCTTTTCTTAAAATTCCTTTAATTTTAAGAAAAGAAGGCTGTGCAGATACTTTCTACTTTTTTTATTGCCTTCTTTTCTTAAAATTCTTTTAATTTTGACGATGTCAGAAAAAGAGAAGGAACCCCAGATTGTAATGGAACCAACACTGTGCTTGACTATACGCACGCCGACCGGGATAGCCGGGTGGGTAAAGTGCCTACCTGGCAACCCAAAGGGCGCAAGTTCGATTCCCGCCTCGGGCTTGGATCAAAGTACTGCAAAAAAACCTTGGGAGGTGCATTATGGCCACAGAAGCCTATGCGCCACCAACTACCAAAAAAAAGATTACTCACTAAACAATGTGGCAAATATTTTTTTCTTCAGTTGATTATTTCACATAAACTCTACGCTTGGATTCAAAAATTTCAAATATGGATTCGTCCGTCCACAGTACTCTTTCTCCACTCTTCATGTGTCCAATGTTGATGGCTCTTACCCAAGCCAACCGTTTCTTTCTATTTTCCGGTTTTAGTAAGGGTTTTCGGACAGCTACACGGCGATGAAGTCCTGTTTGTGTAAGACGAAGTTTTACAGTGGATGTTGACACTAGAGTTTCTCTTTCCTATTGAACTCAGCAGCTCGGATTTCAGGTGCAGTAAGTCGTCGATTGCGTTTAGAAATCAGTGTTATGGTCTTTTATGAGCGTTCGTTCTGATCGCGGTTTGTCCTTTAAATTGTCAGTCTCATTGAATGGTAGGTTGTACTCCTTTAAATGAAACACCTAGTTTTTTTTCCCAGTACTTCTCATAGAATAACTTTCTTTATACAGAGTTATAATAGCTCGCTCTTCTTTTTTCAACTTTCAGTTCTTTATTTCTTGCCATATTTATCACGAAACACACAAATCTTCTGAATGATGGGTGTTCGATTTTATAAGTTCTTACTCCTCAATTTATATTATTGCAAAACACTCTTAACATAATCCACAAATCTATAATATTTAAATAATACTGGCACTTTCTAGAATAATCTAGAGAGAGAGAGAGAGAGAGAGAATCTTTAATGCCCTTCACGGCCAAAAAGCCAGGGGTTTCTAGTCTTTCTAATGTTATTGGTCCAATCTTAATAAACATCTTGAAAATGAAGGAAAATGAAACGTGATTCCAACTTATAGGCGGAAGTGTATATTAAATGTAAAGTTCCGTTGCTGGGAGACGCAGTGTCATTCCTAATGCTGATTTTCTATAAAATAAATAGATAAATAATAAATACAGTATATCTGACAAGAATTACGTTTATGATGCCCCATCGTTCTAGTTGCTTTTCAATTTCTATTGCTTGGCAATCATCTTTTATTTATACTGGATGATTTTTTATAGTGGATTTTTTTTTTTTTTTTTTGTATATAGGAGATGACAAACATTTTAATTGCTTCATTAAATAAACTTAAGATCTGTGTTGAATCACACATCAGTGTGAAGAGTCTGTCCGTATCGTACTGTGGCGCCATCTGTTAACAACTGATAAAGATAAGCTTTGCTCTTAAATGATTCGTCTTCGGTATTAGCATAGTGGTTTCGGCCCACATATTCTTGGGTTCGAGTCCATTAAAGCATAAGAAAAGTTTTTACAAACCATGGTTGGATGCTGATGTTATTTATTTATTTTTTTTTCCCGCCTGGAAGCTCCGGTTTTCCATACATACAGCAATAAAACCTTAGAATAACGCAATTTGACCATAATTATAAGAGCATCTTTCGACCCAGGTGAGGTCCCTATAGGTTGGGGGTGTGCAAATGTCTCTCCTGTTCACAAATGTGGGAGAGGGTAAAAGAGCGAAGTGAGTAACTAGAGACCTGTAAGCTTGGCTTTTGTTGTAGGCCGAATAATGGAGTCAATGGTTAAAGAATTATTGCAGGATCATCTTGGCTGGAATGCGGTTATAAAGAAATTACAGACGGATTTGTTAAGGAAAGATCTTTGCTGATCAATCTGGTAAGAAAGGAACCGGATTAAAAAATAATTTCAACATAAATAAGTAAAGCTTTTGACCCTATTCCACATAAACACTGCTGCACAAATTGGAGCAGTGTGTTATATTACTGCAATGGATTAAGAGATTTTTGAATAGCAGGAGACAGACGGTAGCTATAAATGGATACGCTCCTCTTGGATTACTCTTATTTGTGGAATCCCTCAAGATTCAGTGCTGGGTCCTTACTGTTTTCAATATGTATTAACGATATTGATTAAGCATATCAAGCTTATTGTCTGAGTTTGCAGATTATTCTAAGGTTGGCACGTGATTTACGACAGGAATAAAGCCGTACTACTTCAACAAGACCTATAAAAATTAGACAGATGGACTGTCCATCTGTCCAGTTTTGTCTAACGTGGAAATTAAGGTTTAACGTTGATAAATCCAAGGTATGTATATTGTCTATATTGTCTGTAAACTGCGTGTGTTCTGAGCTAGATTTTCTGTTCGTTGTATGAAAAAACCGAGTTTCTGGAAGAAAAACAAACCATGCTATCCTCACCTGGGACATACTAACTTAGCCACGGTGTGAAAAAGGCCCATAAAAATTCCTCCCGCCATCGATGGGACCTGAACTCAGGTCTTTTCCACCCGGTGTGGGGAGGACGGCGATCCAACCTGCTGTGCTACCCACGAGAGCGGATCGATCGGCAATCGTACAGTTATAAACGGGCGTATGCATCTCTACAAAATTCGGACCATTCTCACGATAAAGCTTTTTTTTTATCTTCATTTTGATGTACATGACTCTAAAATGAGGGTTAGCGTAATTTTGCGCTTAATTAGCGCTAACTTTTGTTCTAAACAAGTGTCAATTTTAAAAACCCGCCGGTGATTCTCATCGCCAGATGATAAAGGGCGATTCATCTCATTCCATGCACTTTGTTGCATGTTTCACGTTGCTTCTGTCAGGATCAGTTCCCTCACAATTTTTAGAAAGTAAAATGTATTGTTTTATATTATGTAACAAATGAATAATTAGTGATAACGTCAATCAAAATTTGCAGCAGTCCACTGGTGGGTCGCTGTGCCTGATGAACTGACACTAATGTAATGAGCAGAACGATCTAGAATTGACAAGTCTAAATGATACATGGAGGGGACCTTTTTTGCATCAGCCAAAAGAAGAAATAAATAATTTTAAAAAAATAATACCGCTATAAAATAAAATAATGAGATAAAGCAAAATATTCATAACTGCTCCATTCATACAAGGTAACCATCTAATTCTGCTTTGAATTTAGCCAGAGTCACTGCCTCTGTCACACTGGGAGCAATTTATTCCATTGTTCGACAATCCGCTGACCGTAAGTGAACCTCATGAGATCCAGTCTTCTGTTATTCCGGAGATTTTATATTTGCGTCCTCTGGTTTTTGTTCACCTGCAGGGAGAATACACCTTTCACAATCAATCCACTCAACCCCTTCAGTGCTTTATAAACTTCAGTCAGACCTGCCTTTAGATATCTAGTTGTCAAACTTTGTATTGCATACATGTTAAGGCTTTCTTCATATGGGCATCGGTTTTGCCTTCTTTTTGAATCTTCTCCAGAAGTTCTATGTTTCTTTTTTTTTTTTTTTGTGTCTTAAAACACCCTTAACTCCTCTCCCCCTAACTTATACGGTATTCCAGGATTTATTTTCCCCAAATGTATAACCTCATGTTTAGAAGTATCAAATTTTAGTTGCCATGTCCATGTTTCGGACTATACAGTGACGGACAAAAAAAAAATAAAAATAAAATAAAATAAAACTGCATCACTTGTGAATTTTGCCAATAATGTGTTTTGCGCTGCATTGTGGGTTGCAGAAATGTTTGAAATGCATTTGTTAGATGGGATATATAACTGCATCTGACATACCTAATTGCCATAAATATCTTCCCAAAGGGTAAAATGCGTAATTAATGGAAATATGAGAAATCATGCAAATGCATGCCAACCAAACATATATTTTATTGCATTTACGTATACAAACTGAAATGACAAGTTAACGTAATAGTATTATGCACTGTAAATCAGCAAAATAAGCCCTCAATATTTTGTTGTTCCTCCTCGAGCTGCAATTACAGCCTTGCAACGATTTGGCATAGAGTTAATCAACTTCTGGATATACAGTTGCCCAATTTCGTGGTACCACACACTTACAATGCTCTCCTGCAGCTGAATCTTACTTGGCTTCTTCTGAGCAATTTTAGACGGCATTATGTACCAGCAATTTTCGATAGGGTTCAAATCTGCACTGTTGCCGGGCCAATCCAACACTGTAATGCCAGCATTTATGAGGTATGACTGCACCTTAAGGGAGAAAAACGAGGGAAAACATTGGTGTAAGTATGTTTTAAGCCTTGTGAGACAAGAAGACAAACTCGTCATTAAATCTAAATAGCATAAAACTTACCAATTTTTCTGTGTGGCAAGGTGCCGAGTCCTGTTGAAAAATGCAGTTTTGGACGTCTGTGAGGTGATCCCTAATAACGGGTTTCAGGCACTCCTCCAAGATAGCAGTGTAGGTTTCTGCATTCACCGTTCCGTTAATAAACTTAATTCGCCCCACCCCTTTTCTTGTTATGCATCCCCAGACCATCTGACCGGCGGGGAACTTTACAGTTGGTGTTATACAGTCAGGATGGTATGCCTCCGATTTTCGTCTTCTGACATATCGCTTCCCATCCGAGCCATGCAGGTTGAATTTCGATTCGTCAGAAAAGATAACGGTGTCTCATTGCTCTATTGTCCATGAAACATGCGTTTTAGTCCAAGCAAGTGGCTTCTTCCTCATTTGTTAGGTCATCAAAGGCTTCTTCTTGGGCTGATAGGCATGCAGACCACATTCCGAAAGCCGTCTTTGGATAGTTAGTGCACTTGTTTCAACACCAGAGGCCATCTCAAAGTCCAGTTTTAGATCAGGAGCACTAGCATGGCGATTACGAAGGCATAGCCGTTTCAAATATCGATCTTGGGAAGGCGTAGTCACTCTCTTACGACCTGATCCAGGTCTTCTCTTCAGATCACCGGTTTCACGCTTTAATTTCAGCACCCGGGATACTGTTGACTACGCCTTCCCAAGATCGATATTTGAAACGGCTATGCCTTCGTAATCGCCATGCTAGTGCTCGTTGAATGCTTACACCTCCGCAAAACAGGATACTAATGAGCGTATATATCCTTCCAACGCCGTATTTATAGAAACAGCTGATGCAATACCTTGTAATTACTGTCTGAAGAAATAGAAGCGTTATCTGACGCAATACCTTTGCTTTGCGACAAACAAAATGACTGTAATCAAACAATATCTTATACATTTTGCTACAAATGTTACTTTTTTTTTTAAGACGATGCAGTTTTTTTTTGTCCGCCACTGTAAATGCAAGCGATGCAAGTCTTTTTGAAGTAACATGGCCTATTCGGATTGTTAACCAATATTCCGACGTTTAAATCATTAGCAAGCTTCGACAGATAGATTCCCTTGGATACTCTGATCGTTATTATTATTTGTGAAAATAGAAATAGATAGGGATATAACACCGAGCTGGACTTACCCCCACTTGTTATGCTGGTCCACTCTGAAGATTTCATTTCAGTTTGTGACAGCTTTAGCCAGTCAAGGAGATATATCGTCTCATTGGAGTTCTTGTGTTTTTAGCTTATATGGAAAAGGAAAAAAGAGAAAAGAATTTCTTTTTTCTTTTTCCATATAAGCTGACTTGAAGTAATTTTAAATTGCATTTCCTGTCTGGTCAGTATCGACTAGAATATTGTTCTTAAAGCTAAGGTTGTTCTTAAAATTTAAATAAAATTAGAAGAAGAAACTTAAAAGTGTAGCCCCTACTGTTGGGGTGCGATGGGGTGGGTCGCTCCACGCGTAGGTAGTTCTGCGGTCAGAACAATGGACCAATGGGCGGCTACACCTTTAACTCTGTTCTTATAATTTTTAACAATATTCTTGTTTGTAAAGCTAAGAATAATTTCCTCCTGCGCTTCTTATATGAACTACAAATTGTCTGTAAGGTGGGGAGTGTGATGAACCAACTTTTTCTGTAGACACCGGTAAAGCAGGCAAAAGAATAAATCATAGCACTTGCCAACCCATTTGTGGGTGAATGTTCTGTTGCCTTGACAAAAATGAAACGTCTAGTTCTTTCCAATGGTAGCATTTTATTTAGAAGTTACCCGAAGATTTCATATTACGTACATATTTCGTTAGTTTTTTTTTTTTTTTTTTTTTCAAGTTTATTAAGTTTCAATTTTATTAGCTACCTTATTGCGTGAATTATTTCCTTTTGGATTTGTGTCTATTTTATTGGGTGTTATAAAATTGACTGATGAACAGGAAATAATCGTTCACACTGTTCGGACTAAAAAACCTATCTCTTATATCTACGTATAACGTTCTGTTTTATAAGTAAGACTTATTATAGGGACAACATTTCAGGTTAATATGGATAACGTTTCAGGTTGCAAGTATTTAAAAAAAACAATCATAATAAATAATGTTTACTGATTTGACATCTGTTCTCAACAGACACGAGTTGTAGGCGCACAACAGCAACGTAAGTCAAAGCATATTTTTGTGTATAGTTATCTGTATAGACATTGTACGTTTCTAAAATTTATCTAAGTTGCGTGTTGCGATTTGCTTGCGTACTACGCAGTTTAACATATCGCGTGAGCGGTTCGACAGTTATCTTATATTAATAGTTAAAGTTATATTAATAATATAACTTTATTCTAACACTGATTTTAACGGACTCCTTTTGCAAATCTAAATCTGCTGATAATAATAATTATTATTATTAATAATATTGTTAATTATTAATAGTAATAATTAACAATAAACTAAAACACTAAAATTAAATTAGAAAATCATGGTAAAGATATCAACAGAAAATTTGCAGAGCCTCTAGGATTCCTTTGCGGAATCGAGGGTTCTGCGGAGAAAAGCCACTGGTGTAAGCAGTGCTCAGTTTTGGATATTTCTTAATCTGTAATAAAATACGGATTAATATATGTCAAAACCCACATCACAGACTTTTCTGTTTTAATAATAACATACTAGGGTACTAGTTCTCATATATGTACATAACATGAATGCGCATACATTTAAACTAGCAGTTAGAAACAGTCTGTGGTAAGGTAAACGAAGTAATAAAACGTATTCCAATTAAAACATCAACAACCGAGCTAAAAATATTAAAGAAAATAAAAATATACAAAATGAAATATATTGAAAACGCTTTTAAAAGTAATAACAATGAACAATTAATTTTTATAAATACAACTAGAGCCTGCGATCTAAAATCTAGTTTAGGATTGATGCTTGCATTACCGTTAGCTCACCATTAATGATTCACAGATTATCTCTCAACAGTTTAAACGGATAGTGAGAGGAAATTCCAAAGGCACACTTAAATGAGCTGACCCAAGAGACAGTTCGCAGAACTAGGATAAATTGCTGTTTTTTTTTTTTTTGTTTTTTTTGTATGGTTTAAGGCGCATTGGAGACTTGAACCAGACGAACACACTGAATACAAGGTTGAGATCGATATTGCACATTAACCTCAACCTTAAGCCCTGGAAACAAAGATACAAGAAATAAAGCAAGCACCCTTGCAAAACTTAGCCAAAGACCCTACATAAACAGCCTAGCAGCAATAGGTCTCCCAGAGAACGCATACAAGGAAATCCAGAAAGTCGCAGTACTGAAACAAAAATATATAACAATTTTGAGTGCCACAGAAAAAAGTTAACATTATACCTGTAGGACAGTCAGAGAGGTCCTCGACCAACAGTAACACTAGACATAACAACACCCTGTGCACTTGGTACCAGTACCTGTCACGGAGTGGAACTCCCATCAGGAAGAAATAATATAACAACAATAATAATAATAATAGTAACCGGACACAACCAACCACCTCATCCATTTGGTAGCAATACCCGTCACGGGCGGGAAAAATCTCATAAAAAGGAGAAAAGTTATAATAATAATAAGCATTTTTATAAGAATATAACAAAAATATAACAATTTCACTCAAAATTGTTATATTTTTGTTTCAGTTTATTTTTGAAGCATATTTTAAAAGAGCTTAGGACATCGTCCTTTAACATTTAAAAATACGACCCATAAACTGTTGTTTTATATATTCTTAGTGTCATTACTTTTCATAGCATAATGTATTGTGTCATACATCATGGAAAAGTTGGGCATAGCAAACTGTATAATTTTTGTACAGAATTTATACACTCTAATAATTGTTTACAGAATTTATACACTCTAATAATTGTTTACAGAATTTATACACTCTAATAATTTTTGTACAGAATTTATACAGTATAATAATTTTTGTACAGAATTTATGTAGTATGGGACTGCATAAATTCTGTATAAAGAATTTATGCAGTCCCATACTTGCTAGTCTTTGCATGATAAATCATGGTGTATTAGTAATTAAGTTGTACTCTTTAACTATTGAAATTACTCTGTGGTAAAGTGACACTGTTTAATATATCATGGATCGTTTATGATGTACACATTGTAATCTTCCTATATGTGTAACTTATGTAATATGATACTCACGTGTTGAATTATTCACTGCTAATTCGTTGAGTTTATTGCTGTGTTCAGAGTGAACCGTATATAGCCTATAAACAGCGCTCAGTTTATCACTTCATGTGTATGATTCAGAATGTCTTAGACATCCCGAAGATGTTCCAGTTCATTCAGTCTTGTTTCTGTTGTCGCTTTTCCTGTTAAGCTCATATATTGTCTGACGTTAGTATCCGACTAACTTAATTTAAGGCGCAAGGACATCTGCTCGCTTTACCTTTACCACGTATGGGAGAATGAGCTAAGTCTCATTTTCACCCCCTTCCCACGGATAATTGTGAATTTTCATATTAAACCCTGCCATATACTCGCTCTGTCGGTTATCATTGTATGAATTCGTTATTAGCCACTACAGTATTTAAAGTTACTTTGTGAATAAGTTGAGGTTGGCCTTGTCTTCCAGCAATTTGGTACTTTATTATAAAATGACATTTACTAGCTATCTTCTTGTATACTCTTAAATCTCAAATAAAGGTTTCAAAAATATCGAAATAAATATAAGCAAAGAGAGATTTCTCTTTATAGCTTTGGCGCATGCTCACGTTTTCAATGTTGATAGGTCAGTGACATTACAAGAAAAGTTGTGACTCTGAATGGCATCCTAGTTTAAAAGCATGCATCGGATAACGTAAACAGATTTGATTTACGATTAACGTGCATTTTCACGGAGGAGTTCAAATTTGAATTTGTGTTGACACACAAGATTGATACATTTCAATGGTTGTTCGATATCAAGTACTATCTGTGATCTAGGTATTGACACAAAAGGGAGTTAGGCAACAATAGTTACATATTTAATTATCATGTTTCATCATTAAACATTTAAGTTCAACCACTATGTTCTTTCTCAAATGACTAGCTTCTCGTTTTGTGCCGTGTAATTAGAATGACTGAAATTCTGTCTTCGCTCTCCTTAATTATTATTCGTGAGGGATTTATTTAAAGAGCTTCAGGAGAAGAAATTCAGTAATTTCAGTTTGAACATAAGAAATTGGCTGTTTTTTTAGCATTCTATAAAAACTGATCCAGACTGTCTCTTTTCAGTGCTGAATGAACAAATTTCTACACTGCTACTCCGTTATCGATTAGAACGAATTCCTACCGGTTGTTCTTCCTAGAAATAAGGGAATGGAAAATTAATTTCAACCCATTTTTGAAAGATTTCATTTGTCTTTCATCCTTTTCATATGTTCTTGGGCTTTGCTAGGTCAGTGACAGTGAACATGAGCGTTGACCCGTCTTCTGAGGTGGTTAAATGCGCTCACTTCGGAAAAGGAAAGTTGGAATCTCTTTAATTTGATGTTAGATACCACTTTTTAGTTTTTAAAACTTTTGTGTGCTTTAAATATACCTTATCTTTCCTACTCATGCCAATTCGAAATCCGAAATCTCCAGACTGGCCTGTGGAGCTATAGTCAAAGTAAACAGTTGTCTAGCCACAAACTTAGCTACAGAGTGTAGGAAGCGAAAAAGCGATAAACTTAATGTAAAACACAAATTGTTGTGCATAATTTGAACTCTTATTGCTCTGCCCCTTCAAAAGAAAAATCCAGTGACTGAATTTTCTTGATGAACTGTTTTAAAATGTTGCATGCTAAATTCAGTTTGATTTTATTTGATCACTTGGCCGTTAAAAAAAAATCAGAAAATCTCGCATTCAGGAAGCACCTTCTTAAATTAATACTTATTAATACAATCTGAATACAACTGAAGAAAATCTCTCTAAAAGTCTTTCTTTTCTATAACTTACTGCTTTTTCTTTCGTCTTCTTCCAACTTTAACTAAAGAATTCATTATTTTTTTATAAAAAAAGTGTTTCAGCTGTTGCCTGTAGCGTCTTCTTGTAGTAGAGCTGCCTAACACAGAACAATCATTGCGTTAAGTTCTTAGGCACTGACTACATAGCGTTTGGCAGTGGGCCTAGAGCACAGTGTTCGTCGTCGGATACGAAACCCTTGCAGAGGGCTATGTTACAGAGACGATAGACGTCCGGACATAAAAATAGGCACTTTTTCTTACAGTGAACATGAGCGTTGACCTGTGTTCTAAATGCATTTCCTACGAACTGGTAGAGCGAATGAAGTATGCTTGTAGAGAGAAATATATTTCACCAGACAGTTGTGCTAATCCTTTAACACGCTGGAATATACGAATTCTCTAGCAGCGAGAATAACCTCTATGGCCTCGTTTCCAATAAAAATGGTTGCCGACTTTATTTTCACTTTACTTAGACATTAAAATTTAAACGAATGAGCTCTTACACCTGCAGTTAAATCCAAGGTTTACTTGCAAATGGTTTAAATCACTGAAATTACAATATGTGTAGTGGACTGTATTCAGCCTTATAGTTGTTGTTGTTGTTTTTAGGTGCATCAGCAACTTATACCATATTGCATCATTGTGAATTATGTCTATACAATTGCGTGTCCACGGGCTGATTTTCAGATTGTGCGGGCTGAAAAATCCAGAGTAAATCAGTGAGAAAGCTCTACTTCCTCTGCCTGTAATCGATTAACTACAGCCTTGATTGCAGAGAACTTTAGAAATTCCTCCAGTCTATGACGGGACTCCAACCCAGACCTCACTATACTGCTGTGTAGGGCTCAGCCTTATAGGCGGAAGACACTATTCTATTTAAAGTGACTATTTAAAATTTGTGTCTTTCTGTTCTTCTATCCTTCTATTCCCAGGAATACAGTCATTATTTGCCATCGCTTAGTGTCTTTCTTTCTAGTCATTTCTTAGTTGCTGCCCATCCATCTAAAGGCGGGAGAGCAGCAATTAAAACAGATGTGTGGTAGAAAATGAGATGTTAAAGCTTACTTTGCTGTTTTTCCCCTCAGAGCTTTATAAATCTCAATCAGATTCCGTCAGCCAGTTATTTAGCTGACGTATTCGAAATCTCTCCTCATATGAGCTCTCTCTCTCTCTCTCTCTCTCTCTCTCTCTCTCTCTCTCTCTCTGTCGCTACAGGCAATCGCTCGACAAATGAACTAAAGGACACCATAAAACAGGATTCTACTTTCCGCACGTATGCACTACATAGCGAACTTTACACTGGCCTGTATAGTAATCCCCAAATCTCCTTCTTCCTCTGCCATTTTAATTCAACCCTATCGAGATATATGTTACTTTTGAGCTGATATAGTCTACACGGTAGCACAGTGGTATCGTCACCGTCCTTCCCATACCGGGTGGAAAAGGCCGGGTTCGAATCTGGTCGGTGACGCGAGGAACGTTAATGAGCTTGTTCACTCTTTGGCTGAGTTAGTCGGTCTTAGGCGTAGATAGCAAGGTCAGTTTCCCCAGAAACTGAGGGTTTTTCGCCCAACAAAACAGGTAAATCGACCAGAGAACACACGCAATTTACAGGCATAACACATATACGGGCATGTATATGTGCTATGCCTGCAAATTAATGGCCACCCATAATTTATTATTAAAATAATAAGAAATTATGGGTGGCCTAAATATAATCGTTTTTTTTTTTTTTTTTTTTTTGGGCTGATATAATGCTGTAAAAGGTTTACTTTTTTGCAACATTAAAACGTAGTTTCCGTTTATTAGTCTATCTCTGAAGCATATAAAAGTCATTGTGAAAGACTGCTGCTTGGCAGTTTTTAACCATCCGCCGAATCTTTATACCATCTGCAAATTTTAATATCATATCACGTAGCCTTTAATGAATATCGTTTAAGAATATCAGAAACAGAAGCGGTTGGAACACCAATCCTTTAGTAATCCCACTTCTAAGCCTAGCCAATTTTGAAGAGCAACGATTAATTACAACTCTCTGCCTTCTGTAGGCATCGTGTAGGCATTCCGTTATTCATCTAAGGATCAGCCCAATATGTTCCAGCTTATTCACTGCCTAGTCATTATATTAGGCTTGTGAATTAATAGCATGTTGAAATAACGTTGGTATGAATCACTGCTCTAACACAAGTCCCAAGGAATCAGTAAAATGTCGAAAAGTGACACATTGAATATTGGACCATTCATGTAGCAAAACTGTCTTCATTTTATGAACTAACGTTGGCAGTCGATTTTTCTGAAAGATATGCTGTTTCAATTCATTCTACAGATACTAAATTGGATTGGGCTGGTTATGTCAGATGCTTTATATCTTCCTCGGATTCCTCAAATCACTCTTTTGCACATTTGGCTCGGTTAATGTTGTATTATTATCTTGAAATTATCCCTATCTATAGGGAATGTTCGACATTCCGGAATACCTGGTCCATAACGATACTCGGATATGCTCCGGCGTTCACGGTGCCCTCCGTCGAATCGGGCGGCAGAGGGAATGCCACGTAAATATAATCCACACCATTACGTCCTCCAACAACCTAAGCTGTCAGTACACAGCAGGATAGTTTCAGTGACTCGTCTGGTAACCTCTATATTTACACTTTTCCAGATATGCTGAAAAAGCATAAATCGGGAATCATCAGATCACGTGACGCATCCAATTCTTCGGCGTCCGTCCTTCGCGTTCCTTCCATCAACGTAACTATTTTCCCACTGGCCTCCGAGATCAGTGACTTTCGTGTTCTCCTACTCCAGTAATGCATTTGCTTTAGGGTTCTTCTCATGGTCTGGGTATTGATACGCGGATACATCGTTCGATATTTTAGCATTCAGCGGTTAATTGTTCCGCCGTTTAGTAACGATTACACTTGATCATCTGCTCTGTGGCACCTGGTGCGGATGATCAAGTATAATTATTAGGTTCCCTGGAGCACCTAACCATTCGTATAGATCATATCAGTCCTCATTGTCGCTGAACTGGTCTAGGCACTAGTCTGACCATACGGCTTTACAACGCTTTCCTACGTACGTCACGCATGTTACTTCCTTGATTTACATATTTTTGTTTAACTTCTTGCCTATAGTTAAAAGCCAACATGATCCTAATAAAATGGCCAACCTGTGTTTTATATATACTTTATATAGTTGTCTTTCGTACAGGACCAAGTCAAATGTTTTGCGAAAGTCCAAATAAGCAATGTCAATATTATTTACTTTATCTCTCTGACGAGTGATCAGAATAATAGTTAATAATGAGGGTTAAGATTTTCCCGTTACAAAATCGTGCTGAGTTCTCTAGAAAACGATTTCCATCTGGTTAACCTTGTATTGCATTCTCAATAATTACCTCTATGATTTCTCCTACCACTGAACTACAGATTGACCATTATGTAGTTACTCATTTCATTCTAGGAACCACCTTTATGGTTGAGCGATACATTTACGCTCATCCTGCCCATGAAATCACTCCTCGGTCAAATTAAGCCCTTTTTATTAACCTCAATGGTTAATAAAATGGGCTTAAATTGACCAAGGAGTCATTTCCTTGTCGTTAAAATAATCAGTTAAATACAATCTACCGGGTGGATTTTGCCTTCAGGCTCAAATGTGTTTTTAGTAAACAAATCCTTTGTAATGCCCGCTCTCACGAGCTTTCAGTGCTCAATTTCAGTAGCACAGTTTCTTCTTGTATGAAGCTACTTTCATTTCATTTCATTTAATCTAAAGATCGATGCAAAGTGCCCATTCCACTCAGCTGGATCATCAGTACTGGATCAGCTGGACCCTTACATCAGCTGGATCATCAATGCCATTTCCCATATGACAGAAAAAAAATTCTGAGGTAGTCTTGTTAAATGGGATAAATAATTTTATAAAAGTGTTTAGAAAGTTATAAAGGAGCAGTTCAAAGAAATAGGAAATGAACTCACCTCCACATGTGAGGACTGAATCCAGGACATCTGTCTCGACAACTGAGGCATGGCTGCCCTTCATCTACTTCCAGTACTAGAACTCCCTAAATACAGAATGCAAACTTTACTGATAGAAATTGGAATTATTTTATTAAGCATATATTATATTGTATAATAAATGTTTTATATATATTCTTTTTCTTCAATTTCCATGTTTCTGCCAGCGAGAACCAGATATATTCTGGATCTCGTTTATAGTACAACGATTTATTTGTTCCTTACGTCTGGCATCGTTAGATATACAGGATTGTTAAAATTAGGGAATCCCTATGTAGAGGGCTCTGGAGCGAGTTCTAAGGCTCGTACTGAAGAGAAATTTGGACAACAGGTACAATAAAGAATGCACTCGCTATTTATTGGGAAAAAAATTGTTACAAAATTTGTCACTATACGGCGCTGTGGCAATACAAATCACTCGAACAGCGCTACAATTGTTCAATCTGTTCTCCATTTTGGTCAACAACAGCATTTTCTAGAGCAGAACGTAACATGTCAACTGGAATAGCCAGCACATGACTTCTAATGCTGTCCTTCAGATCTGCCAGAGTTTGACATCCTTCCCGATACACCTGGTTCTTCAAAAAAACTCCACAACCAGAAGTCGCATGGGGTGAGGTCCGGTGATTGGGGTGGCCAAGATGTCTGGAAACAACGGCTGATGACTCGTTCATCTGTAAAGTGTTGCCTTAGCAATCTTTGGACACAGCGGTGGATGTGGGGTAGTGCACCATCTTGCATGAATATGGTATCCTGAAAGCACCCACGTTGTTGCAGCTCTGGTATTGCGAAGTTTGCCAACATTTCAAAATATTGCTGTCCAGTGACGGAACAGGTGCGGTGTCCAGTCGGTGTTATCTGTTCAAAAAATATGGCCCAATCATGAACGTGGCCATAAATCCACACAACACTGTCACTTTTGGAGAATGCAACGGGACCTCTTGGATAACTGGAGGGTTTTCTGTTGCCCAAATGCGACAGTTGTGCGTATTTACTTGTCCATTTAAGCAGAAGTGAGCTTCATCACTCCAAAGGATGTTCCATGGCCAAGTGACATCCACTGTCATTCGCGCCAGAAACTGAAATGCGTATGTGAAACGAATATCTGCATCACCATGCTTTAGCTGCTGTAGCATGTACATCTTGTAAGGATAGTACCGCAACACCTGACGTATTACTAGCCTTAAGGCCGCTACACACCTTCAGGTAAACCTGTCAGGTATGCTTGCGCAGGCACGCCTGTACAGGTCAGCGTGTGGATGCACTACGGGACGCCCGTAGTGCATCCACACGCTCCGGTAAACCTGTCACCATTCATTCAGTCGGCTGACCATGGCATCGACGGACGACGTTTTTGCAATAGTTGGCTTATTATTTGCAACGAAGTATTTTAAACGTAAAATAAAACGTAATATATGGTGCAAAGAATGGTTTAAAAAAATAGAAGTTTATTCACAAGTGAACTTGTTAAGTGAATTGCAGTAATTCTCAAAAAAATCCACCAGATTTATTAAAATTTAATAAAATAATATAGTAATGAATTTTGTTATTGCTGTTATTATAAATGATATTTATTGACACTCTGATATTAAAAGTTAAAATTTACTTCTAATCCAGGCAAATTTTTTATTAATCGGCGACAAAATTATTAGTGAATTTTTTTTTCATAGAATTGATGTAATTATTAATGATAGTTGAATAGGGAAATCCCCCAATCTGGCAGTGCGCCTGCCACGTCGCTACACACGCTCCGGTTTGCCTGCACAGGCCACTCCGGTTCAGGCAAATCGAATGATTTTTCATATTTCCTCCGGTCGCCTCTGCAGGTCAAAATAACTGTGCAGTTTTATCATCTACAAGCTCAGGTACACCTGTACAGGGGTGCCTGCGCAGGCATATCTGACAGGTTTACCTGAAGGTGTTTAGCGGCCATTACAGTGGAATACGGCATGTCCACTTCACGAGAAACAGCTGGCACATTGCGCTACCACATGGAGATTGACTTGATAAATCCAGGACAGCTATAGCTACATCTTCAACACGAGAGGAGTCCACTCATTTTCGACTTCTACCTGGTTGAACACCAAGATGTCCTGTCGCTTCAAATTTCGCAATCATTTTGCGGACAGCACAAACAGTCATAGGTCTACCTGTGCCTTATGCGCTTCTGACGCCGGAATTCTCTGATAGCCGCAGCTGCATTGTTGCTGTTCTGATAGTACAGCTTCACTAATAGCGCTTTTTCCTGCAACGTTGTTGGCTTTGCTGCTGCAGTGCAGGCAAACATCTACTGTACGATTTTGAAGAGACTGCTTTGCTTTTAAATAAATAAATAAATAAATAAGATCTTTATTGTACAGTACATCGGTACACGCAGGTACCACGACCATACAATACCCTTCACGGCACCATGCCAGGGGTTAACAAACGGCAGAGATAACCTCGCCGGAATTATAAAGATTAATTTTTAAAAAATTAATTAAAATTAAAAAATTAAAATATTAATTAAAATTAAAAGATTAATTAATAAAAAAAAAAAAAAAAAGTACTCATAGCAGATAACATTGACTTGAAAAAGTGTTTAAAGCTCCATTACAACTATAAGGTGTAACGTATTGCGGACGTCATCACCGATAAGGGGCTGGCTGACTGCTACGCGCCTGCCTAGTACAGTAGAGCTGAGTAGTGGCGCTGTGGAAATAACTTACGAATCTTCAAATAACTTATGTTATTTGCATAATCGTAACTAAGATAGTTACGCGCCATACAGTGACACAGCGCCATACAGTGACAAATTTTGTAACTAATTTTTTTCCCCAGTAAATGGCGAGCATATTCTTTATTGTACCTATTGTCCAAATTTCTCTTCAGTACGAGCCTTAGAATTCGCTCCAGAGCCCTCTACATAGGGATTCTTTAATTTTAACAACCCTGTATATGTAGTATGCAGCATTTACAAAATTATATGTCAAAAAAATATACTCTTAATATGTGTTCAGTTATTTTTATTATAGATAATGGTGCACTTTCAAATTCTCAAGCACTTTCGAGTTCTGGCAACTTCTGTAACAGAAGCGAGATAACTAGATCGGATAAATTGGCCAGTGTCTTTGAATACTTAAACCAGGTTTACTTCGTTGTTCAAATATACAGGGTGTCTCAAAAATATTGGTACAAACGTTTAGGGGAGGTAGGTAACATCTAAAGGAATGTGAATCGCATAGGAACCCATAACCGGAATCGTCACCGTAAGTCGGTACACGGCGCTGTTCATCAGTTCGCGAGAGGGAAAATTTCTAGTTTACCCATTCAAGCAGTAGTCGCCGCACGAAGAGCATGCATCGATATACGAACTGTGAGCTGGCAGACATGCACCTAGTGTATGGATTAGCGGAGGGCAATGGACGAGCTGCTCAACGAATTTATGGAGAACGCTTCCCAGACAGACATGTACCGGACCACCGTTTGTTTGCGCGTGTACATCAAAATTTGTGTGATTATGGGTAATTTCGAGGTAACAGGAGTAGTGCGGGCAGACCACGTTCGACGCAAACTCCCGCGATGGAAGAAAGTGTGTTGAATGCCGTCCAGAATAATCCTACTACCAGCACACGTGCCGTTGACTCTGCCTTAGGAGTGTCTCGTTGCAGTGTACAGCGTGTCTGGCACGACGATTCTTTACACCCCTTTCATCTCCAAAGGGTTCAGTTACTGCTCCCCCAAGATCATCCTGCACGTGTGGCTTTTGAGCAGTGGTTTCTCCAAGAAAGTTCTACCAGGGTTACTTGACAATGTTCCAGGAAATGTGAGACGCAACATTTCGTTTCAACATGACGGGGCCCCTGCCCATTATGGAAGGTGTGTTTGTGACCATCTGAAGAGGCGTTTTGGGCATCGATGGATTGGCCGTGGTGGAGCCTTTGCCTGGCCCCCCACGCTCACCTGATTTATCGAGCCTTGATTTCTTTCTGTGGGGGGCCCTCAAATCTATCGTGTATGAATCGCATCGCCTGTGGAGATGGAAATGGATCTCGTGGCGAGACTCGTCTGCGCTGCTGCTACTGTCAAAGAAACTCCAGGTGTGTTCGACCGGGTCCGCCAATCCATGCTGCGTCGGTGTCACGCATGCATCGCGTCTCATGGTAGAATCTTCGAGCATCTGTTGTAACATCATGAAATGAATCCACCTCGTACTCCATTGTTAATATTATGTCAAATAAATGTTTGCCACTAATTACTGTCTTGTGTCATTTCTGCTTCTTGTGCCTCTGCTACTACTTTCCCGTGACGTTTCCGGTTATTGGGTTCCTATGCGATTCACATTCCTTTAGATGTTAACCACCTCCCCTAAACGTTTGTACCAATATTTTTGAGACACCCTGTATTTTGACTGCATAGATAGAGCCCTATTACAGCGATTTCCGAAAAATACTAAATACGGCAAAGAACAGTGGTGTTGTATGGTTGCTATAGTTTTCTTGCATCCTGCTTATCCGATTTTACCCAATTACAGTTACACCCGATTTGCTATCTGCAAAAAGTGATAATAATGTAAAATCAAGCGTATAATGAGTAAGAACAGGAATTCACGCTTAGAAAACTAGGCGCAACCATAAAAGAAATGAAATTAGGAAAGGCACTTAGTGCAGGTTTAATATAAACAGGCACGGAACAGTTCCTAAAGTTTGAAAGGAATTGTAATAAAGATCATTTTGCCAGGTGAATAAAAACCTGTAAATTAATTTTAAATAAACGCATCGCATAACTACCTGTTTTAGGAAAGGTATACGAGATATTAATAGTATATCGGCTATCCTACTGTTATTACATTAATGAATTACAATCTGAAAATCATATGGCTTCAAAAAGGTAAATATACAGAAATTGTAATTGTGTCAAACCTGATAAACAGAACACAGACACGCATGTGCACGTCAGCCCGCTCGCCGGCACGCACACACACACACAAACACGTAGACGCACGCACAAATGCACACACGCACACAAAAACTTGTGCTGGAGTCATGTATTGACTTTAAAGGATCTTTTTATCATTTTCGTGCAGGTCTGAAACGACTTAGAACTCGTCTACAAATTATTAAAAGATTATTTTCCACATCGTTCTCTCATTTTGATTTCTGTAATGACTGTAAATCGCGTATATGCTGTGGTCGGTCTTCTGTTTTTCTGGATGAAAACCAGAGTTCCTGGTGGAGGTCCCCAGGCAGCCCTGTTTTTCGAGGAGGATGTCATGCAACTCTCATCCAAGACCGAAGAACTTTGCTACATCGTGAAAAAAAAGGGGGGGGAAAAAAACCGCCCATAAAAATTTCTTCCATCTTAATGTGGTTTTCCACGTAGCCTGGAAGGATGATGATGATCGTAACTAGTATACTACAAGCGAAGGATCAATATCCGTTAATAAACTCAGTAAGTTAATGGAATCTGTTGAACAGTTTATAAAATTCTAGTATCTTAATTTCGTGGGTTAGCATCAGTCCTCGCGGGTAAGTTAGTCGACTCCAAGCGAGGATAACACGGTTTCCCCTCCGAGAAACTCGGGTTTTTCGTCTAGAAAAACAGGCAAACGACTAGGGCGTACGTGCGATTTTTGAATACAAAAAACACATTAGGGATAACCCTAATGTGTTTTTTTTTTTTTTTTTGGTTAGGTTTGTAATTTTGATGCTGAGTTCGGTCTGGGTAAGAAGTTAACAGCCTGATAAGAATTAGCAAGAGAAAATAATTTGGGAAATTTTTTAAAAGGATCGTAATTCCGACTTCTGCAGCCAGCTGTTAGCATTAGAGGAGAAGGGTGTGATTGTTGCCATAGTGACCACTTCACAGTGATATGAATTTTTTGCGATGAATGCCATAAATCTTGTTTTTGAAAGGTTAATCTTTGTATTGTAAGATGTTTTACAAGCGATCAGTATGTAAATATATTTCCTTGAATATTTCGTCCTTTCCTTGTTTAATTCACCACTTCAGTGAATGTTTATATATACGGAAATGTCAGCATGTGCAGAGTGAAGAGCAGTAACGAAAGAAGTTAGCTAACTCGGTTACGTTGAGAGGAGAAAGTATTGTCAAGGGCGTCTTGTTATTTCTTTGTTTATCAGATAGGCTACGTGGTTGTGACACAGGCTTGCTGGTGGATAAATAATAGATGATAAATAAATAAATATATATATTACAGTTTTCTCGCCAGTTATCATTTTTAATATTTCATGAGATTGAATTAAATTTCTTCAGCCTAGGTAATACTGGCCATTTCATGCATCTACCAAATAGCGAGCATATTCCCTTTTGCCCTCACAACAGTCTGGATTTGTCGTAGTACTAAGTATGCTTATAACAGGGGTGCTGGTACGTGTTGAGTCGGTTGCTTCCCACATTTATTGCAACTTGGATGGTTACCTATTTGTACTTTGAGGAGCTCATTCAACCTAATTACTCAGGTGCTCAGTTGGATTGAGATCTGATGATTGGGAAGGCTGAAGTAAAAAAAAAAAAAAAAATGTCAATTGTCAGTCATCTTGCCTGTTTTGCTAAACGAAAAAGCACGAGTGTTCTCAAGAAAAAATCTTCCAATCTTCTACTGCCCTGTGTTGGTGTTCCTGAGCTCGCTGTTAGCGTACCTTCTTGTTTTTTGCGTACAGGAGTGGAACCCCGTTCGGTCGTCGGCTGCGATATCTTTTCCGTGATGAATTGTACGTTCTATAATGCCTGTTTGGTTACCACTGCTGAACCGAGTTACTTATCTTACTCTTACTGTAGCGCGTCTATTACCATGCCCAAGTTTTGTCAGCTTCCTTTGGCCTGTCGTATCAACAAGCTGTTTCCCACTACGGGATCGCCATTAACAGGATCGTATTTGGGCACTCGATAGAATGGTACGTAGATCCTTTCAGTCGTCATCGAATATTGTCAACTGATTCATGGGGGCCACAGGGGCTAATATTAGTACAAGGGCGATACATTATAGTTTACGGAAGAACTGCAGCACACAAAACATCACACAGCATGCGACGAACAGCAAAGACTTGCATGGGCCGCAACCTATCCTAGTTGGTATTTGGAATTATGGAAAGGTATTATAAAGTGACGATTCACGGTATATCGTTTTCTGATTTTTGCTTGGGCCTGGCTGATGACAGTTGTCGTTCCGACTGTGAATTTTGGCGGAAGTGCTGTCATCATCTGCAGTTGTTTCCCCTGGTTTGAACGTAGACCATTGGCCATGCTTCTTGGAATGATGAATGGGGGCCGCTTCAAATCTTAGAATGTAACTCACACCCTTCCAGCCAATGGCTGTCCCAGGGGTGTCTCCTCAACAGAGAAATAAATTGATAATAATAATACTATGCGGTACACTGATATTCTGAAAATTTCCGCACTTCCTACAATGTGGCCGCAATATGGAGAGAGTTCTCTGTTTCAGCATAATGCACCACGCCATACTGCACAGACTGCAGTGATGTGGCCTGAACATATGGGTGCGCAATTGTTTCATTGGCCTTCCTACAACACCAACCTTAACTCCACTGAACACTTTAAGATCTAGAACTCCGGATTTGGGTCAGGCCAACACGACTACAATCAATAGTTGAATTGATCGCCGTATTCAAAGAGGAGTGGACCAAAATACCACCTTTCTTTTAAGGAAAATTGAATAGAAGGCTAGTGACGAGGATAGCAGTGTGTAATTAAAGAAAAAATAGGAGCGTCACATTATTAAATATCGTATTAATAAAAGGTTCAATATCAATAAAAATTGACATGCTGTCCGGTTAAAATTATGGCAGTGTAATGTATATTTAAAATAACTAAATGCATCAAGGCATAATATGGTAAGAGTAAGAGTTTTATATCTATATAATATCGGTGTGGATACATCATAGATAACTCTTAAGTAAAAACTACGATGTAGTGTGGGAGGTATCATAGTTTTTTCGTAGTTTTTTCTTGAGAGTTATCTATGGTACATCCACCATGTTATTATGTGATATTATATAAATGTATAGTAATATACTGAATGTGGCATTTGTGACTTATTCAGTAATGGTACATGAAATGTGTCGTTACAGTTATGTTGAACCCAATTTTTAAAGATATCCAGCATTTTTAAAACAATATGGCAATAATTTTTTGTTCCAACATTGCCTGGGAAATTAACGTTGACCATTTAAAAGAGTTCCATGCTGCTTTATTACTTTGAGTTTAATGGCTTAAACGTCTGGTCCTGCATGTTTCATAATTTTTAATCCGATGGCAGCATCGTCTTTGATTTTCACTCATTCTCTGTAATTTATTCTTTGAATATCTGTCCCAGTCCTTATTTGTGACTGTTACAATAATCGATCAGAATAACCAATTCATGATTTTTTTCTGGCCCAATTTAATATTAGTTAAGGCCATTCTTTAACTTTGCAATGTCTGTATTTGCTCGGCTGTCCCACCCACACAAAAAGCATTAATATTCCGTGTAGAACCTAATTACCTCCAAAAAGTGCCATCACTTTCAGGGCACCGCAAATATTCCACCAGAATTTATCATAGTCACGACTGTTTAAAAGCAGCTACATATTTTCATAACATTCTTTCATATGAACAACATGTAAATTCTGGATCTCCGCAACTTAGCATTAGAACGCTTACGTCTTTTTACATAATTACACATGTATGAATCAGGTATCAGGTAAACAATATGAATCAGGATCATTAAGACACATACAGGACTTTATACAGCTTCAAATGGCTGTTTTAGAGAGTAATTAAAAAAATCAAAACTAACATACAACAGGCAATAAGAAAGCCGAAGATAGCCAACCCAATATGGTTGTATTTAGACTAGTCAGTGGACGACACAACAGTCTCCTAACAAATGGTTGAGTGACATTTAGCGAGATGCATGCTTGACAATCTTCAAGCCGAATCTTTGCGAGCGGTGATATTTTCGTATTTTTTTTTCTAAAAATTCAAAATTGTACTTTGCAAAAAGAAGTGTCTGCGCGGTAACACAGTGGTATCGTCACCGTCCCCTCACACCGGGTGGAAAAGGCCAGGATTCGAATCTCGTTGAGGATGCGAGGAACTTTAATGGGCTTTTTTCACTCCGTGGCTGAGTTAGTCAGTCAGTCTCAGGCGTAGATAACAAGGTTTTTTACCCTAGAAACGGGGTTTTTTTCGTCCAGCAAAACAGGCAAATCGACCAGAGAACACACGCAATTTACATACAAAATAAATATATGGGTAGATCATTTACGGGTGACACTAATATCATAATTTGTTTTTTTTTTTTTTTTTAATTTTCCAAAAAAAAATTAAAAATAAATTAATTAAATAAAACATAATGGTAACATTTTCATAATGTGCTTAAAAATTTTCAGATTGCTTTTTGGGTAATTTTTTCGTTGTCTGGGCTGAAAAATTCACTAAATACACCCCAACTTCAAAGTGAAAATTAACGATGTACAGTGTTATTATGCGGTACAGTCATACAGTGTTATTATGTGAAAATAAGTTACATTTTTATGGAACTTAAAAATGTAAGTTTAAAACCCACCATCCATCTTATTAAATAAAAAAAAGTGACAGGTCGCCTACTTCATTTCTACTGCACCTATTATCCAATTATATTATACTTTATTTTAAAATTTTATGCTTAAATTCTTACTCTTCGGGCGCTCCTTTTTCCAAATGAAGAATTCAGGGAAGTAAAAGTTGGCGATTGCTGGTATGGAAGGTGGATGACGTTGTGTAAATTCCTGTTTGGCGAAAAAGATGATTCGACATATGAGGAGGCTTTGTGATGATAACACGATGCACTGTTTGATATTAGGTCTTCGTTTCTGCTGTGTGACCGTCTTCCCGGATTTAATTTCCATTCTTGACAGCCCCAGTATGATCGTTCGTCCTTTGGATGGATGGACGACGGAACATGCGAAGCATACTTGCCAGACATAGATTTATGCGGTGAAACGCTACTCCATGATACTCCGAACCTCGTGATTACCTGTGGCTTCTATATCCACTTAATTACACGCGACTTATCTGCACTGCCAGTGGCGTCATAGAGGATGTTAAACGTCGGTCTAATTCAGGTAATGTTCACAGCTAAATTGATTGCTGTGTGGCGCCACTATACACTGTACCAAGGTTTGAAGAGAGAGAGATCGCATATTATTCAACTAAAGCTATAATAAAACTAGGATAAAAAGATTTAGAAAATCAAACGCTGTTTTACTATGTATGAGAATTTCTGCAAATTATGCAAATTTCTGAACAAAAATATGAAGTCGTGCTAATTGTTATCAGCATACAAACATAATGAGCCAAATTCAAACTACAAAATGAAAAACTTTTATATTTTTAATATGTAGATTTTTCTTTACCAGTCTCGAAAAATTTACGGTGTCTATGCGCGTGCACACCATTTTGAATATCAAATCTCAATTACAGTTCGTTGTGGAACATTCTAGGCACTATCTTGTTTTCTCAATTTCCTATAATTCATAAAAAATACCTAGAATGTCATATAGATTAAAATTTTCAAATTATAATATGTTTTATTGCAAATAGAATAGCACCTTTGTAGAATGCAAATATTCTTACAGAACATTTTATTATTATTATCAAAATTTCCCCCCTCCATTATGGGATTTTTTCCGCCCCGCGACGAGTAGTGCTACGAAATGCATGGGGCGGTTGGTTGTGTCCAGTTACTGTTATTATTACTGTTAGCATTACTAGAGGCATATAATGCAAGAAAACAAGCTTATACAGCATTAACCAAAAAAAAAAAAAAAAACCTTCCCATTTCACCCATCCATTCGATCCAAAAGTTTGTTCAGTTCTCCGTTGAATTTATTTAAGCTATCAACTTTCACAACGACAGATGGAAGTTTGTTCCAACAATCAACCACCCGCTGGCTAAAGGCAAATTTCCGCACATCTATTCTACAACTGACTTTCCTCAATTTGAATTTGTTCCCCCTCAGGTTCGTAATCTGAGCAAGAGTAAGAATCCCATAAGCAGTGTGCCTGCTCAAACCATTCAAGGCCTTATACACTTCAATCAGATCACCTCGCAGGTGCCTAGTCTCCAGACGCTGCAGTTTACAGAAATTAAGCCTTTCTTGGTAAGAGCAACCCTTTGTTCCCCCTCACCAATCGTGTTGTCCATCTCTGTACTCGTTCTAGTAGCTCAAAATCTTTCCTAAAATGAGGCCTCCAGACCTCTAAACAGTACTCACGGTGTGGCCTGGCCATTTCCATGTACAAGGGGATGATCACCTTCCTGTTAGCAACATTCCTAAATATCATTGACAAGGCCTTATGAGCTACTCTTGTCTGCACTGCTCAGAAAACTTCATATCTGACTGCATAATTACTCCCAGGTCTTTTTCATTCTCCACTACCCTGAGGGTAGTACCGTACAGTTAGTACGTTATTCTGGAGTTAACTGCTGTCATATGCAGTACAGTACTTTGCATTTGTCAATGTTAAACTTCAGTTATAAGCTCAGCTCATCTCTCTCTCACATGATTAACCCCAGCAGCCTTATGGAAGCTACAGCGTCTACCGCTTTCCCTTTTTCTTTCTACGAAGAGAATAGTATTGTGTTTTTCGCGTATTCTTACAAAGCAGTTCTGATCACAATATCTTGTTTTCTCAAGAGAAGAGTACTTTCCCTTGTTCTTCTTTAGAAAAAGAACTCTCCAATGTCTAATGCGCTTAACTTTTATGTTGTTCTGAATGATGTTTTTATTTACATAACCACCAGTTTGCTTTTAAAAAGATTTCAATGAATTATTGTTTTAATAGTTTCTGATTATATGTGGAGTTCTGCTGTGCGTGGTTTAAAAGTTTGGAGCAGTGATCTGTTCTTTGAGCATCATTGTATCTTCTTAATGGAACTTTAGACAAATTTTCTGATAATTATTAATGGCCGAAGCAATTTGAAAATGTTGGGTGGAGTGCCGTGCTCTGAGCAGCGCTGTTGCAACTTTTCTTCATCATGCGACTCTGTGTTAACTTGTACCAATGGGAGCGACATAATTGTTAGTATTACAATAATTATTTTGTTATGTATCATTTGAAGAATAATCTGTACTGATTTCGTTTATACGTATATTGTCGCTCCTTTCGCACATATCATTTGTCATATTATCGCTCAAACTCTCTAATGGAGTCTGTGAAAACATTTAGATCTTTCTCTGGTTTTCTTCTCCCTCTTCTGTTAGATTCACATCTCACTACATCTGCTGTAAGTTTTGTTACTCCTGTGGCTAGAAAAGTATATAAAGGTACGTTTTCTGAAGTAGTGCTACTCAGCATCTATGAAGACACGCTACGCGACGTTCATAAGAGTCGTGTAATTGGACTTAGAGCTGTTATCATAATGAGGAGCAGACTGCAGAAGATTGCCTGATTTTAATGCCTTTGTGTATGTATGTGTAATACAGTGTGCAGTCACTCGTAACGCTGGTACACAGCATTGACCTGACCGGTATTCTCAGGTCGTATGATATAGTTAAATGTAATGTGTGAGAAGTTCGTCCCAGCATAACACAATGACTTGATTTGATCACCTTGCCAACTGTTAACGTACGAATTCTGAAGCGAATGTCCATACTTTAGAACATTATTAAATCAATAGGTGGCAAACCACTGTCGTTGTTAAGGAGCTCTTACGCCGATCTACTTTTTAATAGAGCTTCGACCGAATGTAGCTGCTTGCTTTATAATATTTATTTTGGTAAATAAGTCAAATAATGTCTGATATTTTCGCTCTTTTGTTATTTATTTATTTACACCAACACATACTTTTTATGTAGTGATGTAAATATAAAATAAACACTTAAATTATATATAACACTGAAATGAGTGATTAAACATGACATATACATCGTACGCATGTAAATTAAGAATATAGAACATGAAAAATACTGATTAGCAATATTTGATGTAGAGATTAAGTACAGTGCTAATATCAAGGCATATATTAAGGTAAAGGTATACACTGCCATTACCATTAATATCCTAGCCTTTCCAAGAGGCAGTGATATGACTGTGAATGCAAGATTCCACGATCGACAGGGTTAATTGATTTCCAGCGCTGAATGATAATAGGGTGCCACATACTCGTTCTGTGCATGACATTTCAACAAGACTGCAGATGCATGTCAGCACCAGTGCAGAGCACTCATGATGAGGTATATTGAGGGTCTAGCGGCTCCTGGGATTTCTCCCATCTCGAGGAATGTTCTATGTATCGGTGACAGTACCTTGTCAAAGCCAGATTTTTAGACGTGTGTGGGTCATGAGTAGTGTTATATGTTGGGCCCATTGTTTATCCGGCTTATTGGCTGCCAGGCCCCTAATAGGACCCGACGTTACCCATACCTCGCCATGTGGAGGCTAGCCGGGTGTTACCAGTGAGTCAATTGTACTCTGGCTGGTCCTGCCACTTACTTTACTGGGATTTTAGTGGCTAGGACCTAAAATAAAATTGGAACGACCGCGGTTGATTTTAGTTCACTTACATTAAAGCGCTAATATGGGGTTTGACGCTGAAGGCCTGTTTCTGAAGTGCCTAAAAGGTTGGGCGACATTTTTTGGGGGTGTTTTAAATTTGGACGTGTAGGGCTAACACTATGCAAGAGAAAGTGATGGGAGGGGACAGTGAAGGCTGGGGGGGTGAAATAGGAAGAAGAGGGTTGATAGGGTAGGTGACCCCCAATTATTCAGTGAGGCATGCCCATGCCCTACCAGAGGGAAGGAATGGTGTGGCAGGAAAGAGAGGAGACAGCAAGCCGTTACCTTCCCCCCTGCCGGGTGTGGGAGTAAAAGGATTGCACTACACAAGACAATGCAGTGCAGAGCCTTGAGCCAATATGGCTCCGTCAAAGCAGCAACTTGGAGTTTCTATATCTTCGTCGGTCTTCTCTGTCATCGGTAGCCTTTAGTATCCAGATTTGTCCTCCTCATCTACGAACACTGGTCAGGTCCGTTGTTAGTCTGTTATCAATGGCTGTGGTTTTCTTCATCATGGGAAGATCTGCATCTCCATGGGGTTATTCTTGCGTTCGCCGGTTTTAGAGAGCACTCATGATAGCACTTATGATATGGATTTCCACGGTCGTTTAGCCGTCCACACGACACTAATCAGCCCGATTAATTCAAGACGTATTTGACTTGGGTGTAAGACCCGCCGTTCTAGGGCCGAAGACCAATGAAAACTGTGTTTTTTGAGTAACGAGTCACTGTACATGGTCTGACGGTCGTGCCTAGGTATGGCGGATGCTCGGAGAAAGTTACCTGCCGGAGTGCATCATCCCTACAATGAAGTTTGGCGGATGCAGCCATGGTCTGGGACTGTTTTTCATAGGTTAGTCTTGGACCATTAATTGTTTTGGAAAAACCCATGAATGCTGATTTCTTTCTAGACGTCCTGCGTTACCTACGTTGTGGCAGCACGGCCGGAAGGTCCATACCTGTACCAATGCTGCTCTCGTTGTGACGGACTCGTTTTAGGGCACGAGAGTCGAAAATTTGAACTGGCCAGCCCAGATCCCTGACCGTAATCCTATAGAGAACCTCTGGTATGAATTGGATCCTCGGGTGCGTGTGACGAGACACTCCCCAAAATGCAGAGTTGAACTGGTCGCCACGCTGTGAAGGCCGAATGGCGAAAAATGTCTACCCAAATTTTCCGCTGAATTAGTTTATACAAATTTGTATAAAGGCTAAAAATTTCAGCATACGTTATTAATTTTCCTGTAAATAAAGGGGTATTTGTAGATATGCTGATGTCCGGATATTAATGGTAGGGTAGTCAATGTCACAGAGTGTAGCCGAGTGGTCAAGTGCCAGAGCGGAGTAGTGCTTACGTTAGAGTTTACTGTTATTCTAGCTCACGTGACTGCTAAATATGTGATGTCTTTGTAGTCTTTCTCTCTATCTTGTAAACTCCTCTGATCCTATTTTCCGTCCTCGCAAGTAGCACAGTGGCCATTACCCCTGCTGAAAAAAGCACGGGCTCGAATCCCGACAATTGAAAGTTGAAAAATATGTAATTAATGATATTGAAATTTTCGAAAGATTATTTAATGAAAAAAACTTTCGAGCCTACAGGCTAGTAAGGCTCCTGGAGTTGATAGAATATACCCTATAATCTTAAGGGAAGCGGAAAGTGAGTGCATTGAACAATTGAGGCTAATTATGCGAGCATCACTAGACTCTGGTGAGATTCCCTTGGATTGGAAAAGTGCTAATGTATTTCCCATACATAAGGGTGGTTCTAAGAGTGAAGTGGGAAATTATCGGCCTGCCAGTCTGAATTCAGTGGTAGGGAAAATCATGGAGGCAATGATCAAGGGTGGAATTCAGGATCATTTGGATAGAATTGAAATTCTCAAGGATACTCAGCGTGGTTTTGTAAAGGGAAAAGCATGTTTAACAAATCTGGTTCGCTATTTTGAAAGGGTCACTCATGAGCTGGATTTAGGGAATAATTTCGACATTGTTTATTTGGATTTCAGCAAAGCTTTTGACTCAGTCCCACATGAGCGGTTGCTTTATAAGCTGGAACAGGTTGGAATCACTAGGAAAATCCTTAGATGGATAGCAGGATGGCTTCAGGGCTGTGATAAATGGCTATTCCTCAGATTGGGTTTATGTAAGAAGTGGGGTTCCCCAAGGATCAATATTAGGACCACTGTTGTTTTTAATTTTCATAAACGACATTGATGAAGAGATAGATGGCGTGATGTCTAAATTTGCAGTTGATGTTAAAATTGGAAAAGTAGTTAATGATCACTATCAAGCTGAGCCTCTTCAGAGAGACATAGATAGACTTCAGGAATGGTCAGAAAAATGGCAGCTATGCTTTAATCCAACAAAGTGTAAGGTATTACACCTGGGAAACAGTAATCCCAAAATAACTTATTCACTTGGTGGAGTTCACTTAAACCCAGTACTGGAGGAAAGGGACTTGGGTGTTACGATACGGTCAGACATGAAATTCTCTGAGCATTGTAAACAGGTTGCAAGGAGGGTCCATGGTGTCCTATCGATGATCTATCGAACTTTTGCAAGTAGAGATAGGGACGTGATAATCCTATTATATAAGGCTTTTGTTAGACCACACTTGGAATACTGTGTACAAGTATGGAGACCGAACCTAAAGAAAGACATCGAGCTTCTTGAAAGGGTGCAAAGACGGGTAACTCGCCTGGTGAGATCGGCAAAAGGGCGAACTTATGAAGAAAGACTTCTAATATGTGGGTTGCAGAGTTTGGAAACTAGACACCTTCGAGGAGATTTGATTGAGGTGTTTAAGGCTCTGAGAGGCATCACTAAAATGAATGAGGACGAAATTTTCAAGATTATAAATGATGCTAGAACTAGGGGACAAAAATTCACGTTACAGGGGGAGATGTTTAGATTGGGCTGCAGGAAGTTTTATTTAAGCCAGCGAGTTATAAATTACTGGAATAAGTTGCCTACATGGGTGGTAGAAGCTGACATTTTGGGGAAATTCAAAGGTCATCTGGATAGTACCTTTGGGTGAGGGAAACGCATAGGATAATAGGTTTAATTTTCTTTTCTGTTATTAATTATTAGTTTTTTTATCATTGTTTTATTCGTTTTTTTTTTTTTTTTTTGGCTGGCGCAGCATAAGCCATAGGCTTTCTTGCACCATGCGGCCATTACTAATACTAATACTAATTACGCGAGGAACGGTTATAAGCTGTTTTCACATTGTTGATTTATCTCAGGCGAGGATAGAAAGGGTTTTCTCCTGGAAGACCGACTGAACTGACCAGACTCAGATTGCGGTCATGGCACACGTGGGTGGATTAGGTTGTTCTTGGGGTAATCATAATTTGACATTTTTTTTTGTTCCTAATATAAAGTACTCGTATAACTCGTCTTTAACTTGGGAGTGCAAAGATAGCTGGAAATTTGTTACTTATTAGCATTAGCATTAGTAGAGACATATGATGCAAGAAAGCAAGCTTATATAGCATCAGCCAAAACAAAAATTTCCTGTTTCACCCATCCATTCACTCCGAAAAGTTTGTCTAGTTCAGCCTTGAATGTATTTAAGCTGTCAACCTCCACAACGACAGATGGAAATTTGTTGCAACAATCAACTACCCGCTGGCTAAAGGCAAATTTCTGTCTTTCCTCAATTTGAACTGTCTTTCAACTGTCTTTCTTCAATTTGAATTTATGCCCCCTCAGGTTCGTAATCTGAGCAAGAGGAAGAATCCTATCAGCATTGAGCCTGCTCAATCCATTCAAGGCCTTATGCAGATTGCCTCGCAGGTGCCTAGTCTCCAGAAGCTGCAATTTGCAGAACTTAAGGCTTTCTTCATAAGAGCACCACTTTGTTCCCTTCGCCAGTCTTGTTGCCCTTCTCTGTTCAACTGATGTAGAGTTCTGGCAACTCTACATCCTTCCTAAAATGAGACTTTCAGACCTGTACGCAGTACTCAAGGTGTGGCCTAACCATTTCCTTATACAATGGGTTAATCACCTCCTTATCCCTGCTCGTAAAATTCTTGTATATCATTGACAATATCCCATGACCTACTCTGGCAGCTTGTCTGCACTGCTCAGAAAACTTCATATCTGCCTGCACATTTACCCCCAGATCCTTTTCATTCTCTACCACTGTCAGTGTAGTACCACAGAGTTGATACGTTACTGTGGGGTTACTGCTTCCCATATGTAGTACTTTGACATTGACATGTGTCAATGTTAAACTTCATTTGCCACCTCTCAGCCCATCGGCTCAACTTTTCTAGATCCTGTTGCAGCAGCGTACTGTCATTAGTGTCATTAACAACACTGCTAACCTTCGTATCGTCTGCAAACTTGGACATTAAGCTTGATATACCTCCATTAATATCACTGATAAATATACAAAACAACAATGGGCCCAACAGCGAACCCTGAGGGACACCACTAATAACATTAGTCCACGTAGAGGAGTATCCAGTGATTACCACCTTCTGTCTTCCCCCACTCAACTATCCTTTTATCTATTGTAGCAACTTACCCTTAATGTCATACTGCTCCAATTTGTAGAGTAATCTTCCACGTGCAACAGTATCAAAAGCTTTCCTGAAATCCAAGTAAATGATATCAAAATTAAGGTTTTTTGCATCCAGTTCCTTTGTGACCACATTGTAGTATTCAATCAAATTGTTCAGACAAGACTTCCCCTTGACAAACCCATGCTGTGTCTGAATTATTACTGTTGTCTTATCTAGTTGATCCTGCGATGCTTCTTTAACCCGTGATTCCATTATTTTCCCTGGAACAGAAGTCAAACTAACAGGTCTGTAATTACTCGTGTCACCATTTGATCCCCATTTGTGAATTGGAGATACATTTGCACATCTCCAGTACGTGGGGACTTCCCTTGAGTCCAAGAATGGTCTATAATTATGGCTAAATGTTTGCTTACTTCCTTTGCTGCATCCTTTCATGTACCTGGATAGATCCCATCTACCCCATTTGCCTTTCTTATGTTTAACTTCAACAATTTTTCCTCCACTTTGCTCTCAGTTATTACAAAATCATTTAACTCCCTCTTAGAGTGTGATAAATATCTGGCCCTCTCCTCCTCCTTGAATAACTCATCATGTGTGAATGTAGATGCAAAATACTCATTTAGTTCGGCAGCTATCTGAGAATGATCATTGATATCAAGTGGACCAATCCGATTCATCCCCTTCCTTTTAGAGTTTATGTAAGTAAAGAAGTCTGAATCCTTTGCCAAAGGTTTCTCGTAATCTGCCTTCGCCTGCCTAACCTCCTTTGCGACTTGGTTACAGACTAGCTTGTATCTACCATAGCCGGCTTCTGTGTCGCCTGACAATTTATGTGCATCCCATGCATTTTTCTTGTCTGCCACAAGTCTCATTAGTTCATCTGAATCCATTTGGGCCTAAACCTAGAGCAGTATTTCTTAGTTGGAACAAAAAGCCTAGTAGCTTCCAAAATTACTTCAGTGAATGCTTCCCATTTAGAATTTGCTGTTTGTAACATCATCAGTTGGTCCCACTGTGTAGAACCAAAAAAATATCTGAGGCCGCTGTAGTCGCCTTTACGCAAGCAAAAACCCTTCCCTTTACCCCTGATGGTAGTTACATTTTTAAGTAAATCCGACATCAGTGCACTGCGATCACTGCCACCTAGTGGTTCCTTTATCTGTAAATTCTTAATGCATGAGTAATCACTACTGATAATCAGATCAAGAGTGTTACTCCCTCTTTTTGCCTCTCTGACATGCTGTTGTAGAAAACAATAATTCATCCAATCCAATAGAAACCAGAAAGGATAAATAAGAAAAGAGAGGGCACAAATCAGGTGATTTTAAATATAAATACTACGAAACTCTAATTCATTAGAGACTCATTATCACCTCAATGAAAGAGATAATGAGTTAATCTTGAACATAATGAACATTTATTATTACTATTATTAGATTATGCTCAATATTCTTTCTGAAACAAAGGAAATTAATGAAATCGCCGAGATAACGGCGAGGAGTTTCATGCGGTGCCCAAATAAAGTCTCCCATCGTTAATACCAAAATTAATTACATTCAGGGTTTTTAAGGATAATCAACTCTGACTTAAGTATATTTTTTAATAAAAAATACAAATGTTTAAGCGTCTTTAAAGAAATTGAAAACATGTCTGGAGAATAAACGAACGAATGGACGACTGTGAAACGTTGTCCGTCGTTTTTTAATTTATTTTTGAATTAATACTTTCGGCAACTGTACCCACGCACCCATACATACAAAAATGTAATGATGAGCAGCCAAGGTTAGTTAGTTTAAGGTTTTTGGAACGTACACTATTTTGGTCATAGTGCGCTAGTTCATATGGTATAATAATTTGTGTGGCATAATAGTTCGAGTGGTTTTTATTGAGCATTGTGCTGTAAAAATTGTGGAGGCTGTCTGCACGTTGAGTGAGTTAAAAAATCCGGAAATAACACACTGTAAAAATCCAACTTATCCGTGAGATCCGCTAACTACAGCTCCCACTGAAGAGGTCTTTAAGAAATCTAGTCACAAATTTGAACCAGACCCCTCGAAATTAGTAGTAGGTCACAAAACCACTATACCATCACGGAGGACGCAATATACATTCCGGCGTTCATATTAAAGAGGTATATCGAAAGCGGCACTATGATTATTTATAATAAACACCCTTTATACAGTGATCGTTCATAATGAACAGTGGTGGCGTATTATAAACGATAGTTAATGTGTTTATTAATAAACCCCAATGGAGTTAAAACCGAGGCGTCAATATATTCTGACTTTCAACGCGCCTATTCTGTGCCTGCTTTTGCGAAATGAAAAACCTGCGTAACTGACAGAATATATGAACAATGTAACCCTCTACCAAGAGAGACTTAATTTTCCCATGAGGTAAAAAGCCCATAAAGGTTCCTTTTGTGCAGACATGTTTCGAAAATGACGTTTTCCAAAAGATGTCAGAACAACGGTCGTAGCTACTGTACTAGCCAAAAGGGGTAGCAGATATGTCAGGTCTATAGATGTTACTTGCATCTTTCATTATACTCTACTTTATATGTTTAACAATTATTTATTTTCAAAAGTTGTCAAATTATGTATAACATCTTTAATAGTTTGATTCGCTTCACCCTAATTCATAGTTCACATTACCTCGAATGCTGAAAATGCACACCTTGTCGTATAACTCAAACACAAGAGCTGTTATAACTGTACTCATACAAGCAAAATATGAATAAGGATTCTGACTTTTCATAATAAGTTTCGAAATTAATTCGCAACTATCGCTCAGAATTTATTTTTAATGATACTAAATGTTAAAATAAATCATACTTAGCTCTAAATAAACATTTGAACATCCAGATCATTCCTCGATTTTTTTTGTATCAATTACTGGTCGTAAATACGTTTACTTCTACACAGAGAATATGACAGAGGGTGGGGTTCTATTCCAACTAGTGGAGTAGAACTCTAGAAATTCTCGAAAACCCTTTGAGATCACGTCATCAGAAAAATTGAAACCGTGTTTTGTTACGGCTTTAGTATGGTACAAATTCAGTTATGCATTTTCAGTCTTCTTACACACTTCGAGGAAAAGGCCTGTGCTCCAGTTGGAAGGAACTTTTATGGACTTTTTATGCCGTCTCCGAGTTGAATGATCTCTAGTGAGGGATGTTGGTTTCCCCCTCCGCCAAACGCGAGTTTTTCATCCAAATTCAGAGTATAAAAAATGTTTATACTACGGGACAACTACATGATCAGAGGAGGAGTTCACAAGATAGGAAGAATACAAGACACAGCACCGTATTCAGCAGTCATGGACTCAGCAGTCACCCGTGACTGCTGAATACGTATAAGTACACGTACCTTGAGTGACCCACTCAAGGTACGTGTACTTATGCACCCTTATACCGGATCACTCGGCTACCGATCTGAGCAATGCTTCGCACGATAAAATGGCAAAGAGGCCATATCACAGGATTCAGAAATGTTTACTTAAGGCGGTGATTTTTCAGAAAATATATACTAACGTCTTATGACTTTAGTTTCCTTGCATAAATCAAAATTACGAAAAACTTTTTCATTTTATTTAAAACTTTTTTATTTTATTTTAATTAAAATGTAAGCCTTTTAAATTTAAATTGGAAATTTCATAATTTTATAATGTAAGTTTCTTTTTAGTCAGCTGATTATTTGCAGTGATTTTTAGATGAAATTAAGGTAAACGTCCCTATTAATGCAGAGAATTCACTCTTGTTTTGAGTGATCCTGCTTTAGCTGTTTCGTGTAAACTACAAAGGATAAGGTTCGAGCCCGTCACCACCAAATACGGAGGATGCGGAAAGGTCAGGGAATGACCACCGCATATCCCCGGAGCAATATGGCCTTAGTTGCTAATTCTCCTAAAAACCAAATAACAATAACAACAACAAAGGACAATTTCACTGAGAAACAAATGTATGCTGCAGTGAAGCAACATCTACAGGGATGCGTTGCATCCTGAGGTGGTTCAAAACGCCAGCATTTTATAGCAGTCTACATTAACCATGAATTTCGCTGATGTACTAAAATTACGGTATATTAGAGCATACTCTGAGGCATACACGTATTATCTGTAACCCTTTATAAACCGAAATGAATTTTTATACATAAATCAAGTAAATGATGGAAGTGCAAATGAGAAAATACAGTACACGTTTAAAAATGAAATGAGCACCATATTCGCTCATTTGCATTTCAAAAATTCAAACATAATTTATTCTGATATACAATTATGGCTAATTTTAAATCAGTCTGACCGTGTCGCCCATATAGATTGCATCCGGATACCGAGAACGTATACTGAGTTGGCTTTGCGTTAGAAACATCCCCTTGAAGGAATGGAGTCGTCCGTGACGCTGATATAGGCCCAAAGTCGGGAATGCATGGTATAAGACTGTAGTTAGCAGAGATCAGTTTTTGAGTGTCTGCGAAGAAGAATGGGTTGGCGTGATCTTTCCGACTTCGAGCGTGGAATGATTATGCGGGCAAGACATGCAGCTGCAACGAACAATAATATTCTCCTTCGCAGAATGTACAGAAAAATTAAAACCACAACTCGCAGCCATTATTGCCCGCAATCCGGGTTTAGTCATCACTAGAATTGATTCCCTTTGCTGCCCACATCTGGGTGGGGGCAACTGTTGAGGGCACCTTTGGCCGCATCACATTTCTCATGGCGTATTTCCCATTTGTCACCGATACACAGCCACACATTGCTCGTCTTGAGCGAGCCCTTGACCTCCTTGGAAATGCAGATGTTATCATAGCTGCTGACTCAAATGCTCGATCAACCCAATGGCATAATGCCACCACCGATGTCAGAGGAGACCTACTAGAGGAATTCATCCCCGCTCGTGGACTTGTAATAGTCAACTTACCGTAACTACGGACAGCTTGGAAAATCTGCATATTACACTATTAACTCCCTCTCTTTTCAACGGACTAAGGCACTGGCAAGTACACGACGCTGCCACCACTAGTGACCATCGACTAATAACATACAGCATTGAAAACAGTACATATACTCGTTTGATGTATGGTCACGATACCATCAGATTCTCCACTAGACCTGCCAAATTGGATGCCTTTGAGAACATTATTCGAGATGCTCTTCACGAACATTCAGCTGAGCGGTTTCAAACCATAAATAGCCACCTGAAAACCAATTTCCTGCAAGACTTGCTCGATAAAGCATCACGTGCCTCGATGAAAAAATGTACCCGACCCCCAAAATCAGTTCCCTGGTGGTCAGAAGAATTAACAGATCTCCGCTCTTCTCTCCAGCGTGCAAGGAAAGAGTTACAAAGAAAACGAAGAACACACCCACCTCAAACAGTAACAGTAGCACAGTACAAGGAAAGATACAATGCAATCCGGAGAGAATACACGAACAAAATTTATCATACCAAACAAAGTTCCTGGGGTTCCCTGGTGGAGACGAAAGGCACTAAAAACCTTTGGAGTTTGGTTCACAAGCTCATAAGGAACAAAGTAGGGGTCCGCAGATATCAAATTCTATTGGTTTTGAGGCCTCCTCGGTGACTCTGTTCTGGGAAGAGACAATGAAAAATATTCTATATGGAATAATCTACCTAGACAATCCTGATTTTAACACCGAAGTACACAGAAATGTCATCACTGAGAATCAAGGCTACTTGCCTTCGGCCACAGAAGAAATCTTCGCTGACAATGAGGCATTAGCCATAAATAAAATCAAAAATGGAAAAGCTCCCGGACTGGATCTCATCAAAGGGGAGTCCGTCAAACACCTTTGGTCTACTGCACCCGATGTTCTAGTTCAACTATTCAACACTTGTCTTAATGAAGGCTCCTTTCCTTGGAAACATGCCAACTTCAGGCTTTTACCCAAAGATCCAAATTGTCCCAAAGCGTACCCAAAGACGGCAGCCAAAGCATACCGTCCAATTGCTCTATTACCAATATTAGGAAAAGTATTTAAGAGGTTACTTCTCACCCGTCTTCATTCTGTCTATGAAACCAAAGGACTCGCCTCCTCACCCAAGTTTGACTTCAAGCAGGGGTGCTCAACGATTGATGCATTACTGAAAACCACTCAACTAGCAGATAATTCTGACGCCTGTTACGCACTGCGCTTTTTATAGATTTTAAGGGAGCTTTTGACAGGGATCCCTGGCCACCGTCTGGTGGTCAGGGATCCTGCGGCGAGCCAGAATATCTGGCTGCTCCTTCAACACCTTCAAATGTCTTACAGATTACTTCTCTAACATAAAAGTTACCATGAAAACAAAATTTCACCAGAGGCTGCCCGCAGGGCTCTGTTCTGGGGCCAGCTGTTTGAAATATGATTCTGGATGATTGGCTCCTGTAGGACTTCTCCCAAACTACACAGCTCTCATATGCAGATGATCTGGTTATCGTTGTTGAGGGCCCTACTCGTGCAGCTACTGAGACCAGAGCCAACGCAGCCTTGAATGCCCTGCCGGTTTATGCTGAAAAGAATAAGCTGGAAATCTCTACAGATAAAAGTAGAACCCTACTTCTCAAAGGACGTCTTGACATCAACAGACCAGCAACCATTCGTTATAAAAGACAAGCACTCAAGAATCAACGTTCATTCAAATATTTAGGTTTTATCCTAAATGATCGCAGAACTCTCATGCCACATCTAAAGTCCATCAAAGAGAAAGCCAAAAATTATATCAATATGCTTGCTCGCTTCACCCGCAAAGACTGGGGTCTTAGGGGACCTGCACTCCACCTTCTGTATTCAGCTGTTTTTGTACCGTTCGTAACATATGGCGCTGCCGTATGGTTCCATCGTTTGTCCATCATCAGCACTAGAAACGTTATTCTGCAGTTACAACGGTTGATGTTATTAAAATGACTCGGGCTTGTAGAACGACTTCGACAGCAGCACTACAAGTATTAACAGGTTGTATCTCCCTTGACCTCCAAGCGGCCTTCACAGCGCTTTCACATGCCATCAGAAAGAACAAAGAAACTGAACTCCTGGGGATAAAATCTATTGTAGATGTAGATCCGAAACAAGACTCTTGTGTACTTAGCAAGAACTTGTTTCCCTCTGGAAAATTCGTTGGGATGATTCCACCAAAGGCAATACTACCAAGCTATTTCTACCTAGTGTCTCCTACTCCAACAAACAAAGACTTGGCTGGTTCTTAAATTTGCATACTACCTTTCAGGACATGGGTCATTCAAAAAGCTACTTCAGGATTTTGGGCTTGTAAACGATGCCCATTGTGTATGTGGAGAACTGGAGGATTGGCACCACGTAATGCACTCGTGTAACATCTACCTGGACCTACATAATCAACTGTTACTGAATATAAATGTAACTACACTTAGTCTGGAGAGCAACCTGTTAAAATCAAAAGTTTTTAGCTTTTTGGAGGTATGCCTCAGCAGTTTTCAAGAGGCGTTGGCGTCATCTCCCCACTTCTGATCCTACAACATAGACATCCAGACCAGACATTCCTGAAACCGCTATGATCTCTCTCTCCTCGTCCCTTCTCTGCCCTCATAACTGGCCACAATCAGAACTGAATGAACACTCAACTGGACATTCTCCTTGTAGGAATGACGGCACTGAACTGAAAGCAATCAAACACACACACATACACTCCCCATTGCACCTACCCAACTTTGCAGACCTCCCTTGTTTTGCAAGCTGTCTTCCTTTCCCTGGCCTTCGGTGGGCTCCCAGACCAGGAGTGATTCCTACTTCTCCTTTCCCATCCCTTCTTTCTTCTGGAGGATGCCTTCTTTCCTCATTCTCCTCCTTTTGCCTACTTTGACTCCTCCATTTGTACTATCTTCCCCACTCTCTCGACTTTTTTAAATTTTTTTTTATTATTTGGTCTCCATCCAGAAAGCTCAGGCGACCCTGGCAGAGATTAGCCAGAGTATGATAGGCAGCCTGGCTCACCTCCTAGTGGTGATGGCGGGTAACGTAGGGTCCCACTAGGGGCCTGCGGCCAAGTAGCCAGAGACACAACAACAGAACATAACACAATACTGCATAAACCAAACATTACACTTTTTTCTGGCTTATGCAGTTGTTCTACATTCCATCACAGAGTACACACGGCGCAGATGTGGGAAACCACAGGTGGCACCTAACCGTAAATACTATGCCACTTCCTCCCGCCATAGAAGAGATAATGGGCTTTATTTAGAATAATTTACCGAATAGTGTGGCCAGCGAGATCCTCAGAACTAAATCTTTCAACCTTTTCCGGAATACCCTAGGAGGAGAAATTTAGACAGTAACACACACTTTGTTTAAAACTGGCCTGTATGCAAGACAACCTGTGTAAAGAACGTTTGATAGATACTACTCATCTTCATTGTGACTGACATAACTTACTTTTAATCATAAAATATCATCTTAATAATAAGCTCCGTTAGTTTATTTAGCTGTGAAATAATTATTGAATTATTGGCTGAATAACTTATTACTGATTTTTTTATAATTTGTGTGAAACGAGGAATTGTTAAATAATGCATTTGTTTTTTAAAATAAAAATATAAGAAGTCGTTATTTATGGCTATATAAGTATAGATGTCAGAAATTCCCTCCTCTTTAAAAACGATGTCTAAACGAACGCTTTGTGAATATACTATGGACACAAGACCCGATTAATTATTCTGTTTAATTATTTCAACTGGTATATGCTGTATTCTGATGTAGCCCTTGTCTGTGGTTTCTTTTATTTTCAAGCTATAGTCTAGTACGCTTATTTTAAAAACTTTTGTACTTGCTGTATCGGTGCATATCTGAAACAAGGTATCTTAATTCAAAGCATTCAGTTCGCTGGTATTAAGAATTAGAGAATTTCAAAGAATTTAGTGGATTTCAAAAAAAAAGAAAAAAAAGGAAGATTATTATACAAATACTACAAGCTCTTTTTATACCGAAATATTGGTAGATGTTATGTATGTAGCAAAAACATAAAACCTTCAATTGCTGCCAAAATATTAACAAAATATCACACTAGTTTCTAGAGTAATCCCTAATGGCATATCGTTGGATTCAGTACCCAAAATGCATATAAGAAATAGCTAAATATAAATGAAAATTTAAGGACAAACAAAATCGTTGTCAACAAGATAATTGCTAAGACAAATATTATGATCACAGAGGGAAAAAATCTAACAAAACATTATCTTATGATTCCATTAAACTAAGGAAGTAACATAACACGAAATAATAATTACAAATTATGCTTCTCAAAGTCAATAATTTAATAACAGTATTTGTAACTTGAAATTTAAAAGTACAGAACAATTAATTGTACATCTTGCCATTAATTAACTCGCCTACCCCTAAACAATAACAGCAATGCCATCCTGTACCAGAAAAGTTTGTGAAAACCTGATTGCTTGAAATATTAATTATTCGGTTGATAAAATCTTTATAATTGTTTTAGAACTTTATGGAAATTGCCCGTTACTCCTATTTTTCGAAGCCAATCATGCGGTGAACGCCTAACGTTCTGCTTTTTTATGGGGTTGGATTGAACATTCAGTGAATTATAAATGAAACAAAAATGTTTATATTTTAATCAATGGAAAAACGCTCAATTAATTCTTCTGTACTTTTAAATTTCAAATTATTATAAATGCTGTGTTATTAAATTGTTGAATGTGAGAAGCATAATTTTGAATTATTATTTCTTGTTACGTTATTTCCTTGGTTTGATGGAATCATAAAATAATGTTTTGTTGGTCTTTTTTCCATATGTGGTTATAATGTTTGTCTTAGAATGACCTTGTTGACGAGGATTTTGTTTGTCCTTAACAAGTTTTCATTGTTGTATTTTTCTTCGTTTGTGTAATAATAAAGTGTATTGTATTATTATTATTAGTGATATTTACTTTGTAAGGTTTAAAAGCAAGGACATGTGTCCTTATTATCTGTAGCTGCATGTATGCTTGACCTGAAAGATATTATACGAGTAGTTTATATTCACATAGTTTTAGAGGGTATCACACTCGAAAATTCAGTTTCGTATCTAATTTCGTCCATTATGTACCGCATACTTTGTTTTTATTTACTAGTACTATAACATTTATTGTATTTGAGCTATACATACATATTTTAGAAGACTTTATCTTAATGAAGCATTCTAAAATTATGTATATATAGCTAACGAAGTTCCGTTGCTTTAATAGCCACAGTTCATAAGTTTCGCCCGACGTCTACGTTCTTATCTGTTCATCTTAGCTTGTTGTGCAGAGCCTCTTGAAATCTGGTATTTATTTTCTCGGTATCCTCGAAGTCATAGTGATATACTTGTTCATATTTCAATTAGTTTCAAATTTCTGTAGGCTTTCTGCGTCAATGATCAATTATTAATCAGATCTATCGTTTATTTTAGGGCTGTTTATTTTAAAAAGTTAACTAATTCCGCTTTCTTGTGTTTCTTATTCTGGATTATCCTATATAATATGAGTGCATGTCTTTTTTTACACAGCCATGCTGGAGTCAGTTCCAAAAGAATATCTAAATGTCAGTTTATTTTATTTCATAATGTAAACTTTGCTAAACATTTCATTAGTTGCCGTCTGACTTTCGTGTATGTTAGATGTGCTAAACGTGAACTGCGCTTTTCTTTATTACCCTTACGCATTTTTTTTAACTAGTTCACCCCAACAGGAAAAATGATAAGCTACTTCAACTCCAATATATGCTTAAACTACACATTGCAGGAATCTTCCCAGGTAGTTGTTTTCCATTAGTTCCCAAGTAATCTTCCCAGTGAGTTGCATCCACGTCGTTGGCGCCTCCGTAGCCAGGTGGGCAGGAGTAGCAGTGCGTAGCACACGCTTCTTGATTAGACCGGGGTTTGAACCCGTGAGCCACCAAATATGGAGGATGCGGAAAAGTCAGGGAATGACCACCGCATATCCCCGGAGCAATATGGCCTTAGTTGCTAATGCTCCTAAAAATCAAATAACAACAGCATCCACGTCTCGGCACACCGTGTGCCATAGGTCGGGATTCGATTCCATTTTCTAATTGAGGTTGAAAAATTCTTCTGGTCGGGACGAAAAGAACTACTTTTTTTTTTTTTTCTTTTGACACACTGTGCTCGAGTTAGTCAGTTTATAATGAGAGTCGCATGTTTTTATTTTTTTATTTCTGGAAACTCCGGCTTCTCTCCAATAAAACAGACAAACCGATCATAGAATATACGCAGTTACAGACGCGATAAGGGTAATGTTGCTTCAGGGCTTAGTTGCCCCAACGTAAATTCAAAAAAAAAAAAAAAAAAAAAAAAAAAAAATGGGGGAGAAAGAAAGAACACAGCGTTGTGTAATTTTTCCGAACTAATTATATATAATGCTTTTTGGATGGAGAAATATTTATCCCTGATTTAACTTTTGGAATAATATTTCTCTGCTTAGAAAATTCAGGATAATCGTAATGGCAGTTTAATGGTTTTAGTGCTGCTGTATAAGTCTCCTAAAGACTGAATACTAAACTAAAGAAAAGACAGCTATTAACTGTTAACTTTTTTTCAATTGCAAATAAAATTTTTAATATAAATTTTGTCTTTTAGCTGCTTAATATATTAATATTGTATTGCATACTTTTTCTTAGAGTATGAATTAAAATACATAATTTTTAAAGAACCAGTTATACACAATTTATTTATGCTTAATGCCATATGCAATAAGGAACAAAAACTAAATTGAACCTATTCGGAACCCATTCATCTTGCTAATAAATGGGGAATCCCATATAGTGACATCTGCAACACAGATTTTACACTGCTGCCCAATGGAAGAAAGTTATCAGGTCCTACGAATCAAAATTTATATTAGTTCGCGTTGACCATAGGACCAAACTATGGAGAAAACAACATGAAATGGTGCATCCAGAATGTGTTACCATGAAGGTTCTGATTCGTAAGTGGTGACTATGTAATGATTTGGAATGCCATTTGTTATGAAGGCCAATATTCTCAATACTTCTCCACAGTCCCGTGACTCCATTGGATGTGCATCCTATGATGATATCCATCTGTTCCACGGGAAATGAAATTCTTCCAGGACGACAATGCTACTGTCCACCAATCCAAAAAACAAAGATATTATTGAATGGATCGAAAAGTATAACTCCAAGACATGCTGTGTCCCCACCCCCTTCAGTATCCTGATCACCATCTTATTGAACGTATAGGAAATCCTGGAGAGAAGAATTAGGCAGCTTCTCCTGTTTTTATCTTTCGTTTGCGCGATGTAGTGTTGGAGGAATTGTCCTAAGTCTTATACAACGTTCTTATACAACGTTCAACCTCTTTACTAGAATAAAGTCACATATGACAGCATCTGTCAAAGCCCAGGGAGCTCCAACGTGTTATTAGCTATTATTCTTCATTTTTTATCTAGACAACTTGGTATTTTTCCTAGGTATTACTAAACTCCATTAAGGTGAAATCCGAAACTAAATGCCAAACTTAATCAAACGTTAAATGCGAGTCAAACAATGACTACTACTTTTATTTATAATAATAATAATAATAATAATACCAGTTGACTAAAGAAAGTGTACCATACTACAAGTACGAACCCCAGGCAGTACTAGAGACGCGAACCCACAAGCTGTACTGGGACCGCGCCATAATAACGGATAAGACTATCCCGCACAACAGACCGGACATAACCCTTGTGAACAAGATGGAAAAGGCTACCTACCTGATTGACATAGCGGTGCCCAACACCAGCAATGTCCAGAAAACCCATGAGAAAAAAATTAGGAAGTACACGAACCTGAAACATGAGATCAAGGAGATGTGGCATATGCAAGAAGTATCAACCATCCCGATGATCGTGTCAACCACCGTATGGTACCAAAGACTCTACATAGCAGCCTAGCAGCAATAGGTCTCCCAGAGAATACCTACAAGGAACTCCAGAAAGTCGCAATCCTGAACACCTGTAGGATAGTCAGAGATTTCCTTGATCAACAGTAACACCAGACATTACAACCACCCTGTGTGCTTGGTAGCAGTACCCGTCACGGAGTGGAATTCCCCAATCAGGGAGAAATAATATAAGAGCAATAATGATAATAATAATAATAAACAAGATGTTATAATTAAGATTATGTAAACAGACCCGTTAAGGAGTTCCATCCTTTTGTAAATAAGTCATATAATACAACAAAAAATTAGAATAATTACGAAATTGATATCTTCGTAATTTCATAAAAATATCAAATTATGAAGAAAAGGTGAAATTTAAAAAAATATATAAAATTCCTACTACTACTACTACTACTACTAATAATAATAATAATAATAATGGGTTTCTTCACGTGCATATAAGAATGGCATTATTAAAGGTGTGTTTAAAATTGTTTTCTAATTCTGTTGCTATTCAAGTAAGCGAAAATGTGAAAAATGGCTGATTTTAGTACAAATGTAAGCAGTTCAGAATATTGTGCCTAGTGCTTTCTAGTTCATTGATTAATTACATTAACAAGTTTGCTCTTAGAATCCATTCTTGTCTGTTAATCTAAGTCATTAGCCTCAGAAGGTAAGTTGATTTGATGAGTATAAAAAACTTGGGAGACACAAATGATTTACATTTCCTGATCATTCCTAACAGATGAATTTAAAAACTTGTGCTCGAAAATATATTTAAATCTCTCAGATAATTGCCTCAGCACATCTGAACTCTTTAAGAGTAATTACCTACCTAAAGATCAAATATAGCCTGCTGTTTAAGGTAAGTGTAAGTTTCCAGTAAAACACACATACGTATGTGTTTTATTGGAAATGGGGGTGGGGGTTATTGCAAATTGAATTACATTATATGAAAAAACAACATGCAACGATAACACATCAGTCGAGATCATGATTTCGCCTGGCACCCAACTTATTATTCAACTTTTCATTTACTTTCAGTGCTTGAAATTGAAGGATTTAATATGTCATAAATAAAATATGAGTACGAGTAATTGACTAAGTTATATATTCTATTTGACTGCATTTGAAATGAAATCGGAATTTACTTAATCATTAATTAGTCTACTTTCGTGTATTGAGATTGCATTAGCTTTTGATTTATCATAAATAATGTTAATTAAATACAAATGATTATTTTCCGATTGTCTCTTATAAAACATTAGAGCGGCATCAATCAATGAAACTGGCAGACTGTTCGGCCTTTTGTAAGCAATACTGCTTTTGGGTTCCTGCACGACCTCCATTTTGTGATTAATGGGTGACAATCTCGGTTTTTATTGCTATCTTTCGGATTAGCAGTGTTTTTTTTTTTAATTATGCGGTTCTTTACTCTTTCGAAATATAGAAGGTAATATTTTATTATAATCTTAAGATAAAGGTGAACAACATGCCCCTGAGTTATTCAGTTGAGTTTTAAATAATTTTTAAATTATAAATAGTAAACGTAGTTCCTGCACAATTAAATTAAGAAGGAAAGGTGTGTAGCGTGATCGACAGAAGTGAGAATAATTTTTATATTATTTCAGGCCCTACTCACCAACCGAGAGAGGATGGCATGAGCAGGATAGAGGCAGCACATGATCTTTAAAAGCGTTTCCCGGGTATGCTGAGAAGGGTGCTCAGAATTTCTCGGTACGGAGACAGCAAACGGCGTAACGAACCCATGATACGGTTAACTTGTCTGAAGTCGCGAGGAGTTCGCCTAGTAAAACACGTGGGTCAAACATACACACTAGTGGGTGACAGATTGGAAGGAAAGACAAAAAAAAAAATTGCTGTAACAACTTTTGGATTGTTTGCTTACCGTTTGGCAAGGGACGAAATATCGTGGTGACCCGCGACGTGTCTAAATGACATGGGAGGCAACATTGCACTCAAGATGATACGAAATAGGTCAACCGTCATATCACCCACGACAGCAGGTAACCCAACCCCTCACAAACCCTATCTACAAAGTTTATTTGGGAGTGTTTATATGTTCCTTAACATCAGCCAGACGAACGAACTAAATTAAGGAATTTCCGAGTGAACAACTCATTCCGTTCAAATTGGCTACATTTTCAGCGATGCGTAGCAAACAGGGGGCTGGGGGATGTGAACTCCATGTGCCTTAAATATCTTTCTTCCGGGCAGCCATGTGACTGACGTTAACAACCGCAGAGTGATCTTTCCACTTTTCCGTTTTAAAATATTTCTTATATGTGTAGTGCTGACATCTGACGGGAAACTTGAAAACAATACTAAGAATGCCTGGCAAAAGCTGCCAGCCTATCATTAGTGAATTTCTTACATGTCTGTGGTTAATTGCCTCGAACACAAATGGAAAACTAATGACACTTAGCAAAGAGAGCATTGGCAAGAAGAATAAGATTGGCAGAAAAATAAGAGAGAAACAGAAAAATATACGAAGTGAGAGGAAAAGTTATTAAAAAACAACACGTTCACTTTTTCAAGTTCAAATTTTTATCTCCTTCCATTTGTTCAAATGGCGTGAAGGCGATTTATGAAACTTTCGTTCTCTCTTCCGTATTAATTTACCATTATTATATTTAATCATTTTTACATCATTGGTATCTTATTTTTTTTATGAACGCTGTTCTTGGAAAGAAAGAATTGACGTTACTGGGTCCTGTTTCCCTATATCGATACACACACACTCAAAGGTATCTTTTTTATATAAAAGCAAACTTGTAACTTTTTATAGGTGATTTTTCTCACGTTCCTGATATCTCTGTAAAATATAAGGGACCATTGTACTCTGTCTAATGTAACGATCCTCCACCAAATATTAAAAATTATTATCAAACATTAATAAAATTGCAAATACAACACTGCACAGGTTTTTAACAGCGTAGTGATTTCTCGTTATTCCTAAATACCGCTTTATAATATGGAGCAGAATGCAATGCAGAAGTTTTTATAGTGCACAGTGCTATTTCTGATTAGACTTCTGTTTTGCATCTTATAGCGATCCTATTTCTAATATCATCCAGTCCGTCATTCAAATTATCTAACGTGTTATTATCATCCTGGTTCTTCCGCTTCATTTATGAAATGTCCCAATTCTCCCATATAAATCTCATCATAATGCTGCATCTAAACATTTTCCATTTAAAAATGAACTCTCGATATTTGAATTCTATACAGTCTTGCATGTCAGTTTTATGAATTTTATTCTTCAAGGACATTCTTTCTTCAATATCTATATTTCCGATCTAAAAGTAAGTTTTAACTTGGGTATTGGATTGCGTTGTTCAGATAAGCTCAAATGGAACAGGCTATGCTGCTTCAATATACTGTCTGTAAATTTCACGTTGTCTGAAGATCGGGTTTTCTGCTTTCCTGATATAAAAATAAACTATTTCCCTCTGATATCAATTCGGCACCTGATAAGTTAATTCGCTAGTAAAAGTTTGGGAATCCAGTTACATACAATTTCATTAGATAGACACAAATCGTTACATGCTAATCCACAAAAACTCTGTGTATGGAGAAAATTCAGTATTCGTATTCCTGTTTATTCGTGCTGGGAGTTTCAGACTTTGAGGTTGAATAGATAAGTTTCTCGGAGATCAAGTGAACTAGCGGCAGTACTGAATACGAAGTTTAATTTCTGTATGTGCAAATCATAGTTTCCTTGGAAACTAGCTATTCGTGCATGCATATATGCTTTACTTCCTTCATATACAGGGTGTTTCAGTTAAACGTTTCAGAACTTCTAAGAGGGGTAGGGTACATCCTGACAACTCAAATCATATAGCAATGTGGGGTCGGAAATGCTTTCCTGAAGCGGTGTTGTACACAGAAGCACCATAAAGAAAAGAGACCGTAAGTGAGAAATCGTTTTAATAATACATGAAAAGAAGCAAAAGGTACATGGATTAAAGTAAGTGTTCGAAGTTTCTTCCACGGGCTACAATGCACGCCTCACATTTCCGACGCATGGACATCCGAACATTCTGGAATACTCCAGGCGAATTTCGAATTTCTTGAACAAGAACGCCAGTTAGTAGGATGGATGATTACACGAACGCAGAGTTAGCCAAATGCATTTGGCGTACGGGGCTGCAAATTGTAGTGGGCCAGCCGCACAGCGTTTGTACGCGGAACGATATCCGACGAGGCGTATTCCCAGTCATAATTTCTTTGCAAGACTGCACCAGAGGTTAGCTGAGAGAGGTTCATTTGAAAGAGCTGACAGGGACAGGGTAAGAACAGCACGGACTCCAGCCGTCGAACAGAATGTGCTGCAGCATGTACAGGGGAATCCAAGAACGAGTACACGAAGTCTAGCAAACGCAGTCGGGGTTTCCCATTGCAGCGTCTGGAGGATTCTCCGAGAACAAGACATGCATCCGTTTCACGTGCAGCGTGTCCAGACACAGCAACCGGAGGATTATGCACCTCGTATTGCTTTCGCACAGTGGTACCTTGGAAAATGTGCTACAAATCCCCTTTTTCCTGCTGAAGTGTTGTTTTCCGATGAGGCATCCTTCACAAGGGAAGGAATTTTCAACACGCATAACGACCATATCTGGGCGGTCGAGAACCCGCATGCAATACGACGTCGTGCAGCACAGATTCGATTTTCGGTCACTGTATGGGCCGGTATTATGGGAGATCACCTCATCGGACCTTACCTGTTACCGTGTCGTCTAACCGGACCTATCTACTTGATCTTTCTGCAGCAAGTATTGCCACAACTTTTGAGAGATGAACAGATTTCTACATCGACGCAACAGACAATGTGGTTCCAACACGATGGAGCCCCTGCCCATTATAGCGGAGATGTTCGTAACTACCTGGATGTCACATTTGGTCAACAGTGGATCGGACGTGGTGGTCCCGTGCGTTGGCCTGCTCGGTCACCCGACCTATCATGTCTTGATTTTTATTTCTGGGGTCATATGAAATCGCTAGTTTATGACACCCCTGTTGACAATGCTGAGGAGCTGGTTGCAAGAATCGCAGTAGCTGCCGAAGAAATTCGAAATTCGCCTGGAGTATTCCAGAATGTTCGGATGTCCATGCGTCGGAGATGTGAGCGTGCATTGTAGCCCGTGGAAGAAACTTCGAACACTTACTTTAATCCATGTACTTTTTGCTTCTTTTCATGTATTATTAAAACGATTTCTCACTTACGGTCTCTTTTCTTTATGGTGCTTCTGGGTACAACACCGCTTCAGGAAAGCATTTCCGACCCCACATTGCTATATGATTTCGAGTTGTCAGGATGTACCCTACCCCTCTTAGAAGTTCTGAAACGTTTAACTGAAACACCCTGTATACTTTTAAAATATGAATAACATACTGTGTGATATATTTTCGTCATATGTTATATACATGCAATGAAGGAAATTTTATATATAATGATGTTTAAAAATTTCACAGAAATGTAGGAGTATATTCTAAAACTAAAAATAAGAAAAAGTTCATATAAACATGTGTGTCTGAAAAATCTTTATTTCCAAGATATTACACATTAATCAACTCACAAAACCGTGTAAAATGCAAGATATTTTTATGTTCAAATTTATGTCATAATATGGGTACAGAATATGCGTACCAACAACGAGAATAGTATTGACCCTGCCTGCTTGGATCAAATCATACCAGTTACTCAGTTGTGATTAACAAATGTGGTAGAAAACATAATAGTATTATCACCGTGTTCTGTTACTTGAGGTTTGAGTTCTAAGACGATTGTCGTTGTTTTACAGTACAATATTTGTTAATAGCATTAGTATTATTCGTATTAGTAATGACAAGAAAGCAAGCTTATACAGCAAAGAGCCGAATAAAACCCACAGAACTTAAAACTTATATTATGAGAACTAATACAAACCTGTTTACTTTTGCTGAGTTCACCGATATGGTTTAATTAATGGTGAGGTTTATTTAATTTATGGCAGCCGCTATTCTCTGCTACCTCTCAAAATTTCTAACTTGACGAATGCCAAATCTTAAAATATTGTCTGATGTGGAGACTTAAAGACGCAACTTAAAGAAACAGATACGCTGAAACCATTACGAGTAAACACTAGTAGAGGGAAACTTTGATGAACTGAAAATGTTGAAGAGCAGATATTCGTGTTGTATTTTCTACCAAGAATACCAGAATGTCGCGTAATTGTGTCATCTGCATGCGTATGGAGATTTTTTTTTTTTTTTTTTTTATTCATTTTATGGTATGTCTTTATAAAAAAAAATCATATTAGAGACACCTGAGAATTACCTTACCAACACGTGTGTATCATGTCAGTAAATTTTGTGTTTTCTAGTCGGTTTGCTTGTTGCTTGTTGTGCTGGAGGAAACTCCCGAGTTTCCAGGGGTTGGGGGAACCTTGCTATTCTCGTCTGAGACGAACTAACTCAACTACGGAATGAAAAAAGCCCATAAGTTCCTCGTGTTGGCTTAAGTCGAACCGAGTCGTGTGGGGGGGGGGACGAGAGACAGTGATTATAACCATTGTTCTCCCCGTGCAGACGGTATGTCTGTACAAGAACTGTTGTCACTAGATATTAATAAACAAACTTTTGTCAGCTGTTCATTTTGCAATGAACACGTGATAATCAATTTCTCAACCATATTCTGTAACGAGAATGAGACCTCGCTTTACAAGAAATAGAATTCTCACATTTCACAAGAAATCATCAACTCTCGAAATATTCATACCTGGTCATAGAAAACCCTCACACGATTGCTTATACTCATTATCAACATACTTTTTGCTGTGATTGTTAGTGTGGTGTTCTTGGGTACACTACACAAAGATCTAAATGGCATACACACATTTTCTGTGGGACAATTTATGGAAGACATACCCCTTGAAAATAGGCAAAGGATGGGGATGGGATTATGTGTAACATATTGTGTACGATGGGGATTACGTACGACTCACTTTGACCATGATGTTTTTGAGTTTTTAAATACGATAATACGATTTTAAACACGTGTACATTGCAACAGCTTGGTGAACGGATCTGTACAGTGGCCACAACTATAATCGGACCTCACATTTTTGTGGGGTAACGGAATATCTGAATAAATAGGAAAGTGCTGATTTCCTGTTTGAGCTTATTCAGTGAAAAGGGATATTTAGAATTTAAGAATCTAGTATAAGTCTAAGCGATTTTGGCATATTCAGAAAAACTGCTCTTCCTTGCTCTTCATTTAGTGATTCTAATACTAAATACTATGCCTCAAGCCCGAATGTTTCTCAGTTAGTTTAATCGCTTCTAGTCTCATGATTGTTCCATTGTAATCTGATTGTTAATTACTATTAATTCATGTTCCTATCTGCACAATATTGCATTCGTAAAATAACGGGAACATATAACCATCGCGCTTATTATTTTTTACCGGAAATGCACATGTTTTTCATTGTTGCTTGTGCGGCCGGAAACTCTTTTTGATGTTTGTCTCAATCTCTTTGGTTGACCTTCATATAACGCAGTTCCTCTGCTGCTTCCGCGTCAACTGCTACATGAATTGATAGTAGAGCCTACAGAAAAGTGTTTTTTCCGTATTTAATCTGAGCTGTCATTAAGAATTTAGAACAAAACACATTACAGTTGAATTATAGCTACTGGCTTTTTTCCTCATACTCAGTGTTTTTTACTTATCCCCCCCACCTCCGGTAGAACAGCGGATAGCATCGCCGTCCTCTCACGCCGTGTGAAAAAGCCGAGGGTTCGATTCCCATCATATCCTTCTGGTTGATACGTGAAGAACTGGATATCCAGTTCAAAATATAGTAAACATTAACCCGAAAAATCAAACTTGATGCTGTTTTCCTATATATTTCCTCATCCTATGATCGCCTCGCCTATTAACAACTGGTCTAACTTATATATTAGAAAGCTTGTTAGAATTACTGCCAACCTTTTCCAAATTCTTAAATTCATTCTTTATTTCATTATTCATTCTTCATTCTTAAATTCATTATTCATTCTTCAGTCAATGCTGTTAATTATCACTCATGAAAATCTTCAAGACTAAGAGAAACGAAGACTGAGAGAAATCCTACATGGAGGAATCTTCTCAGGGCGTCTGTTTTCAGCTGCCCTAGTGCTAGTTCTACAATACATAGCCACTTTGCACCTTTTGTATGCAACCTTAAGTTGTACATAAAACCGGATGATGCAAATGATACCCAATCCTTAAATATATCTGCAAATACAAGCATTCTGAATCTGGAAACATATCTTCGACAAGTAGGCCATGACCTCAATGAGAACAAGTTTGTGAAATGGTTTTCCCAAAAAGGACAGTTGGACATCCAAATTTTCATGGGCGATAATTACATTCAGGAGATGAATTCTCATGCTACCTTTGGGTTAACTTGGGATAGGCGTTTCATTTTGCAGTACCATCTTGCAATCATTAAAAAAATTTACGCATTCATCTGGAAAATTCTACAAGAACTTGTGAATGTCCTTAATAAATGTCTTATCGCTAAATATATCCAGCCCTGTCTCCTACCAATTTACCTGTATGTTTCATAAATATTGTCTTCTGCTCTCCAAACCTACATCAACAGATTCCTCTGGATAGAATGTTGTTTATTGAGATGTATTAATAAAATTGAAGGAACTCCATTCAGCATCTCTAGGTGTCTTCATCTCTTAACCTCCTTCGGCATCTTCTAACCTATGTAAAACTTAATTAGGAAAAAACAGTATTATATCAGTGGAAAAATTAATAGCGAAACAAATTGATTCGCCTCGGATAACTGGGATTGTAGTTACCCCATGATCAGGAATAATAGAGCTGATTTATTCAGTTACTTCATATATACCAAACTGAATTCTTCATCGTCATTGTGCAGAGGTAAATGTCAGGCATGACTGTTTTCATTGCTGCAGCCATAGATGGAAGTGATCGTTACTAAAGGGACACCAACCATAACCAGGGATAATCTACACTGTCCTACCAAATGCCATTGACATTTTTAGTTATGGAAAAGACATATAATGAGTTGGCTTTGCATTAGAAACACACCCTTGTGCAGGAATGGACTGTTCTGTGACGCTGGGCTGGTGAAGCCTCAAAGTCAGGAACAGCTGATATAAGATTGTAGTTCTCACACGTGGCGATCAGTTTTTGAGTGTCGTGAGAAAGAATGGGTCCGCTTCGAGATCTCTGTGACTTCGAGATTTCTTTCTGGAATGATCGCAGGCGCCAGTATCCCGACAACAGAATAAATCTGCGGCGTGCACTTAATTAACCTTACTCAGTATCATTAGAACACTAGTCCATTCTGTGTTATCGAAAGGGCCAGCGAAATCGATAAATATCCCCAGACAAGATTTCGAAGCGCAACGTTTTATCATACTCACTAATTCCTGTAAGGCGTTATCTGTACCTTACCTCTGCCTGATATAAACCCATATTGCTTTCCAGACACATCAGATTTCTCCTGCACCAGTGCCATTATTCTGTAGGAGAGCATTCGCTCATATACCTTCCCCACCCCACTCAATGGCGCAATAGGGCGATACAAATCTGCTCTATCTCATGGCTTCGACAGCAACTTCAATATCAACTTCAACAGTGTTTTTTTTTTTTTTTACAGGGGAAGGAAATATTCCGCCCCTCAGGCATAATATTCATAATGCTGCTGAATAATGATCCATGGGGATCATTATTCAGCAGCATTATTTTGAAGTGCGTCTGCTCCGCTCATCCAACCAAGCATTTCAGCAGATACATCCGTGCTTAGTCTTTGCAGTCGATCATCAAATGAATTCCAATTCGCCAAATTCGATCATCAAATGAATTCCAATTCCAATGCGTATTGAGAAACGTCTAGGCTGCCTTTGCTTGAATACCGTCTACCTACGCGGATTGTCAATCACCTTGAAGGTGATAATCAAAATGCGTGTTCATTGTGTTATCTTTAGGAGTAAGCAGTTTTTCAGTTTAGTTATTGATAGCAACTCTGTTCAATCCAAAACCTTTTGTTTAACCTCATTGTTTATCCCGCGGTATGTGTGTCACACTCCACTCTGTAACAGGAGGGCAGAAGTGACAAGAAGGTAAAGTAACACCGAAAAATTAGCTTTATTTCGTGATACTGCGTAAAAAAATAAATAAACGACGAAGAGACGTGATTTGCATTTAGTTTGCATAGGCCGCCATTGCCCTTGCGGAATTAAGCGAAAGCAGCATTAGGTTATTATGCGTACTTGCTGAACAGTGCACGAACATCTCCTAAGGACACATGCTTCAATACAAGCTACATTTGCAATAGAGGTTACAAGAATTATGGGTACTGAAGGGTAGTTTCCTTACCACCTTTTTATAATGCATCTTTTAATGTCAAATGACAAAACCTTAATGCAAACAGGCAAAACCGGCAATTATTCATCAGTGTTGAACGGCAAACCGCAAAATATGATATCTGTCGTCAATATTTTATGAATGATAGAGGGAAACTTTCCTTGTGAAGTTGTTTGTTTAGTTTTTACCCCTCATATTCTACGGCACACTTTACCCGTTTTGACATAATGAGGATAGGCACACATGTCTTATGTCAAAGATACAAATTATCTCCAAAAAGTTGCCAAACAGCTCCATGACGACATGAACTTGATAGAGGGCAGCTATTAAATCCTGCTACCTCCACAAGATGACATCGTTCCTAAGACTTGAAATGCAAGTAATTTGTTATTTTTTTAGGAGAATAAGTTGCACTCACACTATGATCTTTTTTATCAACACAGCTTACTTTTCGTATTGGCTCTACACGTTCCCTTTGTTATTTTGGATAGTGGCGACTTAAAAAAAAAGCAAGATACTAGTAATTGTTATTTTTATTTAAATCAATCAATTTTCTTTCTAATAATTTAATTACTAGACAGCCAACAGGCCAGAAGGGTGTACATTCCAATGGCATGTATTTTTCATGCCATATTTCATATCTGTGCTGCATATACATGTACTTATATTTTGCCTTATAAAGAAAAATTCTGCTGTGCTCTTGACTATTACTATTTACATTTTTATTACGTACAAAAAGTTACATGAAACAGTATTTTCATGTGCAGAAAGTTTATGTCGTTGAAATTACAACATTATTTCAAACAAATAATAATGATTATAGCGTAAAACAAATTTGTTGTGTTTTGCACTATAAACTATTTCAATTATTACTATGTACAGTACTTGACATATGAATTACCAGACTAACTTAAGTTCCTTGAATCTTTGCAGATTTTCGAATTAGATAATTTTTAACTTTATAAGGGAGAAGGCTTTTCCCCGTGAATTATTCCGGATTTTTTTTTAGCCTACATAACATTCAGATTGGCCAATGAACACGCCTGCTTTTGTACAGACATGATAAACACGGCGCAATATGGTTAAGTCTCTGATGCGACTGAAAACCTTAAAATAACTGCGGATATATACTCGTATATATATCCGCACATTGACTTTTCGTTGAGGTCCCGTTAATACGGCTATTTTTGCATAATCTAAAATATAAATATAATACAGTCTTGTGCAAATTAATGTGAACATGAAACAAATTGTCAATGTGATAATATGATAACATTTATTTAGAGATTTTCATTAATACAAAATGCCATCATCCTATTGCTGTTGACATCTTTAACTCGTTATGGTACTTAAATAATTCAATTTTTACACATGCTTTTGAATTCGTTTTCATGAAATTATTTTTTGATATAGGAACAAATCTTTTTATTTAGTTTTACAGCATAGTTTTTGCAGTCTCGCCTTAAATATCAGATGTCAGAAGTGTTCTCATGTCGGTTAAGACACATTTTTTCTTCCACGAATTTATTTACTAATCTGGAAGTATGGAATAAGACAAAGCCGTACTTAAACAGGCCAGTGCCGTCTGAATTCAGCCTTTTCAATTGGAGAAGTATTTTTTTCCTTCATAAAATATCAATATATTTCTCACTATTTATCGTACCTTATAATTGAATAAGTGGTTCTTGTCCATAATATGAAAAGCATCCCCAAAACATTTTTTCTGGATGTTTTACGGTTTGTCCGATATGTAAAAATAATGTTGGTTCATTATTGTTTCGCTGTACATATTGACACGTTTGTCCTTGTACCTCAAAGTGATTTTCACGATTAAACAGAACCTTTCTTCACTCATTCCCAATCTTTATATTTCTTGTCCAAGATAGTCTTTTTCTTTTAATTTTTAAAGTTAAATGCTGCTTTTTTAGTATCCAATTTTGCTTTTCGACCACCCTCAGTGAGCTCACAACCCACTGATGAAGAATGAACATTGATGCATTTTCTTTTTAAAAATCAGTGCTTGCTGTTCCTGGGTCTAACTTACTTTAACGTATCAAATTCCATTATCTCTTGATATCTTTCATTTCCGAACACATTTGTCTTTCCTTCTTGATGGCACAGATCCTGTTTCTTCCTTTTGTTTGATTAATTTATTTATAGCTCTTAAACTCACACTCCATTGCTTGGCAACACCCTCGTTGAGTCATGCAAGTACTATATAATAAATACAGTGCGAAAATCGCCCTTTTCCTTAGTTTTGTCTCTATGCTTCATAACCGATAGTCGAGGAATTACTGAAACAAATTTCTCGAACATTGTAATTAATACGTTATTAATCAATATACTGTACTTTCATATATAAACTATAGGCAGTTTACGGCAATTATATATTGCAGTCACTTAGTAGATGATGAAGTAGATCAATAAAGTGTTGCCATGCACTATAAATATTTATTTTTATAAATAAATATTTAAATATTTATTTTCATCCCATTTCGAACATGCTTTTGTCACGTTTATATTTTGCACAAAACTATATTTGACTTCTTCAATGCTATTGGACTTTTGCAGACCTTGTGAAATCGGTATCATGTAATTAAGATGATTAGTTGATTTGAGGTGAATCTGATGTTGTTGGGACAAATTGTTGATGTTTGACATTAGATTATAGCAAGTAATTGAAACAGGTTAGAGTAAGGGATCTTTTAATGGTAGTGCTCCCTTTCCTGTGGTGTGTTAATGATGCCGATTAGAAGTTTGATTACTGTTGTTATTCTAACTTCATTATTTTTATGGAGAGCCTGTGGATGTTCGAAGCAGCAGCAAGAGGCTTGTGTGCTTTTTTCTGTTTACTCGTAGATTACTACTCGGGTGCAGTTCATCTCAACGGTCAGTATTTATTCTTGCTTTTAGAAAGTTTGAAATATTTTGCTGTTTATTGGAAGTTAGCCTCAAATAACTATAAATTATTGATCTTCGCAAGAACAATCTAGGAATGAGCTCCAAGTGAATTAGAAGAAAGTCAATATAAAATGATGACTAATGTTCTTCCTGAGAAGAGTTTTTCCCTTTATGTCATTTGAATCTGTATATTTGAATTTGAATTCAAATGAATTTCAAGATTTAATTTGAATTCAAGATGTCATTTGAATCTGTATATTTGTATATTCAAGATGTCATTTGAACCACAGTGCGGCGTCTGTAGGGCCGCACTGTGGTTATAAGAATATCCATTGTAAATCTATTGTAAGATATAAGATCTTACAAGTTAATTTAAATGACGATAGGGGGTTGTCTTTCGCAAACTAAGAGATTAATAAAAAAAAACACAACGTTAGATATAGTGATATTGAAAGATGAAAAATGTTACAAATTTAATAAAATAAAGGTAGTGGGTTTTTCGCAAGGTGAGATTAAATCAGGAGAAAATTTAATGAAGGGATGTTGTAAGCGTGAGAATAACTAGTAGCAGACGGATAAACAAACGGGAACAGCAGGAATAGGTAGCGGGGGTCATTTGTGAATAGGCGTGAAAGGGGTTGCTCGGGAGCAAACAATAGGACGGGAGACCGGATTAGTCGAAGCGTTTCCTTTGATCGATTACACCATCAGACTAAACAGGAAGTAGGTGCACTTCAAATGTTCGGTTTCGAATTAAGACTGGCGTCTGGCTGTCTGTGATGGGAAGATTCGTATTCTTTAGAAGGCAAGGTGCGAGATGGAAATGAGTGTTTGTGGAGGTGGCTGGTCGATATCAAAGGGACATACTGCCTTGGAAGAAAATTAAAGATATTCAAAAAAGAGATTAGATCACGCGCTAAAGGGACAGCATGGGAAATTGATATTAGCGAATGAAACGGAACGTAAATTTAAATAGAAGAAAGGGGAAGATTGGCTGAAGTTCCGAACGGAGGCGGGCAAGCCAGAAGGGGCTGTATGGAGTTCATGGGAACAAAAAGAGAGAGCGCAGGAAAGAAAGTGGTGAGTCTCTCGAAAAACAAGGAAGGAGTTTGGGGGAGGGGGGTAAGTCGGAAGAGACAGAAAAATAAAGTAAGTCGGGCAGTGTAGAAATGTAGGGAGTGATAAAAAGAAGCCTGGACAGTAATAGGGAAAATAGTTAAAAGTAGAAGTAACGGTAAGGGCAAGGATGATAAGAAAAAGGGGTTATGAAAGACAGTAAGTGTGCCGGGAAAGGTGACGACCTCTTGGAGCAAGATGCATCAGAATGATCTTTAGTAAAGGAGGAGTTGCGCATTCAAACAGGAGAAAGGACGCCAGACCCATGCAGCCTAGAGTTCCGGAAATTTATCTGAAGCAGATTCAGGAGAAAGCAGATGAAGGAGGGCCATAGAAGATAGCCTAAGATGGAAGCCTGAAACCTCCCTGAAAAGGAAAGAAAAAGATAGAAGTAGGTGAGCAATATATTAAGTACTCTAAGTTAGCAAGAAGGACTATTAGTGAAATAGTATAATAATTAATGAAAAGGGGGTAGTACTAGAAAGTAAAGAGAAAGAAAATTTATCTCTGAAGTATAAATACTAACAGAGTTTATTATGTTAAAAGGGGTCAGTGTATAATGGAAGGGAAACTAAGGAATGAATAGTAGATGAGACTGATATAACGTGTTAGGAAGGGTAGCAAACTTACTAAGAAAGATTCTGAATATGTTTTAAAGTTATAGACAAGTAAGTTGTATGAGAAACTCTGGATGTAATGTTTTATTGATGAAGATTGTTGGTTTATCTGAAAGACTAGTGACAAGTAGAGACTTTAGGAAAGTTAAGACTGGTCTACAAGCATATTGTAACAGAGTGGTGAGAACACAGAGCATAATGATGAAAGTAGTATATTTGATTGTTAATATAAGAAACGAAATTGTATCCAGGAGTAATGAAATAAGTATAGTGAATGTATAAGTGTTAAGAGTTAGTTAGAGCAAGAAGTATGAATCAGGTGTTTTCACACAATGGTAAACTCAGATTATCTAGCGAATAGAAATGAAATTAGGATGATTGTGCAAGGTATCTCTGAGTCAACTTTGTATATTAGGACTGTGTTTTCTTTTATTAAATTGTACGTGTATGTAATAAATTTCATGTTTTGTTTTCACTTGAGTCTTGTTAGTCTAATCAACACACGCCTTGCTTGCCTAGTTAAGAGCTTGCTCTCCCGCAATTAGGCGAGAGAGTCCTGGTCTCTGATTAAGGGAAATCAATGGAAATTACCCTCAAGGGCTTGAGAATCTTCTGTGATATTTGCAGAGCATAGCAGTCAGGTGGCTAGACACAATTTCTCTAGAGTTATTTTGCAGAACAATGAATTATAATATGGTGAAAGAATGTTTAAGTAATAATAACTTGGAACAGGAGATTTAATAGATTACACTAGTGTTTGATAATTGAACTGTCAGTGAGCTTGTATAGATTATCATACAAACAGTTGAACTGTAGATCATAAGCCTATATGAAATTATAGTGGTTCTGCCTCAATAATGGAAAATAGGCTGATGCTCTACAATTCAGTCATCTGAATAACTTAGAATGCCTCCTTCATTTGGTGTTTCAAACTCTTGTGTAGCTGAAAGCTAACTTCTTTTTATTTTATTTTATTTTATTAGTATTTCTTTCTTTTATTCAGTGCAGTAGTGTCAGATATTTTCGTAGTACTATAATCTTTTGATACAATTTTCGACAGTTTTCACTTCGCATTTATTAACTGTTATCTCCCGTAATAATTAAGTAAGGCTGTTTCTTAATTTCTTGTTTTTTTCTTAAAAATAATTGGCACTAATTTTTGATAAAGAAGCTTTCTTAATGAAAATTTTTAAATTAACAAGTTAACTGATTATCCTAACTGAGAATCAAGTCTATTACAAAATAATAATTGATCATTTTCCAAAATTACAAAACCGTGAATTGTAGAGCCAATTAGAAAACTTTACTGTACCGCGACCCTCCAAAATGATACAGAACATAATATTTCTTTATTGTCAAACTCTAACCCAAACGAAATCATTATTTTAGATATAATAGGATTGACGGGGAATTTCATATTTATTTGATTTCATCTTCCATAGTAAAAACATCACTTTCGATACAGTTGCTCTGGACACATTAAACAAATCAGCAACTTTAATCACAGTTTCCCCTGCTAAATGTGTACTAACGATTTGACCTCTTTAGAAATCAGACGGGTCTGTCATTTTTTTTTTTGCATGTACCTTTTTATATTACCTTTAAATAAACATTAGCTTTTATCGTCCTTCCTTCACAGTACTGCCTGGAAGAAACAAACAAAAATCACTGCTTGTTCATGAATACGCCATTATAAAAACTACTGCTTTCATATCACGTGTGTCCATTATTTTGTCCACTCCTATATATAACTCTCTCTCTCTCTCTCTCTCTCTCTCTCTCACACACACACACACACACACACACACACACACACGAGGAAATAAATAAAGTGATTAAAAACAGACTTCTCGGCAATTCTGAAACCGTAACAAATCCGTTACATATCGCATCCAACCTCTATGGTTGCTCGCACACGCTGAGTATGACCTGCAGAGTGAAACGTGTGTACAAATTGTAAAGAACTAAACGCCATCCCATCATTAGATAACAGCTATAAATAATACGAGCCACTAACCAACCTCTGAGCAGGAAATATTTCATCCCGATTGCTGACGAGCTCCACGTCACTGTAGTGTTCGCAGATTTCTATATATGGTAGAGAAAACAGTGACGTCACTATATGTTACGAGTCTCGTGCTGATCCCTACTCACCTCCGCCCACCTAGCTCCCACGCGTGTTCACGCCGTTGCACGTGTGTGTGTGTGTGTGTATTTCTCTTCCATGGTGTTCTAACGTACATATAACACGTTGCTGTAAGTGGGGAACAGGAGGGGGTACTAAGAAACCGTAAATGACCTTGGAGGAAATTTTATCCTCTGGCCACTTGTGTCGCTGTTAAAGCCATGGTATGGTCACTAGTGGGTAGACGTGATCCTCGCATTTTAACATAATGCCATTGTCAAGAGGGAGCTTATTACGTAATACTGCATAAAGATTTTCTTAACTCTCTCTCGCTCTCCCAAGAAATAATTAGAAATTGAATTCGTTTTCATAAAATACATGTAGCGCTAATTAGTTCATTATTAATAATTAAGCCCATGACGATGATGATGTTGTGTTTTATAAGGAACATGCTTTTACAAATGAGAAATAATCTTAAAGTCGACGGCATTTATGTAGTCGTCAGTGTAAAATATTATATTTAACAAAAAAAAGAGCGAAAAGAAATACAAGCGAGCTTTACGAAATTTGGATTGAGTTGTTTCGAACAAATATCGAGAAGACTAAGGCTATGAAGTACAGTATCACTATATGTATCGTGTCTGTGAACTACGTACGTTCTTTTGTGGGTAAGCCTCTTTTTCCAGATACAAGGAATTATCCAGTCTCGTAAGAGGGTAACCCTCTTACGAGACTGGATAATTCGGCCACATTGTGAAGAAAAAAGTCAATAATTGTTTTGCTTGTCTTTGTGCAGATCAACCCCAAGGCTGTAAAAAAAAAAAAAAGTGTGAAAGAACTACAGTTGTAGCCACTGTGATAGTAGTAGCAGTGTCCCCACTGAAATGCTCCACAAGCTCCAGATATTTTAGATTTTGGATTTTTCTGCGAGTACTGGCATCATATTTGGAAGGCAGGGATAAGGATGAAAAAATCTTCTGTTTATGCTCTGGCAAGATCGCATAAATCAAAGCTCACATACAACTAGTCATATGACAAGGATATTATCATTAACCGATACTGTGGTGATATGGATACTATCCACGGTCAACTAAGCGCATCACAACTGTACTCACGTCTTCACCACCAAATCCAGAAATCGGATTTCAGGTGGTGATTGAGATGAGAAGAGAGGGGGGGGGATTAGTATTAGTGGTAGCAAATGATGCAAGAAAGCATGATTACTGCTAAACATCAGCAAAAAAAAAAAACACCCTTCTCCATCACCTGTCCGACGCCTCCAATAACTTGTCTAGCTCTTCCATGAATTTATTCAAACTACCCACCTCAACAACAACAGATGGAAATTTGTTCCAACAATCAACCACCAGCTGGCTGTAGACAAACTCCTGCACATCCATTTTGCAACAATCCTTCATCACTTTGAATTTATTCCCCCTTACATTTGTGGTCTGAGCAGGAGGAAGAATGCCATCAGCATTTTGCTTAATCCATTGAAAGACTTAAACACCTCAATCAGATCACCTCGCAGGTGTCTAGTGAATCCATTATTTTCTCCCTAGAACAGAAGTTAAGCTAACAGATCTGTAATTACTCATATCACTTTTGATTCCCCTTTGTGATTTGGGGATACATTCGCACATCTGCAGAGACCTCCCCTGAATCTAAAGATGCTCTTATAATTATGGCTATGGGTTTACTTGCCTTCTTTAAGATAATTGGATAGATTCCATCCATTCCATTGGATAGATTCTTTCCTTAATTATATTTTGATGAACTTCTGGCATTCCCTCCCTAAAGAAAATTTCTCAGGTGTGAATGTGGCAGCAAAATACCTATTCAATTTATCAGCAACCCGAGCAGGGTCATTAACGGTTAAACCATCGACATCAAATGAACCAATGTGATTCAACCTTCTTCCTTCTGCTCTTAATATTAGTTAAAGAAATCTTTGCTGCTTTTCTTGGTATTCTTTGCCTGAGACTTCTGCCTTTTGCCTTAGCTTGCCTAACCTCCTTTGTGACTTGATTACAGACTAGTTTATATCTACCATAGGCTTCTGTATTACCTGATAATTTATATGCATTTTCATCTCTGCCACAAGTTTCATCAGTTCATCTGACATCCATTTAGGTCTAATCCTGGAACGGTATTTCTTAGTTGATATCAAAAGCCTAAGTAGCTTCTACGATTACTTCCCTGAATACTTCCCATGTAGAATTTGTTGTTGATAACATCATCAGATGGTCCCACTGTATAGAATTTAAAAACATGTTAGAGACCACTGTAGTCATTCTTAAGAAAGCAAATTCCCTTCCCTTTACCTTTGACAGTAGTTAATATATCTTTAAGTAAATCGCGTATCAGTGATCACTGTTACTGTGATAACTGCCACGCATTGGCTCTTTTACATGCTGATTCTTAATGTATTAAGAATCGCTGGTGATAACGAAATCAAGAGTATTGTTTTCTCTTGTTACCTCTCTAACGTACTACTGTAGCTAACAGTCATCCATTAAATCCAAAAAATTCTTTCTAGTCTGCTAGTGACCAACCACAAGTGTCAGTCAATATCTGGACCGCTTTACTTAGATTTAATATGCTTCTTAATTAAGGGCATAACCCCCCTACTCTCCTGTTTGTCTTTTCTGTACATATTGTACTGCTCACATTCAAATTCTGCGCCCCTTGTCTCAGTGACACCATGTCTTCGATATCCCTACAATGTTACTACAATGTACTTAATTAGTACTTCAAATTCGTCAAATTTAATTACTATGCTCTTCACTTTAGTGCACGTGCACCCGTTCTTGCTCTTAGTTACCCTAACCCATCTCATATATTTCTTGTTCCATGATGAATTCAAACTAATACAGTACATGGTATATTGTAACAGCAGTGTACCTTGGATTAATCTAAATTTTAATTCCCTTCCTCTACAAACCAAAATTTCTTGTAAAGATTGCTGATGGAGAGTTATAAGTGCACAGTATACTAGTTTCAACGATTGTTTATGAACCATCCAGGTGTTTTTCGAATTACCTTTAGTTAGTTTTTTTAGTGTTTTATACGTTATTCATCGTTTTTAATTTGTTGCAGTTAACTGTGTACAATTCTATGCACATCTGATGTGTACAGAACGAGAATATTATCTGATACTGCAATTGAAGCGGCATTATTGGAAGGGAAAACTGTATCCGCTGGTCAATTTTGTGATGCAGAGACAATAATGAGCGAGAATATTACTGAATCTGAAATAAGAGAGTAATGGCGCAGAATTATAAGTCAAAATGAGATTTAGAAAATTCATTATCCTAAAGATATATCAAAATTATTACTAAGGATAAGTAAGTTTAAGATTAGAAATCTTGGAAATTATTGTTAAGAATAAGTAAGTTTGAGAGAAAATTATTTTCCAACTTTGGTGCGCATTTTTCACCTGCTAGGTGAAATATGATATGATATGGCCAAAAAATAAGGACAAAAGAGCAAACTTTTTGAATCTGAGAAATACCGCTGGTTTAAGGCTACGGTGTTAATACTTTATGCTGCCAATTTTAAAGCATACAGACAAAACTGAAGTCTGAGCATTCTGCAGAATAGAAATTATTTTTTTCATATTTAAATCCGATCATCTCCTTTCAGCAAAAGACAATGTTTTTAGTCAAAGAAATGCTTTTAATTTTTTTAAAGCGGCAGCTCTTATGTTCTCTATTTCTAATTATATTATTTTAAATTTATTTTAAAATGAAATTGTAAGCTTAATGTATCTCAACTAATGTAAAAAGCCATTGTCTTGTACGCAGTTCTTTAAGCAAACAATTACTTCTTAGAATTCAGCATAATAAAATAATATTTTTTAAAATTTAGGCTTATATTTTGCTCTTCCAGTATTTAAAGAGTAACATTTTGTTTGTTATTGTTTAAGGAATTATTGAAAGAATGCAATCTTCTCGTGCCATTCTGTAGTCGGCATTACTCTAAGCAGCAGATGTCCAAGCCATGGCTTCGTTTGATATGGATTTCCTCACGTCATTAATTAAGTTATGGATATTTGACCTTTTTTTTTTTTTTTTTTGCTTGACACTATTATAAACTGCCTCTCTATATTTATATCTGCAAGAGTATATTAGCTTGCACCTAAGGGGCGGTATAATCTCTTTTTGTTTGCACCATTTGTTCGCAGTAACCTTTGAACCTATCAGCCTTTGCCCAGACTGCGATATGAAAAGTAGTTAAGGAACATTGCAAGTCTGCTGCTAATACAGTATCAACTATGGGATCATTGACAATCCCAACACTTGTGTAACTGGTGCTAATTCGTTTTGCACGTGTACAGCGTGGTGTTGGCTTCTCCACCTTGGCCGACAGGTCGTTCAAGTAGTTCGTTTTTCTTCATTACTTCTCTCGTGAATCAATGCAAAACCTTAGCTACTAATATGCCCTTCTTTAGAACTTTTTAGCACTTTCTTTCTCATATTTTTTATATAGATTAATTTACATAGCTTTTTACCTAAACAACAAGTTAATCTGAACCTGATTGTATTGTACAGCAGATGACTATAATTCAAGCTGAAAACTACACTGGTGTGCAAAACTTAAGGACCAACACTATTTCTAAAGGTTACAACCACAAAATCAAATGAAACAGCCTGTGGCGATTTGCATAACTATGGCCGTTCAGTAGAAAGCTGATGCACATGCAAAAACTTGAATCTTGATGAGAGTGCTCACATAATCAGATAAAAGCAACAGTTATGTGCAAATTACCGAATGGTGATTTAGGAAATTTAGGATTGTTACAGAGACGTTCGATTGGTTTCACACAGTGCTACAGACAATGAAATGGCCAGTAGACAACATCTGGATGACTTTACCCGGGGTCAAATAATTGGGAAGGTCGAAGTGCGAGGAGTGTGACTGCAGAGTTCGGTATCGACCATAGTCGTTCTGAAGGCCGAACGTGGGCGGCCTTCAGAACGACAGATACAGCTGTTCGAAGGACCAGTGGTGGTCGTCCAGGAAAAACAACGCCCAATGATGACCTCTATATACTCCTACAGGCCAAGAGGGACCGACACCAGACAGCGGGATCCAGACAGGAGCACAGGACGCAGGATATCGCGGTTTACTGTGGCCAAGCGACTCCACAAAGGTGGACTGTTTGCCCGACGGCCAGTACGCTGTCTCCCTTTAACACCTGCCCATCGGAGACACCGTTTACAGTGGTGCATCGAACACAAGGACTGGACAGCAGCGCAATGGGGTAAGGTACTCTTTACTGATGAGAGTGTATTCGGTCTCAGCAGCGATTCTGGACGTCAGCTAATCTGGCGAGAGGTTGGCACACGGTATCACCCCGCAAACATCACTGAAAGGGATCGATATGACGGTCGAGGTGTTCTCGTCTGGGGTGGCGTTATTTTAGATGGACGTACACAACTCCAGATACTGGAATGTGTACTGTAACCGGTGCACGCTATTGTACTGAAATAATCCTTCCCCATGTGCGTCTGTTCCAAGGTGCCATTGGCCCCGAGTTCGCGTTTATGGATGATAACGCCATCGTACTGCAGCTGTTGATATGGTTTTGGAAAGTGAGGACATTGTTCGTATGGATTGGCCTGCCCGTTCCATCGATCTAAATCCTTTTGAACACATATGGGACGCTCTGGGGAGACGTCTATCGGCACGACCACACCCACCAGAAAATGTTCACCAGCTGAAGATGGCGCTGACAGAGGAATGGACGATGTTACCGCAAGAACTTATCAACAACATTATTCTAAATATGGACAGGCGGTGCAAAGCCTGCATCGACATTGGGGTGGCCATATATCCTACTGAGGACCACGTCTTCCCTTTGTTCCATCTTTGGCAGTGATGCATCTGTATCATGGCAGCCAGTGCTGCTATGTTGCCATTTTTGAATAAAGTCCCTCTGTACCGTTTTGTTTCCGTTGTTGTGTTGGTGTTGTTTCCTTCATAGTTTCTGTACTTCACGAAATTCCTTTAGTATGCTTTTCCCTTATCCAGGGAAGCTACAGATGAAAACCTGACTGGTCCTTAAGTTTTGCACACCAGTTTACTAGTAATTGTCACCTTTTGCGATTATCGTATTTATCAATAGATTGACGATATTTCCTAAGTTCTATTTTATGTTTACAAGTAAAATTGCTTAAAAATTATTTTTACAATATTTGCTTATTGAGAGAGAGAGAATTACGATTAGTTAATGTTTCTTTCTTAGTGATTAATTGACATTATACGAAATGTAGATAGTTCTCATTTAAACATAAAATATCTTGTGTTGTAAAAGAGTCTCGGCTGCAGAATAAGTTGCTTGTAAGAGCGCGTAAGATGTGGGGACTCCCTTTAATTTACGTAAGTCTTGCTGGGACGAGAAGAATTTATGCTGTACTTTCGCTTCTGTATAGAGCAAAATAAAATGCATTGAAATTTCATGTGTAAATTTTATTCTGTGATTCAAAGAAATTAAACGATAATATTAAATTTAAATGTGTTAATTGAGATGGTTAATTGATTGATTAATTCATAAATTTTTCAGGACATTGATGAAGTAATAGACTAAGTTTGAATTGGAAAAACATCATATACACTTAAGTTATTATAATTAAGCAGTAATTTATTATCATTGTTTTAAAAATAATGAAATACTTGTATTATCATCCATTATATGCAGATCTACATTACTTGGGGTGGGGGACTGCAAATATTTGATTATACCCAAAAACTGTAAATAGTATATTATTTCTTGACTAATCTGTAATAGCACAGTGTATAACAATGTATATTGATTTCTTTCATGTTCATGCTTATTTTAGTTTCCTTGTTTTGACGATATCGTTACCCATTTAAATAATATTTAACATTTTAGAGGAATTTGCGTACAATTAGTGATAAAGAAATATTTACATGTAGATAGAAATAGCAGACTAGGTTTACCAAAGCATCAAAGAATTTTCATTTTGTGAGGAAATTAACCACAAGTTACCTCGTTCTTCCGCTACAAATAAACAGCACTCGCTACAAGGAGAATTATATTGCTATTTATCTGTATTGGGCCCCATTACTCAGATAAATAGAAAATATTTACATACAAATAGTGTAATGATATTTACATCAAATGAATGCATCTGTTTAAAAAAAACCAAAATATAGGCTTACTGCGACTTCAGTATGTGAATGCTTCTTTGTTTCTAGGCTCAATAAAATAACCATTGCGACAGATATCCATGGCTACTTCCTTGAAGAGGAAGTAGCCATGGATATTATGTAAATATACAATAAAGCGCTTTCTGGACTGACGTCCATACGCACTTACATCATTGTTATTATACATTAGCATAATATTGCACAGTTTAAACATAACATGCACATGAAAATCAAGACATCCCACAACAATGTACTTGATACATTATCCAGAAACATTTAACGCAATTGTTAAAAAGTACATAAAACCTGTGTGCTATTTACAATTCACAACTACACTGCTCGACAAAATGAACAGAACACGTAGAAAACATGGTGTAACTCGTGCAGCTTGCGATGACACGTGACAAAATTTGGTATGGTGGCGGTGTACCATAGAATAACCATGAAATGAGGAGACAGCGACAAACTACGGACACGTATAAGGGACATTGCTAGGAGTTGAATAAGAATTACCAAAAATGTCACATTACAGAAGTCGATACAAGATGCTCGAAAATATGGTCACATAACATCAGTGCGGCGTGTGATCCCCTCCAACGGCTAAACAGGATTGACAGAGGTGAACTATGCTCGATATAAGGGTGTCTAAAATATTCTGTGGCAACAAATCCCATTCTTCCACCAACGCCGATCTTGGCTCAGCAAGTGACCGAGAAATTGGCTGTTGGTGTGCATTGCGACGCCTAAGGGCGTCCCAAACATGTTCGTATTGGATTTAAGTCTGGTGATCATGCCAGCCACCGCAGTCGTTGGATATCTTCAGTTTCAAAATATTCCTCCACCACTTCAGTAGTGGCGTTGTCATGCACAAAAAAGAAAATCTTGGCTAACCACACCCATAAAATGTCGGTCTTGGTGCTTCTGTGCAGTTACGGTACCCCTATCAAAACACGAAGGGGTGCGGCCGTTGATTATTATTCCGCCCCACACGGAACACCGCTTCCACCGTAAGTGTCCCTTTCTCTGATGTTGGACGCATTCCTCATTGTCTACAGATAAAATAACGTCTAGAATCTGTTTATAGGTTAAAATAGGACTCATTAGAGAACAGAATTATACCCAATTTGTCAGGGTTCCAAGTCACATGTTCATGACACCAGTTTCGACGAGCTCTGCGGTGGTTTAGGGTTAATGGCATACAAAGCACTAGCTTCCTTGCGTAGAGTTCACTTGAATTAAGCCTTCTTATTACAATCCGGTTGGAAATGTTTTCACATGTGGCCGCAGCAACCTCAAGAGACATTTGATGATAAAACATCATCATAGGGTTCCGTCTTGATGGTAGACTCAGATAGCAATCTGTTCTGGTTGACGTAGCCCTTGGACGACCTTGGCCAGCTTTTCTTGTAATGGTTTCTGTCTCCTGAAACTGCTTCTATAGTGCCGAGACGACACTGCGGTGACACATTAAGCCAACATGCCACCTCCTCCTGCGACTGCCGGACTTCAAGTCGTCCAACGGCCCGCCATCTTAAAATCATCTAAACGATGATGGCTTGCTATATTCAGTATTGGAGATGTGGTTATCCCATTGAACAAGCCAAAAAATGGAAATGAAGTGATGTGGTCGCAACCTGTGTTTTTATAGGCATTAATAATTTGCATAATGTGGAGCTATGTAAGGTGGTAGATCTTTTCTATTGGGTATTCGGAATTTGCAAGCCAGGATGCCTATTATATCAAATATTCGCCTTCGGCGACACTGTTCACAATAAAATATTCATGAAAAACATTTTGCTCTGTTAATTTGTCCGGCAGTTAGTTTGTTGAACGTATTAATGTCGAGCAGTGTAGTAATAGTAATAGCCATATAGCACAAGGAAGCCACAGGCTTTTGCTGAACTGGCCAGGGAAAAAACGAGTAGATAAAAAATTACAAATTATAGATTCTAGTTGCTTTTGGTGAGAGGAGCCACTAATCCAGTGCGCAGCGTTCTTACGGCATGTTAGTGACGTGGCTTACGTATGAGTTGAAAAGCCCATTCCATAGTTACCTTATATTTTTCCCATTTTTTTCTTTTTAACAAAATATACCTTAATGTGAAAGGGCTCTTAATTTTCTTTTTTTTTTTAGAATCTTCCTTCCCATTATCGCAGAGTTCCTATGTCTGTGCTCACCCCAGCGATACAGAAAATCTAATTTCGACAATTATCTTCAATCTTCTCAAATTTCAACCTAAACACTGTTTCGTAATTCTATACTTAAACTTGACAACCCAGCAACAGCCAGCTTACTTTGTTTGACAGTTGTCTGCTATATGTATCAACTGGAACCCTTTAACAATTAAACCAATGAACACATAGTTGCACTAGCTATGTGTTCATTGGTTTCTGTTAATGTCACTTTTCTGGTACAACCACTCCTTAGTATGACGCTATAGCCATACTTTTATGTTCTGAATGGTTCACTTTTTGCGTTTAGACCTGCAAAATTAATAAAAATAAACTAAGGAGCGTCTAATGTAGATGGAGTATTAAGTGTATTTCGCATGGAAGCTGAAAGACCAGGAAACAACGAAATCTACCACTATTACTTCTAGGAAACCTACGTCTTCTATAAAGGATTAGGATACAGAAGGAGCAAAGAAAGGTCTTTGTGCACAGAAAGTTTCAACTAACTTTAATGAAATGGAATGAAATACGTGAGGTTAGATTTTATATTTCAGGCCTAATGGGAAACAAGTAGTGAATGTTACTCTTGGTGGAAATGTAAATTACTGAAACAAAGTTAAGGTTTAGTGTCTTTAGAATTCTTTTTCGGTTTGCACCCAAAATCACAATCTGCAGACGACCGTACGACCATTACCGTCAATCGAAAATACAAATTCACACTTGTGAAATTATTAAGCGGTTCATAGTGATATTCCATGCAAATAGCGAAAAGGCCTTTTTCAGATTTCACATAATTAAATATGCGAAATCTAAAAAAGGTGTCTGACTTTTCAGTTACCGGGTGAGCACAGTGTCAAACTTTTTTGTCAACGAAGTTCGTGAAGTTAATCAATACCATAAACCCTACAACAAAACAACCTTTAAATTTTGAAGTATCGAATTTCGAACTATAGTATCTAATGGTTGCTTCAGTATAAGCTTGGGATGCTAAAATCAGTCTGGATATAGCGGTAGGAATATACTGGAATAAAAACATTTCACCATATACTTTTATATGAAATATAGTAGCACAGTGGGATATGAATTTGCATGGCATGTTGTGTGCTCCCAGTGTAGTTTGTTTTTTCTTCCCCCATGGTAAAATGCAGTGGAAATATTGTTATAATATGCACATACTATAGTTCCATGGCTTTCAGCTAATTTAAATTAACATTTTAATTCAAAATATCTCGCATTGACTTAAAAAATAAATGAAATCAATAAAATTAAATAATGAAAGCTGGCTGTGACTACAACTTGCGCTATACCTTGCGTGTAGCAGGGTATAACGCCATTTAAACGCTCTCGGGGGCCCGAAGCTGGGATGTTTTATAACCCTAGACCCTCTGATGTATAAGTAAATTTTGGACACCCTCATTCCTACTAGGATCTGAAGCTGCAGCACCCACCTGAAATGAGCCCTGACGTTAAATAGGCCTTGGCTCTCATCATTGTTATTCTTATTAAGACTTGAGTTATGTGTACAAATTGAGAAAGTTCCTGAGCATTATCACAACAATCTGTGATTACTCCACAGTTTCTGAAATCTCACGTGTACACAAGAAAGTGATTAAACCCACGCACTAAGTGAAGAGTAATGCATATTTCATATAACTTTGATTAATATACTTGTTTTCTCTTTATAGAAAACAGCATATTTATGAGTGCGCGCACACATGTGATGCGGGCCTATAATTACCTCAAAACATTTAAATGAAAGCCCTGATGTTAAATCAGGTGTTTTGTTGTGGCTCAAGTCCTGGTGTCACACTCGATGAAGCTGAATAATTGGGTTGCTATTTCTGATCATGAGTCAGATAGTCATTTGGTCTGATACTGAGGTCATGGGTTCGCCAATTCCGTGATGCAGAACGACCGCAATAGGGTCACTGTAAACCCCGCCCAGGTATACAAAGTGTGACGTCAAGTCGAGGAGAAAACAAGAACTGAAGTCATCCGCGCCATAATGCGTAATAGATCAGAGCGTAAAGGTCAGCCACAGTTCAAGGTCATGGACTATGAAACATGAATACCATTTTCTAGCTCTCTATGGGGAAATGCTTCAACGATTTGTACATTCTACAATGAATGGGAAGCAATCACTACCATGCGACCCAGCGCATAAGCATATCTTTTTGTTTTATCCACGCATACCAGCTATTTCTCGATGCGAAGCAACTGACAAAAGTGTTTTGCCGTTCGCATGAAGAAACGATTTGTATTTGCACTCAGCTGTATTGGTTCATATGAACCAGTACAGTACTGTGCACTGTATAATGCTGTGTTGGATCACTTTCTATAAATTCTGTAATTTCCTTTATTGTTATTAATAGTAGATCCAACCAATCTTTCTATAATGTATTAATTAAAAGCAAATAGCTAAATTAATGCAGACAGAAGATCTAATTACAGGCATATGAGATAATACGGAAAAAGACGAAGATCACAGGCAACAAGCTCTATAAGGTTGGAAGATTCCTTTGCGTGTTGGCCATTTTTTTGGCTGTGTGTGTGGCTATCGTACGTTACACCTCTACAAGTGTTTAGCCGATTTGAACATTGTGAGTACAGCACAAGCCGATTTGAACGGTATGAATATTAAATTTAAAAATATATATATATATATATTCACATTGGAAACTTCTAGTCTCACTACTCGAAACTGGCTGACTAAAGCTATTATTGAAGAGGTCTTGAAGTCTCCGATTAAATACGATCACTGTACATCATCAAACGAGTGACAAGCGGCGAACTCACTACATTCTCATAGAAGGCTATTTCACAAGTTTAATTAGACAGTAAACTGAAAATATCGCAACAGTGGTAACGGTATAAAACTACTAATTAATCATGGAAAAACAGCGTTTTAAAGGCATTAGTCAGTATCAGCGCAATTTTCGAAACGAATTCCTAACACATCTGATCGGTGATGACATTGGTAAATTCATTTTAGGAACGCTATGGCTAGTATATGCTAAAGTGACAAGACGTCCCGGATTATGCGGGACAGTCTCGGATTTAAATTGTTTGAATTATTAAGAAAATTTCACTCCGCGGAAAAATATTTATTATTATTATTATTATTATTATTATTATTAATATCAATTTATTTCCGAAGAAATGTCCTTTTACAGCTGTGCAGCTAGAGGACATGAGTTATATACAGACATGCATTGTATACAGAGCCAGATACAATATACTGTACGGCCTTAAACAGCCACTGGTGAAGATACAAAAACATAAAGTTACAACAAGTACAAAAACATAAAGTTACAACAAGTACAAAAACATAAAGTTACAACAAGTACAAAAACATAAAGTTACAACAAGTACAAAAACATAAAGTTACAACAAATAAAAGTGCATCCGGATACATCGAAGCGTGGATATTGCGGTATCACAGAGAGTCCACCTAGAGCATGACTAAGGCATACATGTCTGCAAGAATGGAAGATCTGTAGGTTCTGTCCTTGCAAAGTTTCTCAGCATCTATGGCTAATCTGTTAAATATTTGGAAGGAGTTGTGTGGAAACATGTTGTCCAAGGAGGACATGCTACGCAGCTTCGATCTGTATGGGGAGGTGTTGGACTGGCATCTTCTCCTGTCGGACGGTCTGGCGATGATATCCCAAATATCGGGTGACCTCAGTTTTCCGGATAGAAGCTGAGAGAGGGTAAGAAGGTTCCTAGAGATGATGTGATACCTCCAAGGAAGCGTATTAAGATTGGTGACCAGAACAGATTTTGAGATTGTAGGTGTTAGCCCGGCAACCCTATTTAGCCATTTCAAGATACAGAATTCCAGGGAGAGGAACCTGGCTTGGTATGATGAGGGTGCTGAGGACCATATAGTCGAGGCATATAATGGAATTGGGAAAATACAACGAAGAATGTATTTGATGATAAGGTCCGGGTTATGGAAGTTGGAGATCTCTTGTTTTACTGCCCATAAAGCCGAATATGTTTTCGTTCGAGTGGCATTAAAGTGAGGCAAGAAGGTGAGGTCTTTGTCCCAGATGATACCCAAATCTTTATGCTGGGTGACTTTTTTAACTGGAGAATTCGCAATAATGATGTCCACATCGTTGGTATTTTTCTTCTTGGTGATAGAGAGTTGTGCAGTTTTCTCTTTATTAATTGAGAGCCCAATCGCATGAAGGTAGTTTTCCAGTTCATGTAGCTGTCGGTTGGAGCTCACAGTAATAGACTGGAGGGACTGGGGGCATTTTGTGATGACGAAGAACTTAATATCATCTGCGTAGGTGGTAAAATTAGTACGGTTTGATAGGAAGGGTTCTAGAGATGCGGCGAAGAGGGCGGCAGAGAAAACGCCCCCTTGGGGGAGCCCTCTGGAGCAGAGAATGTGGTGATTATGGTTTTGATTTTTGATCCATAGGATCCTGGACTGAAGGAGTTTCCTAAGGAGAACTAAGATGTTGCCAGAGATTTTGAAATAGTTGCACAGTATGGTACATAATGCTTGGGTGGACAAATTGTCAAAGGCCGCCTTAATGTCGAGAAACACAATATCCAGTTGCTCTTTGTTGCTTAAGGTACTTTCAATTCTGAACAGTGTGTCCAAGAGGTTGGTGATCGTGGAACGTCCAGGAAGTACACTATGGAGGTATGGAGGTTTGTGGCCGAACATGTGATGGATGAGAGCAGGAAGTATGGCTTTTTCCAAGATTTTGAGAAAAGTGCATCCTACAGAAATTGGTCTGTAGTCATTAGGCAATTTTGGGTTGGACTTTTTTGGAACTGGAGAAACATAATGTGTTCCAGATAGCAGGGTAAACTCCTGTTACGAGGACGGAATTGAATGCATCAAGCAAGAGATCAATGATATATACACTGCACAGTTTAACCATGAAAATAGGGAATCCATCCGGGCCAGTGGTAGACTTGTTGGGAAGACTGTTGATGACCTCAGTAAGGCGTTCCTTTGTGATGGCTAATTTATCCAGTGATGTCTGGTTAGCTGGTGGATTAACCCGAATAAAGGGGTTTGGGGCAGATAGGGGCTTAGTTGCGAGCGAGTTAGCCCATGCAAGGAAGGTGTCAGTGGACATGGGGGACTGTTGATTCTTGTTGGTGAAGATTCTTTTCCCAAGTTTCATTCTGTGTGCAATCCAGTCATTCTGCGCCTTCCTCCGAATGCGTAGGAAGCATGCCCGATGTTTTTTATAGAGTTGGTAGTCGGCTAGATCCCGTGTTTTTTGCCATTTCCTGTATAGTTTCTGTTTGATGATGAAGGCGAGTTTTGCGTCGCTGGTAAACCAGTTCTTGGTCCTGGGAGACAGGCGTACAGATTTGGAGGCCCCTTCACAGGCGATGTTTTTTAACAAGTTTGCTAAATTGGTAAGCGTTTGATCAGGATGGCTAGCAGCAATTTTTTTCCAGTCTGTAGCTTTTAGTCTTTGTAGGATGATTTGAGGTTGCATATATTTTAATGAGAAGATCTTGAGTTGGGATTCTTTATGGTCATGTTGGTCAAGTTGTCGGGGAGAACATAGACATTCACTATCAAAGGAAATTGGGAGGTGATCTGATGCAAACTTAAAAATCGGCGTTGTGAGAGTAAGATGGTCAAGGTTATTTCTGTTGTTTTTATTGTCAAAAGAAGTATGTATTATTATTTCACAGAAATACCTATATAATATAGGTATTTCTGTGAAATAATAATTTATAATTTATATAATATATTTCTGTGAAATAATAATTTATAATTTATATAATTTATTTCTGTGAAATAAAACGAATATATGTGAATAAAAAAACAAAACAAAACAGTAATTGTAAAATTGATGTCCCGCATTGGAATACTAAGAATCTGGTAACTTTAGTATATGCACAAGTAAGCTGCGTAATCAAATTCTAGCGCAAATTCTTTGATATAAATCAGTGTCAGTAAAATAGCATCAAGAATAACAGTTAAAATTTGCCTTACAGCACAAATACTGATGTTATACAACCGGTATATAAGATTAAAATACGCTTCTATTCCAACTAAATGCATCAGGCAACCAAACCATGTAGTTTTATACAAAGGGAACATGCTGCTGCTGTAACGCACACTAGGAACTAGATCCATTTGTAGGCATAGGCACATACCACAGACACATAGAACCCTAAACCAGGCATCCTGAATATCATAAAAAAGGCAAGAACTAATAACAGGCATAATCACGGATGCAAATACAAATTAGCTATAAGCTAATCTTAGAGGTATAAACTGGCATATTACGGGCACCAAAAGCTATTGTATCTGTCCAAGTGTATTATGAATATGAATTGCGTGTTCTCTGGTTGAGTTGCTTGTTTTTCTGGAATAAAAACCCGATTTTACTGGGGAAAAAACCTCGCTATCCATGCCTGAGATTAACTCAGCCACGGAATGAAGAAGGCGCATTCAAGTTCCTCACATCATTGACGGGATACGAACCCGAGCCTTTTCCACCCGGTATGAGGACGGTGATTATTAACCCCTGTGCTGCCCGCACAGACTGACCTTAGAAGTATAAAAAAATGTTATATTGAGATATAGATTGTGTGGGCATTTTATTATGTAGTACAACTACCTAATATTAGGAGTAGTCCCCTCCTCTTTAGTCCTCAGAATAGCCTGGATTTATTCTAGTATTTACTCAACAACGTGTCGAAAGCATGCTACCATACCGACTCATTTGTTTCTCAGACGTGTTGCAGATTGGATGGATTCGGATATCTACTCCGAAACGCTCGTTGCACCTCCTGAGCATCCAACTGAGCATCTGTAGCATCCTACAGATGCTCAGTTGGATGGAGATCTGGTGACTGAGGAGGCCACCGCAGTACGCTGAATTCCCTTTCATTTTCCTAAACCACCGGTATTGTACAATTTTGGCTTTGTGACATGGCTCATTATCCTGTTGGAAGAACCTATTCGTAGTTGGATAAACTCCAACTATGAAGGGATGTACCTCTCAGGAATAACTTGTTGCATTCACGTTTTACTCCGCTGGTATTAAGAGGCTCAACGTGTACCACAAAAATACCCCCACACTATTATACCGCCACCACCAGCCTGCATTGTTGACACCTGGCAAGATGATCTTACAAATCATGCTGTTTTCTCATATTCTAGTCCTCCGATCAGCGTGAAACAGCAAGAACCGGTATTTGTCATACAAAGAAGCGTTTTTCCAAGCCACTGTAACCTCTTGGTTTTTGCTGAAAGGAATGGAATCTGGTTCTGTCACCAGCTTCGATATCCCATCCGTGACATGGTACGACGATTTGTGCGTTCTGAAATATTACTTTGGTTGTCATTGTTGTATGGGTTGTTATTTGACTGACTGTAGCCTTTCTGTTACTGTGCACAAGTCTGCTCAGTCTCCGTTGGTTTCTCGTATCGAGCTGTTTACCACAACAGTTATTTCCGACCGTTATTCAACAGGTATTTCCGTTTGGTTATTCTTGATATACCCGAGAGGCAGTCTTCCGTGTAAACCCCAGCAGTAGGCCGCCTTAGCCTAGTGGTTAGGCGCGCGGGTGCATAAGTACACGTGCCTTGAGTGACCGGGGTTCAAGCCCGTGACCACTGAATACGGTGCTGTTTCTTGTATTCTGTCTATCTTGTGAACTCCTCTGACCGTTTGGTCGTCCCGGAGTATAAACAGAAAATTTATTTATTTATTATTATTGCAGTTTCCGAGATATTCATAACGGCTGTCTGTATTCGACTACCATGTCACGTTCAGTCACTTAAGTCTTTCGTCTTTCCCATTCTCGCACTCAGTTTCACGCATACACATCTCTACATCTGCCCATTTACTTTATGTATCATGGGGAGTGTTTATGCCTTACTGAAGGCGCGCTCCTTATCATAAAAAAAGATAAGGTATGTGTATCCAATAAAGTGGCCATTCAGTGTATCACTATCTGGCAAAGCTATCCAAAAATACAATAAATCTATGGAACATATCAGTATACCTTTTTTAAATATACTTTTTTATTAATTTCTTGTTTTCTCTGTTGATTTATTTGAATAGCGCATTTTAACGGTTTACGAAAAATGTTTTTTCTTTGGAATTTCAGTGAAGTTCCTGTTGTCTTTTAAATATCTGTAGACGTTACTTATGTTTTACAGATATAACCTGTCAAATTTATCGAAATACGTTCAAAGCCAAGAGCTATGAGTAGGTGGCACTCTGGGTTTACTCGGTTGTTTGACATTGTGCTGTGTTTACCTTTTGTTTATTAATTAAACAGGAGTGGTGACTCCGTAATTTTTGTAATTCACTTATGTCATTTAAACTTCTCTAGTTTTTCTAAACTGTTTTAAGTTCTCTTGATTATGTGTGCTTGAAAAACAATACTGAGTATTGAAAACCAATATGTGCAACTTGCATTATGATTGAGTTATTTTCAGTGAATATTATTATTTTAAAACATGTTGTGTGTCAGAAAACCATTCCAGAATTATAAAAAAAATGTTCATCTATTTTTCATTCATAGTGTCCTTCGCAAAATATGTACTATTGATCGTTCATTACAAATATCGTCAAGTGGCACTGTGGTTTGTCGTGAAGTAATGAATAATGCCAAGTGGCAAAAAAGGCAAACAATTCATCAACAGACCCCTAGAGTAGATTTCCCGAAAAAAGAAACGAAGAAGGTGAAAAGAAAAATCTCGTATTTTTACAGGTATTTTACATATTTATTAGACTAATTTTGATAAAGAATTAGCTTTTAATATCTTTAATTTTTTTGTCTTTAAATAAACGGTAAAATGATTATTAATCATTTTCCGTTTTCACTGGCAATAATGTACTCGTATTTGCATGTTTTTTTTTTTTTTAACGAAGGTCCCTAAACGCATAAATTTTCGTAGTCAATACTGTTAAGTATGAAAAATATCAGGACTATAAACGATGGCAATAATTTCAAAATATGGTTTATTAAATTAAATTATGGCATGCATAATTTTACCTTCTAAATTAATAATAAGTAATTAATGCGTCCTATAACTAGCATTTATTATAATTTTGAAAACACGTTCCAGAACGCCATTTTACTGCTTTTCGGTTGTATGATTAAGAGTTTTCCTTATTCCAATATGTAAATGTTAGCAGGTTATATCAGGACTGGTTTGTGATCATACACAGTAACATGTGAAACATCGTAAGAAGCATATTTTATCTGAGACAACCCAGCTTGGAATCTAGCACGGGGCTAAGTAAACGGTGGGCTCCTTTTTGTAGGGGCTGGGTGTACATATTTTAATAGGTAACACATTCAGAATTAAAGCACTGCAGAACAAATTCATAACAAGCAACATGGACAAAGCTAGCACCAATTACATCTAATCACGACCAATTAATATAGTAAATAAGGGATTAAGCCTTAATAATTGAAAATGAAGGTGGGCCCACACAGATTTCGCAAAATTTTGTTTTCCATTGTGGTAATAAATAAATATCTGTTAATAAAATTTAAACTCATCATGGGAAATGATATTTTGTATATAGATCATCTTATCTCAAATAGGAAAAATTAGTATAATTACAGGAATAATAGTGGTATTTTCCAATTTTTCGACAACATTGTAATATGTTGTCGAAATGACAGAAATGCTTCTTTTCTACAAAATTTACTCTGCCTATCTCCCAGAAACGTGTTTGGCTTTTCCCTAGAAAAAATTCTGTGATGAGTTAGCAATATTCCATACCTTATCTAGGGTTGTATTGAAGTGTTGCTTTATGGGTATTAAATTGATTAAAACCATCTTTAGTATATCCAGTAAGAATAAACTAAAATAAGGATTGTACAGTGTATATTTCAATTATACTAAAAATAAAATACTAAATAGATTTAATGTGTATGATTAGTATGAATCAATCTTTTTTTTTCTTCCTTTTTTTTTTTTTTTTTTTTTGTTCAAATCTCTTTAAGTATCATTTCTCTTCTCCAAGCGCGCACGCTACTAGTAAATACACTAATATCACTATGGATTTAACTTACACTCGCGTATCACCAGAAGTGGGGTTTCTGTAAACAGATGTTTGATATGTGATATCTAACTACCTTCGAAGCATGTGTCAAACCGATATTTTACTCCCATCCCCTCGCCTTTGGTGAACTGCACGTGATAAGGCACGGTTGTGTTTACTTCACTTGAGTGTGATGACACACTTCATCGACTGTTTGCTGTTAAGAAGAACTGCCGGTCATCATTAGCGGTTCTTCTTTACAGCAAATTGGTGTTCATCAACAATCAACATATATATTCTTAACCTTGGAGAAAGCCATTGAGATTTGTGTAATCAGTTCCTTACATGTACTGTAAAGACTAATACATGCACTTTGTTTTCCATCTGCTTAAGGAGGATGATCAGACTGATGCATCATCTCTCAAATTTGAAACATGTTGAAGAAGTGGCCAATTTTCCCAGATTATCCCTCAAGTGCCCAGAAACAGCAGGAAATAACGCAACAACCAATGTGTCACTTGGTTACACCACACTCATAGTTTAGTTAACTTAAAGTTGACATAACTCTAATGACTAGACTTATTAGGGTGTATGAACTAGAGAAACTGCTGCCGTAGTCCGTTAGTAAAGGCGCGACATAGTGAACATTGAAACTGGCGTGAGATGAATGTTCCATCCCATCTTAAAATGCTATAGCGTGGCAGTTATGGATAGTTACACTTGCGTATCATTAGAAGTGGAGTTTCAATGGATTTCAATTGGGTTTCGAAAAATGGATTTTTTTACTGATCAGTAAAAAATATCCATTGAATTTTTTTTTTTTTTTTGATCGCAGAAGTTTTTATTATTTTTTTATCTCAGAATTTTTTTCTGAAGGTAACCTTTTATCTAAGGGCTCAAAAATGCTAATTTTCGTATACTTTCCTTCATAAATTTATATCTGTACCATGTGTTAATATTTCGGAGTAAATTTTTTTTCTAGTTGTAAATATTATGCCTACCCTAAATATAAATTATACTCGCATTTTCAGTTATAGTAGTTCATTTTTTATAAACACTTGCCCTTATTATTTTTCCCATTCTTATCATTTTGCTAAAATATAACTTCAAAGCTCGCACAAACAATCTTCTCTAACAAAAGCGAAAGGAAAATTAAACCCTTTCTGGTAGCAGCGTTGTTTTTCGTGAACTCAAGAATCACAATCGTATATGGCTATGTCTTCTCAATCCTCGCAAGCGATCTCTCTCATTAGCAGTGAGAGTTATTGGCTCAAAACAGAGCGGGAAACGTATCTAAGACTTCTCTAACAGCTACATGAATGCTTGAGTGGTATGGAGATCTGCCCAGAGAGAATTTTAAAACCACTGCTGGGCCCACATTCACTGAAATTAAATGGAGTTTATTGCTTTTGACCCATCATTTCCAGTTTCCTTGAGAGATACTGAATAGTAGAGCACGATCGAATTTTTTTAAATATATGAATACAAATTATATTTTAGGGGGTGAGGCAGGAATTCAACCCACATCATTACTGATCAGTAAACGGACTTCGCATGTCAGAGTTTTAGTCCATAATGCCCACAACACATGATACGTTTTGCTTCTCTAACACTATAGTTTGTTTCTTTCAGTGTCCAATGTATGTTGGAGGAGCACTGTTTGAAGAGCAGCTTGATAGGCAAGTTAGCAAGTTGCATCACGTTATAACGATTGAATGGCAGACCTGTGGTCTTTATCCAGTTTTTCGGTTTTCCAATAAAGGTGATAATGCGGTTTAGGAAAGGAATGTGCATAACGAAATTGGTTCGAATCCATATCTCCAGATTCATTATCTGCGTACACTAAAGGTCGCAAAAATTGTAAAGCAATTGCTAACCAATCCAAACTAGATTTTGAACAGGATAAGAGTAGAAAACTTGCTTTTTGTCCAAATAGTAATTGACCATTCTGGTCTCTTGTCAAAGCTATTGGTCGCAACTTTTGCATCTGTACTTCCAGCTGATTAAAATCTGATGGTTCTATTGCCTCCTCAGCTAAATATAAAGTCGACATACTACCATCCTACTTTTCATCTAACTGTTGTATTGATGATCTTGGTAAACCACCTCCTACCATTCCCAGTATACTCCACTTGGTGCCTTCTGTGGTCTTCCGTCTAAAGGATGTCAGAAGAATTTTGAACATTCTTGCTGCCAAGAAAGCTCTAGGTCCTGATGTCATTTCTCCACTTGTTCTCAAAACCTGTGTTCCTGAACTTTTACAAATTTCGCCCATGTGGGTAGCACAGTTGATAAAACCGCTGTCCTCCCCGCACTAAGTGGAAAAAAAAGACCTGAGTTCGAGTCCCATCGGTGGTGTGAGGAATTTTTATAGGCCTTTTTCACAACGTGGCTGAGTTTCTCAGGCAAGGGCAGTGTGATTTTTCTTCCAGCAAACAGAAAATCGACCACAGAACACATGCAATTTAAAGACAGTATATAAGGAGCAACATAGCCGCAGTCACTTATGCTCATAAAACCTTACAAGAACAACAACAACCCGAACATACTCCTATTCTATATCGCCTCTTTGCATTTTCTTATTCCGCTGGTGTTTTTTCTTGTACTTGGAAATTTGCTCATATGCAGCCATTTCCTAAAAAAAGGGTGACAAATCCCTCCCATCCAATTATTCTTCCATTACACTTACCTCTACTCTTTCCAAAGTAATGAATAAATCCAAACGGTCAACTCCTAAACTATCTCGAGACTTTCCATGTGATCAGTGATCACAAGTATGGATTTCGTCAGTGTCGATCCATTGATGATGTCTTGTCGATCCATTGATGATGTCTTGTCGATCCACTGATGATGTCTTGTCTTGAATGTTACCCATCTATGGACAGATTTAATGGAAAAATCTGGTGAAACTCAAGTAGCTGCTTTTGGAATTTCTAAGGCTCGTGTTTGTCATAAAGGTCCTCTAAAAAGCTTCCATCTTATGGATTGCGACTGGTTTTTTGCAATTGGATATCCAGTGTTTTCTTTAACCGCTCTCTGAAGGTGAAGGTAGATGGCTGTCTATCTTCTAACTTTTCCAGTAATGCTGGTGTTCCCCAATTCACTTCTTTCTCACGCTGTTTTCCGCTTGTATATTAATGACCTTCTTCTACTGACTGGAAATACTATCCATAGTTTTGTTGATGATAGCACATTGCATTCCACCTTCCAGTTTGAGAAACCTTCCCCTGCCCAAAAAAACTTCATATTCTCGAATATCCACTACCAATTCCTTAAATGCTGTTCTCCGGGTAATTTTCCAATGGGAAACTTAGTTAATTTCAATCCTTCTAAAACTCCGTCCTGTCTTATATCTTGCAAAAGGAATCTACTGCTCTTATGCTTATATTTGATGAAACTCATAGATCTAGGAAAGATCACATATCTCTATTAGGGATTACCTTGACTTCTAATCTCTGTTGTCATAAAGACATCATAAAGTTTATTTACTCTGCATCTAGTAAACTGTGTTTTCTCTTTCGTTCTCGGCTTTACTTTTCTTCTAAAAACTTCTCTTTCTTTACAAATCTCAAATTCACCCTACCATGAAATATTATTCCCTCGTCTAACTGGGATAGTGCCCCAACCCCCCCCCCCCTCTCTCTCTCTCTCTCTCTCTCTCTCTCTCTCTCTCTCTCTCTCTCTCTCTCTCTCAGGCTTCTAGACTCCATTCAAAAGAGCACAGTCAGGTTAATTAATGACCCATCACTTACAAAATTTCTCTACTCTCTGTCTCATGGACGTTCTGTTTCTGCGGCATGCCTGTTCTATAGATACTTCCATAGACACTTCTTCTGAATTGGCATTAATAACTTCTCTCTCTCTCTCTCTCTCTCTCTCTCTCTTTCTCTCTCCTCTCCTAAACCAGTCTGAACACGTGCTACAACCAGTTAGCATCCATTTATTGTACAACTTCAAACTTACAGAACCAACTTTTCTTCTTCTTTATAATTTTTTCCTTCAACTTCTGTCTTCTGGAATCTGCAGAAATTAGTCTTCTGAAATCTACAATCTATAGAAATTCGAATCAACAAATATCTTCTGTCTTTTCAACCTTTTACCACACTCAGTACTAAGCGGTATAGGCTCTAATACCTCTGGTGTTTGGGATTTTCATAAAGAAATCCTCTGTTCCTAAAATGTTATGTATCTTACAGAAATCAACAAGGGTGTTGGTCCTTAATTTCTTCTCAGTTTGAATGGTTTAATTCGAAGGACATTGCTAAGTTTGAGACTTGTTTGGAATCATTCGGATGGTGCGTTTAGGGTTTTGGAGTTAACTCTTAAAGTTAGCAGTTCTTGAGTGGAAAATATTCTTCTCATTGTGAGTCATGTGCCACAGTGGTATAGACTTTGGAGATATTAAGGCGGTTAGAGTTGAGTTTGTGTGGGTGCTGTTATTTTTTGAATTACAGGTAGTCTCTTATTTACATCGGGAATATGTGTTCCTGTAACGGCGACGTTATCGAAACGATGTAAATCAATGTGTTTTTTTTTCTTTACATACATACATACATCTATCTCTTATTTAAGGGAGATGCTTTCTCGGTATTTTTTTTTTTTTTTTTTTTGCTGGCTTTTGGGTGTGGGCTCCCCAGGAGCGGGACTGCTGGCACCCACCAGTCTTGCACCCTTACTGGTGGGTGCGGGATTTAGGTGCAATATGCACAGCCAGAGTTAATAGATCCAGGCATAGCTCCTCGTGCCAGGGATGGGCACCAGGTGGTAATTGCCCAATGGACTATCACCTGGTGGCAGAGTAGCCTGTTTGACTTATAACACATTACACACACGTGTACACACACTTACACTAACAGGCCATTATGAGAATATGATATTATATGATAAATTGGTGGAGATGGATGTATGTCCGGGTGCCACCCTTCGACAGTTAAATACATACATACATTTCTCGGTATCGAATTTTTGGACTCGCCAACTTAATGTAAACCTAACTTAACTGTTAACTACTTATTAACCCAAAAATTAAATAAATCAGTATATTTTATGTATTAAATAATATATACATATGAATTAAATAATATATACATAATGAATTAAATAATATATACATATGAATTATTCATGTTAAATTATTAACGTTTTAAGAACAGAAGAGAGGTCTGAACAGAATTTTACTTCTTCTCTTGAAACAGTTCATTACAGCAGCACCAAAATTATTCATTCCTCCACTGAACTTGTCGCTCCATTCCATGTTTGGATTATCTTAAACAAAATGGCCATCACTTTTTAGAACAGACTCTTGACTGAAGGCTTTAGTCATCTTTATCGTCATGTACTGTTTTATTTGCGTTGCATATCCTCTTCCTCCTTGCATTGTTACTTTCTTTGTTTCTCCCACTCAATTAGATCTTTATTAGGTCAGCTCACTATCTCCACTACATTACTTTACTTCTTCGAAGCCAATTTCATTTGCCATTTCCACAATCTGAAAAACTAAATTTCGAGAACAATGACAAGTTCCTGAACACCCATAAGTCTAATCTGGCCCTACATTCCACTGAACATCATTCATCATATCCCAAGTGACTTCTTCCCGAGATTCCTCAAATGTTTTCTATGGACTTCTTAATATTGAAAGCGCCAAGCAATAAAATGACAGTGTTACTGTACTGGTATTCATTTGCAGTACGCGCCGCCCACACAGATCATGTAACAGGTTAAAAAGGAAAACTTTTCCTCTAGAGCTAATGTTTTTTTTTTTTTTTTTCGTGTAATTCTCTTCCACATTCTTTGAAGAACTTACCTGTTAAATTTTGTTGCATTAGATCGTGCTCGAAACGGCTCTAAATTTGGATGGTAACTCGGTACGTAATAATTTTATAATTCGTTATCGATTTCGTATCCAAAGATTATGATACAAATCTTCCTAATGTAAATATTTAATTATTTCAAAGTTTTGTTACTGGACAGTTTGTTTTGGACAGTATTCTATGTTGATGTAGATTTTTATATTATGTAGTATATCGCAATATTCTATATTGCGATATACTACATAAATATCTATTTAAGGGAGCTATCGACAAATGTAACCTTCCTGTAGACATTAGTAAAGGCAGTATACGAAATTGAAGGTGATATTGCCGTAATATTGTTTACTAATTTCTCTCATATTGCAAAATATTTTATCAAACGAATGGTTTCGCCCTCTTTGCAAGCACTTTTCAGTTTCTATGTAACAAACTCTGTGTCAATATAAACACTTTGACATCTTACTAAGTAGGTCACTGAAACACGCCACAAAACAATTTGTGTGCCAGCTGCAACTGCACGCTAACTTCTGTCAAGTATGTGACTTACTTGTGGTAGCCTTAAAACTGCTTAATTGTGCATACTACAACAGTTTATTATTTATTACACAAGATATAATGAATATATATTTAGAACTTTATAATTTTGCTGCTCAACACCAATAGTATTACCACGTGCGAAAACTAGCATGTAACGCGTCGTCTTGCATACATAACCACGGCTACTACGAAAGAGTTCGGAAGGTAACACCCACTTTTCACTTTCTAAATATGCTATAACGTGTTTCTGTTTTCCGATTAGCCTATCGAACATGATGTACATGTTTCTTGCTGTGCAGATTTCTGTAAATTTATTGTCTATCCGTAAATTTTTTTTTTGCTTGTTTTTTTTATTATTATTTTTTTTTTCATTCATTTATTTAAGTTAAATCAGCATAATCGCATTATTAGTGCTTGGATGTTAAAAAAAAAAAAAAGTTAGCACATTTGCAAATTTCTATAACAGATTTAAAAAGAGAATACACAAATAAGTAAATAAATAAAATATAACTATAATTTTAATTCTCATTTAAATTAATAGCTGACAGTTTTCTTCTTGCCACTCGGTTAGGGCTAGATAGGAATGTTTACATTTGGTACAGTATTGTAGTCTGGTACGTCTTTCTCTCCTTCACATTATCTGCATGATTGGCTACTTAACCCTTCAATAGACTGTAATCGTTTAGTATAAATTATTAATTCTTCAATTCTGGGACAACTTTAGGCCATTTCTGTAGACGCTGCCTTTTACGAGTAAATAATCCCCACGGTCGTTCAATCTGGATTTCGAGGTGACTGCTCTGCCTCAAAGGTTCTACTGATATTTTTTCAACCAAAATCGGGTCTTAATGATGCAGTAGCTCTCCATTGAATATGCAGAAGTGATCAAACCTGTTATAAGATCACTTGGTGCAACATTTCTCTTTGTCTTAAGTCCAGAATGACAACACTTTCCAACATATCTGCCTGTCTCTCTCCAGCCACGGATAATAATAACAATTATTATTACTATTATTTTAACGTCCCCAAGCCTTATCAAAATCCATGTATGCAGCCCGCTTGAAGAGAACTTTAGAAATTCCTCCACTCATCAACGGGATTTGAACCCAATCGCTGTAAACGAGCGACAAGTAGTGAAACCACTTTACTGTCTCGGAGGGCTGTGATTAGGCAACACATAAGTGTGCGAAATTCGAACGAACTTCCGCGGGGAGAGGGGGGGGGATTGGGGGCTCTTTAACTATGTTAAACTTAAAAGTTTAGAGTTTCGGGATCCTGGACAGTGTTTTGCATATAGATGTCCTAGTACTCAGCGCTCAGTCTTCAGTGAGAGCAGCAAGTCTCCATGATATAAATCGAATGCATGTAACGAGTACGAATTTTGATTTTATCACACCACTCTTTCACTGCATTCTCCAAAAAGATAATTTAAGAATAAAAAATATATAATACGTAGTACTGTATATAGTTCAGCTGATCTCTAAAACGGTTTCTATCTGTATCGAGGGATGGCCTTTTTGTTTTTTATCAATAATACATTCACCCTCTTCAAACTTCAATGTCAATGCCTTCAAAAGATTCAATTAAGCAAGCATCTTTGCTCATTTTTATTCGTTGTTCTCTTCTGTATAAGCCTCAAAGCGTAACCTCTTACTATTGTTTGCTGCTTTTCGATAATAACAGGTCACAAGAAAAGATATAAAAGAGCCTCACTTTGCTAGCTATTCCGCTCTTGCACCTCTGTTTCCTTATTTGTCAAACATAGCATACGATATTTGCTTAAAAATACATGAAATGTTTCTAGTAATATACCTACAAGTTAATTTTCATAACGTTATTCTTTATTTACATATTTTTGTTTCCTTTGAAGTCTGCAATAAAACTTGGTCGTCATTTTACGTAAAGTTACTTTTTGACCACACTGTATATTTCAACCACTCTATTTGATAGAGCCTAATGCAATAAAGAAATATATTTTTTAAATCGGTGGATGTAACTAAAACGTTATAAAGGAACAACAAGTTTGTTTTTATTGCTCCGTTATTTCTTTATTAACCCTGCTAGATCCATGCTGACAACATACTTGAAGATACCAGAAGTATAATTTCAATTCATAAGGATTTTTCTAGTCAAAATGGAAAACTTCGTCCTTCGTCACCATTTTATCCATATCTTCTATACGATAGGTCAATAGTTTGACAATCTCACTAAATGATTTTCATCTCTCATTGGTTTCTGTTAATCATAGCTGATAACTGTCATCAGTGAAAGCGTCATTACTGACAACTACCGCAAATAAAACTTTACATAACAAACTTAAAAGTTTTTCTTTTAACCCGTTATAGGAAACATAACCTTATTTAACAGCATTACTTTTTTTAAATGGTTAATCAAAAACTAACCAGTAATTATCCTATTTTAGGTAACTTAACCTTATTTAAGGTTACATTACGTTAATAATGTTAGATATGGAGATTACAGAATAGTCTTCTCCTATGGTGAAGCGTTACTTATTCGAGGTAATGCAATATCATGGCAACTTGTTGTGAAGGTATTCACAATATGAGATATACTTAATGTATATCTCATATTGTGAATTGACATTGTGATTGACAACAGTTTTCGGTTGTGATCTGCAGAAACCATTGAAAGATTAAAGATTAACATTTATGCTCTGAGGTTGTCAAGCGATTGAACTGTCGTATGAAAGTTACGGAAAGTTGCCAGAGTTTTCCCTCTCTTGTATGTTAATACTTACTGCAGTTTAGTTTTAACGTGAATCTTTTCTTTTGTCAATCAGCTCAACTGGGTTTTTCACGTACGTAATTTCTTCCGCATGCTTCCCTTATTATGTCGTTTTCTTTGTTTTTTTTTTTTTTTTTTTTTTTTTGATTTGGTAGTTGTTGGCGCATCGGCTTCTGTGGCCATATTGCACCTCCCAAGGTTTTTGCAGTACTTTGATCCAAGCCCGAGGCGGGAATCGAACCCGCGACCTTTGGGTTGCCGGGCAGGTACTTTACCCACTCGGCTAGCCCGGTCGGCGTTTTCTTTATTAAAAAATAGTCGTTGATATATATATATATATATATATATATATATATATATATATATATATATATATATATATATATATATATATATATATATATATATATATATATATATATATATACACACACACACACACACACACACACACAAACACACTGGTATGCAAAATTTAACGACCAGTCAGGTTTTCACCTGTAGCTTCTAATAGGAGTGGCCTGGATATGGGAAAAGTATACCATAGGAACCTCGTGAGATACAGAAATGATGAAGGAAACAACACCGACACAACAACGGAAACAAAACGGTACAGAGGGACTTTATTCAAAAATGGCAACATAGCACTGGCTGCTTTTTTTTTTTTTTTTTTGGTAGTTGTTGGCGCATCAGCTTCTGTGGCCATAATGCACCTCCCAAGGTTTTTGCAGTACTTTGATCCAAGCCCGAGGCGGGATTCGAACCTGCGACCTTTACGTTGCCCAGGCAGGCACTTTACCCACCCGGCTAGCCCGGTCGGCGCACTGGCTGCCATGATACAGATGCATCACTGCCAAAGATGGAACAAAGGAAGAGGTGGTCCTCAGTAGAAATATGACCACCCCCTAATGTCGATGCAGGCTTTGCAACCCCTGCCCATACTTAGAACAATGTTTTTGATAAGTTCTTTCGGTAACATCGTCCATTCCTCTGTCAGCGCCATCTTCAGCTGGTGAACATTTTCTTGTGGGTGTGGACGTGCCGCTAGGCGTCTACCCAGAGCGTCCCATATGTGTTCGATGAGATTTAAATCGATGGAACGGGCTGGCCAATCCATACGGACTATGTCCTCACTTTCCAAAAGCATATCAACAGCTGCATTGCGATGGCGTTATCATCCATAAACACGAACTCGGGGCCAATGGCACCTCGGAACAGATGCACATGGGTAAGGATTACCTCAGTACAGTACCACGAACCGGTCACAGTACCGCCTTCCAGTATCTGGAGTTGTGTACGTCCATCCAAGATAACGCCTCCCCAGACAAGAACACCTCGACCGCCATATCGATCCCTTTCAATGATGCTTGCGGGGTGATACTGTGTGTTAACCTCTCACCAGATTAGCTGACGTCCAGAATCGCTACTGTGACTGAATCTACTCTCACCAATAAAGAGTACCTTAAGTAAAGATTTGTATTGTAACCTTTAGAAATAGTGTTGGTCCTTACGTTTTGCACACCAGTGTATATTTCCCGATTATAAATATATATTTCCTGATATGTAGCTTTAGTCACGGAAAAGTACATGTAGTTTCTTTTTTATGGGAAAATTTTTTTTTCAGTGCCCATGGTAACTACTACATTTCCCAAAATATGCTGCAGAACGATTAAAATTCGTCCTCATGTAAGGAGAAAATGTCATCTTGATCAAATTCAGCACATGGCTCTCAGCTGTAGTTAATAACACTTCAACTTCCGCTTTATGAAGGCGTTTGTTTTAATGTTTTGACAGTCCAGTAGAAACCACACATAATTAACGAGCAAGTTTAGTAGGTGTTGCTCCTACGCGATGTTAAAAAAATTATATTTTGAAGATCTCTTTAACATTAATATTCGTTTTTCCGTTCCCTTTCTGTTACTGTACTAATTGAGATATACAGTAATGTTGCTCTTTCATGGGTATTTAAATATGCCTTTAAAATTAAAACTGAGTATAACAAAACGAAGCTATTTACTGGTACAGAATTTTAAAGCCATTGGGAAACAATTTTGTTGGAAAGCCTGATACGATATCACGGTGAATGATCTCAGAAACCGTTCATAGATAATGCTAAGAGCCTGAACAAAACAGAATTGTCTGTTCAAGAATCGTGATTCATAACACCGACCTATTTGTATCTCGGTACAAAAACGCGTTTGTCTATATTGTTGTTTGCTGTTATCCAGGAACTCACCGGAAGTATTACAGATAATAATCTACTGTATAGCAAGAAGTGGCCAAATCGTTGCTCGCGATCGTCATACAGCTTTTTGACACTTGAAGTGCTACTCTCGGAGAAATATGAGTTGAACAAACAATTCATGCCTCGTATAATATTCTGTATTAGCAGGAATGGAATGAAAAGCTCGCGAGCGTCAACTATGGCTAATGATTTCAGACAGTTGACATGTTTTAAAAAATTCGCATGCACCGTTTCTGTCTTTTATTCAGAGATATAGAGACAGTTGTTTTTCCATATTAGAAAAATGCCAAAAATTGCTAGACATAATTTCTTTTGTTTCAGAAGACTTACAAGCAGACTAAAAGCGCACTACTTTTAAGGTTAGCCTTCATACGAAAGCTAAGAATAACAGATAATCTTCTTGTTCTTATTTATCTGTTTATGGATGTTTGCTATGCAAAAGCGTGCTTTTTAAATATTTTATTTGAAATAAGTTGATTTGAAAAGCACATTTTTATTGCACGCGTAACTATTATTTAATATAAAAATGTGATATATGATATATGGGCCTCGTATATGAGTCCTTCAAGCCTTTGAAGATTTCTGTATTTCCAAGCTTTGAAGATTTCTGTATGTGACTTCCAAGCTTTGAAGATCATCTTCACCTGTGAAGATTATTTTGTATTCCCAGGTTTACTAAGTTCGGCTGCCCCGGATTTATGGAATAAACCTTTCTGAAATGTATAATAACGTGCAAGTTGGTCTTCTATATTTATTTCGATTTGTTCTTTTAAGTTAGCCGTTTCAAACGTCTTTACATCTCATATCTCTCCACCATGTACTTAAATCTTTTTTTCCACATAGGAATTTTTTTTTAATTTTTAGGTCTTTAAAAGTTTTAAATAATTTTTAAAGGACTATATAGGGCCTGAGTTTATCACGCGGACTGTTTATAGTCTTTGTTAATCACTTCGTTGCATAGTAAACAGTACAATTAGCTAATAAAACATTATGTAAATGTTAAAAGTGTCTTTTGAATGAATAAAATTAATCTCCATTGAAAATTGTCACAATAGAATCAATGTAAAATAAATGATGTAATGTTGGAATATGTTTCAGTTAAAACATTTTATCGCACTTTTCTGTTAGCTCTGAAAGATCCTTTTTCATTTCCTGTATTTCAGATCACCCCCTCCCACAACACTTACTTTATCGTTTGTCATCGCTTTTACTTCGCGCCGTTCCTATCCATTTCCAGCTGTCCCTCCGTTTGCTGAAAATTGCAGTGACGAATTAACCATTGTAATTAATTCATATAATTTCAAATATTTTATGAAAAGTGAAAAATTAATGAAATTCCCTTTTAATTTGAGTTCCTTTTTATATTGTGCTAACATTTAACCAGAAATTTGAGCAATTTTTCTGACCTCGGAATTACGTGAGTGTTGAACCGAAAATTCATCATCCCTGTTGCAAATGAACAATAGTCGCGAGTATGTTTTATGAAACCGTTGTACGAGCAAGTTATTTATTTTTATTTATTATTATTATTATGTTTTTTTGCGGTTTGTGTAAAGTTTTTTATACTGTAAATAGAGAAAGAGTAAGTTTACACTTTTTTTTATAGAGATGTGAAAAGTCTTCCGTAACAGTATGATTTCATTTCTTAGTCACCGTCCTTCGAGTAGTTCTGGATTAGAATTCCATCTGAGACTGGATGAATTCTTAGAGGCTTGTTCAAACGGAACTATAGTTAGTCGATCTCATGCGGAGGGAGCAGGTTTCCTACCAGTTGTTCCAGGTTTTTCAGTCCGCACAAAGTGCAAATTGACACACGAACGCACACTAGTACAGACATAACAGAGTGGCGTAATATGGCCTTAGATGCTGACATACCGCAAGACCAATCGACAACGATAATATAAGATACCTAAAGCGTATGAACCTATGAATGAATAAAAATTTGAAAATCACGAGAATTATTCGTAAAAATTTGAAGTATTGTCGAAGGTACGCTATCATAATTATTTTGGTACCGTTGATTTTAGATTATTCAGTTCAAATTGAATGCACATTTCACGAACTTTGGTGGTTTCTTCTCTGATTTAAGCAATTCCTGTGGTGGTTGGCCGTTTAGTTACTGAACCAATTTATTTAATTTTTTTTTTATCTATTTGGAAACTGAGTTTCATGGAGTGCAACGTTTCCTTGCCGATCAGTATTTTTTTTTCTCTCGGCTATTATTGTTTTAATACAACAATATTGTATCAAAACAATAATAATATTGTTTTAATTAAAATTATTGTTATATTAAAACAGTAATAATACAGTGTTCCTGTATTATTGTTGTAAATATGTTCTCGCGTAAATAAAAAGTGTAAATATTTTATTGAAGATTACAAACATATTCTCTCTATGTTTTCCTATTTTCCCTCTTTCTCATATTTTTGAATGAGTAGTCTTGCCTGCTCTGACTTTTGCATTTTCTAAACTTCTGTTACGCCTCTCCTGTCACTTGTCCGTTCCATTGTATTTTTGTATTTATTAATTGTATGAGATTGCATTGCTTTTTCTCCTTTGTTATACACAAATATGCAGTGCTAGCTTTACATAATTGCATATCCAATGTTATATTTGCATTATTGTATAGTTCTAGTATGCACTAGGTATATGGGATGGCTATCACAGAAACCTACAGTGGTCTTGGAGAGTGGAAATTATGTGTTCTTTCGCAATTCGTGTACGCTACTTTAAAAATGCGACACATTTTCTCCATCACATATTTTTCGCAGAATACCATATTCTCTTTTTTAAACTTTTCCAATAAGATGCTCAAGAAATTATATTGCATTTTTGTATTTTTGCAAAGTTATTACACCACTAGTTACCAACATTAGCAATTATCTCGGACAGAGAACTTTCCAGAGGTGTTGAGAATGGACAACTAAAGATAATGTTAGTACAAAAAACGATGTTTCATAGCAGTCTAAAATAGTAGAAATAAGGATACATCCTCCGCTAGGAAGCATCATTCTCTGTATTGTTTTAGTTCATCCTGACCAAGCCAAGCGAAACACGTTTTTACTTCACTCGTTCAGAATGAATTAAAAGTTTTTAACACAGAAATAAAAACGCTGTAAAACCGTGTTTATTTCTGTATTAGTAACTTTTGTAGTGCAGTATATTAACGAAAATCCAATAAGGAACATAGGCCAGTCTCTGCAGAATGTAATATGCTAAAAAATTTTTAAAGAGCTACCCTCAAACACATTAAATGAGCACTGCTTTGGCCACAGACCCAAATACCTGCATACCGCTACGAAGAACAGATCAGCGAACTCAAACCTCTTTGACAACTTCTGTAAAATCTAGCATTCCCTAAATGTGGAATTCTAGAGTAAAGAACAATGGATACATTTTTCTAGAATATCAAAGCAGCATATGACAGACTCTCCATCAATTCCATATTTATAATCCTCTCAAACTACTTCAGAATTGCAGGTCCCATACTCAAGCTCTTTAGATATCTACTGACTGGACAACAAATCCTTGTGATGCATAATAATTGCTTCAAAACTTTTACGTTACCCCAAAGCTAACGGCTTAGAGTTAAATCCCAGCAAGTCCGCCCGGATCGCTCTTACAAACAAATAATACAAAAATTACATCACAGTCCTACTAGATGGCCTTTCTGTCAAAAGAATCAGGCATCACACCGATTTAGGGGTCACCTGGGATGAGCAACTCACCTTCTCGCGGCACTCTCCAAACACCAAGAGAAAAGACGCTTGCAGCCCTCTGAACAGTAAAGCAAGGACTCACTGTTGTTTATCATTCAAGCCTCATAACATGGTATATCCTGAGATGCGTCTCTTCGGTGGCACTCTACGCGTCCGTTGTTTAGTCTTCCGCATCATTTAATCGACTAAAGAGCTTCCTTAGTAGAGAACACTGTTCCTGCGGTGGCTAAACAGGACACTCGGCGGAAAATCTTTTACAATATCAAGAGGCACTCTCCATACCACCTTTAACTGTACCTCAGGGAATTAACCATAACCAGGACTAATATCATCACCCTGACATACTCACATCAAGAATAGACGCACCAACCATTTCCAAAATTATTTCTCTTCTTCATAGTGAAAAGACACGAAAGCAGTCAATAGCACACGAAACAGAGGGGAGGCCGCTGAGCACGAAATATGACCAGCTGAGATGTTTACAACGGATGTTTCCGCTCATTATAATATATTTCGTGAACCGGCTGCTTATTCATAATGAGAAACTTTGTGCCAATAGGATCTGCAGAGCTGCCATTTTTCAGAAAACCTACCAGCTGATGGACTTCGGCCTAAAGCTCTAGAGAGCCTATTGACATCTCGGGTGCTGGCGCCCCCGTAAATGTCAATTTATATTGTATATAATTCATTATGAACGAATTAATGAGAGGAATTACCTCAATACTGACTTAAAGAACGCTCAGAACGAATCGAAGCGTACTACAACCATTATTGAGGTACTTCTCATTCATTTGTTAATTGATATATAACGTAGAACTTTTGAGCCTTGTCGTTCTGTCATTTATTAAAAAATTCATTATATAAATTTCACTCATCCATTTTCATTTTATTATCATGTTAGCATTATAGTTCCTTTCCGAGTTGAAGTGCACTTCAAATTAAATAAATAAATAAGATAATGATCAGTACACGGATAGGATAAATAATGATTATAAATCGCAGAATAACATACAGTAAAATAAATTAATTCAACAACAGTACAAGTCAACGTAACAGCAATTATTGCGTTAAATAATTACTGTTGTATTGACTGCTTATCTTTTTTTCAAAGAAATAAATTATGCTCTATCCTTATGAAAAAAAACTACGCTAAACATTATGTTTGGTAACAATGTATGCTGCACCACCAAATGAAAACCTGAAACATATAGATACAGTACAAATCCATCAGAAAATATTCCTTTAGGATATCTTCCTGTTGGAATAATATGCCGTATTTTCATGTAATAGTGTATTTTGCAAAACAACACTATTACAAGTCTTAGTGAATATTTGTCCTCCACTCCAACAAAAGTTGGAGTGGAAGACAAATATTCGAGGTCTTATCTTTGCGCGCGATTTCAATTGTCTGGTTTTAAAGGTTCGTATATGAATTTATGTTCGATACAAATTCGAATTCGGGTCTGCCTGATGGTTTCTTTATTGTTTGGTTTCTCTTTCCATTCGAACATTTTTCCTGCCAACCTAAGCTTTCATTTGCACTTAATTTTGAGGTGTGGGACCTGAGAAATGTCATATTGCTTACACTCCAATAAATTGTTTTCCATATAGAGTTATATGGAGAACAATTTTATAGCCAATTTAGTGTAGCATAAGTCACTGTAGCTAATCTCTACCGTTTCCCAAATCAAACCATTGGTTTTTCTTTGAAGTGCCTTTATATAAAGTTCTCACATCGAAATCGCTTTGATAACCCAACAAGGCAGGAATTATACATTCAGGGATTTTCTCTAACAGTTTCCGTTGGTTCATATATGAAACCCCCTGTACAGGCACACGAACATCACAGAAAGAAGAAATTATGTTGAGCCAACTGTTCTGAAACTTATTTCAGTATTCACTAACCGCCACTCTAATTTTATAACGGAGTCGAAGTGCTTGCTATTTTTTTTTTTTTTTTTTTTTGCTTTTAAATAAACGGCTGTCAAATGAATGTTTTGAATTGGGTAACTCTCTCCCTCCTTGGAACATTGCATGTATGATACTCGTTTCACCTCGGATCACCGTAAAAGGTGATTACTCACCTACTGAGAGTGGCGAAACCAGTCCCTTTCATAGCGTGGTGACTTTTGTGCATGTATGTGACGCCACAAACAGGAAGATGAGGGAACATCGATAAGAAGGGTCTTATTAAAATAAAACAGGTAAAGGGAAAACTTTGACAGCATTGTTGATAATTGATGACATACCTCCTGATTCGAATGTTAAATTACTTGGTAATATTAGCGTTTTCCCTTTTCAGTCATGAAAACAAAGAACTTTGCTCTCATAAAAATGATATAATAAGTCCGCATATAAATATAATTATACTCTATGTAATTATCACACACAAGGAATGTATTGTGAAAGTTAATTTCAGATCGCATTTTGCTCCTCTCGATAAATGAACCGAACGGCAATAAACATTTCTGCCATTTTCTGGGACAGCTACTCGACAAGCAGAATATTAACTATTTTATTATTATAAAAGTTACATACGGCTTTCAGGTAAAAATTTCCGTGCATGTTACGTTACGGCTTGAGAATTCAAGTCCTCAAAGTTCACAGATAATGGAATACTGAAAAGATCTCAGAGGAGGTTCATTACAAGTTGCATACATCAGACACCCATTACCAAAGTGTTACGGATTGTCCAAAATCCATAAACCAAATAATTTGCCCCACTCTGTGTATCGTTGGTTTCTTCACGTATGGGTTGTCCGAGTACAACTCGCAGATAATCACGCCGTCGACAAAGTACATTCCCTATACCGTTACCAGCAGTACCCGATTTATATAATTCATTCAGCAGCGGATAATGGAGACATATGAGGTTATGACACAATTTAACGAAGTTTCCCTTTTCATAATCATGCCAAACGAGACAGCTGTGGAATATATTAGCAGAGTCGTACCTGTGGTCTGCATCCTGATCAGCAACGTTGCTTTCAGTTCTGGGGGGGGGGGGATTGGCCGGAAACATAATGCATTCCCATCTAATGGTAGCTATATGATGTACTGTAATTTAACTAGAAATATACCATTATTAGATTCGCCAGGATACATTGTTTCTTCAGTAAACACAGGTAAACAATGGATAGCAGGCATAAAACTTAGTGTATACAAGATGGATATAGGAATAACAAACATTCACATCCACCATCTTCAAATGAAATTTCATAATCTGTCTTTTTGTTACCGAAGGAAAGAAACACGCTAATATATACTTCGCTATGAAATTAGTTTATGAGGACCTTCAAAATATATCCCGTAATACGTTCTTCTAGGGAAATGGTGTGTCAGATAACCATAAATCCATAGCATCGCAATGTGTGCCATAAACTCGGTGAAAGCTTTAGCATTATTAGTAATATTAGTAGTAGTAAGTGATGCAAGAAAGCAAACTTATACAGCATCAGCCAAAAATATATAAAAAAATAAAGCCAACACTTCCCATATTACCTTTTCATCCCCCTCTAATAGTTTGTCTAATTGAATTTATTCAAAGTACCCACCTTAAAACACCGGATGGAACTTTGTTCCAACAATCAACCACCCGCTGGTTGAAGGCAAATTTCCGTACATCTGTCCTGCAACCATCCTTCAATTTGAATCTGTGCCCCTTCATGTTTATAGCGCAAGAACGTAGAGCTTACTCAATCCATTCAAAACCTTAAACACTTCAATCAGATCCCCTTGCGTACGGAGACAACTCTGTCTCCATATGATGCAATTTCCAAAACCGAATTTCTTTACTAATAAGAACCCCCTTTTTTGCTCCCCTCGATAATTTTGTTGATCTTCTCCACACCCTTTCCAACAGATCCAGTTGCTTCCTAAAATGAGGCTTTCAGACATCTGTATGCAGTATGTATTCAAGATGCGGCCTTATACAATGGGATAATCACCTCCTTATCCCTGTTGGCAGAATTCCTGTATATCATTGACAAAACCCCATGATCTGTCCTGGCAGCATGCTCAGAGAACTTCATATCTGACTGCATAATTATCCCCCATGTCTTTTTCATTCTTCACTTCCCTGAGTGTGGTACCACACAGTTGGTATGTTAATCTGGAATTACTACTACACATATGTAGTACCTTGCATTTGTCAATATTAAATTTCAATTGGCACTTCTCCGCCCATCTGCTTGATTTGTCTAGATCTAGTTGCCGTAGCATACCCTGGTTAGTGTGATTAACAACCCTGCCAATCTTCGTACCATCTGCAGACTTGGACAGTAAGCCTGATATGCCTTCATCAGTATCATTAGTAATTATAGAAAATAACAATCGGCTTACACTGAATCGTGGAAAACTCTACTAATAGTATTAGTCCAAGAAGAGCAGTGCCCATTAATAACCACTCTCTGTCTTCTTACACTCAACGATCATTTTATCCCTAACAACAACTTTCCCCTAATGCCACACTGCTGTAATTTGTATAGCAGTTTTTTTATGTGCAACAGTATCGAAAAGTTTTTCTGAAATCTAAGTATATGATGTCAAAATGATATATATGAGGTTTTTATGTGATTGGTGGAGATGTCATAGTGCCTGCCGCTATTGTTTGTTTTGTGTTTGTGCCAAAGTAACTAAGGCTGCGCTACCTAAGCGTATTGCGTCTCCACTGTTGCCGACGTGCCAGTGTTCCTGGATGAAAAATCCAAGTTGTCGATTATTCTTGCTGTAGAGTTTTAGGAGAATCAGCAACTTAGGCCTTATTCCGACGTATATAACACATCTGTAAATTACTGTGCTACCCGCGAGGGCAAGTTTCGAGGGGGTTGAGGGTATCGTGAAACCTATTCCCGAAATGATCGACTAACTCGCAGGGACCAGATTGCCATCCATGAGAAAGTAGTGCAAACATTCGCATCTCCCTACCATAATCACCACCAATGAAATCCCTGTCCATGCCTAGTGTAGGAAAAATTATGTTAATTATTTTATTTGAGTTTCTTTAACTTCGTTATTTACTCATTAAGTTAAATTAGTTAATCATATTTCAACATCTTGTTTAATTCATAAATATAGATTAACTTAGCGACGTTGTTATTTAATTAAACATTATGCCACCATACGTATTCAAATTAATGTTGTTGTTGTAGGATTTTTAGGCGCATCAGCAACTTAGTCCATTCATTGCGCCATATATAATATGTCAGTAAATTGCGTGCGTTCTGTAGTCGATTTGTAGTCTGTTTGATGGACGAAAAATCTTAGTTTCCAGGAGAGAGAAAAAAAAAAAAAACAAACCTCGCTTATCCTCGCCTGAGATCGACTAACTCAGCCACGCTGTGAAAATAACCCATAAAAATTCCACTTAAATAGCGTACTGTAAGCGGAAATCGTTTTGTAAGAAGCATAATGGAAGATTGTTTTGTCACTATGTGGCAAAATAATTCTTCACCGTGTCTCTGAAACCATTGTTAGTATTTCTCTACACACTTTCATTTCGGTAAAAAGTAAGTAAGCAGCAGCCATTGTCAATCCACTGCAGGATGGAAGCCTCCTCAACAATCCATATTTGAGGAAAATACACCATAATCTGCCACGCTGGTCTAGTGCGGGTTGGCAGATAGACCGTATTTAGTAGTCAGAGACTTGAACCCCCGTCTACTCAAAGAGCGTGTGTTATTGCACGTGCCCCTGACCACTCGGCTACAGAGGCCGTCTTTTGTCCCGGACCAGGTGTCAAATGAAATGTAATTCATCAGGTACAAAATCGTGACATTTAGGGCTAACGATCGCGTGAGCAACGCCGTACGAGAATGACATTCTGCTACTTAGCTGAAAGAATATACTGTACAACATTAAGTCTACAATATTAATTTATAAATTTATTTTAATTAATTGTTATTATTTTTGCTGATGCAGCAAAAGCGTAGGATTTCTTAAGCCATATGGCTAATACTAATAATAATTCATCCAAGTTGGATGAATAGTGAAGTTGCCACATTACTTGAGCAGAAAAAGGTGGCATGGAAACGTTACAGAGCAATAAAAAGTACTGAAGCCTATAACAGCTACAAGGTGATGTGTAATAGAGCCACAGAAAAGGTTCGACAGGCAAAGGCAGTTTATGAGAAATCACTAGCAAACAGAGCAAAGAGGGGGGATAAAGAATTCTTCACATATATAAATGCCAAGAAGAGCAGGACAAACCAGATCGGACCTTTACGTAAGGGAAAGGGGATAGTAATAAATACACCAGCTGCCGTTGCAGATGAACTCAACAGTTATTTTGCATCGATATTTACAAATGAAAAGCCTTTTGTGGCAATGGGAAATTGTGGGAGCGAAGTTAAAAAATATGTAATTAATGATATTGAAATTTCGCAAGATTATTTAATGAAAAAACTTTCAAGCCTACAGACTAGTAAGGCTCCTGGAGTTGATGGAATATACCCTATAATCTTGAGAGAGGCGGCAAGCGAGTGCATTGAACCACTGAGGCTGGTTATGCGAGCATCACTAGACTCTGGGGAGATTCCCTTGGATTGGAAAAGTGCAAATGTATCTCCCATACATAAGGGTGGCTCTAAAAGTGAAGTGGGAAATTATCGACCTGTCAGTCTGACTTCAGTAGTAGGGAAAATCATGGAGGCATTGATCAAGGGTGGAATTCAGGATCATTTGGATCGAATTGAAATTCTCAAGGATACTCAGCATGGTTTTGTAAAGGGAAAATCATGTTTAACAAATCTGGTTCGCTATTTCGAAAGGGTCACTCACGAGCTGGATTTAGGGAATAATTTCGACATTGTTTATTTAGATTTCAGCAAAGCTTTTGACTCAGTCCCACATGAGCGGTTGCTTTATAAGCTGGAACAGGTTGGAATCACTGGAAAAATCCTTAGATGGATAGAAGGATGGCTTCAGGGCAGGAGGCAGAGGGTTGTGATAAATGGCTATTCCTCAGATTGGGTTGATGTAAGAAGTGGGGTTCCCCAAGGATCAGTATTACGACCACTGTTGTTTTTAATTTTCATAAACGACATTGATGAAGGGATAGAGGGCGTGATGTCTAAATTTGCAGATGATGTTAAAATTGGTAGAGTAGTTAATGATCACTGTCAAGCTGAGCTTCTTCAGAGAGACCTAGATAGACTTCAAGAATGGTCAGAAAAATGGCAGCTGTGCTTTAATCCAACAAAGTGTAAGGTATTACACCTGGGAAACAGTAATCCCAAAATAACTTATTCACTTGGTGGAGTTCAACTAAACCCAGTACTGGAGGAAAGGGACTTGGGTGTTACGATACGGTCAGACATGAAATTCTCTGAGCATTGTAAACAGGTTGCAAGGAAGGCCCATGGTGTCCTATCGATGATCTATCGAACTTTTGCAAGTAGAGATAGGGACGTGATAATCCCATTATATAAGGCCTATGTTAGACCACACTTGGAATACTGTGTTCAAGTATGGAGACCGCACCTAAAGAAAGACATCGAGCTTCTTGAAAGGGTGCAAAGAAGGGTAACTCGCCTGGTGAGATCGGCAAAAGGGCGTCCGTATGAAGAAAGACTTCGAATATGTGGGTTGCAGAGTTTGGAAACTAGACACCTTAGGGGAGATTTGATTGAGGTGTTTAAGGCTCTGAGAGGCATCAGTAAAATGAATGAGGACAAAATTTTCAAGATTATAAATGATGCTAGAACTAGGGGACATAAATTCAAGTTACGCGGGGAAATGTTTAGATTGGACTGCAGGAAGTTTTATTTTAGCCAGCGAGTTATAAATTACTGGAATAAGTTGCCTTCATGGGTGGTAGAGGCCGACAGTTTGGGGAAATTCAAAGGTCATCTGGATAGTACTTTCGGGTAAGGGAAGCGCATAGGATGATAGGATTAATTTCCTTTTTATTTAATTTTTAATTTCATTTTATTATTTTTATTTATTTATTAATTATTATTATTTATTTATTTATTTAATTTTTGTTTTTATCATTGTTTTGTTCGGATTTTGTTTTTTTTTTTTTTTTTTTTTTTTGGCTGGTGCAGCATAAGCCATAGGCTTTCTTGCACCATACGGCCGTTACTAATACTAATACTAATTCTAACTAAAGATTTGTTTGTCTGTTTGAAGTTGTGTTCTGTATGATGAGATCTCCCCCCCCCCCCCTTAGCAAGAATGATTTAACCCAAAGGTTGGAAATATGGCAATGCTGATTGCTACCCCTCGACATCAAAATTTGTAGTTGTTCGATATCAGTTATGATTCTTTATTAAAGTAAGGTATGTTTAAGTACATAATTATTAGTGCCACGTTACATTTCGTAAGAAAACAGTAGTTTAAAAGGTCACGAGGCTTCATCGAAGAATTGCATGGCCATAAAGAATATCACGGACTAGCTTTCGATGTCCCTCAATCTCATTAGAACATTTTGCCATGCGAAGTTGTTTTACTATCAAAATTGTGTACTTTTTATGTACACTTTTTAGTTATAGATAAGTTAGCGCAAGCTGTATTGGCAGATGGAAGAGAGGAAAACATGAATTAATTCAGTAACATGTCTTTTATTAGTAACAACACCACCCGAAATCCTATAAATTCCAAGGACCGGCAAGGATCAGATTCCAAAGTTGCTAGATTTGTTCGATTGTATTGAATGAAAATGAATTCATTAATTGAACTGAATTCCAATCCTTACTTAAAAACAAACGTGAACCCTATTAAAGCATAGCAGTCAAAATGTGTGTGTTTGTGTGTAAGTGCTAAAGCATCTAAGGCTACGAGGTGCCATTGTGTACTGTGTCTGTAATTGCGTTTATTTACCGGTCGGTTTGCTGTTTGTTATACGACAAGCCCCTTTTCAGGAGAAATAGCCATGATGTAGTCCTCGCCCAAGACCGACCAACTTAGCCATATTGCGAAAAGAGCCCATAAAAATTCCACTCATCATTGATGGGATTCTAACTCGGTCCTTTTCCATCCGGTATGGGAGGATGATGATTATAATCACTATGCTACCCGCGAGGGCGTCGTAGTTTTTCGGAGTTTTATAAGTTTTTCTGAAATTTGTTCAATCATCTTATGTAATTTATTTGCGGTAACTTTATAGCTGAAAGAAGACCTACCGACATTTTGGAGTTCTCTTTCTTCAGAGATTTCTCTTAAAATTTGGTGTTATCGACGTTAAACTTAGGCGTCATTTCTTAGGCTTTATTTCCTGTTTGGTTGGTGCATCAAGGATATCATATTCATTTTTCTCGACCCCAAAGGACATTTATGGTTAAAGGGCATTTATGGTTTTAATTATTTTAATCAACAGTAGAGCCAATTTAATTCACCAGTAATGAGCAAGCTGGCCTTGCTTTTGTTTATCAATAGAGTAGATAATAATCAGGTACACAAATCGAAATACTGTATGAAGCATTTTTATTCTCTTTTTATGACCATTGAAGTAACTTGTTAAAATTCTATAACTAAGCCATGCTCATGTTTATAATTCTGATATTATGATGAAACTGTAACGAAAACTTAATTTATATTAGCATTAGCATTAATTGAGGCATATGATGCAAGAAAGCAAGCTTATAGAGCATCAGCCAAAAAAAAAAAAAAAAAACTTGACCATTTCACCCGTCCAGTTACTCCAAATGTTTGTCTAATTCAGTCTTAAATTTATTTACGCTATCAACTTCCAGAACAACAGATGGAAATCTGTTCCACCAGTCAACTACCCGCTGGCTAAAGGCAAATTCCGCATATCTATTCTACAACTGTCTTTCCTCAGGCGCCTCCGTAGCCAGGTGAGCTTAAATGGCTTAAATAAAGTTTCGTTTTAACTTTTTGGTGAGCTTAATAGCTTAAATAAAAAAATATATAAATAATAAAAAAATATAATAAATAACATTAAGTGGTCTTATAAAATATACTAGACAATAAAAATGTTTTTAATTAATTGAATTTTGTAGTAAACATTTTGTTTGGTACAAAAGGTTTTCGAAATTTTTGTAGTAAACACAATGAGACAGTGTAACGATATTATTACTAGTCTCATTTTGGACAAAAAAGTTAAAACACTCGATGAAATATCTTTAGTTTATTCCTTAATAGGTGGGAAACATGTCATTCGTCACAAGCGGTCACAAAAATGCATAGTTTTCCTCCTAACTTTAAAAACTAAGTCGATAGTCAGTGTAGATAGGCAACTTAACAACACATAGACAATATCTGCAAAAACCCTTACGCTGTATAGTATTTTATTTTATTTTGTGCTGAAACTTTTATTTCAAAACGGCATGGCATGCATTTATTTTAATATTTTGTTAAAATTTAAGGCCAAAGTTAGGTTTGGGGTTAAAGAGAGCGAAAACATGTTCATGCTGTGCGAAAAGATGTAACAATCTCTTTATAATGAGGATTATTTCGAAAGGTTAACTGCCTTAAAAAGTAATAGTTTCATTCTTAATATGTACCATGTATTAATGAAGTTTGTAGAAATGGGTCATGTACAAGTATCAATGAAATTTGGCAGTGGTGTAAAAAGCATCTACTCCCAATCAGGATCGTTATTTACTCTTAAACTACACTTTTATCTTATCCAAAAGGCCGAGAAGCGATATTTACTCTTAAACTTTAAGAGAACCTCAATTGGACTTAGATGCAAATTGAATGAGAGGAGTGTTACTGCACCCAATATACCCCCACTTCATGATAAAGTGTCTCAGCCCTTACCTAATTGAACCACTCCAAGCAATTTATAGCTCTATCCTTGCTTGCCGAGTTTTCCCTGAGAACTGAAATAAGTACGCTGTAATTCCAATGCCGAAAATTACAAAGCCTAACCTTGTGGAGCACTATAGGCCAATATCTACTGCATCTACCCTGTTAAAAGTACTGGAGAAAGCTGTGTTGCCAAAGTTGTCGAATCAGATATTGGCTGAGCAGCCTCAACAAATTCATTATTCAATAACTGCAAGATCAACAATTACTAACCTCCTCACAGTTCAAGCCGCGATACTAAATGCTTTCCAAGCCAGAAAGCAAATTGTAATAATTTATGCCGATATAAAAGCAGTCTTTGATAGTCTGGATGTACATGCCTTACTTCATCTGCTCCAACACGCCTTCCAAATAAAAGGAAATTTGCTGAAGTTCCTACAGGCCCTACTTACTTGTCGGTCCATTTATTACCGCACAGATAGTCAGATCCTCCAACGCCAACTCCATGCAGGAGTTCCACAGGGTGGAGTTTTATCTGGACTCCTCTTTACCGCCATGATAATCCCGTTCTGCAAGGGTAGGGATGATGTATGCACGTATGCAGACAATATTAAGATCCTAACACCCATCCATGAACAATAGGGCATTGTGTGAGCAGATTAATTATAAGCTTCTGAACTTATGCGTGTACTTAGACAAATTTGGCTTGGCCCTAAATCCGCAGAAGACTGTAATCATGGTGTACTCGCTCAAAAAATCGCTTACGCTCGTACACCCGAAACTTAATGGCAAACCTATCCCAGTTGTTGAGAAGCATAGTGATCTGGGAGTAACATTTGATACGAAACTTACGTTAAAGTCTCATATTGACTTGATTGTAAAGAAAATGAACTACTTACGTTGGGCAACAAAACAGCACCTCTTGCACGTGAAACAGACTACAACAACTGCACGATATTTAAGAACCACAGTGTATTCCGCCATTTTGTATTGCGCCGAACTGTGGGCGTCAGCCACCCCTACCCATATCAGGAGAATATATGCAAGTGAATTCTGGCTGCTGAAGTGGGCAAACCTTAAGCACCATCTCCCTCAACAGTTAAGGACCACGCAGCTCTCTGAACAGCTTAAACTGCAGCGTTTACCACACATCATTGCCTGGAAATGACTAATAACCACAATCAAAATGATGACTGGCACGATGTCATCACCATGCTTCTGGCAACTTTGTGAGTGGCACATCCTGCCATCTGCATTAAGAGGCACAAAATCCTTGAGAATGAAGACCAACAGACTGAAGATGGCCGACAGGTTTATACCCGCCAGTGCGTTAGAATCAATTCAGTGCATAACACGTATAGGAATTGACCTACTAAGGCTTATAGAAGATCTCAAATATAGGAAACAAACCGCAGTGTGGCTCGCTGAGGCTACTGTTGCCTAGTAGTTGTGTGAATTTCTGTCAAGAACTGTGTGTACGCAATTGAATAATGTATATCTCGCACAAGTTGATCAGTGGATGTGATGTTAAGATGAACTTTTGTATTACAATTGCCAGGACTCTAGACAGAAATGTAGTGAAGAGTAATGCAGCTTATATTTTATCTTTTCGTGTATATTTAACCTTTCTTGGTTATATATTTTAGATATTCTTTATATCTAAAATATATATATTCCAGATATAAAGATTTAGACACTTTATATCTAATATTTAGATTTTAGATACTTTACATTTTAGACATTCTTTTATTCACATTTTATGGTAATCCCCTGGCATTTTCTGCCGTGAAGTGAATTTGTCACTTACCAATGTACACCTATATTTTAAATTTGGTAGGACAAATAAAGATTTATTATTATACGTTGGCCACTTAAACCGGGTTATAAATAAGTGAAATTGCTTTGCATTTGGTAATGCGCATAAGTAAAATTATATGCGTAATAGTAAAGGCAATAATCTAGTTTCATCACGATGAGATTTTACATAAAACCACTTGCATTAATGAGGGCTTCTCTTTACGTCTCCGACTTGATCTGTGTTTCGTATTTGGGACAAGCATCTAGGGTTCCGAATAGATTTCTCTGATACGAACCGAAGAAGGCTTTATTGATGTCCTATTTAAAATAAACATACTTGTCCTGTACTGTAATTACCCTCTTTTTCTTCTGTGCTGTAACCTAAAGTGGAGAAAAGATTGGTCTTTCAAATGCGCATAGACTTCTGATGTATGTTTATTGCTGAAAGGCATTAAATTCTTTTTGTAGCCACTGATCATCGATGAGGTTTGGGATATTATTGAGCGTTTTATTTCTTGTTATCAAAAGCATTATCTATGAAACAAATTAAGAACTTGTTCGAAAGAGATTCCATAACAGCACAAAAAAACCTCCTGAAATTATGATAGGAAAGAGGTCTTAGATAATTTGATAACTACATTTTTTTGCATGTTTTTCCACCTTAATTGCATATTTATCAGTGTGATGTAACACCACCGTCATCATCAAATATCACAGAATAAATATTATTTTAATAATGCTAACTACGACAGTAATCAAGCTTATAAAATGCTTATTTTTTAATTTCTTAAGATTTATGATATAAAAGAAACAAAAACTTTAAAATTATGTTCGATAGAAATAAAAAGAGTGTAGAGTATAAACAGACAAATGACAAAAATCATTAGCATTAGCATTAGTAGAGGCATATGATGCAAGAAAGCAAGCTTATTCAGCATCAGCCAAAAAAAAAAAAAAAAAAAAAACAACACACCACTCCCATTTCACCCCTCCGTTCGCTCGAAATACCTGTCCAGTTGAGCCTTAAATTTGTTTAGGCTATCAACTTCAACAACAAGTGATGGAAGTCAGTTCCACCAACCAACCACCCGCTGGCCAAAGGCAAATTTCCGCACATCTATCCGACATCCGTCCTTCCTCAATTTCAATTTATGCCCTCTGAGCTGATTATTCTGAGCAAGATGAAGAATCCCATTGGCATTGAGCATGCTCAAACCATTCAAAGCCTTATACACCTCTATCAGATCACCTCGCCGGTGCCTAGTCTCCAGACTCTGTAATTTGCAAAACTTAAGCCTTTCTCCGTAAGAGCAACCCTTTGTTCCATTCACTAATCTTGTTGCCCTTCTCTGTACCCGTTCCAACAGCTCTACATCCTTCTTGAAATGAGGCCTCCAGACCTGTATACAGTACTCAAGATGTGGCCTAACCATTGCCTTATACAAGGGAATAATCACCTCCTTATCCCTGCTAGAAAAATTCCTGTATATCATTGACAAGACACCATGAGCTACTCTTGCAGCTCGTCTGCACTGCTCAGAGAACTTCATATCTGCCTGCACAATTACCCCCAGGTCCTTTTCATTCTCCACCACTGTCAGTGTAGAACCGCAGAGTTGATACGTTGCTCTGGGGTTACTGTTTCCCATATGTAGTACTTTACATTTGTCAATGTTAAACTTCATTTGCCACCTCTCAGCCCATCTGTTCAACCTTTCCAGATCCTGTTGCAGCAGCATAGCGTCAGTGGTGTCCTTAACAACCCTGCCAACCTTTGTATCATCTGCAAACTTGGACATTAAACTTGATATCCCATCATCAATATCATTCATAAACACCGAAAACAACAACGGACCCAACACTGAACCCTGAGGAACTCTACTAATAACATTAGTCCACGTTGAGCAGTGTCCATTGATTACCACTCTCTGTCTTCTGCCACTCAACCATCCCCTTATCCATAGCAGCAATTTGCCTCCAATGCCACACTGCTCCAATTTGTGCAGCAGTCTTCCATGTGCAACAGTATCAAAAGCCTTTCTAAGATCCAAATATATAATATCAAAGTTATTCCCTGCATCCAGTTCTTTTGTGACTACATCATAGTATCCAATCAAATTGGTCAGGCAAGACCTGCCCTTAACAAAACCATGCTGCGTCTGAGCTATAACTGAATTCTTGTCTAGATGATCCTGCAGTGCTTCTTTAACCAGTGCCTCCATTAATTTACCTGGAACAGAAGTTAAACTAACAGGTCTATAATTACTTGTGTCAGCCTTTGATCCTCGAGGCTTTGTGAATTGGGGTTACATTTGCACATCTCCAGTCTATGGGTACCTCCCCTGAGTCCAAAGAAGCTCTCATAATTATGGCTAGGGGTTTGCTTACTTCCTTTGCTGCCTCCTTTAATATAACTGGATAGATCCCATCCACCCCAGGTGCCTTTTTTATGTTTATCCTCAACATTCTCTCCTCCACTTTCCTCTCAGTTATTACAAAATCATCCAGCTCACTGCCAATGTTTACTTTACCTACATCATTCTCCTTCCTGAATAACTCCTCATGCGTGAATGTAGTTGCAAAATACTTGTTTAGATTGTTAGCCACCTGAGCAGGATCCTCAACTGTTGAACCATCAATATCCAGTGGACCAATCTGATTCATCCCGTTCCTTCTTGAGTTTAAATAGATAAAGAACTCTTTTCTGTTTTTCTTTGCATCCTTTACCAAGGATTTTTCGTAGTCTGCCTTTGCCTGCCTAATCTCCTTTGTGACTTGGTTACAGACCAACTTATATCTATCATAGGCTTCCATGTCACCCATTAATTTGTATGTATCCCATGCAGTTTTCTTCTCTGCCACATGTCTCATTAGTTCATCTGACAACCATTTAGGCCTAAACCTTGAACAATATTTCTTAGTTGGTATGTAAAGCCTGGTAGCCTCCAAGATTAGTTCCTTGAATGCTTCCCATTTTGAGTTTGCTGTTGGTAACATCATCAGTTGGTCCCACTGTATAGAATTTAAATACTGTCTCAGACCATCATAGTCGCCTTTACGAAAACAAAAACCCTTCCCTTTACCTCTGATGGTAGTTACCTCCTTGAGTAAATCCCACTTCAACACACTGTGATCACTGCCACCTAGTGGTTCATTTATCTGCAGATTCTTTATGCATGAAGAATCACTACTGATAATCAGATCAAGAGTATTGCTCCCTCTTGTTGCCTCACGAACATGCTGATGTAGAAAACAATCATCCAATAAATCCACAAAAGCCTTGCTAGTGTGCGAGTGACCAACCCACAAATTCCAGTCAATATCTGGGAAATTAAAATCCCCCATTATAAGACTCTCTGATTTACTGGCCCACTCTATTTCCCTGTACAATATCTTATTATACTCATCAGAGTCATTAGGCCTATAGCACACTCCTACTCTCAGTTTTGATTTCCCTATGCTTATGTCACACCAAACTGACTCGACACTGCCCTGTCCATCGATGTCGACTGGCTTCACTTCCTTGGATTTTATGTGTTTCTTAACTAATAGCATAACCGCTCCTCCCCTCCTGTCCTGTCTATCCTTTCTATACACATTGTATTCCCCAAATTCCAGTTCCGCTTTCCTTATATCTGTGTGACACCACGTCTCTGATATCCCAACAATATCTGCCTTTGATGTTTTGAGCAATACCTCAAATTCATCAAATTTATTTACCAAACTCCTAGCATTGGTGTACACGCAGGTATACATGCACCTGTTTCTATTCTTGGCTACCCTAACACAACCCATGTGTTTACTTGCACCGCAATGACTCCCAGCAGTCTCTGAAATATCCTGCATCTTGTTTTTCAGGCTTCTGCTCATTTCAATAGAAGCAGTGCAAGAATCACTTCCACCTCTGCCAGTGGCTACTGTTAATCTATTAGTCCTTGTATCCCCTCCAGCTAGCAGTTTTCCGACCCACCTAACTCTGCCTCGACAGCATCAGCAAAAATTCTTGCACCCTTTCTATTTAAGTGTATCCCATCCCTGTAGAAGCAATCTCTCCTGTTAACAAGTACAGTCCAGGCTGAAAAAAATTCTACCCCTTGAGCCTTGCACAATCTTTCCAGGGCCGAATTGATCGACAAGGCTCTCATCATATACTCCCTCCTATCGTGTCTGGGCAGAATTGCAGACACTTTCAAATTCAACCCTAATTCACGTCTTTTTCATCATTTGTCATTTGTTGTTAGAAAACCATTTTTAGCTCAGTTAAATGTGCGATTGGCTTGCCTTACCGTCAGAATATTCAAACTGGTTCTCGGAATTGTGATTTTTGATCATCTACGGAAAAGTAATTAAATGCTGTTGGAAAAATTCAGTAATAGTGGATTATAACTTGTAACTAGTGCACAATTTTATAGGACTACAAGGAAGTTTCTTTCGTAAAATTTCATCCGCATTTAATTATTAGAAAAGATTATAAAAAAAAGAAAACTCCCTCTCCCCTCTAAAAAATAAGTCGTAAAGTCTTAGTATTTAAAAATTGCATGCCAACCTTTCTTAAATTTTGAGACTAAGAAATAGATGAACTATACGTACGAAACCAAGTAGAATTTAATATTTAAAATGGCACTGAAAACAATTAACAATTCAATATAATAATTCTCATAATAATATAAATGATTAAAATTTTAATCATTTTCAAAATTTCAAATTTTGATCATTTGAAAATCTGAGAGAAGTAGGATTTTACAAAAATAATATAAAAATTTAATTGAAGATAGATTCATTGCCAAGTTAGATGATTGCTTTATGTCTCTGTACTATCAGAAAGGACCAGTGAAAAGAAACGATATCCCAAGTGATAAGGAGTAGGTTTGCAAGCGAGGAAAGTGCCCTATTTATCATTTACCAGAAGATCATCTACCAGTGCATATAACAAATACGGCGAGTAAGGCGGAGAGGAAGTTAACATAGTCCTTTACGCGCGGGTGTTTACCTGAAACTGCACCGGAAATGGTTTCGTCACAATTTGAGCAATCTATAACACGCCTCTGGGTCGTGTAGTCTACTTCGCTCTGAACTTCATTCTAAAGACTAAGATTTCTTTTAGGAGCTAATTTATAAATTTGTGGGTGCTATAGACAAAATATCCATGCACTGGCCCATACAGAGGGAGATACAGGAGAAAATTTACGGAAGATGAAGTCTGCCTATCCGAATAATGTGTTTATTTATTTACATCTTTCCTGCTGATATATTTTGATGATATTATACAGATGATATAATCCTAGCTATACTAATTGCAAGAGTGCATTAATTTGGGCGACTTTTTCTATAGCTTAATGAAACGAATTTCTTTCTTATTTTAGTTTTTTGTTAGGTTTTAAAAACTTCCATAAAGAGGCAATCGTTTCTTACGCAATAAAAGTTTCTCTCAATTCTTTATACATTGATAAATGTAAGTCCAGAATTTTTGGCGCATTAGTGCAGATTTCCGCACTAATAAAACAAGTATACGCAAATTATGCATTATAACCACAGAAGGAAGTGTTGACAGGGCTATTACGTCATGTATGCGAAAGTGAAGGTACTTTTCAGCAGTGTAAACACGATGCCGAAGCAGTCTTGCTCTTTTCTATAGTTAGAGATCTGCTGGGTCGGCAATAGGAAATAAAAGCGAAATGCTTTTATTGCCCACCAGCCTACAGACCTAGTTTTAAGCAGGAAGTGTTGTCATTCACGGTTCAAAGGGCAATGTAGACGATGAGGACAGAGTGTCCGCCCGTAGTTGCACCTTCGGTCAACCGGTCTAACCACATATTCACTATTCATGTCACATTATCTTTTAAGGAAAGCAGCACCCACGTTTTGTGTTAGGGTTGATCTTTAATTCTTGATTTCTAACTGGGAAGACAAGAAGATTTGGGAATGGCTTTCTGAAGTATTTCAAATCAAAATATACCCCTTTCCTTTAAGTAAAACTGCTTTGTTTCTCAAGAGTGTAGACTAATGGTGGTTATTTATGTAACATAAATTTATGTAACATATATGTAACATAAATAACCATTTAAGATATCGAAGCGAGCCAGTTCTGGAAAAAGTTTATGAGAAGACAATCTCCTGACTGCTATAGCGTTAAACTGCTGATCTGAAATACTTTCTTAAATGTTTGTAAGGCCTCGACTGTAGCAGGGAATGATATTTAAAAGGATAAATAAGACACAAACATGTTTTCTAAGAGGGAGGTAGACAGTTCATTACAAAACGAATGTGATGAAAAAAAATCAAAATACTGCCAAACAAAACTCCTACTTGCGTTAGTGGAATGTAAAATATCCCAAATAAATTCATTCATTTGTTATTTGACGTTCAAAATACGGATATTTTAACTTTTTAAAAACTGAATGTTTTATAAGTAAAATGATTATTGTTGTTATTATTAATCAGTTTAATCGATTATTAGAACATCATTTTTATATCGAATAGTTCTAAGGACTAGGTGGGTTATATAAGCTGCAGAGCAAATTCTGACATTTGTGGGTTTTTTTGTTTTTTTTTACAGTTATTTACATTTATGGAAAGAAATGCGCTGAGAATTAGAACGCTTGCTAGAAGCTGCAAATTTGAGTCCAGTATAATGCTTATTCTTGCATAAGAATAAGCATTATACTGGACTTAAGAATAAGCATTATACAAGAATAATGCTTATTCTTGCATAAGAATAAGCATTATGATGAATAAAATTTTTAATTCATCGTGTACACATGCTGAATCTTCAACCTTACCAAAGATTCTGTAGAAAAGCCTTCTGATATTTTCCACAAAATTGGTAAAGGATATGTTTTGTATACAGCACTAACCTAAAGCCATAGGTAATTTTAATCACCAAGTTTCAGGGAATCTATGTTATTCTTTTTTCAGTGCTGACACACGAGGGTTTGTTTTCTACAGCTTTTTGAGCATTTTCCCTTAGTTTTTACTAACCACCAAAAATATCATCGACTTCTGTTAAGCACTAAGTTGATTTGTAATATGATTCGAAAATAATAACCTTGGAATCATCCGAGCTGACTACAAATTCACGATGCACATCACAAAATCTGCCTTCAGCGGAGTTTCATGAGTTTTGTTCGCACGCACCCAACAATATGACCAATCATTTATTAGACTCTATTGCATACAAAAAATGAAGTTAGAAATACGTATTAAAAGGTAGGGCCTAGGTCTTATTGGTGAGGCATTTCAAAATTGCTTCATTTTCCTACAAGAACGACTTTGTGGTTCTTTGTAACATTTTCTATCTCCAACTCCTCACCAACAGAAGAGAGTTCTTATCCTTCGCAAGCTGAATGACAGTCGGATTAATTTGATTTGCTAAGTTGCATAGTAGTAAACATGTCTGAGTTGACATTGGTTTAAGCTCAAGTGACTGCTAAATATAATACTGTTCTTTATAATATTGTTGTAAATATACAATAGAAAACTTTTAAACGAAAAAACTACGTTTGTAGTTTGAAGGGGCATCATTTTATCTGTATCTCATATTGTGCTTCTCCTTCACAACGAGTTGCCATGTGTTGCACTACTTCGAATAAGTAACGCTTCACCAAAAAAGAAGCCTATTGTTACTTATTTGAGGTAGTGTAATACATGGCAACTCGTTGTGAAGGAGGGGCACAATATGAAATACAGATAAAACGATGCCCATTCAAACTACAAACGTAGTTTTTTCGTTTAAGAGTTTTCTATGGTGTATTTACACAAATATTATATAGACTATTTACACTCTTAAACATATGATGCTGTATTGCCTCAATCTTCATTGTTACAATACTTTTCTTGTATTCTCTCTACTTTGCAAATTCCTCTGACCCTACTGGAGTGTAGATAGAAAATTATTTATATTAACCTTAAATCCCTTTACTTCCCAGGTTGGGCATTCAAAAGACTGCCAGCATTTTGTTGTCTCTCGCTTGACGTTTAGCTCCAGGAGGCTTGAACAATGTTCAGAACCCACTCCTCAGAATTAAGTAGCGAGAAGAATCTTCGCACAGTCCACGTGTTCTGAGTGGGTTGACTGCGGATTGATAACACAAATGTTCCGCCGACCACTGATGTCCCAATTTACAACCTGTTATATTTCTGTCTTACCTATTATTATAATATATTTACGTACATACAATAAAAGGCAGTGCATATAAGTGTATATTCTTAACTGTTCCTTTGTTAACCACTTCGTGACAGGTACTATCATAGAAAGATTCACATCAGATGTGAATGAAGAAATATAAGTTAATACAGAGGAGGTGGAATTGATTGCTAATAACAAAATAATAATAACAAAGAACTGACTACCTCTATATGCTGCTTGAAAAAAAAATTTAGAAAAGTATGCAAAACTCAACGAATTATAATAGTTCAAATGAGATACTTTACTGTCATTAATACACTACAACCCACATTATCATATGAACTGGATTACTTGTGTTTCTTGACTTGGGGTGAAGTGGGTCAATGGTATACTAAATACAAAGAAGCATAAATACAAGGCAGACCTTGTACAAGCTCATATAGACCTAGGAAGGACCGCTTATCTATTTAGCAGTGCTTCATATAGGCTTATAAGGATCTCTCATCTATTTAGTATTGTTGAAATATATCAGATCTAATATAGGGAAAACAATTAAAAAAATATTTTGCTTTTGAACGTCTAAGTAACGCAGTTAGTATGACTGTAGTATTATAATGACTAAATTATTCAAGGAAGCTGACTTTTTCAGCATCTGCTAAAAATGACTGTCCATTCCTCTTTAGACGTTGCCCTCATGGCTAGCACAGTTGGTAGGATCGCCGTCCTCCCCACACCGGGTGGAAAAGACTTGAATTCGAGTCCCTCGATGACGTTTGGAATTTTCACAACGTGGCTGAGTTATTCGGTCTCAGCCGAGGGTAGCATGGTTTTTGCCCCCCAGAAACTCGGGTTTTTCGTTCAGCAAAACGAAAAATCGACCTCAGAACACACGCAATTTACAGAAAATATACACTGAGCAATATAGCCTTAGTTGCCGATGCTCCTAAAACCCTGTTCCAACAACAACAACTTTGCATGTTACCAAACTCGTTGCCTCGGCCACCTATGCAGGTAATTTATTCCATCGATCTACAACATGCTGCCCGAAGATAAATTTCATAAGAGTTAGCCTGCTTTACTGCCTCAGATTTCTTATTTGTGGCCTGTGGTTCCTGTTTCTTCTACAGTGAGAATATATGCCATATTGTTCATTTCAGTGATCCCCTTCAAAGCTCTTAACACATAACTTAGCCCCCCCTCCCCCAAGGTGTCTTTGCGGTCCGCACCTTCTAAGCCGTTATTCCTGTGGACATCGATTAGTGTCCCTCGCCAATCTGGTCGTCCTACTTTCAACCCTCCCTAGAAGTTTTGCCTTTCTTCAGGTGTGGCCTTCAGACGTTAATACAATATTTCATATGTGGTCCCTCTGTATAAGACGATGTCACATCACCCGATACATAAGGACAGCGACCTACCTCTTCTTACTTGCAAAGGTCCTATAAATCATAGACAGGACAGGACACTATGGCCTTTCCTATTTCCTCAGCTACCTTGATAGGGCCTATCTTATTCACTCTGTTTTTTTTTTTTTTTTTGTTTTTGATGTGTAAACATCTTTGGCGGCACCTACTAAATTTCGGACGGTAGTAAAATCAATTTATCACGATTTTGCGATGCGGAAATGGCATCATTTGACGTCATTTCTGTTTCATATCTAAGAAAAACGGGTCGGGAGAATAGATCGCGCAAAGGATCATGGGAGGTGGTGATCTTGGATCTGCTCAGAGCTGGCATAAACCACTTAGGTGGCTTTGTGCTAACCATTGCCGCCCGTGGCAGAAAGCTTTTGGTAATCAGAGAAATGTATATCTTGAGGGCAGTGATCTTGGATGTGCTCAGAGCTGGCATAAACCAGCACTGAACACATTCAAGATCATTACAGTACCGGTCTGTATTACTGAAGCGGTTGTATATTTCCACCAAGAGGCGAATCATAAACGTTTTTCTGCAACCAGCTGGTCAGTAATATTTGAATTGGTCAGTAAGGGCCGGTCAGTAATATTTGAATTGGTTCGCAATGGGAGACAACAGACTCAAAATTGCATGTATGAGTAGAATCCTTTGCTTGTCATTGGCCATTATCATTAACTCTAGATCCTCATTCATCTGGCTGTTTGGATGATTGTAAAAGTTTCGAAAGGGGTCTTTTTTTCGCAGTCGCGTTAAAAGTTGGTTGGTTTGGATTTTATTGGCGCTTCAGCAACTAAGGCTATAATGCGCCAACGCGCTACAAGGCTATGCAGGTCATTACCGCATGCTTCGTCAGGGTCAACGTGGTCGTTGTCTTGACACATCGTCTTACATATTTCAATCGTTTTGCGAATGTTCAAGTCCGATTCATACAATTTATGATCTAACATGAGATCTTCATTGTCGTCGTAGATCTTGACATATTTCATTTCTGACAGTATCTCTGTTTCCTCATTGTGAAATGGAATGTGCAGCGTTACAATTTCGCACTTGTATTCGTAGAGATTCTGAGCCATGTCATATTTTCGATAGCGTATTATGCGTGGATGCTATCGTTTCTTGCAGATCTCGTAGCGCTGTATGTGTAATTTTCGACAAAGCACGACAGAGTAACATGATCCAACATGATAGTATGATTGTAACAATACAAATACTTGTTTGTTGCAATCATATCATTCAACAAATGGCTCCAATCAAATGGGTAATTAGGCTATTTGCGTAACATCTTCCAAACGTTGATTCGGTAGAGTAAGTAGCAGGCGTGTGTATCCTATTTATCATTAACATTGATTCGGTAGAGTAAGTAGCAGGCGTGTGTATCCTATTTATCATTAACATTGATTCGGTAGAGTAAGTAGCGGGCGTGAGCATAAATTACACCGTTCATGATTTCGGTTCTAGCTGTTCGAAATTTAGTAGGTGTCGTCAAAGATCTTTACACATAAAACACCTTTCCGCGAATTTTTTTTGTATTCACATATTTCATTTTGCTCTTTACAATGCATGATAATTTTCATATCTCTGTCATGATCTCTAGTGCTTTTTCATCTTGAACCACTTTTATATCCTTTCCTAATTTAAAAGTAATCCTCGTACTTCTCTTTTCCAGGCGCAATATTTTACGTTTAGAAGGTAAACTTTATTTTCCATTTTTCAGATCCAAGTCATATTAAAGAAGCATTGCGCAGTTCTGATCGTTAATTACCTTCCTGCATTAAAATCATTAGCAAACTTTTACTTCCCCCATATTTCCTTGTCAATGCCATTAAGAAGGATTAAAAACAGGAGGGTTCCAGAACTGACCTTGGCTCATCCTGAGAAAAATAATTTACGACTTCTCTGGCGCCTGTCTATTGTCCAACCCTAATCCAATAAAGAATCTTACCAGTAATCTCGGTTTGTTCAGTAATGTTCAAGATAAATGAGTTAATAGTTCACAGTGTAGAAGTTCTTAAAGAGTACGATGGTTATACTGAGAAAACACACCAAACAAATCGAACACAGTTGGTCCCTCTTGTTTTACAATATTGCATCCATTAGGTACACCGATGGCAATTTTGAGTACGTTATGTTCTTCGCCAACTTGTTTAATTCGATCTCTAATAGTTGTAAGGTATGAATGCTCGAAAGAGTTTGTGCCGGTACAGTTCTGTTCGAAAGGCATAGAACTCTGTTTCTAATTAGTTGCATTCCATTTTCCATTTTTATTTACACACAGAGTTTAATGTACATTCTCATTATATATATATACAAGCTTTATATACAGTAAAATAAATCAGCAAAATAAACGCAGCTCTTCGAAGACATTCTTTATTAAGGAACAAGTCCAAGAACTAAGTGGTGTGTGTGTGTGTTTTTTACCTGTATCGAGGGTGGCTCCTAGGCCTAAGCCCATCTCCACCTTGTACGTCTGTGTTGGTGCAGAAACTCTGCAGAGCTTTATGTGTTAGTATTAGTGTATGGTGTGTCGCTTGTGTCTGGCCACCTCGCCACCAGGGAGAAGCCAACACCCAGGCACAAGGAAGCTGGGCCTGGGTGTACTATCACCTTTAGTGCCGCGTGCACAAATCCCGTACCCAACTGGAGAGAGTGCAATACCGGTGGGTGTCAGCTATCCCGCTTCCAGGTTACACAAACCTGGAAGCCAGCAAAAAAATAACAATAAAAATAACTAAATAAAAACTAGTGGAAAAATATCCAAGCCTCGGTAGATACTTTCAAGCCAATTTGAAAAACTCCAATAAACTCATAGAAGCAGATATTTACATTTGTACAAGATACTAGAATTTTAACTCTAAATCCTAGAAATAAAATTAAATATCTTACAACATGTTATTCTTTTTATACTTAATGGGGTACAGTGATGATGCATCAGTTGCCATGAAACCAATGACATCAGAGATAAGAAGATCATATTGCTGACATTGTGCTGTGCCACTGGATCGCATCCCAAAAATCGAGAATAGATATGACGCCCAACGCCGAAGAACATTTTGTTGTGATCGTGAGGCTTCTCTAGTTAATCACTTGGCATCAGTCTTCGAATCTGTGCTTGGCTGGTCATTTCAATAGAATATTGTTGCGGAGGTAGGTAACGTTTATACATTACTCACTTGAGTAGGTAATATTCCTCGGAAAAGATTTCTTAAGGCGAGAACAGCAGAGGGTATATTTTCGCGCCGTACAATATTGTACAATAAGCTGCAGATTGAAGATATCTGTGTGTAGTTTGTACGTCATGGATATAAAGATGTTGCTTTGCACACCAGCGGAATCTGTTTAACTTGTTAAGAATCAGCTCAACATTAGCCCTCGTGTGTAGTACAGTTGGTATAATTGCCGTCCTCCCTACTCCGGGTAGAGAAGAACTGAGTTCGAGTCCCATTGTTGATGTGAGGAATTTTTATGAGCCATTTTCACAACGTGACTGAGTGAGTTGGTCTCAGTTGAGGGTAGAATGGTTTTTTCTCCAGGAAACTCGGGCTTTTCATCCAGCAAACAGAAAATTGACCTCAGAACACAGACAATATACACGGACGATATGGCCTTAGTCGCTGATGTTCCTAAAACCCTACTACTATAACAACAGCTCAACATGACCAGAGAACTTAACTTAGGGTGAAGGACGACACCAAGATCTCTGCGTCTAGCGACTGTTCAAATAGGGTGATCCACAGAGTAAGGGTTTTATGATTTTGGGAAATTGTTTAAGTGAGAAAGTTATCACAACCGCTTTGTCCTGATTAGTCCATAGAGCTTCAAGTAGGTAGCTAGATTCATCAGCAGCTTATTGTTTATCGTGCCAGTTAATGCTGTTTATACAATAACATGCCATCTCAAGAATATGCAAAAAGTATCAAAAGAGAGGCCAATAGTAATTCAGTTATCGTCGAAATCATTACGGATAGACGTTTTTACAAACAGGATATTCTTTATTGGTGATCTGTTAGCTAGCCCAGAGTTAAGTCGTTTGTGTTTGCATGAAGAGTTATTTTGTTAACACTGGAAGAACAACCTTTTCCAGGTGCTGCAGGAGAGTGCGCGCAGTTTAAAATGCTTCGATTGGAAAGCATTTTAGACCGATGTTTACTCCATTGATTTAGGTGCCTTTGCCAGATTTGTTGATCAAGAATTGAAAATATAGAGGAGCGGGGAAGTCGAGTATAAGATGATTTAGACACTTTATAATAGGAACTTTATCAACGCCAGCTGTTCTCGAAAGCGTGGGGAGTTGATTGCATCTATCAACTACTGCCTATTTTTCCTGTAACGAGCTCAGTTCATTGCAGGGAATCTTACTTCCGTTGAACTTCAGCTCACTGGGTGTTGGTGACTTGTTTGAGAATCTTTCAATAATTTCTATCCATTTAACTGGATCAAGATGAGTGAGCTGCTAGAAATTATGAGACTTGGGTACCTTACCTTTGTAAGGTATGAAAATTTTAGAAATTTTAAAAAAATCTGTAAATGGTTTCTTAAAAAATAATTCAAACTATTCTGAGGTGTTTATCACTGCCTGAAAATAGCTTGCTATAATTGTTCAGTTAGCCATAAAAAAAACAAAAAAAAAAAAAAAAAAAACTTTATTCTATGGGTTTTCATTTCCAATGCAGCGCATTACGTTGTAGCCTAGAGATGATCCGCTCTCTATTTAGAAATCAATACAGATTAATAAAAGATCGCTAAATTTATTAAAAAAGACTAATATAATTAAAGCTTTCTTTTCAAAGAAAATAAATTATGCGTTTTCATCTTATAAATCGTGTTGCCGATAAAATCTAGAATGTTATTGCAAGTTTACACATCGTACATTCAAGGTACGAGTAATTTGTATGTGCTGATACGATTCGAGCTCAGCTTCAAATTTAATACACTCATAGCAGAAACTGTATGACTCAATGAATAAATTGGTAATTGTGGACTTCGTTTGTCAAACAGCTGACTTTCTGTGTGAATTTTCCAAATCGTGTTTCTACTTAAGGCAGTCGAAAGTCTGCTGACTCCATAAAAGCCAGAATAACATAAATAGCAAATTGCCAATTCAGTTTTCTGAAGTGTTAAGTAGAAATATTATTTAACTTTAACTTAAATGTAATTGTATTTGGAGAACCAATTCGTTATATAACAGAGCTATTTGGGGAACATATCGCAATTGAAATGAATCGATTTCGCAAAAAAAAACGGGTTTCAGTAGTGTATTTTTTAATATGAAGAGAAAGGAATGGATATTTTTCCATTTAAGTACTATCAATTTATGTGTGAGAACCTACTACACGCTATTATGAAACAAGAAATAATTGTAAAGTGACACTTTTTTGGGGAACTGACATATGCACAAGGAAGCTTGAAATATAATGAATTAAGCGAGAAAAAACTGAATTCGGATTTTCTTGTTTCTAGTGAGCCTTTGAAAATGCACTTTACATTCAAGTCTAGCCAAATAATACTATTGTTAAAACCAAAACTGACTCAACGTTTCTCAAGAAATGTTGAGTCTAGAGCCTGCAGTAGTAACTATCTTGAAGCAGTGATATCAGTTGATGCATAAAACAGGGGTTCCCAAACTTTTTAGACATGCGGAGCCCCACATCAGAAAGAAAAAATATTCCGGAGCCTTAATAAAAAAAAATTAAAAAAAATACACTAAAAATAGAAATAGAACTAGATATTTACATATATATAACACGCACATTGACAGTCCAAGGTCACTCAGAAAAGGGCAAATTTACTTTTATGCACAGCGTATAATGATTCAATTTTATGGTTTTAGAAAAAATATTAACATTCTAAAATTTCCTCGCTGAGCCCTAGATAACTATGGCGGAGCCCAAGGGCTCCGCGGAGCATAGTTTGAAAAAGGCTGGTATAAGGGACAATCCAAACAGAAAAATCGTATGAGCTGTTTGAAAGAATACTGTACTAGTAAATAATCCTATGGCTTTATCTTTGGATAAAGTTTGTACGTTGTCAATGAGATTTAATTTCTAGCAATCTTGTACTTAATCTCCATAATCAGTGATAGAAAGAAACAGTACGCAGATTTCTTGAATGAGTTCAAATCATTATTTTTTTATTGCCTATTAAAGAAAGTGTTATTTTGAAGCACGAGTTGTTCCAGCATATATTTCTCCGAAGAGCCGGACGTCAATTATTAAAGATCTGCATGCTGCCCACGCTTAGATCAAATTATACAAAACAGTACACTTAGATAAAAAACTTGCGAATTGCGAGTATTTTTAAATTTAATTTTATTATTATTATTTATTTTTTTACGTTCTCCTTAAAATATCTCACAGGCGAAGCTCTCTGTCTCTAGCTGTCGCTTTATAAATTCAGTCAGCAATGACAGCAAAGAGGATCCTGGTTTAAGAGTTTTTCATTCGTCATTCATTACAGCTTTAAACAAATACGATACAGATAATAAATTGGAATTTCGAGAGAACTTCTTCAAGATTGTTGCTCAGTGGGTCTTTAATCGATCTAGTTCTTTGTCTAATCAAGCAACATTCAAATAGAACACCAATTGAATGTAAAGACCTCTCTAAACTGAAGATAATTAGTACATCGACAAGTCAGTTTACAGGTACATGTACCCCAAAGGCTGTAGGCAGGTACTGTACATGTACCCCAAAGGTCAGTTTACATGTACTCCAAAGGCTGTAGTATTTTTTATGTTGTAACCAACAAATAAAAATGCCTGTTTTTACGAGAAATTAATAAATGAAAAATTAAAATCTCACCCGCACAAAATAGTATAAGTGTATTAAAAATAATTTCGATCCTCCAAAGAATATATTCTATTAAGTAGTATAGCGCATGCTGAAAATAACATAGCTTAACTTTTAACACCAGCTCTCCTCTTCTCATTCTAAACTTCTGCTCTGTACAGTATTTATGTTTGCTGCAACAAGTTCTTGTTTCATTTCCTTTACATTGTTTTTAGTTTTTATGTAGATGAACATAATTGTTCGACTGCTCCATCCTGTAAACCTGTATATAATTGGTAAACAGTAATAAATAAACTCTGTAGACAAGAATAAATTGTTGTAGGAACGTCAGTTGTTGGATTCGAAAGCCGATATATCTTTAAGAAATGTCTGTGACGTTCTTCTTTCATGTGTAACTGCCTTCCAAGCTACGCATTCTTCTTCTGTTGCTATTCTCTGCACGGAAAAACATGACTTTACCACCTTTTGCCGTGTTCCACTGTCACGCGCTATGCTGTCATTTCTAAGAAGAGGAAAGAGCAAATAGCGTCACAGACATGCATTAGAGAAAGCTGACACTTGACCTGCTGGAAATAAAAAAAAAAAGTAGGGGGGGACTACTTGAAATCGGTAATTCTAAGCTCTAGCTTTGCTGTAAGAGAACAGAATTACGTGCGATAATTTAAAGAAAGTTTACACCTCGAAAGAACTCAATTGGTTAAGTAATATGTCTGGACGCAAAGGCGTTCCAGAGTTGTAATGGGAACAGTAAGTGTGTACTTTTATATGTGTATCCCAGCTTGACATTTAAAAACTCATTTGCTCTGAAATTATTAGTGCACAGCCAATGTAGTGTTTGATATCAGACGGAATTATTTTTAAATTTTAAACCGTACGATTTTACGTAACAACAGAAAATTCAAATGTATAGCTCTAAAGAGGAAGCAATTTTGAAAAATTTCTGAAGAAATGAAAATGTAAAAACATACTAAATGTAATTCATATCTTTTACTCACTTAGCTTTACCTGTTTCATCTAAGAAATGTTCAAATTCTTCTTTAAATTTAGTTGAACTTCCAACTGGCCTCGTGGGTAGTACAGTTGGTAGGATCGCCGTCCTCCCCCTCACGGGTGGAAAAGACCTGAGTTTGAATCCCTTCGATGACCAGAGGAATTTTCATGAGCCATTTTCACAACGTGGCTGAGTTCGTCGATGTCAGGTGAGGGTAGCATGGTTGGTTTTTTCTCCCGGAAACTCGGGTTTTTCGTCCAGCAAAACAGAAAATCGACCTCAGACAGAACACACGCAATATACAGACTTATACACGGAGCAACATGGCCTTAGTCGATGCACCTAAAATCCCATAACAACAACACTTTTAACTTCCACAAAACTGTTCTCACTGTAGCATACTGGTTATAATTATAGTTCTCGCATACCAAGTGGAAAGGCGTGAATTAGAATCCTGTCAATGAAATTTTTATGGGCTTTTTTCCTCCACGTGGCTGAGTTAGCCTGCCTCAGGTGAGGGTTGTATGGTTTTTCGTCCAACAAACAGCCGACCGATCGAAGAATACTGTACGTGCAGTTACATGTACACAGTATACTGGCGCCTTGTGGCATTAGTTGTTTTGGCACCCGATAAAACGAGGTAAGAATTTTATTCCAAGTCAGTTACTCTGGCTAACAAATTTTCGCAATTTCTTTGCAGTTATGTTTTATCAATTTAAAATTTATATCTTCTTGTGTATGTCATCTGAGACTGAATAAAGATGCTCTCAGAATTTAGTTTACTTAATGCTTTTAAAGCCTTGAAATACCTCGTTAAGTATTTTAAGGCTTAAAAATATGTGTTAAATACTAGGCCTTTTCTGCTTTCCAAAATGACTTACAGAATTTTCTATTAGCTGGAAAACCCCATTTAACTATAACAGATAGCTAAATTTGTTACCCTTTTCTTTCTTTTACTATCTGAAATGGGTCGGCATCCATCCTAAAATGAGATTTCCATATTTAAATTGTTGACTAACCATTACTTTCATGACAGCTATTCTACTCGAGGGCAGTGTTTTATTCCTAGAAATTTTATATTGGCTTGCGAAACTGGTGATTTTTCATTGTCTTCCGTGCACTGCTCCGTAGCCGCATGTATTCATGGCCGGTTTTTTGTTTGCGGAAAGGGCAAAAAATCCGGAATAACTCATAGGAGAAAATCTCCGCACCTTCGCTTGAAACCAACTAACTCAAACTTGAGTGAAAAGACGATAAGTTATTCCTCCAGTCTAAGACAAGACTTGAACCTATATCTTTCTGATCAGATACCAAGTGGCTAGGCCCCTATATTAGAACGAAAGCCAACTTTTTCTTTTTTTGAGTGGAATAATCACTTTGTAATGACAACAATTATGTTTATATTATAGGCTAAAATTCATGAATTGTCCTACATGATTCAATGAACCCCATATCAGACTTCATAATTACTCTTAGTTTTTTATGTTTTTTATTTATCCTATGCCTTTAACTTGTTTTAATCAAGAGGTAAGTTTTCCAAGGATTATTAATTTCCCCTGCAAAACGTTACTATGTTTCAACCCTTCTGAATAGTATTAGTATTGGCAAAACGATGCAAGGAAGCAAGAAAAAAACCCGTCCACTTCATTTCCTATTCCCTTCTAACTGAGTCCTTGTAGCACAGTGGTTATAATTACTTCCCCATACTTCCCATTCTAATTGCACCAAGTGATTAATTAGAAGTGATGGGCAAATGAAGTCCTCTCTATCCCAAGTCCGGAATGACAACATTTTCCATACTTTCTATAACTTCTTTAAATTTATTTAAACTTCCTACTTGCACGATACCAGTTGGAAATTTTTTTTCCCAACAATAAGTTTCCTACTGGCTGAAAGAAATTTTTTTGTGCAATTCAATCTGCAGCTTTCTTTTCCAGATTAAGTCTATCTCCCCTTATGTAGGTCGTCCAAAAAAAAAAAAAGAGTAAGGATGCCATCAGCGTTTAGTTTACTCAGAATTTAAAGCCTTAAACACACTTCATTTTTGTAGTGCAACCCTTTAGATAACCACATATCCTTTAGATAACGAGTATTTAGCGAGGCTCAGATCTGGATTGCGATGTGGCCACTTTGTTTCAAAATTTCTGAAAAGATTATCTGGTCCAATATCCCTCTCTGTGTCAAGTCGGAATGACAACATTTTCCAACATATTGGCATAGTGCTGTCTAGTCACGAATAGAATAAAAGCGTTGACTATTTCTTCTTCAAAAAATATGGTGCGGGTTGGGCCACATCAATTCCGTGCAAGACAATTCGGTATACAACAGTTCGGTGTCTGGCAGTTCTCTCTCTCTATGACAGCTCGGTGCACGAGACAATTGCTGTATGACAGTTCCTGTTATCAGGTTATTTTACGTATGAAAATTTGGTGAAAGACAGTTGGTAGATACAACAATATGATGACTATGACGATTTGTTGAATTCTGGAAACTTCACCGAAAATGAAACTTTTAACGTGGCGTGTTGTAAATTGTTAATTTGGCGATCACGGTACGGTTCATATTTTTGATAGAGCATAATAGCCACATTCGTTATTTAGTGCATATTCTACTTTTTTTAGTGAGATCCTATAAAAAAAAAAACACATCACGGACAGGTTACGTATTGGAAAACAGTTATTTTCCTTTCGATTACCTTACTTTCACTTCTGTAGGTTATATTTTTATGAAATTCATATATGTAAGTCTGTTGGAGACCAAAAGTAAATAACATTAATAACTACTGAATGTTTAATGCTTTAATAAAAAGTGTAATGCGGGTTACAAAACGACATCGTTTGACCTTGTTTTGCAACCCGCAGTATATTTTTTATTGAAAGCAGTTAAAGTTAGTGCTAGGCTAATTCCGTAGATGGGTTAAGGGCAGGAGATCGAATGGGGACAGGTGAGAATGCTTCCCTGGACATTATGGAGGGGGCTCAGAATTAGAGTCTCCTGCAGGGAAAAGTGGTCTGACCCAGTAAGGATTGGTAAGCCAGAAAAACACTTAGTTAACGTGGAGAAGGACAATTAAAAGGGTGTTTATTTTTTTAAAAAAAACGTATAAGCCGTGAATCATCTGTATATTTTGTCTGTAAATTACATACATTGCATTTTCTTGTTTATTTGATAAAAAAAAAAAAAAAACGAGTTACCCGGTAGGGTAGGAAGCATGCGAATAGTAATTCTCCCATCATGATGAGATTCGATGTGACGCACCGGTGGTCCCGGCCCAAAATGGGACTATCAAAGCGTTTCTTAAATGGCCTAACATAGCTATAACAAAATAAAGGGGTTGTAGTCCCAAAATCAACCATCTACTTGGTCCTCCGGATACCATTGAACGATCGTCCTCGAACAACAGCGTGGACTGATTGAGTATGCTTCTGTTATCTTCAGTGGGTATGTGCTTTTTTCTTGAGCATGACTGTCCGTCCATATTGTAAAGTTGTTACAATATGGATGGACAGTCGTGCTGAAGACAATAAGCGATTTTTTTTTCCATTATTTTCTAAATTTCTGTATTCCTCCTGTCTAAGTGGTCAATATTTCTCTAAATTTCTCAAACATCTTTCTTCATTGATTTTCTTAATTTCTTGTCTGTACGTGATACACCAAATTGTCGTACTCATCAAATTGTCACATAAAGCAAAATGTCATACACCAAGTTATGGAGAAACACTTAACTGTTATGTATCAAATTGTCTCACACCCAGTTGACGTGGTACGAAAGCAGATGTGAACCGCACCAAGCTGTTGTCTTTTCATCATGTAATAGTTTTTGGATTATTGCGTGCGAGGTTTTCTTCAGCGAGCACAACACAGTTATGCGTATTGACAGTACCATGAGGATAAAAAGTGGCTTTTTCGAACAATCAAATCATACTGATCATATTCAAGTTGGGCGCTACACAGCTGTATGAAATTGGCAACAAGTCTTGGACTCTTTTGAACTTATAAGGTTGCAGTTTCAATCATATAAAGTTCAGTATGTATTATTATTGATTCAATAAATGGTTATTGTTTTGAGTACAGAAGTATTGGTTATTTGTAAATGTGTGGACACCTCTCTTGCACTGCATTCTCCTAAGGGTAACGTTGAGGGTAGTTCGTTTGCAGTTTGGCCAATCGCAGCAACGGTTTCTGCGTGTATCGAAAGGTGGTCTTTTCGTTTTATATCGTTCAGTTTCGTTTTAATGTCCAGTCTGTTGATATTTTGATGTAAACGCCTTTAAGAACTGAATTGAGCATGGGCCATTACTTTTCTTCATTCTTTGTTCTTTTTTGTGAACTTTGAGTACAGTCGTAGAGTTATTACGGTCTTAATAATAACAGCGGACAAGTGAAATGCATTCCTCCCGTTTCTTGTATGCTAATCATAGCGTACAGTATTTGCCTTTGGTGAAGTGGTTTAATAATAAGCTTACAAGGTGATTTGCCTAACAGTGATCGACGTGTTCCTTATATACGTATTTTTTCTTATGTGAAGTCCCACAAAATACTTGGTCGTTATGTGTTCTTGTATGTGGATTAATTTATTCATTAATGATAAAGTTTAATACATATGAGAATAACCATCAGTTTTCGCAGTAGCACTGCAAATAAGTATGACTGCTACTACCACTTAACGATTCTTTATCTGCATCAATAACCTACCACTGATGCTGCATTGCTCAGTTTATGCAGATTTCGTTTATGTGACACGCTGTCAAAGGAGTTGCTAAGGTTATGGCGTGACATAGCGCATGGTCGCATAGCGCATGGACTTGTTTAATGCGAGAGATCAAACTCAAACGAGTAGCACACTCGTTTGAGTTTGATGGGGGAAACCCCTGGTGCCGTTCGACCCTAAACACACTTTACTTTACACACATCACGCAAACATAACACTACACTAATTTCTGGCCATTGTATAGAGTCTTGTATATCATCACAGAGAACCATGGCGGAGATAAACTAACGTTTGGGGGCCGCCTTGCGTAAGACACAACACATGTCCACATAATCAAACACAATCACCTGAACAAAACTACTCTGTGATTTCTTATAATTTTCTTTCTGTCAGTTGCTTCTACATAACATCCTTAACTTTGAACTTCATATTTTGCATATTCCAATAAGTTAAACTTACAAGTTTATAAGTTATCTCCTCGAGCCACATTTGTGAATAAGAGAGATGTTTCAAAATCTCTACTCTATAGAAACTTGCCTGAACCAAAGGATTCTCCTACTATCATCGTTAAATGTTTATGACACCGTTCTTTATTGTTGTCCTTTACAATTTTATGATGAAATTTATTTTCCAGTCCCTTTTCCAATCATAAAATTATTTAAATTCCAATTAGTATTAGCCAGACTATTTATTGTATTCCAATAAATTCCAATTAGACTTGGGTATTTCCCAAGTTTAAACTTCTTTTCATTTGAATGTTTGTTCAACTTAACAGCAACTATTCAGGACCATCGATACTGTCACTGTTGATGTCAAGTGCGGCAATATGATTCCTTCTATTGTTCATAAGCAAAGAATCCTTTGTTACTGTTCTTTCTTCCCTCATAGCTAATGCCTACAGCAGTGGTTTTCAACCTTTTTTGAATAACGGCACCGCTAAGTAATTTATTTTATTTTGCGGCACCCCTACTCAATTTTCTGCCTGTTAGATCCGATTCTCTCCCTGTGTGTGTAATATTAAAAATATATATGTTATATGATAGTTATTACAATAATATAGTTAGAAAAATTACATTTCATAATACAAATTATATATATACAGTATATAATTATTGTATTCTTTATATAGAGGTACTAAGTAAACATATAAATTAAAAAAATAATAATAAGTTTAAGTAACTTAAACCCAAATTACGTGGCACCCCTGGAATGTTGTTGCGGCACCCTAAGGTGCCGCGGCACCCCTGTTGAAAACCACTGGCCTACAGCATTAGCTATGAGGGCAATTACGGCTGAAAATGTATAGTGACGGACGAAGTGCCCGGTGGCTGGAGCCGAAGTATAGTGACGAAGCATAATTTATAGTGGTGGAGCGAAGTACCCGGTGTCTTAACGAACGTTTCTCTATTCGACCGCTACCTTTCTCATGGAACGTGAAAGAAATTCCACAGAAACATTGCCAGTTATTTTCCTGTTAATATCCACCAGTTGATTAATAGTTATTGGCCTTCTCTGGTAAACTTGTTCTCTTGCCCAGTCCCAAGAGAAAAAAAATCAATGAGAGTTAAATCACGGTCTTTGTAGGCCCATTCTTTTGACTCACGTCTGGAAATCCATTTGTTACAGTTATTAATGTCAAGCTAGTTTCGCACAGGAATATTGAATGTCGTAGAGTTCCATCCCACATAAAGATAATTCCTGCGCGTTTGGGCCACTGGTAACTTAAAGGAAAATCAAAATTTTGAATTTATTGTGTGGGCTGAAAATTCTGACACTGCACAGTCACTTTTTGACGGCTTTGGCCCTTCTCCGATCTTCCTGTATATTGTGAAGATCCTAGTAATTCCAAACGCCTCCGGCATAAAACGGCTTCATCTGACCAAATAATGTTCTTTTAAGAAGTCTTTCCAGTCCTCCAGCCATCCGTGAATGATTTCGACAGGCTCCATCGTTCGGCCACACTCCTCAGGATAAAGCTGTTGTACGTAGTAAGCTTTCATTTGTTTCCCACTTTATTTCTGCTCTCAAATATTTATGTATAGAATGGTAGGTTAGCCCAGTTTCACGCACACATGCTCTAGGACTTTGTAAAGAATATCTGTTTCCTTCATGCTTTTGTTTTTACCTGAAAGCTAATAAGGTAGGAGATGTCAGTTCATTATGTTTGTGAATTACATATATTTGCCTGTTTTTCCCGATAACAAAAGCACTGAGAATGAGGGGGCGTGCACTCCCTGCCTGAGATCGATTAACTTGGCCATGGTCTGAGAAAGCCCATAAAACTCTTCCCGCCTTGATGCGATTTCGACCCTGTTCTTTCCCACGCATTCTGAAAGACAGCAATCATAACCATCCTTGAAAAACAAATAAAAATAATTTCATAAATATTCTATATGGTTTTGAACTCCTATAGCAGCAATTTTAAAATATGTATCGACTTTCCAATCACTCTGTATACTGTATAATACGTATCTGCGAGCGTGATTATACACTGCCTAGCCACTTTATTAGGACCATGGAAATTTGTGCTATATTCATCTGAAAAAGAAAAAAATATATATCTAAATGAAAGAGATGGTGGATACATAAAAGCGCTGTGAAGAAGTGAGACCCGACAAACATATCAGTTCCAGCAATGGGAAAAGGAAAGAGAGTCTCACGGACTTTCTAAAGATGTTTAATTGTCGGTTCGTGTTTAGCGGGTACTACCACAAAAAAGACAGCTACACTTTTCGAGTGTATAGGGCTTAGTGTCAATGGAGTTTTAAGGAATGAAAAAATTCCCAGAAAACATCCGTGAACAGACTCAATTGCAGCAGAAAATGTATGGAATGGAGCGAGGTACCTAGTATCTGGAGCGGATTATCAAGTAATTTTCGCTAAACGGCGAAACATAACAAAGCATCATTATTGGACCATGCGAAGAACCCTGAAAAAACGCCCGCGTAGATCCTTACGGAAGCCAATCTTGGGAACCAAGCGGACAATACGACTGCATTGGTGCTCGGATTAAAAAGGGTGAACGCAGGACTGGAAACAAGTAATGTGACCCAGTGAATCTCGATGTACGCTTTTCAGCACCGATGGAAGAGTACACATGTGTAGGAAAGCACGCACTTCACTTACTGGAACTGTCCTGTTGTCTACTGACAGAGATACATTTAAGATGACTCTGTAACCATCTTGGAAAGTGCACGGCTTGGAATTAATGTTTTTTGATATTATAACTAATGGGCCTTGTCCGAAACACCAGAAATACACTCACGCCATGATTCTGCTTTCTCTGAATTTCTTTGTGGGCACAGTGTCCTGCGGCCTCTAGGAACCCACTCTGAAGGAACTGTTTCTATGATGTTTGATTCGCTTTTACTCTGATATATGTAGTTTTTGGAAATGTTTTTGTAATAGTCAAATCATAGAAAATAGTTAGGTTCTTATAGTTAGAACTAATACGCTTAAAATTATCGGTTTAAACGAGCATGTTCATTTGGAAAAGATTGTCCATAAACGTGGCAATAGAAACAGATGAGAGTAATCCTGTTTGCGAATCTTTTGTGAACGTACACCTGTGTTCAAAGAAAGTACCTCACCCCATAAAATTGTAATTGTTGTTCGAATAACGTAAGTATATGGCAATATTTCTTACAGATTGCATCAGATAAGATTGACACGCGTAGGTGATGACGTAATATTGCATCAGCTGTTACGTTCAACTATATAAGCACGCTCTGCAAGAGTTGCAGTCATTCCTTGCTTGTGTCAGGATGGCGTGTTACGTGCAGTTGACGCCACGAAGAAAGAGTGCTCTTGTTGCTTTACGTGAGGAAGGATGTTCTTCGTGTCATATTGCTTATAGAGTGTCTTGTAATCAGTCGACAGTGAGGTAGATTTCTTTTCAAACTTAAGAATTCTGGTTCTGCTGATAGGAAAAAAGGAACCGGTCTTTACGCCAAAACAGAACTCCGTTTTGAAGCGTTTATGCCTTAAAAACTGTAAAGCTTCTTCGTCTCAGCTGAAAAGAGAATGGGAAGAGCATACAGCAGTGGTAGCAAGTGCAGTAATAGTCAGAAGATGCTTCTTCAAAAATGGACTTGTAGCCCTTCGTCCTAAGGAGAAGCCCCTTCCTCACACAAAAAATGAAAAAGGCCCGATTAATTTGGTGTAAGGAGCAAGTCAAATGGACCCCCGAGCAGTGGAAGTTAGTTATTTTCTCGGATGAGAAGAAATTCAACCTGCAGTTTATAAAAGGTTCCGTAAATGTCAATGGATACCTAGCTATAATTGCTGCCAACCATGAGAGACCATTTCAACCTGCCAAATAACTGCATCTTTCAAGACGACTCAGCTCCTTTTCTTCGGGCTAAAAGTGTAAGTAGGCACTTCTGTAGTTACTTTAGCTTCATTTCTGCATTAGAGGTTCGACAGTAATGTGTTTACAGGTGAAAAAATTGTTGGAAGAACTATCCATTGCAACTGTAAGCTGGCCAGGAAACAGCCCGGACCTGAATCCTATGGAGAACTGTTGGCATCGTGTAGAATCTGCAGTTGCCAGAACAAAACCAAAGACTCTTCGTGAACTTCAGGAAGCCATAATTCGTGTTTAGAACCACGAACTATCAGTTGATTATCTTCAGAAATTGATCTTATCACTGCCTCGACGGTGTGCTGCTGTCATCAGGGCAAGAGGTGGTTCAACTAAATATTAGTTTGCACTTGGTGAACTTTTCATTTTGTTTTCCATTTAAAATGATAAACTGAAGCAAATCGAGGGCTTCTGATGACATTTCAGCCATAATTGTCGTGTTTACCAAAACTGTTTTATAAAGGTTGCAAATGCTCATTTTGGAATATTTTGAGAGCACCTGTCACTCTTAGCTTTACTTAGCTTTGCTTAGCTATTAATAAATATCTTTTGTTTATATTTCTATTTTTAATGCTAGTCATTAATGTAACATACCACGAAAAAGAGTTAGAAATGTGAAATTCCTAGGCGATGCACTTTCTTTGAACACCAGTGTATATTGTAGATTAAAACTGTCTCTTTCTTGATTACACGATAATCAAGGAATAGGAAGATTTTTCGAAATGTAATGCTTAACACAAATTTATTAATTTTACCCAATAAAGATCGCCAAGTTAGGTGAAGAACACATAATGATAAAGGAAAACAGATATTTATGGCGCACTGTTTACAGTCCACTTTTTATGAATTCCAGTGATAATTTCATTATACACAAACGCATATTTCTGTTTTCCTTTATCATTATGTGTTCTTCACCTAACTTGGCCATCTTTATTGGGTAAAATGAATAAATTTGTGTTAAGCATTACATTTCGAAAGATCTTCCTATTCCTTGATTATCAGTGTAATCAAGAAAGAGACAGATGGAAGAAAGCAACACATGCATCTCATAAAATTCAGTTAACGTTTCTAGCAACTTGTAATTCTGAATAAGATGCTTGAGACGGCAACTTGTATTTCTGGTAATATATTGGTCAATCTGAGAAAGTACCCTAGGATGGCAAGGAGTTTGGACAGGTCTTTGTCATACATTTTATGTTTCCTGTAAGTCTTTCCATAACCTGTTTACTATACTACTATCGACATTTTGCTACCACTGGATTTGACCTGATTTTCTTTCCTCTGCCGCCTTCCATTTCATAAATTCGTCCACGCATTTGCTCCTCGGCCGGTGTTTCGCAAAAATTAAGAATTTTTTTAAAAATAAATTGAAACTATTCAGCCAAACAAGGCATAGGTTATTTTCCCTGATGGGAACTGTCTTTGAATATCACGAGAACGTTTGAGGTTGCAAGCCTGGTGCATTTCTACAGGAGGGAGAAAACATTTAATACTTATTGTCTAACTGTTACTCCTTGAATTTTTCTAAAGTTATTGTGACAAAATGAGAAGTCAGCATTCCAAAGGTGAAATTGAAAGAATTGATTTCAAAACATTTTAATTTAATTACCTGTTTTGCATGTTTGGAAAAAAAAAATCCCGCAACTGGTCTTAAAGTTATTTTTATTCAATATCAGACATAAAACAGTATAAATACATGAAATGCACCGTAGTAGAAAAGCAAACTTTTTATAGTAGAATCAAATGTTTCTAATCTGTCTGTCTTGTGAGCTAATTATCAAGTAATCCCAAGAAACGCGAGTTATCGGACAATCTAAGCACACTTCTGAACTTATATGCATGCTCATATCCGTGCGCCTCTTCTATTTTTTGTTAATTTTTCTTTCTGTCTTCTTATTTGCTATAATTCTTCCTAGTTATTCAAAGCTGAACGTGCAGTCTAAAATAGAAATGAATTACAACTAATCTCCTCAGTTGTTGATTTTTTTTTATCTTTCAGAGGAGATATTAAGTAGCCGGTACATAAATTGTATTAGCAACCATGGCATCTTTCACATACACATATGTATGTGAAGGATGCCACATACACATATGAAAAATGTAAAAATAGATAAAACATGCTGACCTAACGATTTTCTGAAAATAAATTTTAAAAATTGTCAAAATTAAAGAAAAACGGAATGTAAAGAATCAGTAATATGTGCTTAAAGATATTATTGAACATATAAGTGACATGAGTTATTTCTGTTGTTTTCCTCCCCTTTTAAATCAGTTGAGTAGGTCTGTATAACTTATTTGTTTCTGGCTCTGGAAAAGGAGGAGGGAGATTCGGCCTTGTTCCTAATCTCATTGTCGTCAGTTTTAATTGCGTTTGATGCCAATTATTAACTCCTACATGTGAACTTGAAAGAATTTTTCAAAAAATAAGTCGGACACTGGTAAGAATAAGTTTTCCAGAACGATTATCCATACCATCTGGGATATCAAGTACCGTCACTGTCTTAAACAATAAATAAAGATACCACACTTCCTGTCTGATTATCAATTCACGTGGGCGAAGGCTCTCATATAAAAACTTTCATGTAATGACTTGACATAATGGGGGATTTCTCCTAGGCAAAGCCATGTGTTACGGTACTTAAGGAACTGGGAGGGTTAGTATTATTCCCTAACCGCCTTCACTTTCTTCAGTTGAAAACTTGGTATCTGATTCACGATGGACGCGCCATGTAAGCACTGAACGCATTTTCTTTCTTTCCTTTTTTTTTTTTTTCTCAGTATCAAAAGCTCGACTGTTAACTTCAAGAGATAAGGAAGTTTTAAGCCTTCTTAGCGTAAATGAAACCTTGAAAAATGTACATTTACTTCGAAAAACAAAACCGAGATAATAACCTTCCCAATATCTGATTTTTTTTCTGTTTTTGGCTAATTACATAGTTTCATCAATCATTTGAAATAATTAGTACGATACTGCAGCAGGTTAATACATGGAAAGATTATTAATGCTAGTACATCTGTATATATATATTTTGACTTAATATATTCATTTTACAAATACACAAATTCAGTTTGTTATACCGGGTTTTTCGGCCTCTAATGTTGGATTTCTTCGGAGAAGTCGTTGCCAGATGATCCGCGCGAATTATTATAATAAAACTTGCCTTTCCTCCTTTCAGACTCGTGAGGGAGATAACCTAAGAAAGCAGTCATACCGGTAACGGATCTCCTGTCTTTGTTGCCTACGCCCTGGTGGATTTCTAGTACCTTCTCTAAAAAATAACACGCTGCAAGAGTTACGTTGTTTGGGAACTTAAGAAAAGTGGCGAAACACCGTGGAGTCAGGTCACTAGACTGTTCCAGAGACAGCTCATCCCAGCTCAAATATAAACATCTGGATGGCGGGCACTCCCTCCGATTGCATCACGCTTAAATATTGAGGGCTTATGAAAATTTTTCGCACATTTTCACACAATTATTGAGAGTATACTCGCAGTACGACTGTGAATAGAGTCCGAGATGAAAATATTGACAAAGTCGTTTGCGTATCCTCTTAAAACAAAAATTTAACCAATGCTAGCTGAAACTAGTAAGTAATGCAAAATGAAAGAACGTCCTCCCCTTTCGGGCGGAAAGATACCAATAGTCTAAAAGTAATCATCTGCGTGTTCTTACTAATGCGATTAATTTTTACTTTATTAGAGGAAGTCAAACAGGTCTTGCTTTCGTCGTCTTTTCTGCTACGTTCCATGCAGAAGACTTCGAAACGCATAGAGGCATAAAGTGTTGTCCAATTATCTATAATTGTAGAAGCTATAGGTCATTCCATGTAGACTTCGTGTTCTTTAATGAAAGCATCCTTTTCAGAACCATGCAGGTGTGGTCATAAAGAGCTCATGCAATGAGTTAAGAACAGAATGTTGATAAGAAACAATTCGTGCACACAGCTTACTAGACAGACATACTGGTAGGTCACGAAACACATCTTCAAAATAAAGGGCTGAAGAAATACGCCCCGTGAAGAAATTTCCTTACGCGTGAAGCTTTTTTCAGTAAATACCTTAGTTTATATAACGAAGAACAAATTTTCAACGATTGAAACGTCATCAGTAAAGTACACAAGTATAACTCTAAAATATTAAAATTACTATAAATTAACTCGCATAATATAAGGAAAACGGGAATACTAATCAACTTCAAGAAAACGCAGAATAGTTTCAAAGAAATTTTTACCATCACATGATCAGAAAGTAAGTTTTAAGTCATATGAGAGTTTAACTTAAAACTGAGTTCTATGTAGGTATATTGTATCTACCACTTAATATTATAGGGAGTACCATTTTGCACAAAAAGTCTTCAAAATAATTGTTCAGTTTTTCAAATATTAAGCAGAGAAATTCGGGAATATCAATATTAAATGAACAAATTGAGGTTATAAATATTAAGTGGACAAACTGAGAATTATTAAATTTAAAATAAACCATTGGCTTATTGCATATGAAAGATTCAAACATCTTGGTTTAAATACCGAGGTTGTTCTTCCAGCATCAGAACAGTGTATAGCATTTCATTGTATCGAAGTTGAAGAAGAGTGTGGGAAGACATTGACCCTATAACATCCTCCGGGTAATTATCTTCCTTGAGGTCATGTGCAATCAGTGAATGGATAAGGTGGTCACGGGGGCGCACTCTTTATTGTTGTCATTGTTGTTTAACTCTTTTGACTAAACAAAATCATTGAGAGAGAGAGAGAGAGAGAGAGAGAGAGAGAGAGAGAGAGAGCCTATAAAGCGAAACTTTTAAAGCAATTTCATTGTCAATGTATCTACATAAGAATGATATAAACGCTACTTATTATTCTTTGTAATTTCGTACGAGTATAATGTACTCCATAAACTATAAATTTATAGAAATACAAACGTGATCTGGGAATAGTGTAGCATGATTATACTCGTATCTCTTAGTTTCATATGGTATTTTTAAATTTAATTTAGATTAAAATCATGCATCAGACTATAGCAGCAAAGAATAAAATGCAAAGTATCGGGGATACTTTGGCTTGGGCAAATCTTTTCTGAATCATGTCTTTATAATGTGTGCTACTTGTCTCTTTGCAAACCACAATACGACATTGTTCATAATGATTGCATTATGAACCTGCATTATGAACCTTCATGTTATGAACATGAACATTCCCAACCCCAGAGGCCTGTTTGAAGCACTATAGGAGAACACGATACAGCCAAAAAAGGATGCTGTTGTGTGTTAATTGTAATGAATGGGGTGAGATTAAGCGTAAATTCTGTGTTCTGCTTCTGCTGGGTGAATATGAGAGCTTGAAAAACGGGATTGATACCCACGAGGGAATTAAATTAAGTACACATCAAATCATCACCTGTCCACCTTAAAGCTATAGCTTAAACTCATCAATAGGTTAACAGCTTGCACCGCTTCAGTTGGGTCATACAACAGGCTGGAAAGCAAGGCACAGTATTGGAAAATATAGGGCTGCTTGGGGGTTCTCATGGGACAAGCAAATACATGGACTGTGCTTAGGTTACTAAAAGCAAAAACAGGTACAGTTATACTACTTCATTGTAAACTAATGTTTAGAGTATAGCAAACAATTGATTAATTTGTAATACTGGTTGAGTCATTAAATGTATATATTGTATAGCACTATGTATACATGGTGCTGTACAAACTAAAGCGATGCCAAAATCGAATAGAATGAGTGAATATGTACAAGGACAGACAAGACCGGAGGAGGTGGGGGCTCTTTAACCAAAGGTTAAAGAGCCCCCAGTTAATATGGTAGACAGTGCAATGTTCAGTTAGTTTAGTGTGACATAAGCATTGGGAAAACTAAGAGACCAGGAGTCTTCTATAGGTAAAATGTCTGTGACGAATATAATGAACAACTTCTAGACAAATAGAATGAACTAGTGAATCAGAATATCTTATAATGGGGTATTTTAACTTCCCACATATTGACTGGAACGTTTGGGTTAGTTATGTACACAGTAGCAAAAAAAAAAAAAAAAAAAAATTTATGGATTGCTTGGATGACTATTTTCTGTGGCAGCATGTTAGAGAACAAAAGAAACCAGTACTCTTGACAGGATTTTTTTTTTTTTTCATAAAGGTGTTTTCAAAAAGGTGACTGCAATGGAAATTTTAAAGTTTTAAACTCCTATCAGTGAGACCAAATAATGATGTAACCGACTGCAGATTCTAACTGGGAAACAATTAGAGAAGTAATCATTGAAGCTACTAATTTTTTTATGCCAAGAGGTACTGTTCAAAGTTTGTACCTAATTGGTTGTCAGATGGATAAGATTAGTGGCAGGAAAAAAATGATTGGAATGATTACAAAGAAAAGTAGCAAAGCATCCTGTGTTTAAGTTAACAGTAGAAGTTTAGCAATAAACCACATTGTCTTATCACATAGAAATGGCATAATTATTGATGATTCTGTTCAATTTGCTCTCTCTCTCTCTCTCTCTCTCAAGATTTTACTAGAAAGACCTGTTCGAATCCTCGTCAATGACGCAAGGAACTTTTATGTGCCTCCTTTTTCACAAACAACTAACCAATAACCACATGGATTCTCTCATTAGTTTGGATGCCGTGCAGTCTTTAAATTAGCATTATTTATTTATAAGAAACTAACCTGATGGCTTGCATAAAAAATAAATGCTCGTTGATTGATTTCCGATCACTTTTTAAATCTTTAGGGTTTTTGAAGATTACATAAACTGATTTTACGCCTGCTTTTCACATGGTTGAAAGTGCTTCACAAATTGGACTCTGTAATGCGCTCCAAGTAGCAATGAAGCCCGTTACAGAGTCCAGAGAATTTTTCTTTGCATTACTAGATAAGTTGCCTTATCAGTTGTATGTCCTATTTTCAGGTGACTGAGCGTAAGAAATCGTGAAATTTTCTTGCGCTTTAATGGTTTAATAGCTTAAATTCCCAGCTGATTTAGCCTTCACTTTTTTCTTCATTGCACGCTCAGCAGCCGTGTATCATTGACCTGACCCTGCAAAAAAGGAAATCGAATATAGAGCTCATTTCCACTCATATTATATCAGTATCGTACTCCAAAAAGGGAATAGAAAAATGTAGTATTTCTATTTGGATCAAAGAATTACAAGAATTTCACGACCTGTGCAATGTTGAGTGAAGAATTATTAACACCGAGTAATATTGTGAGGTGTGTATTTAGTTAATTTCAGCTGTTGTGGTTATATGATATTGCTCCAAGAAGCTGTTCGATTTTGCGCTCAGATCACCGGTGTCTCAGTGTAGTGTGCGTTTCTAAATTACCTATTTTTTGTATAGCCGGTTTGCCTGCTTTGTCAGAGTAAAAACCCGGGTTTCCACGAGAAAATGACATACTACTCTCGCTCGAGACAGATTATCTGGACCACAGCATGCAAAAGCACATGAAAGTATCTCCTGTCGAAACGGGACTCGAACCCAGATATTTCCGCCATATGGAAGGATAGTGATCGTAAGAATCGATTATTAACAAACGTGTTGAACTTTCATTTAATTCTTATCTCATTTAAAGTGAGTTCATACACTTCTTCCATCTGTCCTGTGAAGCACTTGCAAGTAGCACAACGGATATTGTCAGCGTCCTCCCGAATAATGGATGAAAATTTGCTTGGTTTCGAATCCCGTCAATTACACGAGGAATTTTTATGGGCTTTTTTCACAATGTGGCTGTGTTAGTCGATTTCAGGCGAGGTTTGCATGGACACTCAAGTTTTTCGTCCAGCAAACAACAAATGGACCACAGAATACACGCAATTTACAGACATTACTGTATACTGATGCATGTATTCTGTGGTCGATTTGCCTGTTTGTTGGACGAAAACGTTTCCGGGGGGGGGGGGAATATGCAACTCTTGCCTGAGACCGACTAAGTTAGCCTTGTGAAAAGCCCATAAAAATTCCTCGCATCATTAACGTGATTCGAACCTGGACATTTTTCACTCGGTGGGGAAAGGACGATGATCATATCCACGTGCTCACTGTGAGGACACTGTAATTCCCTTCACAAAATTATCTGTGGATATCTGCTGGAGCTATGTCACAAACGATACCAGTTATAGGCAAATGTATTAATACAATATGTTTTAGTAAAATGGAGAAGGTTGGTTGGTTGGTTGTAGGGTTTTACGCACATTAGCAACTTAGATCATATTGTGCCAAATGGAGAATGACAATGCCCTTTACTTATATCACTGTGCAGAACTAGTTAAGTGCAACGGATCTCGTAGCTTCTCGGCATTCTGAGAACTTCCTTTTAAAACACCGCAAGCAAGTGAAAGGCAACTATAAATGCCAAAATTGAACTTTATCGATCAAGGAGACCGCTTGTTTTGACAAGCGGTCTGCTTGGTTCGGAGAGACCACGGGATAACTGGTTGTGATCAAGTTGCAGCAATCCTTAGGCCGTTATTTTGAGAGCATCCTTTGATTCAGTAGAGATCCCTATAAATTGGAGATGTGCTAATATCTCCTATTCACAAAGGAGGATCAAAGAGCGAAATGAGTAATTACAAACCCGTAAGCTTGATTTCTGTTCCAGGGAAAATAAGATAAGGGAGTCGGTAGTTAAAGAGGTATTGCAGGATCATCTTAACAGGAATGGAGTTATACGGATATCACAGCATGGATTTGTTAAAGGGCGAGCTTGTCTGACCAATGTGGTTAGCTACTATGAAGAAGTAACAAAGGATCTGCATTTAAATAATTTTGGCATCATATATTTAGATTTCATAAAGCCTTGACACTCTTCCACATGGAAGACTGCTGTACAAAGTAGAACAGTGTGGCATTAGGAGGCAATTTTCTGCTGTGGGTAAAGGGATGGTTCGCTGGCAAGAAACAGGGAGTAGTTATAAATGGGTACTGGACTAAGGCTATTAGAGGGAAGTCCCTCAGGGTTTGTTGCTGGTCCCTTTATTATTTTTAGAATTTAACAATATTGATGTACCAAATTTGTTAACAATATTTAAGTTACCTGATAGTGCAAAGGTTAGCAGGATGGTTAATGACAATAGTCATGATATTCCACTGCAACAAGCCCTAGAAAACTTAGGCAGATGACCAGAGAAGTGGCCTTTGAGGTTAAACATTGATAATTTCAAGCTACTCCATATGAGGGTAGCAGTAACCCCAGAATATCATACCAATTAGATGGTACCACACTCAAAGTAGTGGAAAACAAAAAAGACTGATAATCATTTTAGGAGGGATGTAATTGCACAGTCTGATATGAGGTTCTCTGAGCGGTGCAAACAGACTGTTCGGACAGCTCATTTGGTTCTGTCAGTGATTGATTGATTGATTGGTTTTTAGGAGCATTAGCAACTAAGGCCATATTGCTCCAGGATATGCGGTGGTCATTCCTTGACCTTTCCGCATCCTCCGTATTTGGTGGTGACGGGCTCGAACCCCGGTCTAATCAAGAAGCGTGTGCTGTGCACTGTGCTCCTTCCCACCTGGCTACGGAGGCGCCTGGTTCTGTCAGTGTTAAACGATCTTGAGTACTTCATTCAAATGAGTCTGAAAGTCTCATTTCAGGAAGGCCGTAGGTCTGTTGGAATGGGTGGAGAGAAAATTAATCAGGAAAATAATAGGATACTCTTACGAAGAAAGGCTTCAGTTTTACTGATTGCACCAGCTGGAAACTGTGCTCCCTCCTGCGAAGAGGTCTGATTGAAGTGTTTAACGGTTTAAATTTATTGAATAAATTAAATGCTAATGGCATCCTTGCTCTTCCTCGGGTGTTTCATATAAAGGAATATAAATTTAAATTGAAAAAGGATTATCGCTGGATAGATGTGCAACAATTGAGGCATAAGTTTACTTCCTTGCACCATTTGCCAATAATAATACCAAAACTAATACTAATATTCCATCAAGACCACACAGATTATAGGAATTTACAAGTAGACATTTGATAAGAATATTATCATTAATGGTATTCCAGCCGTAGGAAGAATATTTGATGAGAATATTATCATTACCCCTATTTCAACAGTACAGTATTATACCCTTTTAATTTCAGCGTGGTCAACTCAAATGCATGTGTTTCACCACTGGGCCGTCGGTGTGTAATCACCAGTTTTGCAAGAATAGTGTGATGTTGATGGGCTGAATCGAATTGGAAAGACATGGGGGACTCGTCATATGTCTTTTGAATTTATGACACCTGCCGACGGATTCGACACGTGTCATAAATTCATGGAATTCTCACGATTACTATTGTGTACTGCAGGCCAGAAGGAGGCCTTACACTGTATTACTTGTCTGATCTGCGTTTCTCTTAATGTCTCGTTACTTTCGTAAACATTTGTATTGCTCATGAGTTTCTCTTGTCTAAGTGATAGTTCTGTAGGAATTGTGGCTCACAGTATTCTTTGAGAACATTATCTAATCACGAAGATTATATTAGATTAACATGTTGAGGATGCTACAAAAATATATTCACATTTTCTTGTCTTTGTGCTATCTCCGCTGTTACATAAATGTCTAGAAGCACTTTGAAAATATTTTGCTGAACCATCATAAGGAATATGACAAAGTATTCATCGAATTTATTGACGACAGTCGTTGTGATACAGATAATTCTCCTCATCTGTCACTAATGGTAATAAAACTTTTTGTTCTCCTAAATTTATAGTCTTGATGTTTGCTTTGAAACACTGTTCGATTTTATAACGAATCGACCCAAAAACAGAGAGATATGCATTTCTAAATTAGCTGTTTGCAAATTGCAGTATATTTTGTACAATTCTGGTTGCACGGAAGTAGCACTAAAAATTTTAATTTCTGAGTGAACAAGAACTAATTCTTGTAAGTAGTTCAGTTATGGTAGATACATTTAAAAAATCTGATACTGTGCTTCACTAATTATTGGAATTTTGTCATCTTTTCTCCAATAATTCCAATATTGGACTCTCTTGGTTCGTATTTGGCTAATAGTCGACAGTTGCCAAGTCTTGTGTAACACCTCACCTTCTGAGGTGAGTCCGTATCTTTTATTTGGTTTGCCGTCCTTATTTTGATGGACAGTTTACAAAATTGGATGTCTCCTCCAAGTTTGCTATAAACTCTGGAAAATTAAGTATAAAAGCGTAAGTGGTGCATTTGATATTGAAAAATTAAAGCTAGCAGTTTTCTGTCTTGTGCTGCCTCGCGATTAACGTGTCTGTGCAATGTGGGACAGCAGTGATCATATTAAACACTTATTTTTTATTAACGAAAGACATGTGATTATTTGTTTTAAACAGATTAAGAAATATGTCAGGGCATTACAGAACAGGAAGGAAATACCGATTCTCTTGTTGGTGCGTCAGACTATTAAGCTACTCTTCATGCAAAAAAATTTCAACACTAGTAACTTTTTCAAGTGAATGACGAAATACATACTTGTAGTTACTATTACTATTAGCAAAATGATTCGAGGAAGCAAAGTTTACGCCTAAAACAAATACTAATTCCTTATAATTTTAAGCCAACTCATCATTAATTATTTTATTTACTTAATCCCTATTTAGTTAACTTTTGATTTAGTCCTTGTATAGTCGTTTCGGTGTACAATATACGGATTGCCTGTGTAGACGGATACCTTCAGACAGCGTCCATATTTAATATTTGGGGCTGTAAAGGAAAAAAAAAAAAAACTGAAGATTTTTAAATTAGATATTTGATTTCACATTTTTGTATAATTTTCAGTGGTTTATTGAGACCCGAAAGTAGAACAACAGAAAATCTAAAACCTATTTCCTACCAATTGACAACGTTCGCAATATACTAAATAACGTTACATTTTGTCACCGTTTCGGATAAAATGTTGTTCTTCGTTAGCTTTTCGTGGCAGGATACTTGTCTCCTCCAAGTTTGCCCTGAACTTTAAAAAATTAAGTCTGAAAGCATAAGTGGTGCATTTGATCTTGACGAATTCGAAAGGTCTAGAGTTTTGAAGAGAAGCAGTCTTGGAGGAGACCTAAATTGTGTTTTGATAATGGATACTCAAAATTGGATCGGAAACGTCGACAAGAATGCATTTATTTAGTATATTGAACGTGTCTTGCTGGTAGTAAATAGACATAAGAATTTCTACTCCTGGTCTCAATTAACTATGTAAAATTCATTAAAAAACGTGCAAGTCAAGTGTCTAATTTAAAAAGTTTGAGTATTCATCTCACGTAATGCCTTTCAGACAACAATGTTCGTGAAAAATCTGAGATTCTAATGTAATCTTTCACTGGTAAAGTCCAGATTTCAAACTCCCCCCCTCTTTTTTTTTTTGAGAGGTAGGACCTTTGCATAAAAAACATCACTTGGAAACACGAAATTTATAACGTCTCAACAACGTCACGAAATTGAAGAGTTTTTAAGCTTTCTAGCCTAAAACTGTTGAGTAAAATAAGAAATTACTGTATTAACTGCAACAGAAACAAAACAGTATAGAAATGTCCCCATCTGTTATGTATTATCCCGGAGAAGAGCTCTGGTCTTTATCACGTTTAAGCCTTTACCTTCACTAACCGATTAAAAAAAAGGATACCCCTGATGCTCGGGCGCCTGTCTCACTTCGATACTACCGACACGTCCGCTTTTGTCTGGCCACGCCGGCCAGAGCTCGAGGCTGTGCGACACTCCGCTGACAAGTGTACATAAGAACATAAGTGTCCCACGTACTAGTGTTGATATGACACGTGACCTGATGGGTCTACTCACAATATACAGATCGTAAGGAAACACTTACCGATTCTTTGAAGATCTCGAGCGGCGATTTGATTTGTAGAATGCCATTCATCCCATTTGTGGCGTCGTCGGCCGTCTGCCTATCCGCCATGTTACCTCCTGTTGATCGCCAAGTTTTGACCTGCTGTAACCTCTACGCAAGGCTTCTAAGACGCGGTGCACAAGAACGAACACAGACACTCATCGAATTAAAGTGAAAGTAGTGATTCAGTTTGTAAAGCCGCCCAACCTCGCTTTACTCTTCCTGTCTAATAGGACATTTTGCAAGGGAAGCGCTAATTTATAGAACCGAAATTATGGGCGGAGCCTATAGTTGAGAGCTGCGGTGACGTTGCATGACTTGCCCCTGTAGATCGGAGACTTCGGTTCTCAGTACTTAACTCCGTGTATGGCATACAGGAATTAGAACTCTTGACTCTTAACTTTTTTTTTTTTCTTTTGATTTTTACTTTCAAAAATCAGGTAGCTTTGTGCCTCTGGGGTTCTTTTGGAATTTCTGGGCTCCGCGTAGGTGTTATAGAAAAGTTTTGGTTCTCTGTTATACTGAGGCGATGACATCATTTTGTTACAAACAAATCAAGTCAATATTATAATTAATGCAACACTTTTTTTTACCTGTTTTGGAATTTAAAGTATGAATTATTTCATAGACTCAAATCGAATATAATTTAAAACGAACATTCATGTGCTGCATGGATTTTTAAAAGTAGGCCTACTCAGGGTGTTGTGTAACCATGTTTCAAAAAACAGAAAAATTTTTTTTTTTAAAATAAACTTGAGAATAACAAAAAGCCGCTTGACCGTTAGCCTATGGTAACTGACACTTTCTCCTCTTCTTCTTCGCTGATTGCGATAGACCTCACCGACAGAGCTAATTTGAATAAATCGTATTAAACTTGAATCTTCCTTTGGACAAGCTCCTTTCCTTTGGACGAGCTCTTCACAGAGTGACAAGATGTGAATTTATGAACTATAGAAATTTAATTTCGAAGATAAAATGATTGGAACTGAAGTATTTTGTTACTTGTGCATAAAAAATTATTCTCCCAATGAGAAAGACCTTTATCTTTTACATTGTAGGCAGTCACCCCGAAAAGAAAAATTGGATTTTGTTCACATGCGTCTGGTCATTAAGGGCCAACTTGCTTATATGTGCCCCATTCAACTTGTTCCAGCCACCGACAGTTTCGCTGGTACTCTTATTCTTATGTCAAGTCAAAATGTGGGCTGATCCCAGTGTCGACAAAGAATAGTTCCACTCTATATACATACTTTCTCCGCTCTATGTACATACTTCTCAGTTGGGCCACTAAAATAATTCATACAGGTCCTGGCAGGTAACACAGTGGATATTATCACCGTCTTCCCTACACCAGGTGGAAAAGGCTTCAGTTCGAATCTCGTAAGTGATTTGAGGAATTTTGATGGGTTTTTTTTCACAATGTAGCTCAGTTAGCTGGTCTCAGCCGAGATTAACACACACAGTGTTCAGAATAACTAGAACATATCCAACAATGCCATCAGTTCTACAACGATAGCTGATTGATGTGGAGGAGCTGATTGGGAGTGAAAAGAATCCTGTAACCTAACAGAAGGGCCACAATCAGTCAGATGCCAGCGCAGTATAACAGCGGTGTGGAAAGGGGTATTTGGAACTCAGAACGCGTTTAAGACTGTTCGGTTTTAGCACCAAACCTCATCAGGTTATGAGTACGGTGGGCACAGCAACACCCATAATGGACATTTGAGGAGTGGCAAAAAAGTCTCCTAGTCTGATAAATCTCAAATCCACTTGTCCCACGCTGAATCGAGGAACAACGCTTAGCTACATCAATGTACCCATCGTGTCCCAACGTTGCCGGCTGGTGGTGTAAATTTGATAATAAGGGAAATGCTTTTGTGACGCACATTACTGGTGGATAGACGTCTGAATGTCATAGCCCACTTGAACGTTGTTGCCTGCTAGATTAGTTCTTTCATGATCACAGTTTATCCATCTGTTAACGGTTACTTTCAGCAGGATAATGTGCCATGCCTCAAGGGGCAAATCATTCAGGAAAGGGTGAATTTTATATACTTATTTTTATATTTTTCATTTGCCTGCTCAGTCGCCTTCAACCTGATTGAGCAATGAGCTGTTCGAAGCAGGTTTTTATAGTCGTCTAATCTGATACATCGTGCAACTGCATCGTGCCATCAAGTTATCACGAACCGATGTTATTCCTGGGTAAGGTTTTCGGCACCTCTTGGAGTCCATATCCTGGAGACTTGAAACTATTCTGAGAGCTAAAAGAGGTGATATTCGCTATTATATCAGCGTGCCTAATAACTTGGCGATTGCGTGTATTATTGGGTTTTAATTTGTCCTTTTCAATGTTTTATATCAGACCTGCTGATGCGCATAATCGAGAATCATTATCGAATTAATCGATTATGCAAATAGTTCGATTATGAAATCGAAAACAACAAATGTTAAGGGGGGAAACAACAAGACAACGGAGGGATTTGAATTGATGTCAACAACGCTAAAGCGTCCATCTTGCTAGCACGGCCTGCTACGACAATGGTAGTAGGACTTTACATTTATAGTTTTGATAACATCACTTCGAATCCCTCCACTGTCTTTTTTTTTTTCTCTCTCCTTTACTTTTGTTGTTTTCGATTTCATAATCGAATCATTCGCATAATCGATTATTCATCATTAGATTATGTCCATCAATACTATAAATATGATGCTTCAGAGGATCTTTCCCCATCCCATTGTCATATTCTGCAGTTTCAGGGAGTAGTGTATTCTTCAAATTAATTATTAAATAATGAAACTATATTTAATTGTATGTTTCTCTCGTATTCCCTATCATGTCGCCGATGACATGCAGATTTATTTACAAATGCAATACTATATGTGTGTGAGGAACTATAGAGTTTCGAAAATACCCAAAGTCAAGACATATTGATGATTGTAAAGTAGCCTCCCAGTTTGAGACCGTATATTTTTTCAAAGTATTTAGACATGTGCTTGAGACAAACTTCCTTCAAGTTTGTATTACCAGGGTGACTATTTATTAACATTTGCAAAGAGCAAAGTAATCATTCATCCACTATGACACTGACATGAGTGCAATATGGAGAACAAGGATGCAGTTCTGAAGCTGCACTACGGAAATATTGTTCTGCACATAATATTCATCGTATTCTAGTAAACTAGTCAACAGTTTGAAAAAATAATTAAATAAATAAAAATAAAAAAGTTGAGGTCATATATTGCACGTGTGATATACTTGCGTAAAAGACGACCTTGAGCCGGTACAGAAACTGTTGAAATCTTTACTGAGGTAGAAGAATAGAAACCAAACGTTATCGCTAGAGCACGTCCTGTTTCTCTTCAGAAGCATCAATGTCACGGTACGGAAGGGCTCTTAGAAAGACAAGCTGACATTCTTCCATAAAAGTTAGACTAAGTTCAAGCTTTTCAAGTAGATGATTATGACACGCATAATGATTTCACTAAAACTCCTCCTCATGACATGAGATTGACAATTTAGTGTGAATTAATTATCTCTTTCTACTATGAAAGAACCAAAAACGTGTACCGTCACGACAGTGCGGTACCACAGGTTGTTTACCAAGGTTATACCTTGATAAATAACTTTTTCACGAGCAGTATGCAATGGGAAAGTTATCTTTTTGAAAGACAATGCTCCACCACAATTTCTGGTGGAGCATTGTCTTTCAAAAAGATAACGATAGACTCCGAAATTTAGATGTCTCAAAAAGTACATATAACAGTATAAAATCATACCTCAGTGAAAGGAACGTCCAGGTCATGAACAAATACCAGACCCTTACAAGATAAATGTTTCGGGGATACCCCCAGGGCTCTGTACTTGGACCTTTTCTATGGCCCATAGTCATGGATGAGTCCTTGAGTTTAACCTGGGCGGAGTTAAACCACTGGCTTTCGCGAATAATCACACTATCTCCGGTTTTCGTCCAGCAAGGCGTTTGCTAGGCAGACATCTCCGTAGTACCCCCTCCTTGTGCTCAAGGCTCCAGCGGTTACAGAATTTCAAGAGACACTTCCCAAATGTGACTCTGGACACTCTCACCTCGTTCAACATCGACATCCACCTGTGGACTGTAGACAAGGTATATCGCGATGGCATCTTGTCCTATCTTGCTGTTTGTAAAGGACATTTATGTAAGTGCCGATCTTAGTTAGCCGATGTCATTTCATGTTCTGCTCAATTTGTAGTCCTTTTTCGCTGTAATTACTACTTCATTTTTACATTTTTATTATCATCTTTTCTTTTATCTATTATTATTATTTTATTTTATTATTTTTTTCTATTATAAAACAAAATCACTTGTATAAACAACGAATTGTAAGATTCCTCTGTCTTTCTGTGTAAGGAATCACTATTGTATAAAATTTATGTTAATAAAGAGTCTTATTATTATTATGTGGCATTCAGACGTGAATCTATGGGTATCAATGGACCCAACGTATGCCAAGAAAACAATCCCCACACCATAACACTGCCCCCACCACCTTGCACAGTAGTCGTCAGACATGCTGAGTCCATGGATTCGTGTTGTTTTCGCCAAATTCTGAGCCTTCCATCAACATGATGCACCAGGAACTTCGACTCGTCAGACCAAGCAACTGTTTTCCAATCCTCGATAGTCCAGTAGTGATGTTTCTGTGCCCACAGGAGGCGTGCTCTCTTGTTCTTCATTGATAACAAAGGTACATGATGTGGCCGTCGGCAGTTGTAGCCCATTCGCGACAAAGTGCGACTAGTGGTCCGTTGCGATATTTTGTTCTGCGCACCAAGGTTGTATTCTGACGTGATATGCGACATTGTGGCCGGTCTGTTTGCTTGCACAATTCTAGCCATCCTCCTCTGACCTCTCTCATCAACAAGCGTTTTTCTTCCACATGAGTGCCGTTGAGAGGATTTTCTGTTCGTTGCACCATTCTCGATACACCCTTGAAACTGTGGTGCGTGAAAAGTTCAGGAGAACTGCCGTTTCAGAGATTCTTTGTCCAGCACGTCTTGCACCTACTACCATGCCACGTTCGAAGTCCGTTAGATCACTCCTTTTTCCCATTCTTGCTGCGGTTTGTACGCTTAACTGATACTAGAAAGTTGTTCTGCTGCATTTATATCCACAACTGTGGTCATGTGACTTGCAACGTTGTGGGGCAAACCATTTGTGTGCACAGCAGGGGTTGTACCTAATAAAGTGGCAGCACAATGTATGTATATATAGTTCTACATAGATGCCTGATACAATATCCATAACAGCAACAATGTTAGGGGTTATATACAGGGTGATTCACTACCAGTGCGACAAACTTGCAGAAGGTGTAGGGGGCACAAAGACGAATCGGAATCACATAGCATTGCAGGGTCCGAAATGCCTTCGTCATACGGTAGAGGACGTTGAACGGGAGGTCGCGTGAACAGCGATCCCGCTGGAAGTCAGCATTTGCGAACCGTTTCTGTTGAAGAAACCAATTAGCAAAAGTCCTCCGGAGTGGATAATCTGCAGGCCCCAATGATTGGATGCGTTGCAGATGGTATGAACTCATTTGGTTTGTTGACAGTATCCTCCATACAGTGGATTGGGAAATACCCAATCGTTGGCCTATCGCTCGAGTACTCGTACTCGGATTGCCTTCTGCAAGACGTAGGACATTCTCCTCATTGTCTGGCGTCCTCGTCGTTCGCTCTTGATTCATGGTACCTCTCGTGAAACAACCAGTCTCACGTAACCTTCTGTGCACACGTGCGAAAATCGTATGATGAGGAGCACGCCTGTGCGGGAAACGTTCCTGGTGCAAGCGCAGAGCGGCGCGCCCGTTACAGTCCGCAGCTCCATACGCGAGGTGCATGTCGGCCAGTTGGACGTTTGAATACTCGTCCATCCTACTGCCTCGGGAACCGGTTCGCAAATGCTGACTTCCAGCGAGATCACTGTTCACGCGACCTCCCGTTCAACGTCCTCTACCGCATGACGAAGGCATTTCGAACCCTGCAATGCTATGTGATTCCGATTCGTCTTTCTGCTCCCTACATCTTCTGCAAGTTTGTGGCACTGGTAGTGAATCACCCTGTATTTAACCATGAGGCATAAAAGTAAAAATTTTTGCAGTTAATAGTTTCATATGTATATTTTTATTACTTATTTATGTTCTTTCTGCTATTTCCAAAAGATTAGTTGGCACATCAACAGCCAAAAAACCTAAAAATGAGGTGATTCAATTATATTTTCTAGACGAAAAACCCGAGTTTCCGAGAGAATAATAATAATAAAAAAACATGCAGCTCTCTCCCAAAGCCCTCGCGCTAGCGCAGTTGACGGGATCGCCGTCCTTCCCTCACTGGATGGAAAAGACCTGAATTTGAGTCCTGCCGATGATGTGAGAAATTTTTATGGTCCTTTTTCAAAACGCAGATGAGTTAGTTAGTCTCAGGCAAGGGTAACATAGTTTTTTCTCCCGGAAAGTAGAGTTTTTCGTCTAGCAAACAGAAAATCAACCACAGACGGCACGTAATTTACAGACATTACATACGGAGCCATGTGGGCTTAGTCGCTGATGCTCCTATAATCCTACAACAACAATTTTCTACTGAGGCCGACTAACTCAGCCACGTTCTGAAAAAATGCTCAGAAAAATCCTTCGCGTCATTGACGGGATTCGAATCCGAGCCTTTTCCATCCGGTCTGGGGAGCACGGTGTTTATATGCACTGTACTACCGCAAGGGTAGAGGGCCTCCATCCTTGAATATATAGGTGGAAAACTGAAAGGTTAGTAAGCCATCTTCATGTCATGTTGCTGGCTTCCGGCATTAAAGCGAGCTTCGAGGAGAAGGATCAGGGACAGGGAAGTACAATTTAAGGATGTGGTGTCTGTATTCCCTGTCAAAGAAAACTTATTAAGGTCAGCATTCAAAGACTGATTACATGAAAGTAGCTGAAATGGCAGAAACTTATCGGACAGGTGGAGACGGCTGAAATGTGGGCTCAGAGTTGGAATCGCTCTGAGGGAAGGCTGAGGGACTCTCCAAAAGCACAAGTCCCAGAATGATGGTGCCGAAATCTTGTCAGTGATAATTTTACAGTTGCGGTAAAGCATTTCACTCTAATCAGCGTGAGGAGCCCGTGAATTTTTATCAAACTGTTGGCGCACGATAGCCTTAGTTGCTGATGCGCCATTAAACTTCCAATAACCAACCAACCAACCTTTATCAAACTGACCATTTCAGTTGTCCACAGTAGAAAAGGGGCAGCGGATGCCCATACCTCCACAGCATATAGAAGCAGAGAGTATATTGTGGTTTTTATATATCTTCTGGTAGTCATTACTACATTAATATAATGCAAATACTGTTTGGCCATCCATCGGAGTCGAGCTGCCTGGGTGATCAACTTTTCCATGTGGTTACCAAACAGAGCTTAGGATCGAAAACAACCCCGAGATCAGTATGTTTATTAACGATGGGAATAGAATTACATAGTGTTGGTTGAATTTAAGAAGGCGTTTTCTTTAATGAGAATACCATAAATTCAGACTTTTCTGGATTTATTTTTAGGCCGAACTGATTGAAGTAGTTTGCAAATGCCAGGAGTATATTGTTATTTGATGCTGTTGTCGCGAGAAGATCATCACGTGGAGAAATCAGTGTGAGGAGTTTCATATCATCAGCATAACATAAAGTATCTCTTTAATATCACGTATATTGTTTGCTGGATCGAATAACCGAGTAAGCTGACTAACACGGCCACTTTAAAAAGAAAAATTTCGATAAAGGTTACTTCCGTTCCGTTATGAACGGATTGGAACCGAGACCGTTTCCACATAGAGTAGAAGGACCGTCTGTCATAATTACTGCGGTAACTAAGAGCCAACATAGAGGTATAAACACGAGTCGCCTGAAAGATGCCAGTTATGAAAAACAGTACCGCCTCTTGTGATTATGTGCTTATCGCTACCTTTTTCCCTCCATCTGAGATACATACACGAGTCCTCTCCCAACTCGTCTGGTCTCTATACTAATCAGATTTTGGTGAGGTGAGGTGGGGGTGGGGATACGTATATTGTTAACCGGCAGCTAAAATGTTGCATTAAAGTATTACTTGACATGATCTATAAAACTTTCATTTGAGTTTTCATTCCTTATAGGATATACTTTAGGTTCTATTAATCCTGAGAAAGCTTATTTTAGCTTCCTAAAATGTTTAACAATTTAAAATATTATATTGCAATATGTGAACCCGACTTTACGTTTTAACAAATGGAATGATTAAAAATAATATTTTATTTACGTAGGTTTTACAAGGAAAATTAGAAATCAATGAAGTGCCTTTACAGATGTTTTTTTTTCTTTTTTTGTGTAGAACTCTTATTCATGAATCATGAAAAGTCTGTTGTTTTCGATTTCGATTTAATTTTCCATTTAAATCAGGGCTAACTGCAGCCAGACGCTTTTCTGCTGTCGTAGATAGTGATTTCGTTTAGCTTTGAAAATAAACATTCTGCCTATGCTACTTGTCTGGTACTTTTATTACTCTTTAGTAACTTTTTATTACATATTAAAAAAAAAATTAGTTGCCTCACAAATTTGTATCTAAGCAATGCCTTAATTCCACACGTATCTTTAACAATCATTTTCCAAAACTGCTGACAGGCATCCTCAGGCTGTTTTTTTAGACGAATCAGCGACTTAGACCATATTGTGCCGTATACATATTGTGTCTGTAAATTGTTTGCAAATCGACCACAGAATCGTGTGTTCTGTAGTCGATTTGCCTGTTTTCTTTTCTCTACAGAAAACCCGAGTATTCTGGAGAAAAATCATGTTACCCTCGCTTAAGATCAACTAACTCAGCCACGTTGTGAAAAAGGACCATGAAACTTTCTCATCTAATTGATGGAATTCGAACTTAGGTCTTTTGCAGCCGATGTGAGGAGGACAGCGATTCTACCCACTGTACTACCGCGAGGGCACGTCCTCCAACAGGTTGATTTAGTATACGCGTATTCAAGGGATTTGATACGGATGCTTAAGAATAATTCTTTAATAATGTTCTGGTAATTATTGCACAGATTTAACCTTCCTTTGATTTTCATCTCATACTATTCTTCTCTCACATTCTCATTACAATGTATTTTAATTATATTACCTTCACTTTCTTGTTTTCGGCGTGGGAAGGAATGAGCATATCACACTCTAATAGAAAAATACGTAGCAAAACAATGACATCATCAACACTCTGGCTGTTCGAGCAACAAGAAGCAAACCTGTATATCAGCTTACATTAGCCTTGTATCTAAGTAATGATAGCATTTCATTTTTAAACTGGATTACAGGATAACTTCCGCCTACTGAAACAAATTTGTAATAATTTAAGAACAGTTTCTCCGTTGTATATAAAAGAAGAACACGAGTCATTATTTATATGAACACGATGTTGTCGTAGGGTCTTAGAAGCATCAGTGACAGGCTGGACGACAAACCCCAGTTTTCGACACAATAAACCATGCTCCCCTCGCCTGAGACCGACTAACTCAGCCACGTTGTAAAAAAGGCCCGTAAAAATTCCTCTCGTCATCGATGGGACTCGAACTCAGGTCTTTTCTGCCCAGTGTGGGGAGAACGGCAATTCTTTCAATTATGTTACTCACGAGGGCATATGAACACGAGTAAAATCTTGTAATTAAAACCCACTCTATATGCATACAATCGCAGAAAAAAAATTATTAGTTAATATTAATACCTTATTAATTTTAGTAAGGCCAAATGATCCAAGGAGGCGAATTTTTTCTGCATGAGCCAAAAATAAATAAAATAATAGTAATTAAAATAAAACGTTATTCGTCTTATTCCCGTTCCAACTAGGTAATCCTCCAATTCTGCTTTAAATTTAGCCAGTCTCACTGGCTCTACCACTTTGCGAGGCAGTTTATTCGTATTCGATAACCCGCTGTCTTTAGGCGAACTTCATGATTCCAATCTTCTGTCATTTCCTGTGATTTTATATTTGTGCCCTCTTGTTCGTGTCTATTCATTCCTACGAGGGAGAACATACTTCCCTCATTCATTTTACTTAATCCTTCAGTGCTTTATACTGTATATCATCCCGCACTCAAAATGTCTCTATGCATTCATTAAAACCATAGACATTTGTCTACGCTTAGAAAACACAGTTTTAGCAAATTCTTGCATAGCATTAAAGTTAGATCTTGAAGATAAATATAATTGTTCATTGCCAGGCTGTAAATCTGGAATGGCAGTCCTTAACTTGTTCCTAAATTCTGCATAAATAACACAATCATATAAAATATTATTCCATGTTTCCTCACTAGAACAGTAACATAAAGGATCTAATACTAAATTAAAATAATGTAATTTAGAGTTAAACGAGCCGTGGCCCGTAATAAAATATGAAGTTTCCATCTCAGGGAAAAACCATCCTGTTATTTTTTTACCACTAACAAATTTAACATCATGTATAAATAATCGTGTAACTATTCCTGTATCACTGTTATTCCATCTTTCCTGCCAAACCGCTCACTAATTCATCCATTACCAACGTTTTAGTCTTTTTACGTTCAATGGCAATATTAGAAGTTATACCCATGAGTGTCAGCTGACAATACTTTCTCAGAAAGTAACAAAAGGTCCTGTATACAACATATCAGTCCAAGGGCATGCATCCAGACAAAACTTGGAGAGCATTATTCGATACAGTTCTACAAACTTTGAACAGAGAGTGTAACATTTTCCTTTGTATGGATATTAATTTTTGTTTAAATTTAACTGTCAAAACCCTAGGGTACCAGATATCAATTCCATAAGCAATAATTGGAAGAAATACTGCCTTATAGTCAAGCACTACTGATTTCTTCCTTAATCCCCACTCAGTTCTAGTTATTCGTAATTGATGAGGAAAATTTTAACTTCGTCACCAAGGTACTCCAAACGTTGCGAAAAAAGAAAACTTATCAATAATGACACCCAGATGTCTTGTAGTATCCACCATGGGGATTAACTTACCCTCAACAAATACCCTAGGAGGTCTCTCCACATCTAATTTTCCCTTGAATAACATCATGACTATTTTCTTCCCTGATATTTTTAATTTATGTTCATGAGCCAATGAAATTAAATCATCCATAACTAAAGACGCACGGTATTGCAGTTCCCGTCTAGACTTACCTGGGAAACATAAAACTAAATCATCAGCGTATGCGATCTTATGACACTGTGCATTTGTCTTTTGTAGCCACAAGTTTAAAACAAGATTCCAAAACATTGGCCCCACAACAGAGCCCTGGGAACAACCACGCGTTACAATCTTTGAATAAACCATTTGTTCTGAGCGTATTATAATTTTCCTATTCTTTAAGTAGTTGGCAATAACCCTATAAAGTACCTCTGGGCATTTAAGATCTCTTAAAGAACTGAGTATACTTCCATGCCAAAAGCTATCAAACGCTTCTTCAAAAGTCAATATAAATGACAAGAACATATTAACTCGTAGAGTTGGGAACATAATCCACTAGATCTTTAAGGGCATCTTCAGCAGAATGTTTCTGTTTAAAACCGTATTGAAACAACAATTGAACATTAGATTCCGCCAACAAATTAGTCAATCAAAAGAGTATTAAACATTCAAAAAATTTTGCCAAATTCGGGAGCAGCGAAATCGGCCTATAGGCACGGGGATCAGTAAGCTCTTTATTAGCTTTAGGAATTAATTTAACCAAATCCACTTTTCAGAACCCTGGAAAAGTGCCTGAGGTATAACACTTATTAAAAATATTCAGCATCAAATGTGGAGAGATCTCAACCATTTTCAAAATTACATTGTTCTCAACAGGTGGCACTATTGTGTGACTTTTCAACCTTGGATTCAGTGGCACTATTAATTGTAAAACCCAACAAAAATTCAATAGAAGTTCCATGTCTTATATAAAAACTAATACTATGGAAAATAAGCAGCAAATCAAGGGGAAACCAACCGTTAAGGACCTACAGGGCTGGGGTTGATACAGTTCTGCAATATGTGTATGTATACCTGTCTCACAGTGGCACCAGGACTATTCGTCCATCTCCACCACTTGTCATGTAGAGAGAAAAAAAAAAAAACTCTTAATCACACCGGCCTGAAGTGTAAATGTGTATTTACCAGGCCTCTCTGCCACTAGGTGGCAGCCACCAACATGGACAAATACCACTCGATGGTATACCAAATACCACAGCCCTGGCACAAGGAGCCGAAACTGGGTCTACTCCTATGTCAGTGCTAACATAGCACCAGAAAATCCCGCACCCACCAGTGGCCGTGTAAAACCGGCAGGAGCCCCCAAAATCCCTCAGGTCGCCCACACCCGAGAGCCAGCAAAAAAAAAAAAAAAAAAAAAAAAAAAAAAATTCTGCATCTGGGAAAAAAAATAAATAAATAAAATCAGATACCAGAATTCCTGCTCATCAATTGCAATGTGCACATATCATCCAGAATGCAGATTGCAATGGAGAGCCAGCAAAAAAAAAATAATAATAAAATATAATAATAATAATAATAATAATAATAAATAAAAAAAATTATAATAAAAAAAGTCTTATCCCCTGGGATATAAATCCAAACTGGAGATATATAATATCCCGCCTACAGTTACCCTGAAACTACAGGCCAGCAAAAAAAAAATAAAATGAAATGAAATAAAAAGACTATAAAGTATTTAAGGGAAAGGCCTCATGCTACGAGGTAGAATGACTAATATGTAGGTTAGTGCAAATGCATCATTTTAACATAACTATCTACCAAAGTAGTTAAATTAATTAATTAAATTGGCATCGTTTTGGTTATATCTCATACTGTGACTGCCTTCACAACGAGTTGCCATGGTATTGTTTTTTTTGTTATTTGGTTTTTAGGAGCATTAGAAACTAAGGCCATATTGCTCTGGGATATGCGGTGGTCATTCCCTGACCTTTCCGCATCCTCCGTATTTGGTGGTCACGGGCTCGAACCCCGGTCTAATCAAGAAGCGTGTGCTATGCACTGCTGCTGCTGCTGCTGCTGCTCCTTCCCACCTGGCTACGGAGGCGCCTAACCCACGGTATTGTACTACCTTGAATAAATAACAATTCAGCAGTGGAGAAGACTATTGTTATTTATTCTCAGCGGATACCACCACCCAGGGTGCAACACCAGGGTACCTGCCCACCCACTGAAGAGAAGCCTACAAGCTTTGAAACGGTGCCATCTGGGTGGTGGTATCCGCTGAGAATAAATAACAGTCTTCTCAACTGGTGAAGTGTTATTTATTCGAGGTAGTACAATACCATTGCAACTCGTGAAGGCAGCCACAATATGAGATATAATCAAAACGATGCAAATTTAATTAATTAATTTAACTACTTTGGTAGACAGCTATGTAAAAATGATGCATTTGCACTAACCTACATATTAGTCATTCTACCTCGTAGCATGAGGCATTGCCGTTAAATACTTTATAGTCTATATCACTACGCACCATCAGGCATCTCTCATATTGTGAAGTAATACTTCATAAGTAGATTGTCACTATTGCAACATCAGTGTACTTGCCCACCCACTCACCCACCGAGAAGGGCCAAATAGCCCTGAAACGGCACCAGGGGGTGCCTGATGATGTCCAGAGTTTCCAAGAATAGGTAACAACAGTCCTTCTCCACTGGGGAAGCGTTGCCCATTCGAGGAGTTTTTGAGTGGTGTGAGTTGAAGGAGTTACTGTCCCTTTCATTCTTCTACAACGTTTCTTTTCCACTCCTACTATTACTTTTCCTCTACTTTTTTGCTTTTCTAAGTCTAATAGGGACAAGTGGATAGTCGAGTTATTATCCCACATATACAAAATAGCCCTGAAACGGTGGGGTCCTGATGGCTACTGAGTTTCCGAGAATAGGTAACAACAATCTTCTCTAATGGGGAAACGTTGCCTAATCGAGGAATTTATGAGCTTTTGAGTAGTGTGAGTTGAAGGAGTAACTGTTCCTTTCTTCCTTCTACGGCATTTTATACCTCTCCTACTATCACCTTCCTACATCTTTTTTGCTTTCCTAAGTCTAATAGGGATAGTATGAGGATAACAGAGATCTTTATCCCATACCATATTTCAAACGGTGCCGTCTGCGTGGTGGTATATAAAGTAAAACCATATTGATACGGTAGTGTATAATTACACTTAATAAACCAATCATTTAATCTAAGGAGTAACAATTTTTCAAAAATCTTAGACATATTTGGAAGTAAAGAGATAGGCCTGTATGCTTTAGGTTCCGACAAATCTTTGCCAGGTTTAGGTATCAACTTTGAATAAATAACAATAGTCTTCTCCACTGGTGAAGTGTTATTTATTCGAGGTAGTACAATACGATGGCAACTCGTTGTGAAGGCAGTCACAATATGAGATATAACCAAAACGATGCCAATTTAATTAATTAATTTAACTACTTTGGTAGATAGCTAGGTTAAAATGTTTCATTTGCACTAACTTACATATAAATAAAAAAAATAAATAAACAGAAAAAAAAGTAAATAATAATAAATAAATTTTAAAAAATTTTCCTTCTCTTTTTACTGCTCAGAAAGACCAGAAATTGACATTACAAGGAAAGACGTCTGTCCCGGCTTGTTAAAGACCAATCTTGCAAGGCATTAAAATACCTTCTATTTGCGAGGTATAATTTTTCATTTCCAGGACCTAACTCGACAATCGTATTTCTTAAATATTTTCTGTACTGTTCATAAATAATGCAATAATAAAGCACATGATCCCAGGTTTCAACACACGTACAGTAGCAAAACGGGTCAGGTTTTAACCCAAAATAATACAGCTTATAATTAAAAGATCCATGTCCCGTCATAAAATATGAGGTTTCCATTTCTGGAAACAACCAACTGTTTTTTTTTTTTTTTTTTTTTTTTATCACAGACAAAGTTAATGTCTGGAAGAAACAAACGGATAACCTGACTAGTCTCACTACTCCACCATCTGGCCTACCACTGATCCATCAAAGCAATCATTATCAATTTCTTAGCCTTAGACTTAGTTATACCTAAATGGGTATGGGTATTAGTAATACCCATAAAAGTAAGTTCAACCCCCTTTCTCAAATAGTAATAAAAAACTCTGTTAGAGGCATACAACCAGATATAACCTGAGCAGCATTAGTGGAAACAGTTCTACACATTTTAAACAAAGATAGTATCATTTTCCTTTGTATAGACAATAATTTCTGTCTGAATTTTATAGTGAGTAATCTTGAATACCATTAGCTCCATACACAATGATAGGCAGAAAAACTACCTTACAGTATAATACAAGAGTCTTCTTACTCAGGCCCCATTCCTTTCTACTAATCCTAATAATATACGAGGAAAAGTTTTTAATTTTTTCACCTAAATACCCTAAATGCTGCATAAAAGTCAACTTACTGTCAATTAATATCCCTAGATGTTTTGTTGTAGTAACCATAGGGATTTGTTTCCCCTTCAATTAATACCCTCGGAGGCCTTCCCACATCTAATCTACCTTTACATAACATCATAACAGTTTTACTAATAGATATCTTCAACTTATGATGTGATGCCCAACATACCAGATTATCCATTACAGTAGCTGCCTTAATCTCTAAATCCCGTCTTGAAATGCCATCAAAACCCAGCACCAAATCATCTGCATATGCAATTTATGGCATTGCATATCTGTGTTTTGTAACCATAAATTCAATACCATGTTCCAGAAGGTTGGCCCCAAAACAGATCCCTGGGGACCACCTCTTGAAATATTCTTTGAGTACACCAAATGCTGAGATCTTACCAAAATCTTCCTGCCGTGCAAATAATTTGACAAACATTGATATAACAATTGAGGCCCCAGGGATCAGAGTTACATTTCAACAAGCGCAAAGAATAAAGTATGCTTTCGTGCCATACATTATCAAAAGCTGCTTCAAAGTCTATATAAGTAACTAATACATATTTACTATTTGAAGAGCGAACATAATCTACAAGGTCCTTTAGTGCATCTTCAGTGGAATATTTTCGTTTAAAACCATATTGATACGGTAGTGTATAATTACACGTAATAAACCAATCATTTAATCTAAGGAGTAACAATTTTTCAAAAATCTTAGACATATTTGGAAGTAAAGAGATAGGCCTGTATGCTCTAAGTTCCGACAAATCTTTGCCAGGTTTAGGTATCAACTTTAGCAAGGCAACTTTCCAATATCCAGGAAAGCTACCAGCTAAATAACACTTATTAAAATTCTCCAACATTAGATGTGAATAGACCTGAACCATTTTGAGTATTACATTATTTTCAACAAGATCAATACCTGGAGTTTTATTGATGTTAATACTCGAACAAACTTCTTTAAGATCATTAACCGTAAATAAAGTATCCGCACCTGAACCAACATAGTTACAATTATCACACTTTATATGCAATTGATTTACAGTATCATCTGGAAATAAACAGTTAACTATACCAGCAACTGTTGTCTCCTTCATCTGGAAATAAACAGTTAACTATACCAGCAACTGTTGTCTCCCATCACTTGTTTCACAACTACCTGACTTAATAGTAGATAACAGGGAACTGGTTTGCATTTTATTAGTTACTAACTTATATACAAGGCCCCAGGGATCAGAGTTACCCGCCCCTGAGACCAAGTTTTTCCATGATTCCGTTTTACTTTTAATTATTAATTTATGATAAGCTGCCCTCTTTTATAGATTTCTTTATAATACATGGCTTCCTGCAAACCCCATGACCTATGACGCTGAAAAGCTTTCCTGGTTGAAAATACCTCTATACGCTTAATACTTAACTGTTCATTCCACCAAGGAACCAACTTCTTTATTCCCCTCCTTTTTTTTAACTGAAAAATAAAGAGCCCTGTAAATTATGTTCTGAATGCAGAATGCAAATTCCTCTACATTCGTATTAAACACATATTTATATTTATCCGACTGAATTTCCTCTTTTACCAAGTTCCAAAACATGTTTCAATTAATACTTTTATACCTGAACCTTATAATTTCATTATTTTGTGAACAGGAATAAGTCTCGGTGTCCACTGTAAGTCTAAATATGATGATGGCTCTATGATCACTAGTTGTAAAATCCAGCTCAACACTCCAGTTTATAATTCTTTGTGACAAGGCATAATTTGCAAGAGTAATATGAATGTTAGACTGATCACGGAGATTATCAAAAGTGTTTAACTCGCCAGATCTATTCAAAACGTTCAAATCATGAGTCATAATGAACTCTTCTACACCCGCCCCCTCTGGTATCACTATTGTGACAATGCTACAGAGGGGATCTAGCATTTACATCCATGGTGAACAATACTAACCTGGTATCACTATTGTGACAATGCTACAGAGGGGATCTAGCATTTACATCCATGGTGAACAATACATTTTCCCTTCAAACCATTCTCATAACTAATTCCAAGTATTCCAATGACACTTCTATATCTGCATTAGGTGAGCAATATGCTGTTACTAAATAAAATTTTATGTATGAGGTACATATATGTACACACGTAGCTATTTCATTGCAAAGCCCAGCTATTTTAACCACATTAATATCTTTATTCAGTACAACAACTGCAGTTTTAGATTTAATTTCAGTGACATCTACAACTTACTTCCCACAGGGAACCCAGGTACTTTATACTGACCATTTACCAACATTGAGTATGGCTCCTGCAAACAAAGCACATCTATATTTTTATCAAATAATACAACTCTAAGTTGAGATAAAACACTACAGGATCTCTGAGCATTCTACTGCAAAATTTGCAGCCCAACATAAGCTTGAATTTGTTCATAATTAATCAAATTACTTTGGGATGGATTATCCATAATTTTCTCTCGCCCTAGCTAGTTCCAATGCTCTCTGAAACTCTGAACACGTAATATCCCTAATAGAATGCTCAAACGACCGCCCCTTCCTCTTACAATTCACACAAAGTGAAGACTTATACCTGTTTTTACAATTTGTGTATACATGCCCACCCTCTGCACAGTGTCCACAAGATGTTACCTTATGTGAACAGTAATGTGCAGAGTGGCCAAACCCTAGGCATTTAAAACACTTAATTCCAATAGTAAACCGCCTAAACTTATATGAACTGTAACCCAGAAATATCCTGTCACAGCTCATTAAGCTTGTTAACATTTTAGGGGGTAAACTCACCACCCAATTTGTAGATTTCACTTTATTTCCAATACTAAACCTAAACTTTACATTGTCCTTTACTTCTTCCTCTTCGAAATCATAATCTTTAAGGTTTTTATGGTATAAGTCCATTATAAACTCCTCTTGAGTAGCTTCTTTTCGAATATCATAAATGAATATAGCTGGATTGTTCAGTCTTGATATATCACATTTAATTCCCTTAGCAACTAGAGTTTCTGAGTATTTAATTTTCACTAAATCCAAGTCCCTTTGTGTCTCCACTAAAATACCCTTATTCAACAGGTGGTAGACGTCAGAGTGCCTGGCACATTGATGACTGGACCCAGGGTATCCCAGCAGAACATCGCCCAAAGCATGACACCACCGCCACCAGCTTGTTTTAATCCGGCGGTGCATCCAGGCGCCATCACTTCCCCAGGTAAACGACGCACACGTACCCGGTCGTCTACATGGTGCAACAGGAAACGTGATTCATCGGAGCAGACGACCTTCTTCCAATCATTCAAAGTCCAGTTTCAATTCTCGCGTGCCCATTGTAGTCGCAGTCGCCGGTGAACCGTGGTTAGCATGGGCACTCGGAGAGACCTGCAGCTACGCAGCTCCATTTTCAGCAGGGTTCGATGTACTGTGTTGTGACACATTACTCCCGTCACCAGCATACCAATTACCGGTGAGTTGCGCCACAGTCGCTCTTCTGTTGCCATGTACCATCCGGGAGTGCCTTCGCTCACCTCGAACATCGATGAGCCGTGGTCATCAAACACCTCGCCGGCAGTTCGTGGGTTTCCCCTCCTCGGACCACTTTCGGTAGGTACTAACGACGGCTGACCGTGAGTATCCCACCAGTCGTGCTGTTTCGGATATGCTCTGACCCAGTCGTCTGACCACTATAATTTGGCCTTTGTCAAACTCGCTTAATCCCGGGGGCTCACATCTAGTGAGTATGGGCTTGGCACACACAGCTGGATATCATCATTCTTCTCTTTCTTGGTGATTCCTTTCTACTTCTAATTCTCTCTCTCTCTCTCTCTCTCTCAGGGTAACTCGGGAATTTTTTTTTTGGCTGGTGCAGCATAAGTCTCTGGCTTCCTTGCACCATATGGCTAATAATAATAATAATAATAATAATAATAATAAGTCTGCTGCCTTTCCCATCGGAAGAACAAGAGTAACACTGATTAACGGAGCTCAGTATCAGGTGTTTTTCATACCGTGTCCCGACCCGCGCATGCGCCGTAGTTCACCTGCAGTTGCTTCGATTTGCATAACGACTCTCTAGTCATAATGTTTTGGCTCATCGGTGTATTTGTCCGCAGTGTATATCATAGTGTCAAAGCTAGCCATATGCTAATTAAAAAGTTCAGTGTCCGTGGATTAACGATTATCATTGGTGCCACGAACACTGTTATAAACAGCAATTATTGTTAATCGAGTATATCAAATACGCACGAAAGCCTTAATTCATTCCAAGACCATCGGAAGTTGAAAAACCATACCTTATGATAGAGTACTTTGCAGTACTTGAGCATTTTTTATTAGTGAATAAATATTTATACTAACATTGTTAAATACATAAGTAATTAATAAAGCAAATTGATAAAAAAAAATCCTACCATTAGCAAAAAATATCGTTGCCTAAGGGGGTTGATGGATAAGTTGAGGTTGGAGAAACTTTATTTTTGGAAGAAGTGTTTCCTTCTAAATCTTGTTTGTGTGTTGCAGACATTCTCCCGCTCATTAACAGCTTCTTGAAGTAAGACACAACAACGTCTTCATCTTTTAACTTCATAAGTTTTGTTTACTCTATGCATAGTTCATAGATCATGAGGAAGAGGCCAAAGTTGAAATTAGAAGCATATCTAGTTCCGATCATGTACTCCAATTGTTTCAGATCTTTAGTGGTGAACTTCCTTTCATAAGGCTGATTCAGATCTTCAGTATCCATTTCAAATCCAACATATTGACCATGAGACACAATTTCACGATCATTATTAGCCAAATCTTCAAAGCGTTCAAATTCTTGAACACTTCAAGACCGTGGCTGCTAAATAAGATTAACGATTGTATTCATGATTTATTGTAAACTCCTCTGACCTAGTGGTCGTGCTGGAGTATAAAGAAGAATATTCTTATTGATTAAGATGACTTCTAGACGTACATGGGTAGCACTAGATGTATTTCCAGCACAATGTGGCATGCTGCTGGAAAAATTTGGAAACCCCCCTGGACTAGAGCACTCTCCTTACTTTCCGAACCTTCCACCTGAATAAAACTTGCATATCTTCATGCCTTTTAAAAACGCACTGTGGGTTTCTGACAGTTATACTTGAGGTCTTTGTTTTGATTTCTTATACCCACTTCCATCAACAAAAACTACTTTTAAAAGTTATTATTATTATTGCTCTTATATTATTTCTCCCTGATTTGGGGATTCCACTCCTTGACGGGCACTACTAACAAGTACATAGGGTGGTTCTAATGTCTGGTGTTACTGTTGGTCGAAGCTCTCTCTCTGACTATCCTACAGGTGTTCAGGATTGCGACTTTCTGGAGTTCTATATAGGTGTTCTCTGGGAGACCTATTGCTGCTAGGCTGCTATGTAGGGTCTTTGGCACCATACCGGTGGTCGACACGATGATCGGGATGGTCTTTACTTCTTGCATATGCCACATCTCCTTGACCTCATGTCTCAGGTTCGTATACCTAATTTTTTCCTCATGTGTTTTCTGGACATTGCTAGTGTTGGGCACCGCTATGGCAAAATGGAAAAGGCTATCAGTTAGGTAGCCTTTTCCATCTTGTGCACAAGGGTTATGTCCAATCTGTTGTGCAGGATGGTCTTATCCGTTATTATGGCGCGGTCCCAGTACATCTTGTGGGTTGGAGTCTCTAGTACTGCCTGGGGTTCGTACTTGTAGTATGGTACACCTTCTTTGGTCAACTGGTATTTCCTCGCTAGCTTCTGATGTATTATCCTGGCTACGTAATCGTGTCTGCGAGCGTACTCAGTCTGAGTGATCGCCTCGCATCCCCCGATAATAAACATCGGTTGTTTATTTTCCTCTCGGAGCTCTCTTTGTTTCGGCATAGTCTCTTGCTGAGTGCAAGTACTCTCCTATTCTCTGAGTTTGTCTCATGTAAGTGCTAAGCAGAACCACAATGGGCTCAAAAATCAAATTAAATTATAATATTAGGGTCTCCCATAAATTATTACATACACCCATTTATGTGTTATGTCTGTAAATTGCTTGTGTTCTATGGTCGATTTGTCTGTTGCTGGACGAAAAACCCCCGTTTCTGAGGAACAAACCTTGCTATCTATGCCTGGGACCGACTAACTCAGCCACGGAGTGAGAAAAGCCCATTAAAGGTCATCGACGGGATTCAAACCCGGGCCTTTTCCATCCGGTGTGGGGAAGACGGTGACGATACCACTTTGCTACCCTCGCAGACATCACAATGGGCTCAGGGAATCTCCCTGAAAGGTTTCTTTCCTGATAGGTATTGGACTGGTTGTGATGTTTTCGACCTTAATGGTGGTACTCCATTTCGCCATCGTTTCGCCTAGGAAGTTTGTCACCATCGGATTGACTTTGTA